>NC_058518.1:117990604-118615604 GCF_904849725.1 Hordeum vulgare subsp. vulgare | reverse complement strand
CTCATCATTCACATATTTTATGCCAAGCATTCTATGTAATTATTCTTTTAGCACTTGAGCACAATTTTCATTTCCATCATTTTCACGAAAGACATTAAAAAGATGAAGCATATGAGGCAACCTTAATTCCATTTTTTTAGTTTGTAGTTTTCTTTTAATAAACTAAACTAGTGATAAACAAGAAACTAAAAAATTTGATTGAAAGATCTATAGATATACCTTCAAGCGCTAACCTCCCCGGGAACGGCGCTAGAAAAGAGCTTGATGTCTACTACGCAACCTTCTCCTTGTAGACGTTGTTCGGCCTCCAAGTGCAGAGGTTTGTAGGACAATAGCAATTTTCCCTCAAGTGGGTGACCTAAGGTTTATCAATCCGCGGGAGGTGTAGGTTGAAGATGGTCTCTCTCAAGCAACCCTTCAACCAAATAACAAAGAGTCTCTTGTGTCCCCAACACACCCAATACAATGGTAAGTTGTATAGGTGCACTGGTTCGGCGAAGAGATGGTGATACAAGTGCAATATGGATAGTAGATATAGGTTTTTGTAATATGAAAATATAAAAACAGCAAAGTAATTAATAATAAAAGTGAGCACGAACGGTATTGCAATGCGTGGAAACAAGGCCTAGGGTTCATACTTTCACTGGTGGAAGTTCTCTTAACAATGATAATATAATTGGATCATATAACTAGCCCTCAACGTGCAACAAAGAGTCACTCCAAAGTCACTAATAGAGGAGAACATACGAAGAGATTATTGTCGGGTACTAAACCACCACAAAGTTATTCTTTCTGATCGATCTATTCAAGAGTCTGTAGTAAAATAACACGAAGCTAGCTATTCTTTCCGTTCAATCTATCCTAGAGTTCGTACTAGAATAACACCTTAAGACACACATCATCCAAGACCCCAATGTCACCTAGATACTCCATTGTCACCTCAAGTATCCGCGGGCATGATTATACGATATGCATCACACAATCTCAGAATCATCTATCCAACCAACACATAGAACTTCAAAGAGTGCCCCAAAGTTTCTATCGGAGAGTCAAAACGTGTGCCAAGCCATATGCATAGGTTCCCGATGTCACGAAACCGGCAAGTTGATCACCAAAACATACAACAAGTACTCACATGAAAATCCCATTGTCACCACAGATATACACGTGCAAGACATACATCAAGCATTCTTAAAGACTCAATCCGATAAGATAACTTCAAAGGGGAAACTCAATTCATTACAAGCAGGGAGAGGGGTAAGAACATCATAAGATCCAACTATAGTAGCAAAGCCCGCGGTACATCGAGATCAAGACATCTCAAGAACACTAGAGAGAGAGATCAAACACATAGCTATTGGTACATACCCTCAGCCCCGAGGGAGAACTACTCCCTCCTCGTCATGGAGATCGCCGGGATGATGAAGATGGCCACCGGAGATGGATTCCCCCTCCGGCAGGGTGCCGGAACGGGCTCCCGATTGGTTTTTGGTGGCTAGACTTGCGACGGCGGAACTCCCGATCTAGGTTTATTTCTGGAGGTTTCTGTATTTATAGGAGCGGATGGCGTCGAGAACAAGTCACGGGGACCCACAAGGGAGTCACCAGCCCCCCAGGCGCGCCCAGGGGTGGGCGCGGCTCCTTGGCTCGTGGATTCCTCGGGACTCCCCTCTGGTAGCTTTTTCTTCTGGTATTTTTGATATTTTCCATAAAAAATCAGAGCGAAAGTTTTATTCAGTTTGGACTCTGTTTGATATTCCTATCTGAAAAAGGTCAAATACAAGGAAAAAACAAGAACTAGCACTGGGCTCTAGGTCAATAGGTTAGTCCTAAAAGTAATATAAAATAGCATATTCATGCATATAAAACATCCAAAGTTTATAATATAATAGCATGGAACGGTCAAAAATTATAGATACGTTGGAGACGTATCAGACATCACCTTACCGGGTTACATAAATACCAAAGTTACAATTCTTGGAAAACTGTTCCAACCTGCATATCTGCCTAAGATTCAGATCTGACTGGTGTCAGCATACCTGAGAAGAAACGTGGGCAAAAAAATTGACGAGATGATGATGCAAGATTCTCGCCATATCAACTATGGAAGCAAGTCTTGAATCATGAGTTGGATTGTAAGACACATGAATACAATGTCAAGGCATTCGTGCCCACATGGAATTCTTACAACAAAATGCGACCGATTTCTGATTTGGGAACCATCATCAATGATATCAAGGTCCTTTGTAAGTTTGGATGAGATCTCATGAAGGAACTTCCTTTCGTTGATCAAATCAGCCAGTGGCTTGGGGTGCTAAGAAAGTTATACAAAGTGAAGATAGCAAATCTTCAAAACATATAACACTTTGCACATGCATGAATGATTTGAGATGATCCCACAGGAAGCTAAACAGAAGTTTTTCATATTCACGGCAGCAAGAATGCACATGAACTTTGGGAAACACTTCTTCTATCAAACATATTCTTCATGAGCTAGGCACAAAGATAATGCTTCCAAAAGCTTCATCCTGGACCATGGAGAAGTTGAGGGTGTGGTCAATGGGCTCAGCAACAATCCCTCAAGATTTCGATAGGGATGAATTTCCAAAATTATAAGAATGGGAAGATAGCATTTGTCAGATCAAATGATATAATGACATATGCTTGAGCAAACATCAGCAATTAAACATTGATCAAAGGGTGCACTCTAAAATACAGATTTAGTAGCCCGACCCATGCTAAAATGGTGAGTCAACAACCAACACACTAAGAATGAAATTATCAGTCATTAACTTCAAAGCAATAGTGTTGCGAGAGGTATTCGAATCACACATCGAAGTTCACTTGTCGGTATTCCGGTTAGAAACAACATGGGGACCAAAAAATGAATGGTGATGGCGACAATATCAGTATATCAAGAAGTCTTAAGAGGTGCAACAATCAAGATCACATTCCTAATATAAAAGATGGTAATACTCCATGGTAGAAGATAACATAAGTTGGATAGCAAGGAACTCAAAGGACAACACAAAACATGGACACATTTGCGTTGGGGGTAAAGCAATAAGGTTGTCGGTGATAACACAACTCATCGAGGGGCAAAGATGGTATTTCTCATCATGAATTTAATTGATACCCTAGAAGAGCTGAGAATGCTGATGATGATCACGACAAAATTGTCGAGAAGACTCCTGAAAATGTAATCAATCAGCGATGACATCAATAAAAGAAATGGTGAAGAAAAAGGATGATGAAACCATGGATTAGAGTGCTAGCTCAAAATCAAAATTGCCTTTCAAGACAAGCAGCATGATGTTGAAAGCTCGATGTAAGCTTAGTGCAGTGTTGGAATTGTGTTCCTGGGATGAAGGACATAGATAGCATGGTCAAGCTATATCATGGCGATGATGATGTAGCCTAATAGCTTGGAAGGACATGATCGAGTACAAACTCAAAGGTAAAGAAAACTACCAAGAGTTGTTGAATTGCAATGTGTACTCAATTCAGTTATCGGTGTCCTTGAGTGTCTAACAACTCGGAACACGAGGAAACTGGAATCAGTGAAATATCATACTTTATGAGGAGCTCATAAGGAGATATATAGGTCCATGGTATTCTCGAGATACCAGGGATAATACTCAGAGGTAGATCAGAATATAGGTTACACTAGTGTATTGACATGTGGAAGACAAACACTTTAAATTGTGTGAGCATGAAATCGAAGTAGAACAACATGGTCAGAACCATGATTGCCAAGGATGAGATAACAAATATTAGATCAAATTAAACCAAGGTAATTCTATTGTTATGAGAAGCTTCCATAATAAGTCATACACCAGGTCCATGGGCATGAACACAAAGTTCAAGGTTGACTCCCACGTCTTCAAGGTATAACCTTTAATTCACTCCTCACTTTCGATGAAGTTGTAGTGTTGAAATTTTAACTGGCAAGCACGAGTATAGTATGAACCATGGAAGTTTCTGGGCTCACACGGATTAGGGAATGCACTGGTTCAACCCAAACGGGCATCTTAGGAACATATACACAAACTATAGGAGTAATTTATACAAGCTCGAAAGTATAGCATGGTTGACAAAAGCATAGGATACAAATTGCTAAAGGCATTATGTATCATGGGAATAACTCACAAGATTTTTGAATATGAAGGACTCTGACGGATAATAATCCAACAAAGGATTTGGCAGTCCAGAACGGAGTTGATGCGAGTATTGGTACTCAATCAAAGGAACAAAGAATGCAAGACATCGGATCATAGAACATCTGAATGATTCGATGCTTAAATAACAAAGGAAATATGATTTCCAAAACGAAGGATCACAAGCAAACACTCTGATAAAGGACGGATAAGTTGAATAGACTTAGGGGCACAATCGAGGACAATTTGATTGGCGACAACTAGCTCATGTTTGGAAAGACATCTGAGCCAACAAGATAATTCATAAGAATTAAATGATGATTGCGTGCATACACGCATGATGTCCCACAAGCGTATGGGATCGCAGCAGCTTTCGAGGGTAGAGTATTCAACCCAAATTTGTTGGTTCGCACGACGAGAAGCGAAAGAATATTCTCAAGTATTAGCAGCTGAATGCGTCAGATTTAACCACACCTGAAAGATTAGTGTCTGCAAGGAAAATATCAGTAGCAAAGTAGTATGATAGCAACGGTGCCAAAAATGATCTATTGACGGCAGACTATTACTAACTGTTGCATCAATGGCACCAGTAAAAAGCCTTGTTGACGGGATGTTAGTGCCACTTACCTAGCCTCGGAAACGGCGCCAAAAAAGTCTTGCAACAAATGACAGCGGAGTAGTAAGGAATAGTAGTAGCAGCAGCAGCAAAGTAACAAGTAACAGCAGTAGTGACAGCAGCAGCAAAGTGGCCCAATCCCTCTTGTAGCAAGGGACAAGCCTAGGCAAAGTAACGTAGCGAGAACCAGTAGTAAAAGACTCATAGGCAGTGGATCGGTGATAGATGAGTGTGATGGATGTGATTCATCATGTAACAGCTATAACACGAAGAGATATGTGGTGAGCTCCCATTCATCAATCTAATGTAGGCATGTATTCCATATGTAGTCATACGTGCTTAGGGAAAAGAACTTGCATGACATCTATTGTACATCCCTCCCGTGGCAGCGGGGTCCTAATGGAAACTACGGGACATTAAGGTTCTCCTTTTAATAAAGAACCGGACCAACGCATTAACACGCGATGAATACATGAACTCCTCATACTATGGTCATCTCGGGGAGTGGTTCCGGCTATTGTCACTCCGGGGTTGCCGGGTCATAACACATAGTAGGTGACTACAACTTGCAAGATAGGATCTAAAACACACATATATTGCCGACAACATAATAGGTTCAGATCTGAAATCATGGCACTCGGGCCCTAGTGACAAGCATTAAGCATAGCCAAGTAGTAGCAACATCAATCTAGAACATAGTGGATACTAGGGATCAATCCCCGTCAAGAACTAACTCGATTACATGATAGATCTCATCCAACTCATCACCGTCCAGCAATCCTACGATGAGATTACTCACGAACGATTAAGAGCATCTTGGAATTGTCGATGGAGAAAGGTTGATGATGACGATGGTGACGATTTCCCCTCTCCGGAGCCCGAAACGGACTCCAGATCTTCCCTCCAAATGAAGAACAGGATGTGGCGGCGCCTCCGTATCGCAAAACGCGATGAAACCTTCTCTCTAAAAGTTTTCCAGGCAAAACGGAAGATATAGAGCTGAGATTGGGGCAGTGGTGCCACGTGGGCCCCACAAGCCTGCACGGCGCGACCATAGGGGGTGGCCGCGGCCTGTGGGCTTGTGGCCCACTGGCATGCCCCCTCCGATGGAGGTATTTTTCTTTTATTCCAGAAAAAGTCTCCGTAAATTTTCAGGACATTCCGAGAACTTTCATTACTGCACAAAAACAACACCATGGCAATTGTGCTGAAAACAGCGTCAGTCCGGGTTAGTTCCATTCAAATCATGCAAATTAGAGTCCAAAACAAGGCCAAAAGAGTTCGGAAAAGTAGATACGACGGAGACGTATCAACTCCCCCAAGCTTAAAGCCTTGCTTCTCCTCAAGCAACTCAGTTGACAAACTGATAGAGACAAAAGAAAAACTTTGACGAACTCTGTTTGATCTTGTTGTTGCAACTATGTCTAACTCACAATCAGAATTTCAGCAACATCACAAGCAAACCACATAAGCAAATGACATCTAGGTCTCACGGTAAACTCATATCAATGGCATAATCAACTAGCGAGCAAATAATAACAAGCCTCAAATGTCAACACTTCAGTCAAAACAACATGAAGCAGTACGAATAGATGGTATCTCGCTAGCTCTTTTTGAGACCGCAAAACATAAATGCAGAGCACCTTAAAAGACCAAGGGCTGACTAAACATTGTAATTCAAGGAAATGAAAATCCATTCATAGTCACACTCAACACAGTTAAAAGCAAAGCATAAAAATGACAGAGGTGCTCTCTAGTTGGTGCTTTTGTAAGAGGAGGATGACTCAACAGGAACATAAATAGACAAGCCCTTCGCAGAGGGAAGCATTGATTTGCAGAGGTGCCAGAGCTCAAGCTTTGAAAGCAGAGATAATAATTTTGGGTGGCATGCTTTCATTGTCAACGCAGTGACTAAGAGTTCTCAACATCTTCCACGCTACACATGCTATAGGCGGTTCCCAAACAGAAAAGTAAAGTTTTGACTCCCCCACCACCAATCAATCACACTCCACGGCTAGCCGAATCCTCGGGTACCATCCAAACCAACATCAATCCTGGGGGAGTTTTGTTTGCAATTATCTTTTCGATTTGTGTCACATACCTGACCCCTTAAGCAAGTTAGTCTTGTGCTCATGTCTTCTTTACATTGCATCTAAGAAATTGTCAACAAGAACAAAGAAAGAGGTGAAGGAAAAACTCAAACCCTAGCCACTTCTTCAAATAAAGGAAATCTCAAAACTAGTTGAAATCAATGAACCCAAAATGGCCTCAAGAAAAGTTCAAACTTTCTGATAAATCATGAAAGTAAATGAGCAATGAAGAAAACCATTTTCTTAACATCTTAAGCATTTTAAATAAATGCAAAAGCTACTGGTTTCAAGTTTTTAATTTGAAATGAGAAACTTTAAATTTTCAAAAATGTTGAAAACTTCGGAAATGGTTGGAAATATTCCAACAAATATTCACGTGTGTTTAAAATAGTTTTCACAAACCATTTTGGAGCTGAAATAAATAGCAAAACAATAGTTAGCAAAACAGAAACAAAATAGAAAAGAAATAAGCGAAAGAAATGACTTACCTCTATTTGTCGTCGGCCCAGCCCACCAGGGGCTCCCCGGTCATCTTCCTCCTCCTGCCAGAAGGCAGGGGAGAAGATGAGCACGGCGGCCGAGCCGGCCACCTCCTGCCTGCCTGCTCGCTGCTGGAGGCCTCCAGGAGCGCCAGCGCGAAGCCCGCGTCTTCTTATCCTCCTCCCCGCGGCTCTATCCTCTCCCTAGGCCTCTCGAACCCCTTTCCCTCTCAGATCTCTCTCTCCCCGAAGCTCCGGTCGCCGTCGATCTGTAGTCTCCCGGTCCTCCCCGACCCTGCCGGCAGCCTCACAAGATCCGCCGTGAGCTCCTCTTCCTGTTCCCCCTCTTCCCGAGGCCTTCCCCCTCCTCTAACCACGTTAGCCGCCGGAGCCCGAAGGACCTCGTCGCCGGCCATGTCATTGCCGTCGTTGTGGTACTCGGCTCGCGAGGCCGAGCTCAGGAATGAGCTCCTCGAGCTCCGTAGATGGCGTAGGGTCTCTCTCCCAGC
Source organism: Hordeum vulgare subsp. vulgare (assembly GCF_904849725.1). Lineage (NCBI taxonomy): Eukaryota > Viridiplantae > Streptophyta > Magnoliopsida > Poales > Poaceae > Hordeum > Hordeum vulgare. The sequence continues at coordinate 118,607,753 of NC_058518.1, read as the reverse complement.
TCGCTAGCCCCCTACATCGGCACTTTCGTCGACGCCCGAGCCACAGCCGCCGCTGGCCTCATCGCAGGCAAGGATTCTGGTGACCACCGGGTCCAGCTCCACTCCAGATAGATGCGGCGTTTCACCAGCTGCCTTTAGCTCTCTTCTGCACCCAAAACCGACGGCCGTAGCGCTGTCTGGCTCTCTCCGGCAAGCCCTCCGCCGCGCCCGTGGTCGCCGCCGGCCATACTCCGGTGGGGGCCGACGTGGCCAAGTTAATCCGGTAGTTTAGAGGCTTAAACTCTCGCTGACAGTGGGCCCAAGGCCAAGTCAACTTAGTTAAGGGGCCGGTCAGCGCGGGATTAACCCCAGAGAGGCTGACCAGTGGGTCCCCCCTGTCAGGTTTGACCTGAGCAGGTCGGCTGACCTGCTGATGTCATGCTGACGAAATAAAGAGATTTTTCAGTATAAGAATAATTCCAGAAATGTTTAAAACATCAAAAATTCATAGAAATTAATCTGTAACTCCAATGAAAATAATTTATATATGAAAAAGTATCAGAAAAATTCAAGGAATCTGAATATGCTACTTTCAATCATGTTTGAAAAAGTTACAGAACCCAAACATGTAGATTAATGAATAAGTCAATCCTTATAATTACTTTATAAATGGAATTCGGAAAATATTTAAATTTCATTATGCTTGACATGATCAAACATTAATCTAATAACAAACCAGTACCTTAACATGACATCTCATGCATGTAACATCAAGTTGAACTGAGCATCAGGTCGAATCAATTAAATCGGTAGCCGAGAATACCTCGTTTGAATTGATATTCGAATGTGATTCAAATCAACTCTAAACCTAATACATGTTGATTATAATAGTTTATCACCTTGAATGCTCATGCCATGCTCATGCATCATCTTGCTTGCATATGATTGTTATTGATTGTTGCCATTCATTTCGGTAGGCTCCGCACCCCCGGATTCCACCGAATATCTGTGTGACGGATATTGTCCCTCCTCTGAGAAACAAGGCAAGCAACCCTTTTGATCATCCCGATAATTGCCATGTTCTGGCTCCTCCACTTATTTATTGTATTAGGATCAAATGCTTCAACTGCTTTCACCACGTTAGTTGAACCCACTTCCTTTGCATGACCTAACCTTGTCACAGAAAATAGCCGAACCTTGCAACCTAGCGTACCTTGTGTATGGTCTGTCATCTGGGAGATGAACAGAATTGTGAGAATGTGTTCGGTAAGCAAAGGTTGTGTGTTGAACCTGACTTGGTAAAGGTACCGGTGAAAGGCTGTGTAGGAGTACATGGCGGGTTGTTTCATTGGAACCGTCCATAGGAACTGAGTTCCGTGTATGTAATCCAAGACTAGATACTACCACATGCTGGGCCCTGGAATATGACCCCGCTCGTAATCGCTTAGTACTCGGTCCAAGAGTTGCAAGTAGTTTCTGGTGTTTATAGTAATGCTGGAGGCCGTGCATGGTGCTGACCTGAGAGGTGGGCCGTGATGCGGTAGGCAGTGGCACGGTGTACCAAGTGGCACCCGGATGGTGCGCTTGGGAACCCTGCGCACATCATTTGAGGCCGTGGCGGAAACCTCGGCCGGACTTCCGTACGGGTTACTCTCAGATAGGCGATAAACCTGGACTAGGTACTAGTGTGGTTAACGGTCGTGGCCGACTCCCTCGCTGGGCTTCCGCTTGAAGGTTGCTGAGGTGCATGACGTGCACATGGCGATAAGTGGCGAGAGTGTGTGTGACGAAGTACACCCGTGCAGGGTTATGATCTATTCGAATAGCCGCGTCCGCGGATATGGACTACTTGGAGACATATGTTGTTCATAGATAACTTAAATGGCTACTCATAAAATTGCCAAGATAAGCGTGAGTGTCGTGGACGGCATTTCTCTATGGAGACGGAATGATTCCACGATGGTGTATTGTTGTGGTGTTAGTGGACTCGTGTGCGAGAAATCAAGTTGTCAAAATTATTTAAAAATGCAAGATGTCTAGCCACGAGTCAGATGCTGGGTTTTCGCATGAAACCCCACAATACCTTTTTGATACCTTGCATGAGTAGTTAGTTATCCTAAAGTCTTGCTGAGTACCTTCGTACTCATGTTTGCTTAATAAATGTTGCAGAGGTTGCTAATGACCCTAATGGAGGGTTCTTCGTAGACATCGAGGATGAGGAGTAGCTGGTGTCCCAGCTACGATCTGGCCCTAGGTTGGGTCTGTAGTATAGTCAGGCCATGTGCCTTCTAGTTGCCCTGTCTGTACTCAGACAGTTTTAAACTCTTCCGCTGGCTTGTAACTGAATGACTGCTATTATGGGTCATGAGACCCTTAATGTGTAATATTATGTGTGTGGCTCTTCCGGGCCTTTTAAATAAAGGTTGTATGTTTATGGTTATGTTGTGATGCCATCGATGTATCTATACATATCGGTATGCCATGCGTACGTGTGTCGTACTTGATATGTATGGGGTTCGATTACTTAGTCGTGAACTTTAGTAGCACTCCTTACAAGGAAATGCCCCTTTGTGATCCAATGAGCCTTGGTAGTTCGCTACTGCTCCGGACACATTGGTTGACCGACATGTGTCCTTCTTAGCTGTTGTGTGTGTCCCCTTTGGGGAAATGTGACGCGATGTAATGGAGTCCTTGTAGCTTGCTACGACTCGTCTACATTCGCTGATGACCGACACCTGCTTTGTTGGGTCATGTATGCGTGTCCTTGTGCGGTACTGCCACTTTGGTTTATGACTAGACATGTCGATCCGGGTTCTTTGACATTGGAATGCTAGCGACACTATTGCATACGTGAGTCAAAAGATGCAAACGGTCCCGGCTAAGGTAAGGCTGCAGCCGTGGAGTTAACCGTGCGTGAGACCGCAAAGATAATGCTGACTGAATGTAGGATTACTAAGCCAAACTGGTCGAAGTTGAGTCTAGAATTGCTTTAGTTATATATAAGGGAATTGTTTGTGGAAGGGAACGTAAGACTCTTGTTCTCTTTTCAAGAACGTAAGCATGGATCAGACTCTTGAACATAAGAACTCTTGTGGAAGGGAATTGCTTTAGTTATTCTATTATGGTCATCCTCGTCTTTTCTACGGGAATTAAGGACTAGGTTACTCATCTTCTTCTAGGCTCGTGTTTCTGATCGGTAGATTATAGGACTACGGGTCAAGAGATATTGGGTTTCTGTCATTCCTAGGAAAAAGGAAGTAAGTTTGATGATCAGAGAGTTGAACTTGATAGTTGAGTGGTTACGCTATTCCATTTTGGGTTGTCTCAAAATTTGTTTTTTTTGAGCACTTACAGCCGTTATGCTGCCCAATTTTTGCATTACTCTCTATTTACAGATGCCTGGCCGTCCTTCTCGTCAGGTGGTACGTCTGACCAGGTGCATTGATGTGCCGGGTCATACGACCATGCTGGTCAGGGTGATGTCGGTGTGCAGTTACCGCTGGTACCCCGACTACCCTGGAGCTGAGAAGCCAATCCATTGGTCCTATGGGTTGGGAGTCACGGTTGACACGGCAGTACAAGATGCTGCCTATTCAATGCTGACCATTATGAGAGCGAGACATGCACTGTTGCAGAATTCAGAGTTCTGCTATGTTTCGGCCTCTCAGCCTGGTGAAGAGGGATACCTCAGTGGAGTCTATTTTGATTCTTCTATGGAGGATCCACTACTGCAGTCCACTGTTGAGCTGCTAGCGAACAGAGACAGGGATGCTCGTGCTCTCCGCATGGAGCTTTATGCTACCCGTGCCCGTCTGTGGACGGCTTTGACGCAGCTGGCACCTGTAGTCCAGACAGGGTATGGAGAGATGGAGATGCTGAACCCTGTTAGGACCCATCTTCCGGCCCACATTGACTGGCCAGCTATAGGAGGAGTCACACCTCTTCGGGGACCCCTCTTACCACCAGTCAGGGGACCAAGGCCACATCCGTGTCCTTACGGATCCCAGGGATCTCAGGCTAGAGTGTTTCCTGATCCGCAGGTTGAGCTTCCAGGTCATGGAGGTAATATCTATGAGATGTTCTATGCGGATGCCTGAGCTGTGAGCGGAAGGATAGTATGGTAGTAGCCGTACGTTCACAGTCCTGCGTGACTTGTGAAGTATGCATGTAATGTGAAATGAATACCGGAGGCTTAGATAAATAATGCATAGGAAGCTTGTAAGCCTCTGATGAGTAGTTTCATAATCTCAGTAGTTTGCTCTTCGGTTAAGGTTGTACTGAACTATGTAAGGGTGTGTATGAACCATGGTGTATATATAGCAGTTGCTTGTCACCATGCTGTTCGGATATTCATTTCCGCATTCCGTGTGTTCAGTACATTCTTAATCCATAGCTAGTATTGATATGATATTGGTCTAAGCTGTGAGTTTGTTTGTCAGGATGGTGTTCACCAGGTTGAACCGTGCCCCTGGTCATGAGCAAGGTGAGGGTAGTCCAGCGTCGCAGGAAGACCTGCCTCATCCGCCCTCTCTGGCGGAAGTGATGCTTGAGGCAGAGAGAAACAAAAGGGAGACCAATCGACTGTTAGAGCGTATTGAGCATAATACGGCTCGACAGCCTAGGAATGCTGCAGTGTCCCTCAATGACTTTGTGAAGCTGAATCCTCCAAAGTTTCATCATTCCGTCGATCCCCTCGATGCTGATGACTGGCTGTGCAGCATCTCCCGCAAGATTCGCTCTGCGAATGTGTCTGAGGCCGACAAGGTGACCTTTGCGGCGTATTTCCTGGAAGGACCCGCCAATCTATGGTGGGAGAATTTTGAAGAAATGCGTCCCGCTGAACCAGTAGCCACATGGGCAGACTTCAGTGCAGCCTTTCGGCTGCACCATATTCCAGAGGGCCTGATGGACAGAAAGAGAGAAGTGTTATGTGCCTTCACTCAGGGCAAGTTGTCTGTGGATGCCTATAGCCGCGAGTTCGGTAACCTCGCCCGTTATGCAACAGAGGAGGTGTCTACTGACGCCAAGAAGCAAGAAAGATTCCGTAAGGGTCTGAGCCCTGAGCTCCGTCGTGATCTGCGCCTCCATGAGTGTGCAAGCTTTCAAGCCCTGGTCAACAAAGCGATCAGTGCCGACACTGGTCATACTGACTTCGAGGCCACAAGGAAACACCCCCATGACTTTGGCTCGTCTTCTGGTTCCGCGTTTCCAAAACGCAGGCTGTGGGTTCCAAACAGTTCCCTGCCGCCAAGATACACTCCGAGGCCATCCTACGTGGCGCCTCGGACGAATCAGGCCAACCCTCCAGCAAAAGCTTATGGTGGTCCAGCTAGCAATGCTGCACCACGTGCCAACCAAGTGATATGCTACAAGTGTGGAGAACCAGGGCACTATTCCCGTGAGTGTCCTCAGAATGTGGGTGCCAAGCAACCCAGAAAGTCCGTCGGGCAAGCCAAGTCGGGCAAAGCTTACTATGTGAAGCCAACTCCTGCACGTGGCCGTGTGAACTATGTGTCAGCAGAAGAAGCTGCAGAGGATCCCGACGTCATGCTGGGTACGCTTCTTGTTAATCATCACCCAGCGTCCGTTCTCTTTGACACTTGGTCTTCTCATTCCTTCATTTCATAAAGTTATGCACAGTTGCATAACATGTCTTTTTGTGATATGCCAATCCCATTGGTTCTCCAAACCCCTGGTAGTAAATGGGAAACTTCTAGGATAACCTATGACAATGAAATTCTAGTAGACAGCCTAGTTTTCCTAGCCTCATTGATAGCCTTGAAATCTTCGGATATTAATATCATCTTGGGCATGGACTGGATGTCAGCTCACTATGCCAAGATTGATACTCATTCTAGAAATGTCCAGCTTACCCATCCCTCGGGTGAGATAGTAAATGTCTCTACTCGAGTTGCCAAATGCCAACTCTATTCCTTAAATGCCAACCCTCTTCCGGAACTTGAAGACATTCCGGTAGTTCGTGACTTCCCGGATGTTTTCCCAGAGGAACTGCCAGGAATTCCACCTGACAGAGATGTGGAGTTTGTGATAGATCTTGTTCCGGGAACTGTCCCAATAGCCAGAAGACCATATAAGATGGCAGCCCTGGAGCTAGCCGAACTTAAGAAGCAACTAGATGAGGCCTTGAACAAAGGTTACATTCGTCCTAGCTCTTCTCCTTGGGCTTGCCCCATCCTCTTCGTCAAGAAGAAAGACGGAACGGATCGGATGGTTGTAGATTACCGACCAGTTAATCTGGTCACCATAAAGAACAAGTATCCGCTCCCCAGGATCAACGACCTGTACGATCAGCTCGCTGGATCCTCAGTCTTCTCCAAAATGGATTTGAGGTTGGGATACCATCAAATCAAGATCAAGAACGGGGACATTCCAAAAACGGCTTTTGTTACTCGTTATGGCCAATACGAGTACACCGTCATGTCCTTCGGTTTGACCAATGCACCAACTACCTTCTCTCGACTGATGAATTCAATCTTCATGGAGTATTTGGATAAATTCGTCGTGGTATACCTCGATGATATTCTCATCTACTCGAAGAATGAACAAGAACATGCCGAGCATCTAAGGCTGGTATTGATGAAACTTCGAGAGCATCGCCTTTATGCCAAGTTTTCAAAATGCGAATTTTGGTTACCAAAAGTGACCTATCTGGGTCACGTAATCTCTGGTAAGGGTATTGCTGTCAATCCCGAGAGAGTTCAAGCTGTCCTTAATTGGACTCAACCTGAATCGGTTAAGCAAGTTAGGAGTTTTCTTGGTCTAGCGAGCTATTGTCGCCGCTTCGTCGAGAATTTCTCCAAGGTTGCAAAGCCTCTAACTAAACTCCTCAAGAAAGATAAAAGGTTCGAGTCGACACCACAGTGTGAGCATAGTTTTCAGGAACTGAAAAGACGCCTGACTTCCGCACCTGTGTTGCTACCACCAGATTTTTCTAAGGACTTTGTTATCTATTGCGACGCCTCGTGACAAGGATTAGGTTGCATTCTCATGCAAGATCGTCATGTGATCGCATACGCATCTCGACAGTTGCGTCCACATGAGGATAATTATCCCACACATGACCTTGAGCTTGCAGCTGTGGTCCATGCACTAAAAACCTAGAGACATTACCTTTTGGGTAATCGTTGCGAAATATTCACTGATCACCAAAGTCTGAAATATATCTTCACCCAGCCGGATTTGAATCTCAGGCAAAGACGGTGGGTTGAGTTGATCTCGGATTACGACTTAGGGATAACATACACCCCGGGGAAGGCCAATGTTATGGCCGATGCACTAAGTCGTAAATCTTATTGTAACAATTTGATGCTACAACAAGGTCAACCACATCTCCATGAGGACTTTCGGAAGTTGAATCTTCATATTGTTCCTCAAGGATTCCTTTCTACCATGGTGGCGAAGCCTACTCTTAAGGATCAAATTATAGCTGGCCAAAAGCGTGACAAGGGTATATCATGGATCAAGGAGAATATTTTTAGCGGAAATGCTAAAGAATTTTCCATGAACGATCAAGGTGTTGTGTTCTTCCAGAATCGTCTAGTGGTTCCTAAGAACCCACATCTAAGGCAGTTAATCCTTAAGGAGGCTCATGATTCTCCTCTCACCATTCATCCCGGTAGTACTAAGATGTATCAGGACCTACGCCAGAGGTTCTGGTGGACTAGGATGAAGAGAGAAATGGCTGAGTTCGTTGCTAACTGTGATGTTTGTCGTCGAGTTAAGGCAGAACATCAAAGGCCTGCTGGCACCCTTCAACCTCTAGCTATTCCTGAATGGAAATGGGATAAAGTTAGCATGGATTTCATTACCGGATTTGCCAAGACCAAGAAAGGAAATAATGCTATCTTTGTGGTCATTGACCGTCTTTCCAAAGTGGCTCATTTTCTTCTCGTTCGTGAGAATATAACAGCTAGCCAGCTAGCAGAGTTATATATCTCCCGAATAGTGTCTCTTCATGGTGTTCCCCTGGAGATTAACTCGGACCATGGGAGTATCTTTACTTCTAGCTTCTGGGAAAGTTTCCAGAATGCCATGGGGACTCACTTATCTTTTAGCACTGCTTTCCATCCCCAATCAAGTGGTCAAGTAGAAAGAGTGAATCAAATCCTAGAAGATATGCTCTGAGCTTGTGTTATTTCGTTCGGTATGAATTGGGAGAAGTGCCTTCCATTCGCCGAATTCTCTTATAACAATAGTTATCAATCAAGCTTGGGCAAAGCCCCTTTTGAAGTTCTCTATGGACGAAGATGTCGAACACCTCTTAATTGGTCAGAAACCGGAGAAAGGCAACTCTTTGGCCCAGACATGATCTAGGATGCAGAAGAGCAGGTTCACATTATTCATGAAAAGTTGAAAACAGCCCAGTCTCGTCAAAAGAGCCAATATGATCGTCATCATAAGGCTGTGACCTTTGAAGTTGACGAGAAGGCTTACCTTCGGGTTACACCTTTGAAGGGTACCCATCGATTCGGTATCAAGGTCAAGTTGGCTCCTCGTTACATTGGTCCTTTTCGCATTCTTGCCAAACGAGGAGAAGTTGTCTACCAGTTGGAACTTCCTCCGCATCTTTCCAAGGTTCATGATGTCTTCCACGTCTCGCAACTCAGGCGTTGCTTTTCGGATCCTATCCGTGAAGTGGACCACGAAACGCTTGATCTCCAAGATAACCTTTCATACCGAGAATACCCCGTGCGTATTCTTGATCAAGCTGAGCGTACCACTCGACGTCGAGACCTCAAGTTTCTTAAAGTTCAATGGTCAAATCATTCTGAAAAGGAGGCAACTTGGGAAAGAGAGGATCGTCTCCGACTTGAGTATCCTGCGTTATTCCCGACGACTTCTAAATCTCGGGACGAGATTCCTTTGAGTGGGGGTGAGTTGTCACATCCCTGACCCCTTAAGCAAGTTAGTCTTGTGCTCATGTCTTCTTTACATTGCATCTAAGAAATTGTCAACAAGAACAAAGAAAGAGGTGAAGGAAAAACTCAAACCCTAGCCACTTCTTCAAATAAAGGAAATCTCGAAACTAGTTAAAATCAATGAACCCAAAATGGCCTCAAGAAAAGTTCAAACTTTCTGATAAATCATGAAAGTAAATGAGCAGTGAAGAAAACCATTTTATTAACATCTTAAGCATTTTAAATAAATGCAAAAGCTATTGGTTTCAAGTTTTTAATTTGAAATCAGAAACTTTAAATTTTCAAAAATGTTGAAAACTTTGGAAATGGTTGGAAATATTCCAAAAAATATTCAGGTGTGTTTAAAATAGTTTTTACAAACCATTTTGGAGCTGAAATAAATAGCAAAACAATAGTTAGCAAAACAGAAACAAAATAGAAAAGAAATAAGATAAAGAAATGACTTACCTCTATTTGTCGCCGGCCCAGCCCACCAGGGGCTCCCCGGTCATCTTCCTCCTCCTGCCAGAAGGCAGGGGAGAAGATGAGCACGGCGGCCGAGCCGGCCACCTCCTGCCTGCCTGCTCGCTGCTGGAGGCCTCCAGGAGCGCCAGCGCGATGCCCGCGTCTTCTTATCCTCCTCCCCGCGGCTCTATCCTCTCCCTAGGCCTCTCGATCCCCTTTCCCTCTCATATCTCTCTATCCCCAAAGCTCCGGTCGCCGTCGATCTGTCGTCTCCCGGTCCTCCCCGACCCTGCCGGCAGCCTCACAAGATCCGCCGTGAGCTCCTCTTCCTGTTCCCCCTCTTCCCGAGGCCTTCCCCCTCCTCTAACCACGTTAGCCGCCGGAGCCCGAAGGACCTCGTCGCCGGCCATGTCATTGCCGTCGTTGTGGTACTCGGCTCGCGAGGCCGAGCTCAGGAATGAGCTCCTCGAGCTCTGTAGATGGCGTAGGGTCTCTCTCCCAGCTCGCTAGCCCCCTGCATCGGCACTTTCGTCGACGCCCGAGCCGCAGCCGCCGCTGGCCTCATCGCCGGCAAGGATTCCGGTGACCACCGGGTCCAGCTCCACTCCAAATAGATGCGGCGTTTCACCAACTGCCTGTAGCTCTCTTCTGCACCCAAAACCGACGGCCGTAGCGCTGTCTGGCTCTCTCCGGCGAGCCCTCCGCCGCGCCCGTGGTAGCCGCCGGCCATACTCCGGTGGGGGCCGACGTGGCCAAGTTAATCCGGTAGTTTAGAGGCTTAAACTCTCGCTGACAGTGGGCCCAAGGCCAAGTCAACTTAGTTAAGGGGCCGGTCAGCGCGGGATTAACCCCAGAGAGGCTGACCAGTGGGTCCCCCCTGTCAGGTTTGACCTGAACAGGTCGGCTGACCTGCTGATGTCATGTTGACGCAATAAAGAGATTTTTCAGTATAAGAATAATTCCAGAAATGTTTAAAACTTCAAAAATTCATAGAAATTAATCTGTAACTCCAATGAAAATAATTTATATATGAAAAAGTATCAGAAAAATTCAAGGAATCTGAAAATGCTACTTTCAATCATGTTTGAAAAAGTTACAGAACCCAAACATGTAGATTAATGAATAAGTCAATCCTTATAATTACTTTATAAATGGAATTTGGAAAATATTTAAATTTCATTATGCTTGACATGATCAAACATTAATCTAATAACAAACCAGTACCTTAACATGACATCTCATGCATGCTAACATCAAGTTATCTGAGCATCAGGTCGAATCAATTAAATCGGTATCCGAGAATACCTCGTTTGAATTGATATTCGAATGTGATTCAAATCAACTCTAAACCTAATACATGTTGATTATAATAGTTTATCACCTTGCATTCTCATGCCATGCTCATGCATCATCTTGCTTGCATATGATTGTTATTGATTGTTGCCATTCATTTTGGTAGGCTCCGCACCCCCGGATTCCACCGAATATCCGTCTGACGGATATTGTCCCTCCTCTGAGCAACAAGGCAAGCAACCCTTTTGATCATCCCGATAATTCCCATGTTCTGGCTCCTCCACTTATTTATTGCATTAGGATCAAATGCTTCAACTGCTTTCGCCACGTTAGTTGAACCCACTTCCTTTGCATGACCTAACCTTGTCACAGTAAATAGCCGAACCTTGCAACCTAGCATACCTGGTAGTTGCTTGAGCTATGATGTGCCTTATCCTGCTATGCATGCTATGCTTAGAGTTGTGTATGGTCTGTCATCTGAGAGATGAACAGAATTGTGAGAATGTGTTCGGTAAGCAAATGTTGTGTGTTGAACCTGACTTGGTAAAGGTACCGGTGAAAACTTGTATGTAATCCAAGACTAGATACTACCACATGCTGGGCCCTGAAATATGACCCCGCTCGGCCTATTAATCGCTTAGTACTCGGTCCAGGAGTTGCAAGTAGTTTCTGGTGTTTATAGTAATGCTCGAGGCCGTGCATGGTGCTGACCTGAGAGGTGGGCCGTGATTCGGTAGGCAGTGGCACGGTGTACCAAGTGGCACCTGGATGGTGGGCTTGGGAACCCTGCGCACATCGTTTGAGGCCGTGGCGGAAACCTCGGCCGGACTTCCGTACGGGTTACTCTCAGATAGGCGATAAACCTGGACAAGGTACTAGTGTGGTTAACGGTCGTGGCCGACTCCCTCGCTGGGCTTCCGCTTGAAGGTTACCGAGGTGCATGACGTGCACATGGCGATAAGTGGCGAGAGCGTGTGTGACGAAGTACACCCCTGCAGGGTTATGATCTATTCGAATAGCCGCGTCCGCGGATATGGACTACTTGGAGACATATGTTGTTCATAGATAACTTAAATGGCTACTCATAAAATTGCCAAGATAAGCGTGAGTGTCGTGGACGGCATTTCTGTATGGAGACGGAATGATTCCACGATGGTGTATTGTTGTGGTGTTAGTGGACTCGTGTGCGAGAAATCAAGTTGTCAAAATTATTTAAAAATGCAAGTTGTCTAGCCACGAGTCAGATGTTGTCTTTTCGCATGAAACCCCACAATACCTTTTTGATACCTTGCATGAGTAGTTAGTTATCCTAAAGTCTTGTTGAGTACCTTCGTACTCAGGTTTGCTTAATAAATGTTGCAGAGGTTGCTAATGACCCTAATGGAGGGTTCTTCGTAGACATCGACGACGACGAGTAGCTGGTGTCCCAGCTACAATCTGGCCCTAGGTTGGGTCTGTAGTATAGTCAGGCCATGTGCCTTCTAGTTGCCCTGTGTGTACTCAGACAGTTTTAAACTCTTCGGCTGGCTTGTAACTGAATGACTGCTATTATGGGTCATGAGACCCTTAATGTGTAATATTATGTGTGTGGCTCTTCCGAGCCTTTTAAATAAAGGTTGTATGTTTATGGTTATGTTGTGATGCCATCGATGTATCTATACATATCGGTATGCCATGCGTACGTGTGTCGTACTTGATATGTATGGGGTTCGATTACTTAGTCGTGAACTTTAGTAGCACTCCTTACAAGGAAATGCCCCTTTGTGATCCAATGAGCCTTGGTAGTTCGCTACTGCTCCGGACACATTGTTTGACCGGCATGTGTCCTTCTTAGCTGCTGTGTCTGTCCCCTTTGGGGAAATGTCACGCGATGTAATGGAGTCCTTGTAGCTTGCTACGACTCGTCTACATTCGCTGATGACCGACACCTGCTTTGTTGGGTCATGTATGCGTGTCCTTGTGCGGTACTGCCACTTTGGTTTATGACTAGACATGTCGATCCGGGTTCTTTGACATTGGAATGCTAGCGACACTATTGCATACGTGAGTCAAAAGACGCAAACGGTCCCGGCTAAGGTAAGGCTGCAGCCGTGGAGTTAACCGTGTGTGAGACCGCAAAGGGATGCGATGTGTTACAGGCTGGATTCCTATGGCTTAGGATCGGGGTCCCGACAATTTGAGTATGGAACTGGGAATTCCAATTACCGGCCCCTTTCTCGTGAATGATAGTGAATAAACACATATCGAGGATAACACGCCTAGCATGGAAGATACCAATAGCCCCCTGTCACCACATGAGCGGTTCGAGCATGCAAAACAGATTATTTCTTGAAGGTTTAGAGAGTGGCACATGAAAATTTACTTGGAACAGAAGGTAGATACCGCACATAGGTAGGTATGGTGGACTCATATGGCACAACTTTGGGTTTAGGGAGGTGGATGCACAAGCAGTATTCCCGCTTAGTACAAGTGAAGGCTAGCAAAAGACTGGGAAGCGACCAACGAGAGAGCGACAATAGTCATCAAAATGCATTGAGAGTAACTACCATTGAGTGCAAGCATGAGTAGGACAAAAATCACCATGAACATGAACATCACAGAGGCTATGTTGATTTTGTTTCAACTACATGCGTGAACATGCGCCAAGTCAAGCCACTTGAAACATTCAAAGGAGGATACCATCCTATCATACTACATCATAGTCATCTCAACATTCATGTGGGCATCCAACACAAACCATTATAAGCTCCTAGCTAAATAAGCATGGCATAAGCAACTATGATCTCTAAGTTGTCATTGCAAACATGTTTCTCTCACAGCAAAGCTGAATCAGGCATGATGAGCTAGTCATATTTACAAAAACAAAATAGATCGAGTTCATACCAGCTTTTCCAGGCTCAGTCACTTCATCATATATCGTCATTATTGCCTTTCACTTGCACGACCGAACGATGTGAACAATAATAAGAGTGCTCGTGCATTGGACTAAGCTGAATCTCTAGACAAACACAAAGGAGAAGACAAAGTAATATGGCTCTTTGAAACCTAAACAGGTATGCATGCAAGAGCCACTAAACATTGTAACCAATATCTTCTACCTTGACCCAAAGAAAAAGAAAACTATTTACACGGGAAAGCTCCCAACAAGCAAAAGAAGAAAGGAAAATCTTTTTGGGTTTTCTCAAAAGGACACAAAAAAGAAAACAAGAGAACAAAAATAAAGTAGCCTGGATAATAAAGTGGCAAAGTGTAAACACCGGCTAACAAAGTGAAAGCATGAGCATGAATGTAAAGTCGGTGAGAACACGTACTCCCCCAAGCTTAGGCTTTTGGCCTAGCTTGGTCTACTCCCAAGGCGGAAAATAACCAGCCCCGGGATACTCCAGAGCGGACTATGGATGCCACTGCTGTGTGAGCTCCTCTGGCTCCCACTAATAAACTGGCGTCTGGTACTTGACTAGTGGCTCGGGCACGGGCACCTGTGGTTGGGCCAAGCCCCAATATGCGTAGATGTCCGAGGGCATAATAGTGTACCTCCTGCATGAAGATCGAACAAAGAAGGAGCAGGCAAAGTAATAGTCTCATGAGTACCCTGACTAAATACCATGTTATAAATCATCCGTCTACTGGCATCTCTATCCAGAAAATCATGGCGAACCATGCTGTCATAATCCAGATATTTCTCAGGAAGAAGCATTTCTTCTTCCTCGCGAAGTCTAATAGGTATCTCAAAGTCTCTAGCAAGACGAGTAGCATAGATACCTCCATAGACGACACATTTAGAACGGTTTGTGTTCAACCGCTGAGCTACTATAGCACCTAGGTTATAAGTCTTACTGTTATAAAGGCCTTCGCGCAAAACCGCAAGTTCTGGCGAGCTAAGTGATCCAGCCTCCCCACAGCCAATCAAACATTTTCCCACAAATAATGACAAGTACCAAAGCACAGGAAAATGTGTGCTAGCAATTCTAGCGCGAGACACTCCTCTCTCCTCTCCAACAGCAATAGTACCTATGAAATCCTCCTAGTCCCGTGGACGAGGATCATGAATATCCCCAACATAAGGTAATTTGCATACATTGCAAAAATCCTGTAGTGTCGTGCACTTGGGGATATCCTATAACATGAACTCAACCATAGGAGGATTCTTCCTCGGATAAAAGTTGAAGATTTGAACGAAGATATTGGTGAGGAGGAGGTATTGTGGGCACTTATCTTCAACGAACGCGGTAAGACCTGCGTTCTTCACCAAGTAATAAAAGTCTTCATAAAGCCCAGCGGCGCGCAAAAATTCATCACTTGGCCACTCGCACGCTCGAACTTCCGTGACTCGAGGAACCACGTACTTGGGGTGGTTCTTCTCATCCTCCTTGGGATTACGGCTTGAAGAGCCTCTCAAGAACCTCCTCATCTTTTCCTTCTTTTAGCTCTGAAAAATTCTGAAATTTTAGAGACTTCGAAAGAAAAATGAGTAAAGATTAACCCAACTTGTAGCAACTACTCCTACTAGTGCCTAGAGACCGTATCATGCGCTAAAACTACTTGGGACCAGCTAAAATCAACATTTCAAGCTCAAGAACAGGGTCACCAAGGTAGCAAGAATACGTGAAGGATAAAGCACTAGAGTAGAAACTAATTGGACCAATGCAGGAGTCACTTACCAAGGAGTAATTTCCCCAAAACGGTTCGGAGAACGATGATTTGAGCAAAGAGATTGAAAATCCCAGCAAGAGGAGCAAGAACACGAGTTTGAGCTGTGAAATGATTTTTTCTGGAGGTAGAAGAAGATGATGGAAGCTGTAATGAGTGGAGGGGGTCCCTGTGGGCCCCACAAGCTTGGTGGCCACGGCCAGGGGGAGGCCGCGGTGGCAGATCTTGTGGCCCACTGGTGTGGCCCCCAGCCCAGCTCTCAATCCCAATATTTTTCAAAAAATCCATAAAAAATCATATTTGATTTTCAGGACCATCGGAGAACTTTTATTTTCGGGGTACTTTTCTCCGGGACGCTAAATAGGAAACATGGAAAACTAAACTAAATCTATCATTTTTCTTCTAAGCAATAGAAAGTGAAAGCTTCAAACAGAGGTATGTGACTCTTTGATTCATCCATTCCATGGTCATCGAAAGAAATCAGTCAATGGGGTTGATCAAATCCTCTTGACAAAACTTTCTCGAATCGCAAAAGTGAACGGAGAATTTTTGAATAGTCACTAGGTCACCTGAATGGGGATATGTATCTCCCCAACAAGCAAATCATACTTCATCTTGACACGAGGAATAGGGCATTCAAAGCTCCCAATAAGAATCGATGAAGTTTTTTTGATAGCATTGATGCAATGTACTTGATATCGTTTCTTCAGAAAGTGCACTGTATGCTCATTACCGTTGACATGGAAAGTGACATTGCCTTTGTTGCAATCTATAACAGCCCCTGTAGTGTTTAAAAAGGGTCTTCCGAGGATGACAGCCATGGCATCGTCCTCGGGAATATCCAAGATAACAAAGTCTGTTAAGATAGTGGTGTTAGCCACCACAACAGGCACATCCTCGCAAATGCCGACATGGAAAGCAATTGATTTGTCGGCCATTTGCAGAGAAATTTCAGTGGGTTTCAACTTATCCAGTTCAAGTCTATGATAAAGAGAGAAAGGCATAACACTAACACCGGCTCCAAGGTCACATAAGGCAGTTCTTACGTAGTTTCCTTTAATGGAGCAAGGTATAGTGGGCACTCCGGGATCACCAAGTTTCTTAGGAGTTCCACCTTTGAAAGTGTAATTGGTGAGCGTGGTGGAGATCTCAAGATCTGGTATCTTCCATTTATTGGTCACGATATCTTTCATGTACTTGGCATATGGAGACATTTTGAGCATATCAATTAACCGCATCTGCAGAAAGATGGGTTTTATCATTTCAATAAAGCGCTCAAAATCCTCATCATCCTTTTTCTTGGATGGCTTAGGAGGAAAGGGCATAGGTCTCTGAACCCATGGATCCCTTTCTTTACCATGCTTCCTAGCAGTGAAGTCATTCTTATCGTATCTCTTAGGTTGTGGGTTATCAGGATTAACCGTAGGTTCAATCTCCACATCCTTATCATTGCTAGGTTGAGCATTATTATGAACATCGCTGTCCATATTGTCACCAGGTTCATGTTCATCACCAGATTGTGTTTCTACATCAGACGCAGAAATATCATTTGGTTCTTCAGGTGTGACAGTATTTGGTGAACTGACATGTAGGTTTCTATCATCCTCCTTCTTCTTCTTAGGATGACTGGGTGTATCAGCATTAATTCCTTGAGAATCTTGATCAATTCTCTTAGGATGGCCTTCAGGATACAAAGGTTCCTGAGTCATTTTGCCTCCTCTAGTAATGACTCTGACAGAGTTGTCATTTAATTCATTGAGCAAGTCATTCTGAGCTTTAAGTACTTGTTCTACCTGAGTAGTAATCATAGAGGCATGTTTACTCAGAAGCTTCACATCATTGACATTTCTGTCTACACAAGCACTTAAATGACTACGCATACGAGTACTTTGTTCCAAATGTCTGCTAACATAATTATTGAAACTCTGTTGTTTGGCAACAAAGTTGTCAAATTCATCAAAGCGTAGGCTACCAAGTTTGTCAAAAGGAATATCACTCTCATCAAACCTACGCAGAGAATTCACTTCTACTACTTGTATCGGGTTATCGAGACCATGGATCTCTTTGACATGCGGTAGATTTTTGACATGTTCAGATCTAATGCCATTCTCTTGCATAGATTTCTTGGCTTCTTGCATATCTTCGGGCCGGAGGAATAGAATACCTCTTTTCTTAGGAGTTGGCTTAGGAGGTGGTTCGGGAATAGTCCAAGCATTATCATTGATCAAGATGTTATTCAGTAGGATCTCAGCTTGTTCTACAGTTCGTTCCCTAAAAACACAACCGGCACAACTATCTAGGTGGTCTCTAGAAGCATCGGTAAGTCCGTTATAGAAGATATCAAGTATCTCGTTCTTCTTAAGAGGGTGATCAGGAAAAGCATTCTGTAGCTGGATGAGCCTCCCCCAAGCTTGTGGGAGACTCTCTTCTTTGTGTTGAGCAAAGTTGTCTATTTCCTGCAAGGCAGCTTGCTTCTTATGGGCAGGGAAATATTTCTCACAGAAGTAATAGACCATATCCTGGGGACTACTCACACATCCAGGAGCAAGAGAAGTGAACCAGGCTTTAGCGTCATCCTTTAGAGAGAAAGGAAACAGCTTAAGGATATAGTAGTAGCGGATCTTCTCCCCACTAGTGAAAAGGGTGGCTATATCGTGTAGTTTGGTAAGATGGGCTACAACCGTCTCAGACTCATAACCGTGGAAAGGATCAGATTCGACTAGAGATATTATCTCAGGGTCGACAGAGAATTCATAATCCTCATCGGTGATAAAGATAGGTCAAGTGGCAAACTTCGGGTCGTATTTCATCCTAGCTTTCAGAGATTTTTCCTTCCACTTGAGAAGTAATTTCTGAGTGTCATAGGCATCCTTACACGCAAGAAAATCCTCAGCTATCTCTCCCTCCATAATGTAACCCTCGGGTATATCAGGCAATTCATATCTAGGAGAGCTAGATCTAGCAGGAGCAAAAGCAGGCTCTATCTCAATAGTATCAGCAGTTTCAGAAGCATCACGGGCATTGGCAGTAACTCTAGCAATATGAGCATCAAGGAATGCCCCTAGTGGCACATCAGGCAAAGTAGTATCTCTAGCAGTATCAAGCATAGCATCATCAGGCAAAATAGCATCTTTAGCATCATCACGCAAGGCAGTATGAAGCATAGCATCTCTAGCAGTATCCGGCATAGCATCTCTAGCAGTATCAGGCATAGCATCTCTAGAAGTATCAGGAATAGCATCTCTAGCAGTATTAGGCATAGTAGCATCATAAGCATCATCAAGCACAGGCGACATATCAAGATTTCTAGCAGGAGGTGATGTCGCAAACTTACTCATAACTGAAGGTGAATCAAGTGCAGAGCTAGATGGCAGTTCCTTACCTGCCCTCGTAGTTGAGGGCAAGACTTTGGTTTTTGGATCTTTCAGATTCTTCATAGTGATCAGCAGATATAAATCCCAAGTGACTCAGAGAATATAGCAAACCTTCCCCGGCAACGGCGCCAGAAAAAATGTTGTTGACGTGCAACTAATCCTGACTGGATGCCTCCACGGCAACGGAGCCAGAAAAGAGTTGCTTCCAATTGCTCAACAATTAGAAATTGTCTTGCAATAGCCCACCAGCGCGTGGGATCGCGGCAGTTTTTGAGGGTAGAGTATTCAAACCAAATTTGTTGGTTCGCACGACGGGAAGTGAAAGAATATTCTCAAGTATTAGCAGCTGAATGTGTCAGATTCAACCACACCTGAAAGATTAGTATCTGCAAGCAAGGTACCAACAGCAAAGTAGTATGATAACAACGGTGCCAGAAACGATCTGGTGACAAGGCAGACTATTCCTAACTGTTGTATCAATAGCGCTAGTAAGTTGCCCGTGGACAGGAAATATTCTTTCCCGGCAATGGTGACAGAAAAAGTATTGTAGCAGGTAGCAGCAGTGTAACGAGTAATAGCAGTGGCAAGGAATAGCAGAGTGACAGCGGTAGCAAGTAGCAACAGTAGCAAGTAAGAGCAGCAGCAACAGTAGTGACAGCAGCAGAGCAAAGCAAGTAACAACAGCAGCAACAGTAGTGACAGCAGTAGAGCAAAGCAAGTAACAGCAGCAGCAAGTAACAGTAGCAGCAACAGTAGTAACAACAGTAGAGCAAAGCAAGTAACATCAGCAGCAAGTAACAGTAGCAGCAACAGTAGTAACAGTAGCAGTGGGACAAACTCGTGGGCAATGGATCGGCGATTCGTTGGATGACATTCATCATGCAACAGTTATAACACGGAGAGATATGTGGCTAGCTCTCGTTTGTCAATGTGATGTAGGCATGCATTCCGTGTGTCGTCATACGTGGTTAGGGAAAATAACTTGCATGACATCTATTGTCCATCCCTCCCGTGGCAGCGTGGTCCAAATGGATACTACTCGATATTAAGGTTCTCCTTTTAATAAAGAACAGGACCAACGCATTAGCACTTGGTGAACACATGAACTCCTCAAACTATGGTCATCACCGGGAGTGGTTCCAGTTATTGTCACTCTGGGGTTGCCGGATCATAACACATAGTAGGTAACTACAACTTACAAGATCAGATCTAAAACACACATATATTGGTGACAACATAATAATTTCAGATCTGAAATCATGGCACTCGGGCCCTAGTGACAAGCATTAAGCATGGCAAAGTAGTAGCAACATCAATCTCAAAACATAGTGGATACTAGGGATCAATCCCAGTCAAAACTAACTCGATTACATGATAGATCTCATCCTACTCATCACCGCCGAGCGAGCCTACGAATAGATTACTCAAGAACGATGAAGAGCTTCATGGAATTGGAGAGGGAAGAAGGTTGATGATGATGATGGCGACGATCTCCTTGATCCGAAGCCCAAAACGGACTCCATATCTGCCCTCCAGATGAAGAACAGGATGTGGCGGCGCCTCTGTGTCGCAAACGCGATGAAATCTTCTCTCCTTATTTTTCCGGGGCGAAAGGGAATAAATAGCGCTGAGTTTGGGGCCGGCAGAGCCACGTGGGCCCCACAAGCCCTCACGCCGCGGCCTGGGGGTGGCCGCAGCCAGGGGGCTTGTGGCCCACTAGCTCACCCGCTCCGGTGGATCTTTGCGTAGGTATTTTTCATATTTTCCAGAAATATTCTCCGTAAATTTTCAGGACGTTCCGACAACTTTCATTTCTGCACAAAAACAACACCATGGCAATTCTGCTGAAAACAGCGTCAGTCCAGGTTAGTTCCATTCAAATCATGCAAATTAGAGTCCAAAGTAAGGGCAAAAGAGTTTGGAAAAGTAGATACGATGGAGACGTATCAGACCTCTCTTGTTTCAGGAACCACCATGATAGTTTCTCTTGAACATCTTCCTTTTCTGAAATTTTCAGTGACCCAAAGGAAAGGTGAACAACATTTAACTAAACTTGTAGAAACTACTCCCACAAGTGCCTAGAGGCCATATTACGCATCAAAACTACATGGGACCAGCTAGAATCAGCATGCAAAGCTCAAGAACATGGTCACCAAGGCAGCAAAAATACGCGAAGTATAAGTCACTAGAGCAAAAACTAATTGGACCAATGGAGGAGTCACTTACCAAGGAGTAATTTCCCCAAAATAGTTCGGAGAACGGTGATTTGAGCAAAGAGATCGAAAATCCCAACAAGAGGAGCAAGAACACGGGTTTGAGCTGCGAAACAATTTTTTCTGGAGGTAGGAGAAGCGGATGAGACCAAGAATGAGTGGAGAGGGTGTCTGTGGGCCCCACAAGCCTAGGTGGCGCGGCCAGGGGGTGCCCGCGCCCCTAGGGCTTGTGGCCCACTGGTGTGGCCCCCACATAGACTGTTTGTCCCAGTATTTTTCAAATATTCCAGAAAAAATCATACTTCATTTTCACAGCGTTCGGAGAACTTATATTTTCAGGGTATTTTTCTACCGGTCGCTAAAACAGAAAACAGGGAAAATTAAACTAAACCTATCATTTTTCTTCTAAGCAACCTAAAATGAAAGCTTGGAACAGAAGTTTGTGACTTCTCGATTCATCCATCTCATGGTCATCGAAAGAAATCCGTCAATGGGGTTGATCAAATCCCCTCGACAAAACTTCTCGAATCGCAAAAGAGAATGGAGAATTTTAGAATGGTCACTAGGTCACCTCAATGGGGATGTGTATCTCCCCAACAAGCAAATCATACTACATCTTGACACGAGGAATAGGGCATTCAAAGCTCCCAATAAGAATCGATGAAGTCTTTTCGATAGCATTGATGCAATGTACTCGATATTGTTTCTTCACAAAGTGCACCGTATGCTCATTACCGTTGACATGGAAAGGGACATTGCCTTTGTTGCAATATATAATAGCCCCTGCGGTGTTTAAACAGGGTCTTCCGAGGATGACAGCCATGACATCGTCCTCGGGAATATCCAAGATAACAAAGTCTGTTAAGATAGTGGTGTTAGCAACCACAACAGGCACATCCTCGCAAATGCCGCTAGGGAAAGCAGTTGATTTGTCGGCCATTTGCACAGAGATTTCAGTGGGTGTCAACTTATCCAGCTCAAGTCTATGATAAAGAGATAGAGGCATAACACTAACACCGGCTCCAAGGTCGCATAACCCAGTTCTAACGTAGTTGCCTTTAATGGAGCAAGGTATAGTGGGCACACCGCGATCACCTAGTTTCTTCGGAGTTCCACCCTTGAAGGTATAACTAGAAAGCATGGCATAGATCTCAAGATCAGGTATCCTCCTCTTATTAGTCACAATATCTTCGATGTACTTAGCATACGGAGACATTTTGAGCATATCCGTCAAACGCATCTGCAGAAAGACTGGTCTGATCATTTCAATGAATCGCTCAAAATCCTCATCATCCTTTTTCTTGGATGGTTTGGGAGGAAAGGGCATAGGTTTCTGGACCCATGGCTCCCTTTCTTTACCATGCTACCTACAGCGAAGTCACTCTTATCGTATCTCTTAGTCTTAGGCCGTGAGTTATCAAGATTAACAGGTTCAATCTCCACATCCTTTTCATTGCTAGGCTGAGCATCTTCTTGAACATCACTATTGATATCATCATTAGGCTCATGTTCATCACCAGATTGTGTTTCAGCATCAGAGATAGAGGCATCGTTTGGACTCTCAGGGGTAGCAGCAACAGGGTTGCTAGCGTGCAGGTTCCTATCATCCTTCTTCTTCTTTCTAGGATGACTAGGTGCATTAGTGCTAACTCCTTGAGACTCTTGTTCGACTCTCTTCGGATGACCCTCAGGATACAAAGGTTCCTCGGTCATTCTACCGCCTCTAGTGACGACTGTGACTGAATTGTCATTCAACTCCTTGAGCAAGTCATTCTGAGCTTTAAGTACTTGTTCTACCTGAGTAGTAACAATAGAGGCACGTTTACTCAGAAGCTTAAGATCGTTGACATTTCTGTCCACACAAGCACTTAAATGACTAATTATACGAGCATTCTGTTCCAATTGTCTGCTAACATAATCATTGAAACTCTGTTGTTTGGCAACAAAGTTATCAAATTCATCCATGCATAAGCTAGCATGTTTATCAAAAGGAATATCACTCTCATCAAACCTACACAGAGAATTTACTTCTACTACCTGTATCGGGTTATCAAGACCATGGATCTCTTTGATAGGTGGTAGATTTTTGACATCTTCAGATTTAATGCCTTTCTCTCACATAGATTTCTTGGCTTCTTGAATATCTTCAGGACTGAGGAATATAATACCTCTTTTCTTCGGAGTTGCCTTAGGAGGTGGTTCGGAATAGTCCAAGCATTCTCATTGCACAAGATGTTATTCAATAGAATCTCAGCTTGTTCTACAGTTTGTTCCCTAAAAACACTACCGGCACAACTATCTAGATGGTCTTTGGAAACATCGGTAAGTCCATTATAGAAGATATCAAGTATCTCATTCTTCTCAAGAGGGTGATCAGGCAAAGCATTCAGTAGCTGGATAAGCCCCCCCCCAAGCTTGTGGGAGACTCTCTTCTTCAGCTTGAGCAAAGTTGTATATTTCCTGCAAGGCAGCTTGCTTCTTATGGGCAGGGAAATATTTTTCAGAGAAGTAGTAGACCATATCCTGGGGGCTACGCACACAACCAGGAGCAAGAGAAGTGAACCAGGTCTTAGCATCATCCTTTAGCGAGAAAGGAAACAGCTTGAGCATATAGTAGTGGCGGATCTTTTCCTCATAGTGAATAGGGTGGCTATATCGTGCAGTTTGGTAAGATGGGCTACAACCGTTTCAGACTCATAACCGTGAAAAGGATCAGATTTGACCAGAGTGATTAACTCATGGTCGACAGAGAATTCATAATCCTTATCGGTCACAAAGATAGGCAAAGTAGCAAACTTCGGGTCGTATTTCATCCTAGCGTTTAGAGATTTTTCTTTCCACTTGCGCAGAAGTTTCTCAACATCATAGATATCCTTACACGCAAGAAAGTCCTCAGCTATCTCTCCCTCCATAACATAGCGCGTATCAGGCATAACAGGCAATTCAAGCATAGTAGCAGGTTCTACTTCAATAGCATCAGCAGTTTCAGAAGTATCATCATATCTAGCAGCAGCTCTAGCAATATGTGCACCAAGGAATGCACCAAGTGGCAAAGCAGTATCAGGCATACCAGGCATAGTATCAAGCATAGCATCATCAGGCATAGTATCAAGCATAGCATCATCAGGCATAGTATCAAGCATAGCATCATCAGGAATAGTATCAAGCATAGCATCATCAGGCATAGTATCAAGCATAACATCATAAGCATCATGGGCAGCAGAAGTAGCATCATCAAGCACAAGCGACATACCAAGATTTCTAGCAGGAGGCGAAGTTGCAAACTTACTCAAAACTGAAGGTGAATCAAGTGCAGAGCTAGATGGCAGTTCCTTACCTCTCCTCGTAGTGGAAGGTAGGATTTTAGTTCTTGGATCTTTTGGATTCCTCATAGTGATCAGTAGACGTCAATCCCAAGTGACTCAGAGAATATAGTTGTGCTTCCCCGGCAACAGCGCCATAAAAAGCCTTGATGTCCCACAAGCGTATGGGATCGCAACAGTTTTCGAGGGTAGAGTATTCAACCCAATTTTTTTGGTTCACACGACGGGAAGCGAAAGAATATTCTCAAGTATTAGCAGCTGAATGCGTCAGATTCAACCACACCTGAAAGATTAGTGTCTGCAAGCAAAGTATCAGTAGCAAAGTAGTATGATAGCAACGGTGCCAGAAATGATCTGTTGACGGCAGACTATTCCTAACTATTGTATCAATGGCGCCAGTAAAAAGCCTTGTTGACAGGATGTTAGTGCCACTTACCTAGCCTCGGCAACAGCGCCAACAAAGACTTGCAGCAAGTGACATCGGAGTAGTAAGGAACAGTAGTAGCAGCACCAGCAAAGTAACAAGTAACAGCAGTAGTGACAGCAGCAGCAATGTGACAGCAGCAAAGTGGCCCAATCCCTCTTGTAGCAAGGGACAAGCCTAGGCAAAGTAACGTAGCGAGAACCAGTAGTAAAAGACTCGTAGGCAGTGGATCGGTGATAGATGAGTGTGACGGAGGTGATTCATCATGTAACAACTCTAACACGGGGAGATATGTGGCTAGCTCCCGTTCATCAATCTATTGTAGGCATGTATTCCGTATGTGGTCATACGTGCTTAGGGATAAGAACTTGCATGACATCTATTGTACATCCCTCCCGTGGCAGCGGGGTCCTAATGGAAACTACGGGACATTAAGGTTCTCCTTTTAATAAAGAACCGGACCAACGCATTAACACGCCATGAATACATGAACTCCTCATACTATGGTCATCTCGGGGAGTGGTTCCGGCTATTGTCACTCCGGGGTTGCCGGGTCATAACACATAGTAGGTGACTACAACTTGCAAGATAGGATCTAAAACACACATATATTGCCGACAACATAATAGGTTCAGATCTGAAATCATGGCACTCGGGCCCTAGTGACAAGCATTAAGCATAGCCAAGTAGTAGCAACATCAATCTAGAACATAGTGGATACTAGGGATCAATCCCCCGTCAACTAGCTCGATTACATGATAGATATCATCCAACTCATCACCGTCCAGCAAGCCTACAATGAGATTACTCACGAACGATGAAGACCATCATGGAATTGTCGATGGAGAAAGGTTGATGATGACGATGGTGACGATTTCCCCTCTCCGGAGCCCGAAACGGACTCCAGATCTGCCCTCCAGATGAAGAACAGGATGTGGCGGCGCCTCCGTATTGCAAAATGCAATGAAAGCTTCTCTCTAATTTTTTTCCACGCGAAACGGAAGATACAAAGTTGAGATTGGGGGCGGTGGTACCACATGGGCCCCACAAGCCTGCACGGCGCGGCCATAGGTGGTGGCCGCGGCCTGTGGGCTTGTGGCCCACTCGCACGCCCCCTCCGGTGGATCTTTGCGCACGTATTTTTCTTTTATTCCAGAAAAAATCTCCGTAAATTTTCAGGACGTTCCGAGAACTTCCATTTCTGCACAAAAATAACACCATGGCAATTATGCTGAAAACAACGTCAATCTTGGTTAGTTCCATTCAAATCATGCAAATTAGAGTCCAAAACAAGGGCAAAAGAGTTCGAAAAAGTAGATACGACAAAGACGTATCAACGCACATGTTGAATTGATAAGATCAAATAACAATCACAAAGCATTTTAATTAATATTGCTAGACATATGGAATTAACCATAATGCAAGCAGGCGAGGAAGGCCAAGAGCAATGGGCTACTGAGGATTTTGGAAGATCGAATAGCAATTCAAAGGATTTTGTGAAACCCATGACAACTGAGGACGAATGAATCCCCGGTAAGTGTGAGGAATTCTTCGTATGGGTTGTTTGTGGAAGGGAATCGCAAAAGCGATGAGCACTGGTTCTCGGGAGAACATCGGAAAGTATCTTTGGAGTCTTCTCATGAATCAAGCCATCATCTGGAATGAGGGGCTACCCGGGAGGAAGTACTTACGATAACCTAAGTTAGATTTAGCAAAAACTTGAACCCGAAAGAGAAGAGAGATCATACCCGAGAGTATAGAAGAGAAGTAAAAGATCCTAATACCATGTGATTTACATGTGGCCCCGTAAGCCACACACCAATGTTAGTAAAAGTTTTTCAAGTACTAGACTCAACTTCGGCCAACATGTTGGAAAGGGGGCTACCTAGAGGAAGTCGGCTCTGATACCTACTTGTGACGATCCAATTTTGATTGTACGCTAATCCTAAATGAAAATGTGTACGACCAAGATTAGGGGCTCATGGGAAGATATCACAACACAGCTCTAAACACAACTTAAAGTCATACCAGCTTCATACTACAAGCTGGGAGCCTCAAGGGCTCAAATTCGTAAGCTCGAATACAAATGAGTCAGCGGAAGCAAATAATATCTGAGTAGATACATAAGTAAAAAAAGTTTTTCCTTAAGAAGGATAGCACAAACATAAGCAGTGGATCGAAAAGGCAAGGCCTCCTCCCTGGGAGCCTCCTAACTACTCAGCTACATCTACGAAGTAGTAAACTCCATCGGGGTAGTAGTAGTCGTTGGTGGGGTCAGTTGTCTCCTGGACTCCATCATCGGAACGTAGTAATCTTGTCGAGGGGGAAAAGTGGAGCAAAGCAACCGTTAGTACTGATCCAAAGTAATCACAAGACTTACATCAGATCTATGCTAAGTATGCAATATTATTAAAGGAAGCGGGCTATATCTTTGGACTAATTGCAGAAATGCCAGAATAGAGGGGGAAAGCCTAGTCCTATTCAAGACTAACATCTTCAACACCTTGCAGCATTAGAAGAGTGTAGATTGGTAACTCGTATGTAATAATTAAGTTGCAACAATTTTATTTAGTAACGCCCAGAGTTTCTTCCTCGACTCCCTGCGAGAAAGTAATCTCGGAGCCAACAATTTCATATCTCTTCACAAGGATCCACTTTTAGTTGTAAAGATCGGGATACAACTCTGAGCGTTCGTTATGATGGACACGGCTATTCGAATAGATATACTTCCCTGTAGGGGTGAACAAATTTGCCCAAGACGCTCGATTAACTTCTGCCAGGTGCACTTTCCTGGGTCATGCCCAACCTCGGCTGATCGACATGTCGTAGTCCTACCTAGGCTCAACAGAGAGGCCACACTATAGTCTACATCCTAATCGGAAAGGGGTTATGGGCCAATCTCCCTTCACAATCTTGCATGTTACGTGGACGACCGATGTCAGTCTTTGCACATCTTAATACAAAGACGGTGGTTACGCAGGCCACCCGGGTGCTTTGCCACTCAATTATGACATCTGGAGAGCTTTCGGGTGAATGTACGATGCGGAGTTCCTATACTTATTCCCGTGTGGTGGTTAGTTCGATACAGGCCAGAGGTATTCTCATATCACATATCTAGACCCATAATTGTTTTGTTAACTGTGCGATGATCAATGATCCAAGATATGTGGTCCCGTCGCCCTGGCTCGAAGACTTGTGGCAAGGGCCAAGAAAGCCCGGCCACGCCTCGTCATTATCACGCGGGGTGTCCACGCGCTCCACACATCTCATCATGTTCAAGTGGTAATGTTAAAGTAACCATGTGTCTATAACATCAAAGAATTCGAGGTATCACCCTCGATGGATTCCAATTTAAGTAACCGTCAAGGTGACCAGGGAATAATCACCCTCGATGGTTCATGCTTGAGGGATTGCACGACGGAGTCGTTATTGAAAGTGGTGAAGGAGGAATCACCCTTCGTAGTCCTCCTCTAGTTAACTACACTAGAGAGTTAACATCAGCAGTACATTACAAGGTATCACCCTTGGTACTCTATAGTAGCTCTGCAAAGTCGCACAAATGTGGGGTGTGAGGTGATGTGACGGGTCTAGCTTGTCGATCAAGATGATCGAGTCTTCGAGTCTTCAAGTCGTCGAGTCTTCGATGATGAAGAAGGGGCAACAACAACATAGTGGGGTCACTAGGGATCACTAATCAACCTATGCTGAGCATTTGGTATAACGGTTGGCACAATAGAAGTACAATAAGAACATGCTATACATCAGAACTAGGAGCTATCTACAATAGTAGCAAATTCTAATGCAAGGAGGAGGATGAAAGAATGGGTGATATTGGAATGATCAAGGGGGGATTGCTTACCTTGTTTCTCTACCGCAAATGGCGAATCGTCACGCGCATAGTCGTACCCGGCAGCAACGTCACTCCCGGTGTCTACCAAAGAGAAGATGGGGGAGAAACAAAAAATGCAAGCAAGTAGATGCATCATGATGCTTGACATGGCAATATGCAGTGCTAGGGATGAGCTAACACAGTACTACACATTACAAACGGAGCGGGAAAATATCTGACGCTATTTCCTGGGTATTTGGCTATTACTCGACAAATCACCCTAACGCAAAATGTCCATGTTTATCATGCTAAAGGCATGTCACACATGAACGGACAGCGTATTCGGATTCATTGGATTATTCTGAGCAACTTTCATGTATAAAATATTTTCATGTGACTTATAGATTATTTTATATGATTTATAAAGTTTTATTAATATTCTAAATTCCTTTTCTTTATTTATTCATATTATCCAAAACAGTACAAAACCTTTTTACACCCAGGGCCAGCTAGCCCATTAGGATGACACGTGGGTCCCTAAGGTCCAGTTGACCGAGTCAACAATCGAGTCAGTAGTCAACTGAGTAGACTGTTGGCTGTCCAACCTGACATGTGGGGGCTGCATGTCATTGTCACACGTGATTACAGGTTAATTGAAACATATTAATTAGAGGGGGTGGCCCACGTGTCATTGTCACTTTTTATTATGAAAGGTTTTTTTAACAGTGGGGGGCACCTGTGAGTGACTGTTAGTGAGGGGGGTTATTACTGAACAGGGGGCGCGGGGGGGGGGGGGGGGGGGTAGCTCTTAATCTCTACAGGGCAGAGAGCGAGTCGGCCTCTGTTGTGCATGGCCATGGCCACCGGCGCGGTGAGCAGCCGCAGCAAGGCAGTGATGGCCGTGGGCAGCAGCGGCGAGGCGTAGAAGCAATGCGAGGAGCAGGTGTGGCACGGTGCACGCGCAGGCGATGCGGGGGAGCAACGGGGCAGTGGCAGCCGTGGCCGGCTGCGGGCGTGCATCCGTGGGTGCATCTAGTGTGCAGCGGGGCATGGACAGGGCACTGCAGGGCGTGGCCAAAGGCCCGCGAGCGTGGGTAGGGAGCGCGGCGAGCGAGCAGCGACAGGTGGCGATGAGAGGCGAGCGCGGTCAGAGGTGGCCAAGGAACACACAGACATGCACGGGAGCGAAGCTGTGGTGCGGCCAGGGGAAGAGAGTGTTGAAATTTGGAGGTGGGCTTTACGCCCATTACAGAATTTCAGAAAAATCTCCAAGGGCCCATGTAGGTGGTGGCATGACAAGGTGGTGAGAGTTTAGTCCCACCCCGCTAGTGGAGGAGAGTTTGGACCCCTTTATAAGGGTCTCTCTTCCACATGCTATTGGAGAGTGAGAAGAAAAGGTGCCCTCGCGCACTCCTCCTCCCCCGCCCGCCTCGCCACGCCTCGTCACGACGCGCCGCGGGTTGCGGGAATGAGCCGAGCTCATACCTACGTGCTTATTTTTGCCGGTTAGGAACGGAGAATATGTAACGGACAAGGAACGATCCGAGACGTCGGATCGTGGCTGTTACCGACTCGGACGTGGGCTTGGCCCACGTCTCTCCACCCAGCCGCCTTTATAAGCACGTGATCGCCTACCGTAGCCGTCACGAGAATCAGATCACATCTGCCTCACGCCTTCGTTCCTTGACTGCTGCTGCCGCCGGCGACTCCGTCCCGTTTACCGCGTACACGGTCGACGGGAGAGCAGGCCTCCGAAACCTCGCCTCTCCGGTTCCTGTACGGGAGAGGGGCGATTAGGTTTTTGGGGAGCGATCACGCGACTGCTCGCCTCCGTCCGTCTGCTTCGTCTACGTCCGCGTCGCCCTCGTCATCGCCATGTCTTCACCAAGCGAAGCTGATCGTCCCCGCGAGGAAGCCGAGAAGAAGACGGCACAGGATACTGCCGCCGCCGCCGCTGCTGCTGCTACGGCCAACTGGCCGATTGGAGGGTATGACTCGTTTATCCTCATGTTCGTATTTATCCTAGCAGTACTACTTGTTTGCATAGATGTATCCACTATATGCGTAGTATGTGCTAGGTTAGCTCAAGATCAGTATGTCATTAGTCTAGTCAATGCCATGCTAGTTATTATTTTGTGGATTAATGTACTCAGAAAATTGCCTATTTATTCAACAATCCAAAAACCTAATGTCTGTAGGAATTTTTCGAGTAATGGTTTTGCTGCTGCACTGAAACCGGATAAGTTTACCGGTACTTTTTTCAAGCGTTGGCAAACGAGAACCACCTTATGGCTCACGGCTATGAACGTGTTCTGGGTAGCCGGTGTCACTCCTACGGAAACTATCACTCCTGAACAGGAGAAGATGTTTAAGGAGGCCACCGTCCTATTCCTTGTAGCAGTCATTAGCGTGATCGGAGATAAGCTGGTTGATGCATATTTACATATGCATGTTGCCAAGGACTTGTGGGAGGCGCTCGAATCTAAATTCGGGGCCACCGATGCTGGGAGTGAGATGTATGTTATGGAGCAGTTCCACGATTACAAGATGGTTGACAACCGTTCTGTATTGGAACAAGCTCATGAGATAATATGCATAGCTAAGGAACTTGAGGTTCTTAAGTGCAATTTGCCGGGCAAGTTTGTCACGGGCTGTATAATTGCTAAGCTCCCTAATTCCTGGAGGAACTTTGCTACTACTCTGAAACATCAGAGGCGTGAGTTCTCAGTAGAGGACATCATCGGCCATCTGAGTGTTGAGCAGAACTCGAGAGCAAAGGACTCCAATGGAAAAGCGGTGGAAAGCTCTTCTGCTGCCAATATGGTACATCAGAGGAACTTCAATTCTCACAAGCCCAAGGGAAAGAACTCTGTCCAACAGAATACCGACTTCAAGAAGAAGTGGAAGAAGCCCTTCAAGAAGAATAAGAAGGGAGATGGCTGCTATACTTGTGGTTCAGAGGAACATTGGGCGAACAAATGCCCAAACAAGTACAAGAAGCCGGCGCAGGACTCCAAGTCTGCAAACATGATTGTGGGCAACAATGAAAGTGGTGCATCTGGGTATGGTAATTTACTTATTGTATTTACAGTTTGTCAGTCCACCGATTGGTGGGTGGACACGGGTGCAAATATTCATGTGTGTGCTGACTTGTCATTGTTCTCTTCTTATCAGGCCACCGGTCGCGGGTCCGTATTGATGGGGAATGGCGCGAGTGCTTCTGTTCTTGGTGTTGGCACGGTCGATCTGAAGTTTACTTCGGGAAGGATCGTGCAGCTAAAGAACGTGCAGCATGTCGCCGCCATCAAGAAGAATCTCGTTAGTGGCTCCCTTCTGTGTAGAGAAGGGTTTAAGTTGGTGTTCGAGTCTAATAAAGTAGTAGTTACGAAATATGGACTTTTCGCTGGAAAAGGTTATGAATGCGAAGGTCTGTTCCGCCTTTCTCTAGCAGATTTTTGTAATAAAGTCGTGAACAATATTCATTCGAGTGTTAATGAATCTGAAGTTTGGCATTCACGTCTTTGTCACATAAGTTTCGGTGTTATGTCGCGGCTAGCAAAACTGAATTTAATCCCAACTTTCACTTTAGCCAAAGGTTCTAAGTGCCACTCGTGTGTGCAAGCAAAGCAACCTCGCAAGCCTCACAAAGCTGCAGAGGAGAGACACTTGGCACCATTAGAACTCATACATTCTGATCTTTGTGAGATGAATGGTGTGTTGACTAAAGGTGGAAAGAAATACTTCATGACATTGATAGATGATTCCACTAGATTTTGCTATGTGTATCTGTTAAATACTAAAGATGAGGCTCTACACTACTTTAAAATCTATAAGGCAGAAGTTGAGAATCAACTTGAAAAGAAAATTAAACGAGTCCGGTATGATCGTGGTGGAGAGTACTTCTCAAACGAATTTGATTCATTTTGTGCGGAACACGGCATTATTCATGAGAGGACGCCTCCCTATTCATCCCAGTCAAACGAGGTTGCCGAGCGGAAAAACCGTACTCTAACTGATTTGGTTAACGCCATGTTAGATACATCGGGTTTATCCAAGGCATGGTGGGGGGAGGCTATATTGACCACGTGTCATGTCCTGAATAAAGTTCCTACAAAAGATAATGAGGTCACTCCCTACGAGGAGTGGTCGAAGAGAAGGACGACACTCTCGTACTTACGTACTTGGGGCTGCTTGGCGAAAGTCAATGTACCGGTCCCCAAGAAGCGTAAGCTTGGACCAAAGACTGTGGATTGCGTTAATTTGGGATACGCTAAGAATAGCGTAGGCTATAGATTTCTAGTAGTGAAATCTAAGGTACCTGACGTGAAGGTCGGTACAATAATGGAGTCGATGGATGCTACATTCTTTGAGGATATATTTCCCATGAGAGATATGCAAAGCACTTCTAGACAGGAATCTGAGATAACTCCTGAGCCTGCCATTCCTATGGAATATTATGAACAAACACATGATGAAAATCCTGAGGATGATGACGAGGAAGCCCATGGTAGGGGCAAGACACAAAGGACTGCAAAGACCTTTGGTGATGATTTCTTCGTATACCTCGTGGATGATAATCCCACTTCTATTTCAGAAGCGTATGCTTCTCCAGATGCTGATTACTGGAAAGTTGCGGTCCGTAGCGAGATGGATTCCATCATGGCTAACGGGACATGGGAAATCACTGATCGTCCCTATGGTTGCAAACCATTGGGATGCAAGTGGGTGTTCAAAAAGAAGCTTAGGCCCGATGGTACGATTGAAAAGTACAAGGCTAGGCTTGTGGCCAAGGGCTATGCCCAGAAAGAAGAGGAAGATTTCTTCGATACTTATTCACCTGTGGCTAGACTGACCACCATTAGAGTACTACTCTCATTGGCGGCCTCTCATGGTCTTCTCGTTCATCAAATGGATGTTAAGACGGATTTCCTGAATGGAGAGCTAAATGAGGAAATCTATATGCAACAGCCAGATGGCTTTGTGATAGAAGGTCAGGAAGGAAAGGTGTGTAAGTTGCTGAAATCTTTATATGGTCTGAGACAAGCACCTAAGCAATGGCATGAGAAGTTTAATACAACTCTGACATATGTTGGCTTCATTGTTAATGAAGCTGACAAATGTGTATACTATCACCATGGTGGGGGCGAAGGAGTTATATTGTGCTTGTATGTTGATGACATACTGATATTTGGAACCAACCTCAAAGTAATTGAGGACGTTAAGTCTTTTCTGTCTCAAAACTTTGAGATGAAGGACCTTGGGGTGGCTGATGTTATCTTGAACATCAAGCTGTTGAGAGATGATGAGGGTGGGATTACACTTCTGCAATCCCACTATGTTGATAAGATTTTGAGTCGCTTCGGATATTCAGACTGCAAAATTTGTCAAACACCATATGATCCTAGTGTGCTTATTCGAAAGTTTCAAGGCACAGCTATAGATCAATTGAGATTCTCTCAAATTATCGGTTCACTTATGTACCTAGCTAGCGCAACGAGGCCTGACATCGCGTTTGCTGTGAGCAAACTTAGCCGGTTTGTTGCAAACCCGGGCGATGTTCATTGGCGTGTTGTTGAAAGAATTATGCGCTACTTGAAAGGTACTGTCAAACACGGGGTTCACTATACGGGATTCCCATCGGTACTTGAAGGGTATAGTGATGCGAATTGGATCTCTGATGCTGATGAGATGAAGGCCACTACTGGGTATATGTTTACTCTTGGGGGTGGTGCTGTTTCCTGGAAGTCTTGCAAGCAAACGATCTTAACAAGATCGACAATGGAAGCAGAATTAACAGCATTAGACACATCTGGTGTCGAAGCAGAATTTCTTCGAGATCTTTTGATGGACTTACCTGTGGTTGAGAAGCCGGTTCCGGCTATCCTTATGAACTGCGATAATCAGACGGTTATTGTTAAAGTGAAGAGTTCAAAGGACAATATGAAGTCCAACAAACATATAAGAATGAGATTGAAGTCTGTCAGGCGTTTGAGAAACTCCGAAGTGATAGGGTTGGATTATATCCAAACGGCTAAGAATCTGGCAGATCCCTTTACTAAAGGGCTATCACGTGTTGTGATAGATAGTGCATCGAGGGAGATGGGTATGAGACCCACATGAGTTGCCATGGTAGTAACCCAACCTATATGATCGGAGATCCCGTGAAGTAGGACCTGGGAAAACAAGCCAGTGGTGAACTGAGGAGAGTAACTTTACTAACCCACTCCGTTGGAGATGCAATACTCTCAGATACTGTATGGTAGGATGACTACTGTCTTAATGTGTTCTAAAGCTTATATGTAAGCAAGATGCTGTCCTATAGAGCGATCTTTGGAGGAACACACCTATATGAGCTTGACTGCTGGTCACAGTCTATGAGGTTTGGGTGATCTTTAGTAAACTCATGAATAGGCCAGGAGTGTGACTAATATGCTCCACCCGAGGGGTCACCTTCGGCAGTCTAGTACTAGTACGACTTGTGGTGAAGCTCTTTTACGCCAAGCTGACAATTCAAGGCATAGTCCATTGTTCAGTTGTAAAGGAGTGCAGCTACTTGTTCTAGGTGAAGCTCAACCTTACTAGGTCTTCACTGAAATGCTGGTATATTAAAACAGTGATTGGAACGAGGGAACACGATGTGCCCTTGAGATCTGGTGGGGGATTGTTGAAATTTGGAGGTGGGCTTTAGGCCCATTAGAGAATTTCAGAAAAATCTCCAAGGGCCCATGTAGGTGGTGGCATGACAAGGTGGTGGGAGTTTAGTCCCACCCCGCTAGTGGAGGAGAGTTTGGACCCCTTTATAAGGGTCTCTCTTCCACATGCTATTGGAGAGTGAGAAGAGAAGGTGCCCTCGCGCACTCCTCCTCCGCCGCCAGCCTCGCCACGCCACGCCTCGTCACGACGCGCCGCGAGTTGCGGGAATGAGCCGAGCCGAGCTCATACCTATGCGCTTATTTTTGCCGGTCAGGAACGGAGAATACGTAACGGACAAGGAAAGATCCAAGACGTCGGATCGTGGCTGTTACCGACTCGGACGTGGGCTTGGCCCACGTCTCTCCACCCAACCGCCTTTATAAGCACGCGATCGCCTACCCTAGCCGTCACGAGAATCAGATCACATCTGCCTCACGCCTTCGTTCCTTGACTGCTGCTGCCGCCGGCGACTCCGTCCCGTTTACCGCGTACACGGTCGACGGGAGAGCAGGCCTCCGAAACCTCGCCTCTCCAGTTCCTGTACGGGAGAGGGGCGATTAGGTTGTTGGGGAGCGATCATGCGACTGCTCGCCTCCGTCCGTCTGCTTCGTCTACGTCCGCGTCGCCCTCTTCATCGCCATGTCTTCACCAAGCGAAGCTGATCGTCTCCGCGAGGAAGCCGAGAAGAAGACGGCACAGGATACTGCCGCCGCCGCCGCTACTGCTGCTACGGCCAACTGGCCGATTGGAGGGTATGACTCGTTTATCCTCATGTTCGTATTTATCCTAGCAGTACTACTTGTTTGCATAGATGTATCCACTATATGCGTAGTATGTGCTAGATTAGCTCAAGATCAGTATGTCATTAGTCTAGTCAATGCCATGCTAGTTATTATTTTGTGGATTAATGTACTCGGAAAATTGCCTATTTATTCAACAGAGAGGTGGGAGGGCTGGGGCCTCACCAGTGTTTCCGAGGAGAGGGGTGGCGAGGCTTGAAGGAGTCCCGCGAGGAGGAGGTCCGTACGGCGAGCATCGGGTCAAGGTGGTGCGGTATCACGGGTGGCTCGGTGCGCCGGATCCAAGAAGGAGGAAGGAGCAAGAGGGAGAGGTGAGGGGGGAAGCGGTTAGGGTTTCGGGGAAGGGGGTCGTCGGCTCTATAAGGGAGGGGGACGCCCAGCGGATGGCCGCCATGATGGTCTCGCCGGTCGGATGGTCACCACGACTCCCCCTGCCTCCCTATAGTAGGGGAAGGGGACGACTCGGAGTGGGGGGTGGCGTGGGCCACATGGGCCGGCTAGGTGGCTTAGTGGGCCAATGCCCACGGGGGAGGGGGCCTTTCCTTTAAAAACTAAAATTTATAATTTGTTTTATACAAATCTATTTTGCAATATTTTAGCATCATTTGTCTTATACAAAGATCAAGTGACGTGGCCCATAAATCATATTGAAATATCATGGAGAGACACAAAAAGTTTGGGGCCCATTTGAAAGGTTTGGAAAAACTCATAACTCAAAAGGCATTTAATTCAATGATTTGGCCTCTAATTTAATTGTTTTGAGGCACTAAAATACTTGATAAAAAAGTTGGTTACAATTTTTGAAGTACTTAGAGAATATTTGTAAGCCAGCCACGATTTTAGTTTTTAGATTTACAAAAAATATTTAAAAACTTGCTAAATTAATTTTGAAACCAATAGGAATTTGAAATGAGATATCAGTCCATTGTGAGCAAACATTTATTAGCGAAAATATTAGCTTAACCTCATGTTTATTGTAGCTTAATTACATGCATTAGTGTAGCTGGTAATCCAGGGGTGTTACAAACATGACATGATATAGACAAAGTAAACTCAACTTATATGAATAAACCTCATCGTTTTATCCTTAGTGCCAACAATACAAATACTATCATGTCCCGTTCTATCACTGGCATTGAGCACCGCAAGATTGAAACCATCACAACGCACCACTCCCGCTGAAGATAAATCAATATAGCTAGCCAAACCAATCTAATAGACCGGAGATATATATGGAGCTATCATAATCATGCATATAAGAATTCAGAGATGACTCAAATAGTCTTCATGAAGAAATTGAACATAAACCCACAATTCATCGGATCCCAACAAACACACTGCAAGAAGGATTATATCGAATAGATCACCGTAACAATCATGGTGAACTTTGTATTGAAGAACATAGGGAGAGAGATAGTCATTTAAGTACTAGCTATGGACTCGTAGGTCTGTGGTAGACTACTCACACATCACCTTGTGAGCAGCAATATTGATGTAGAGGCCCTCCATGATTGTTCCCCCCTCCCGCAGAGCACCGGAACAAGGCTCCAGATGGGATCATGGCGGAACAAAGACTTGCAGCGGCAGAAAAATTGTTTCGGATGGCTCTGTGGTGTTTTCCTTATTTTAGACGATTTATCGAGGCAGAGTTAGGTCAGCAAACGCCATGGGATGGTCCCAAGTAATCACGACGTGCCTACCCCCTTGGGCGCGCCTTTCTGGCTTGGCACCAACTCGTGTGGTGTGTGGCCTCTTTCCGAAGCTTTCAGATCTTATTTTTTTCAGAAAAAATCGTTAAATAGTTTCGTCGCATTTGGACTTCATTTGGTACTAATTTTCTGAAAAGTCAAAAACACGCAAAAAAAACAACTAGCACTAGACATTGGGTTAATAGGTTAGTTCCCCAAAATAATATAGAACATCACATAAATACATGAAACAGTTATAAAATTATAGATGCGTTGGAGAAGTATCACCCACATGCGAGCGAGTGGACATAATAACAAAAAGGGCATCGAAATCCTATGTGCAATGGGATCAAACGCGTCTCCACGGTTGAAACATGCGGTGCTAACCACTGGATTTTATGTATGGTTCGACAAAGGAGGGGCTCAACCCAAATGAGTTTGCCCTCGACCTGGAATGAAACAGTATGAACCGATATAATCTCACACGTACATCTTAGATCCAACGGTTGTCGTTGAACGTGAGGAAGCACTTATCTGTGAAGGTGGTACGCTCGTGGTGACCAAATATATGTCAGAAGCTCATCGCTTTCGGTGTTCCCCATGTTGGTGGGATGTGAGTGGATGTGCAAATGAAAAATGAAAATGAGTTGTACTTGTACCCTTGTATGGCCTCCTTGCCTTGATACGGCAAGGAGGCCATCGCCAACGACAAGATGAAGCGAAGGTGGCTCGGTGTGGGTTCAACTCCGAGTTCAAATTCCATGCCTTAACCGTTAGTTATAGTGTAATTCGCTAACATGTGCACACCTTTCGATCCAGCGTGTCGGCGCATTTAGGACTGTAGTTGTAGTGCGCTTTCTCCTCGTGTTTTTTCTTTCTGCTTTTGTTTTTATTTTTTATTTTTCATTCTTTTTCTCTTTCATATATGCACAAAATTTTTTCAGATTCAAAAACTTTTTCCAAATTCGTGAACATTTTTTCAAAAAACTAGCTTTTTTGAAATACATAACTCTTTCCAAATTCGTGAACTTTTTTTATCCCATGAACTTTTTTCAAATGCAAGAATACATTCAACTTCACAAACTTTCTCCAAGTTTATGATCTATTTTTTCAAAATCTGTAAACTTTTTCCAAAATTTTGATTTGTTTATCAAAACCAATGCCCATTTTACAAATCACGAAATTTATTTTATTGAACTTATTTCAAGTCCATGACCTTTTTTTAAAATCCGTGAAGGTTTTTCAAACTCTTGATTTTTTCAAAAGAATAAACATTTTTTGAATTTAAAAAAATCAGATTCCTGATCTTTTTTTCTTAAATTTTTTTCTCAATTAATTTTGTTTTGTGTGTATTTTAAAGTCAAAGCTTGGTTGGTAAGTTGGTCAACCGTCGACCGGCCAACTTTTGTTGAGTGAACCTTGTGCGCCCTAGCGAGCAATTGCGTCACCGCGTGATGGGCCGACTCATATCTATGGGTCCATGGGCGCCAGAACCCCTAAGAAGCGCCGAAGGGCAAACCCTTTTTAGCGCCACACAGGCCGATTGCTGGCAAAATTTCCTAACCAACGTGCGTAGCGCTCCGCAATAGGCCGCCCATTTAGATTTTTTTTCATGAACCTTTTTAGCTTGTGAACTTTTTTTGACATCGGTGAACTGTTTTAAAAATGGATGAACATAACTTAAAATTCATGAACTTTTTTTAAAATTAGTCAACTATTTCCAAAAATGATTTTCAAAATCACTGATATTTTTCCAAATTTTGTGAACTTTTTGAAAATTTATGAACAAATTATCAAAAATCGGTGAACAATTTTCATAATAATTGATTTTTTCACAAATTTGAACTTTTTGCAAATTATGTGAACTTTTTTCGATTTTTCAATAACCACCGCATTTTACATGGGCCAGGCCACGAAGAGGGGTGCTAGAGGCTCCACTAGGGGAACCGGTGCATGCAGCGCCCTCTTTGTGGGCCGACCCATGTAAAATGCGTTGCTTAATAAAAAAATCAAAAAAAGTTCACAGAATTTTTAAAAAGTTCAGATTTGCGAAAAAATGAAATGATTATGAAAAAACGTTCATCAATTTTGGATATATGTTTATGAATTTTATAAAAGTTAAGAAAACTAAAACAATATCATCGGTTTTGAAAAAAAGTTTATCAATTTTTAAAAATAGTTCACTGATTTTGAAAAAGTTCATGAATTTTAAATTATGTTCATCGAATTTGGAAAAAATTCACAGATTTTAAAAAAAGTTCATCATTTTCAAAAAAATATCATCAATTTTGAAAAAAATTCATCAATGTTTAAAAATAGTTCACTTACTTTTGAAAAAAGTTCATGAATTTGAAAATCAATTTAAAAAAAGTTTAATAATTTTCAAAATTTTTTACCGATTTCAAAAAGAATTCACGGGCTAAAACAGTTCACGGCTAAAAAAGTTCATGAAGAATTTCTAAATGGGCCGGCCCATTGCGGAGTGCTGCAGGTGTTGGTTAGCAAATTTTGACTATAACCAACGCCTCTAGCGCTAAATAGGGTGTGTGCCACATAGGTGACCTCGCGCCGGAAACACTGATTAGGAGGTATCGCTTGTGGAATATGTTATTCACCGCTTTCTTTGGCAGTGAGTCGAGGTTCCACACACCCCCACGTGATTTTTCGGCTGGCCCAATATTCTTAGCCACCGGTTTTGTAAACCTTCTACTAGGTTTCATGAATTGTTATTTTTTTACCTTTTTGTTTTTATGTTTCTGTTTCTTTTTTCTTTGTTATTTTTTATTACTTTTTTAGGGTTAGTTTATCTTTTTTTTAAAGTTGATGTTCAAGAATTGTTCTTCAAATTTCAAATATTGTTTTTTTTTGTAACAAAATGTTATGAAATTTTAAATAGGTTTTGCTTTTCAAAAACATTCATAACGTTAAAAAATGTTCCAAATTTTTAGAAAATGTTCCGTATTTAGAAAGAAGATTGATATTTTAAGAAATTGAAAGATATTTTCTAAAAATGCTAAAACTATGAAATATTTGTTCAACTTTTAACTAAGCTTGTGTCCGAAATTTTTTGTGAGATTGTCGAAAATGTTTTTCCTTTTAGAAAATGTTCCAAATTTCAAGAAAGTGTCATGTTTCAACATTGTTAATATATTCAAAAAATGTTTTGGATTTTCATAAAATGTTCTTGAAATTTGAAAAATGTTTTTTCTTTTTTAAAGAATATTCTAAATGTCAAATATCATCCATTTTTCAAAAAGATACACAACCTCAAATAAGTTCAGGGTTTTAGAAAAGGTGTGATATTTTAAGAGAATGTTCGGTATTTTAAGATAATGTTCGGTATTTTCAGATAATGTTCGGTATTCTAAAAAATGTTTGGAATATGAAATAATATTTCAATTTTAAACTAAGTTTGTGTTCAAAAAATTCTTAAATGTCCAAAAATGTTCTTGCTTATAAAAAATCTTCCAAGTTTCAAAAAATTGCCATTTTTTGAATTTTTTTAATAAATTCAAAAAATGTTCTGGATTTTGAAATCATATACTAGATTTAAAAAAATCTGGATTATCGAAAATTCTTTTTCGAATTCAAATAATGGTTTCCCTTCAATTTCGAAAACAAAAGAAAAAGGAGCCAAAAAAGGAAATAAGCATAAAAGGAAAAAAAATAAGTAGGAAAACAGGAAAAAGATATTATCACACTTGTTTGAGACAAAAAAAATGCTAGGCCGGCCGAGTCGAGCGATTCCTTGCAGGTCGCGTTACCCTAACCAATCCCCTCGCCTACGCGGCATGGGCCTCGTCGAGCGAGGATGCTCGAAGCTAGCAATGGAAGCTCGGACATGTCTATTTTTCCCCTTTTATTTTTATATGTTTAATTCAAAGTTCCGAACAAAAATAACTTCTCAAACTCATGAATTCCTGTTGTGAACCTAAAATATGGGCCTGGTCCTATTGTGAATCTAAAATATGTTCTAGAATTGATCATGATATGAAAATTACTCGCAAACTCAAAAATTGTTTGCGAATTTAGAATTTAAACAAAATGTTCATGCTTTCAAACAAAATATTGACAACGCAAAGTCAAAATAATGTTTGTGAATTCAAAACAAATGTCGTGAATTCAAAAAATGTTCATCAACTCAAAAAATGTCCATGTATTCAAAAGAGTTGGAAATTCAGTTCATGAATTCCAAAATAGTTTGCAAAATAAAAAATCAGTAATTTTGTTAAAATGTGCAAGAGTTTGAAGCAAAGAGAGAAGACGTGTAGAAAACAAATAATAAAAAATGATGAAATAGTCAGAAAATCACATGAAAGCTTCCTAAAGTCCACAAGCGGTTCCAAAACCAGTGCTACCCACCTGCGAAGACGACACACGTGAGGCAATCAAATCGATGCAGGGGGTGTGGGGAGGTTGTAACATCCCAAAATTAGAAATTTTGGAATGTTATAACAAATAAATAATTAGGATTTTTTTGTTTGAATGATATGTGATTGATTGTTTGAAATTAAGTGGAATTTGAAACTTAAAAAAAATGAGAGGGAATAAGATGACTTTCCTAAAAATTTCTATTTTAAATCCCTTTTCAATTTCGAGTTTGAATATTTTCGAAACCCTCTGATAAAAAATCAAATGAGAGTAGGAAAATGACACTCCAAAATGAGAGACAATGACTTGATTCAAATTTTAAGTATTCGCAATTTGTTTGAAATTCAAATTCCTTTTCATTTTATAGTTATTGCAAAAAAATAACAAAAAAAGTATTTTATTTGTTCTTGAAACTATGTTCATGTTATAGGAAATTTTATTATGAAAATTTTGATATATAATATGCCTATAGAAAATATTCTCTTAATTTTGTTTATATTTTTTTCGCTCCTTGTTTTATAAAAAAAACAATGTTCACTCAAACACTGTTCATCCAAGGGAATAAAAAACGCTGGCCGAATTGCCTCATGCGCCCTTGGCCCATGCCACACTTTGTTTCTTTCTTTTCTTCACATTACGTATATGTTTAGTCTCATATTGCCTATCTAATGACCTTTAGACCTTCCTTTCACATATAAATATAGATCCATAGAAGCATTCAAAAATCATCTACTTCGGTCTAAATCAATCTTTTGGTTTAACTAGATTTATCAAATAAAAAATATTCTCTTCTTTTCGGCGGGATTTCTCGAAGTCGTTTCCTCTTTGAAATTATCTCTACTATGCATTTTAAAGGTATTCTCTTAGTAATTTTTTTATACTCCTGTAGTTTATTGTTCTTAGACTAGTATACGGTAGAGTAACTCAATTATTAATTAGTCTTTGTATTTACACATTAGTATTAGAAGTCTTTTAGACAACACTTTTTCTTCCGTAAAACAGTTTGGCCCTGATTTTTCAAATAGCCATAACTTTTTACTCGTTCACTCACATTAGATGAAACAAGCGCCTAGATTTTAGTATTGACCTCACCTAAGTGAACCTATCAAACCAACTTAAATTTCGAAATTTGTTCAAATTCATATTCAAACTTCTTTTGTTCATATCTTTTTACCCGTAACTCCGTTTTAGATGAATCCAATTACATCGGATTCGTATCAAAGTAATCTTTTTGTTTGTATCAATTAGTGTTATCTTTCCAACCTATAATTTCGATCATATTCATTACTCCACTAGTCCATAGTAGTGTTGACACACCGCGTTCTAACTAGATTCAATGTCATATTGCATTACTTATATCTTTTGTTCCGTTATCCGAAACCTAGTAATTATTTTTTCTACATGTTCATTTTGACCTCCCATTTGCAGTAGCTTCATTAGTTTCAACCATTGAACCTTTCAAATTTGAGCGATCCAAATTTGAATTCGAACCTTCGTTTGATCATGCCTTGCAAACCGTAGCACCTTTTCCCCTTGATTCCTTTTGACCCTAAACACTTGTGTTATGTACTTTCTATTCGTAACAACCATGCTACAATTCAAATACTTTTGAAATTTATGAAATTCAAATTCTGTTCATACTTCAATTTGCTATAACTTGCGTTGTAGTGCTCCATTTTAATTAATTCTTTTTTTGCAACTGAATTCTTATGCCCTATGCTATTTGTCATTCTTGTTGCCCTCCGCATAATTGGGATCGTCTTTCATAGTATCTCCACCCTAAGCGTATATAGCAATAGTTCATCGTCCATTAACTCTTTTAATCTCATTCCTGCACCTTCACTTTACAACACACTTAGAACCTTTTTTTATTAAAACTTAGTATGTTGTTATTTTGCACAAAGACATGTTTTGTTCTTATGTTTTTTGGTTCTTCCTTTTGGCATGAATGTTTATTGAATGCTATTCATTTACAATAGATTGTTCGGAGTGTGGCGAGCAGAATTATCAAGATTATGAGAGTGACTATGTTCATCAAGTAATACCAGGCAAGTTCACATTGATCATATTTTTACCTATGGTTTTATTGCATTAGTTTCAACCTTCTTCACCCATTGCGTGCAAGTAGGTGCTGGGTAACGTAGCATAAATTCAAAATTTTCCTACGCATATTCAGATCTTCCTATGGAGAGACCAGCAACGAGAGAGGGGTAAGAGCATCTTCATACCTTTCAAG
Organism: Hordeum vulgare subsp. vulgare; assembly: GCF_904849725.1. NCBI lineage: Eukaryota > Viridiplantae > Streptophyta > Magnoliopsida > Poales > Poaceae > Hordeum > Hordeum vulgare. Next base: position 118,563,497 of record NC_058518.1, on the reverse strand, counting down.
ATGGCTAAGCGGAAGCGTTGCTAGAACGCGGTTGATGGAGTTGTACTCGCAGCGATTCCGATCTAGTGCCGAACTACGGCACCTCCGCGTTCAACACACGTGCAGCCCGGTGACGTCTACCGCACCTTGATCCAGCAAGGAGGAGGGAGAGGTTGGGGAAGAACTCCAGCAGGACGACGACGTGGTGTCGATGGAGAGACGAGGTCTTCCGGCAGGGCTTCGCTAAGCACCGGCACAGAGGAGGAGGAAGAAGGGCAGGGCTGCGCCGACAGAGAGGCAAAAGTCTGATCTGCAATGCCCAAAAGTGCCCACTATATATAGGGGGAGGGAGGGGCTGCGCGCCCTTGAGGGTTTCCCTCTCCTGGGGGGGGGGGCAGCCCTAGATGGGGCTGGTGCGGCGCCAAGGGGGGGAGGAGGGGTGTGGCGCACCCCTGGTGGGCCTTAGGCCCACCTGGCTTAGGGTTTGCCCCCCTTTTCTCTCCCCCACGCATTGGGCTGAGTGCAGAGGCGCACCAGCCCACCTAGGGGCTGGTTCTCTTCCCCACTTGGCCCACCTTACCTCCCAGGGTCGTTGCCCCCCTTCGGTGGACCCCCGGGGCCACCTCCGGTGGTCCCGGTACGTTACCGGTGATGCCCGAAACACTTCCGGTATCCGAAACCATCCGTCCTATATATCAATCTTTACCTCCGGACCATTCCGGAGCTCCTCATGACGTCCGGGATCTCATCCGGGACTCCGAACAACTTTCAGTAACCTCGTATAATAATTCCCTGTAACCCTAGCGTCATCGAACCTTAAGTGTGTAGACCCTACGGGTTCGGGAGAGAGGCAGACATGACCGAGACGCCTCTAAGGCCATTAACCATCAGCGGGGTCTGGATACCCATGGTGGCTCCCACTTGCTCCACGATGATCTCATCGGAAGAACCACGATGTCAAGGATTCAATCAATCCCGTATACGATTCCCTTTGTCTGTCGGTATAGAACTTGCCCGAGATTCGATCGTCGGTATACCTATACCTTGTTCAATCTCGTTACCGGTTTGTCTCTTTACTCGTTCCGTAGCACGTCATCGTGTGACTAACTCCTTAGTCACATTGAGCTCATGATGATGTTCTACCGAGTGGGCCCAGAGATACCTCTCCGTCACACGGAGTGACAAATCCCGATCTTGATTCGTACCAACCCAACAGACACTTTCGGAGGTACCCGTAGTGCACCTTTATAGTCACCCAGTTACGTTGTGACGTTTGATACACCCAAAGCTCTCCTACGGTATCCGGGAGTTGCACAATCTCATGGTCGAAGGAAAAGATACTTGACATTATAAAAGCTTTAGCATATGAACAATACGATCTAGTGCTATGCTTAGGATTGGGTCTTGTCCATCACATCATTCTCCCAATGATGTGATCCCGTTATCAATGACATCTAATGCCCATGATCAGGAAACCATGATCATCTATTGACTAACGAGCTAGCCAACTAGAGGCTTGCTAGGGACACATTGTGATCTATTTATTCCCACATGTATTACTGTTTCCTGTTAATACAATTATAGCATGAACAATAGACGATTATCATGAACAACGAAATATGATAATAACCATTTTATTATTGCCTCTAGGGCATATTTCCAAGAGTAGGTACTTGGAAACTTTCGTTATTGAGTAGTATGTTATGATAGGCACCTGATACATCTCTATCGTATCTACTTATCCAAACTCTTTTGCCCTTGTTTTGGACTCTAATTTGCATGATTTGAATGGAACTAACCCGGACTAACGCTATTTTCAGCAGAATTGCCATGGTGTTGTTTTTGCGCAGAAATAAAACTTCTCGGAATGACCTGAAAATTTACGGAGAATTTTTGTAGAATATATGAAAAATACTGGCGCAAGAATTAGCGGAGGAAGTGTAGCTGTGAGCCCACAAGCCCACCAGGCGCGGGCCCCCCTGGCCACGTGTGGCAGGCTTGTGGGACCAACAACGCTCCACCGCCTCCAATCTCAGCTCTATTTAGCCTCTTTCGTCTGAAAAAAAATTAAGGAGAAGAGTTCATCATGTTTTATGATATGAAGGCGTCGGCACCTCCTGTTCTTCCTCTGGAGGGCAGATCTGGAGTCCGTTCTGGGCTCCGGAGAGGGGAGATCATTGCCATCGTCATCATCAACCTTCCTTCATCGCCAATTCCATGATGCTCTTCACCGTTCGTGAGTAATCTCATCGTAGGCTTAATGGACGGTGATGGGTTTGATGAGATCTATCATGTAATCGAGTTAGTTCTAACAGGGATTGATTCCTAGTATTCACTATGTTCTGAGATTGATGTTGCTACTACTTTGCCATGCTTAATGCTTGTCACTAGGGCCCGAGTGCCATGATTTCAGATCTGAACCTATTATGTTGTCGCCAATATATGTGTGTTCTTGATCCTATGTTGCAAGTTGTAGTCACCTACTATGTGTTATGACCCGACAACCCCGGAGTGACAATAGCCGAAACCACTCCCGGAGATGACCATAGTATGAGGAGTTCATGTATTCACCAAGTGTTAATGTGTTGGTCCGGTTCTTTATTAAAAGGAGAACCTTAATATCCTGTAGTTTCCATTAGGACCCCGCTGCCACGAGAGGGATGGACAATAGATGTCATGCAAGTTCTTTTCCCTAAGCATGTATGACTACATATGGAATACATGCCTACATTACATTGACGAACTGGAGCTAGTTACATATCTCTCCGTGTTATAACTGTTGCATGATGAATAGCATCCGACATAATCATCCATCACCGATCCAATGCCTACGAGTCTTTTACTACTGGTCCTTGCTACGCTACTTTGCTGCTACTGCTGCCACTGCTGCTACTATTACTCTGTTGCATCTGCTGTTACTCTGTTGCTATTGCTGTTTCTTTGCTGCTACTGGTTAATGCTGCTACTGCTTCTATCACCCTACTTTGCTACTGATACTTTGCTGCAAATACTAAATCTTTCAGGTGTGGTTGAATTGACAACTCAACTTGTACTACTTGAGAATATTCTTTGGCTTCCCCCTGAGTCGAATCAATAAATTTGGGTTGAGTACTCTACCCTCCAAAACTGTTGCGATCCCCTATACTTGTGGGTTATCAGCACCCCTAAACCCATGTTACTTTGGCCAGGATGTTATTTTGCTATGCTCCCAGTAGACGGGGTTTGGTTGAGTGTTCATCATGATCATTGTGAGAAGCTTAATAATCAAGACCTGAAGACTCCAAGACTTGCAAGACCTCAGAACAAAATATACCTTTGGGTGAAGGACGGTTCAGATGGACTCCCTAGGAAAACCAGCGGAGGACCCGGGATGCATGGAGAAGCGCCATGACATCTTGCGGAAAGCTTCACCCGGGCTCAAAGAGATGGATGGATATTTCAAGACCCAAGGTGTTAGGGCATATTTTATGCCTAAGTAATTTTGGTGATTGATGACAGTACCGCAAAGGACTAATCGTGTGTGTTAAGATTTCAGATAACACATGTCAACGACACAAGACGACTTGCCCCTCTTTCCATGGAACAGAAGCACAGTGTACTCCACGATTCTCCTTCTTTGAGTCATAGGAACGCCGTACTATTAAGAGGGGAACCGCAGAGGAAAGGTTTGGGTGGAATCAATTTTGCACGCACACACTTTATCTCCTTTCCCTTTACCTGCAACTTTGGAGTGGCTCCCGCCTCTGTTTTTATCTCATCTAAGCAAAAGGTCTCTCAGCGGTAGTACCGCTGGGCCTAGCGGTGGTACCGCTGGAACTCGCGGTAGTACCGCTAGTGTTGGTGGTAGTACCGCTGTGCTGGTGGTAGTACCACCCCTGGTCTGCGGTAGTACCGCTCCAGGAGCTTAGTACCGCCTTCCTAGCGGTTGTACTTCGTCAGACCTTTTTGCGAAGACTTTCTTGGCGGTGGTTGCCCGGTAGTGCTTCTGCACTAACATGGGTCCAGCGGTAGTAACGCTGTAGCGAGCGGTAGTACCGCTGGAGTGCTAGCGGTAGTACCGCTGCAGCCAGCGGTAGTACCGCTAGGCTCGGGTTGTGAGTGGGAAAACGGTTGGATTTCCCCCCACTATATAAGGGGTTCTTCTTGCTTTAGAACCCTACCTTTGACCCTCCTAAGCTCCATTGTTGCTCCCTAAGCTCAAAAGTGCCCGATCTCTCTCCCTAGCTAATCAAACTTGTTGATTCTTTAGGGATTGGTTGAGAAGGCCTAGATCTGCACTTCCACCAAGAGAAAAGTTGATTCCCCCACCAATCCCTTGCGGATCTTGTTACTCTTGGGTGTTTGAGCACTCTAGACGGTTGAGGTCACCTCGGAGCCACATTCCATTGTGGTGAAGCTTCGCGGTCTTTTGGGAGCCTACAAGCTTTGTGTGGACATTGCCCCAAGCTTGTTTGTAAAGGTTCGGTCGCCGCCTTCAAGGGCACCAATAGTGGAATCACGGTACCTTGCATCGTGTGAGGGCGTGAGGAGAATACGGTGGCCCTAGTGTCTTATTGGGGAGCATTGTGCCTCCACAACGCTCCAACGGAGACGTACTTCCTGTCAAAGGGAAGGAACTTCGGTAACACATCCTCGTCTTCATTGGTTCCACTTGTGGTTATTTCTAACCTTTACTTTGTGTATGCTTATGTTGTTGTCTATCTCTTACTTGTCTTAGTTGTTCTTGTTGTTAGCATCATATAGGTTCACCTCGTTGTTGCTATTTTAGTGAACCCGTATGTTGCTTACCCTAACTTGTTAAGATTAATTAAAAAGTGGTCGTTGCCTATTCACCCCCCTCTAGTCAACCATATCGATCCTTTCAATTGGTACCAGAGCCACGTCTCTTTATTAAGGGTTTAACCACCCGAAGAGTATGGAAGATGATGAGGGAGTTCCCCGTGCACAAACCGAGGGCATGGAGTTGACTTCGATCACAAGGGACGACTTGAATACGGCTATGGCCGCACTCAAGACGTCCATGACGAACGAGGTCAAGACCATGCTTAAAGAGTTAATTGAGGGAATTAAAAACTCTCCCGAACAGGCATTGGTGGTTAAACCCACCACCACGGATTCGGTGGCCAATTCTGTTAGGGAAACGGCTAAAGGTATGCAACCTTCCCATCCTCTCGAAAATGATGGGAATGGGACGTATGCATATGTTCCACCACCCTTAGTCTATGGAGGACCGGTTCCCACACCGCGTCTTAATCCTGTTGGTCCTCCTCCTAAGCTTGTAAAAGGTGATTTTGCTAACTGGGTATTTTCTATTAAGTCTCATTTGAATCACAGCTCAACAAATTTGTGGACAATCATCGAGCAAGGCTATTATCCCCATGATCCAAGCAACCTCACTCCAAGAGAAGAAGCGGACAATCAATATAATCACTCTGCTTTGTTTCTTCTCCAGTCCGCAGTGCCACCTGAAGATCTTCCTCACTTGCGTCCCTTCACTTTGGCCAAGGACTGTTGGGAGCACATTATGGTGTTGTACAAGGGAAGCTCAAGCGTTCAACAGTCCAACTATGAAGTGGTACTTGATAAGGCCGATGAGTTTTTGATGAAGGAATACGAGGACCCTCGTGATCTCTATCGGAGGGTGACCGCTATTGTTGTGGCACTCAAGGACCATGGGAGCAAGGATGTGGATGATACATGGGTTAAGCGCAAGTTTCTCAAAGCCATGTCATCTGTCATTCGTCAGCGACCAGACTTCCACTCCTTGTCTTCCAGTGAGGTGTTGGATGAATTCATTGCAATGTCAATCATGAACGAGACAGCTGACAATGCAATTGCTCGTGTTCGCTCAAAGACAGCTTCACCCAACCTTGCGTTAAAGGCAAAAGCAACTTTTGAAGAAGAAGAAGAGGATGAGGAAGAGGAGAGCTGCCCTGAAGACACAAAGTATGCTTATCATGAGCACATGGCTCTTGCGTCAAGGCAATTCTGGGGCAACAAGAGGAACTCAAGACCCACCTTCACCAAGAACAACTCAAGTGGGTTCAAACCCAAGCAACGAGTGAGGACATGCTATAACTATGGTAACGTGAGTCACTTCGTGGCCGAATGTCCCTATGAGAAAAGGGAAGACAACGGGGGCAAGCTCATTCGCACAGACAAAACCAAGTCATTCCCAATCAAGAACAACTTTGTGAAGAAACCCCACCTAAAGGGCATGGTGGCCCTTGAAGAGTACCCTTCTGATGATGATGATGATGATATGGTGACAACGACAACTGTTGCTATTGCCACCCCCTCTCCCAAGAGGGTGTCTCTCTTCAACGCCCCCAACGAGAACCACATCGCCAAGTGCCTCATGGCAAAAGGTATCAATCAGGTAACCCCCATCATTAAGACCAACATCGCTACTGCTCCTTCATTGTTAAATTGTGTTGATGATAGTGATGTTGGGGAACTTAATGAGCATGATCTTGACAAATTTCTGTGCACTATTAAGGGAGAATCCAAGAAGCACTTTGTTGCTCTCTTGGAACAACTGGGTGAGGCCAATGACCTCATCGAGTCTCATCAGGAGACCATCTCCGAGCTTCAGGGACATAGTCGTGACTATGCCGATGAAATTGCTGGATTATCTATTGCACTAGAAAAGGAGCGCACTCTTCGTTTGGCTCTTGAGGAGTCATACAACGATGACTGTGCTAAAATGCAAAAGAAACTAGATCATGATACTATTCTTACTCGTATGCTTAAGTCTGAAAAGTATGCTCTTGGGGTTGGCCATGACAGGCTCAAAGTGGAGTTTGACGCACTTGACAAGGCTCACAAGGTCTTGAAAGGTGTTCATTTCTCTCTGAAAGAGTCTCCTGATCAACTCCAAGCAAAGCTTACCAAGGAGATCTCTACTTATCCTCCCTTTGTGTTAATTGATAATGCTTGTACAACTAATCCTTGTTGTGAGCATGTACATCTTGTGGAGGAAAATGCCAAGTTAAAGGAGAAACTTGAGAAGGGCCTTGTGGCATGCATACAAGGTGAGAAGAGCCTAAACGACCTCTTGAGCAATCAAAAGGGTGTTATAGGAAAGGAGGGACTTGGACTTACCTCCAAGTCAAAAGGAAAAAGGAGGAACAGGAACAAACGATCCCCTACCCTCATCGACATCTTTGTCAAAGAGGGCGAAGGGACTCAGGAGGTGAACAGGAACAAGGTGGACGATGGTAACGTCAAGAAGGTCAAAACCATTCCTACTAACATAGCCGGCAAACTCAATCCTTCCTATGTCTTATGTCGTGTTGGTGATGGGCATGTTTATGCCAGATTTGTTGGTTCTTACTATGAGTCCATTGAATGGGCTATCTGGGTTCCAAAGACCCTTGTCTCTAACATTAAAGGACCCATTAAAAAATGGGTACCTAAAACCAAGCCTCGATCTATTGCAGGAGTTTTCTTCCGGTGGGGTGTCACGGTTGCTCGATAGTGGAGCAACAAATCATATGACCGGAAGCAAGGACTTAGTGGTGGATGTGCATCCTTCTCCATCTATGCCCACCCATGTCCAATACGCCGATGCATCCTCGTCAAAGGTATTGGGATTCGGTAAGGTGGTCATCTCTCAAGAGTTATCTATTGAGAAGGTCATGCTTGTTGAGTCTCTTGCCTACAATTTACTTTCGGTTCGTCAACTTGCAATTATGGGGTTTTCCACTTTCTTTAATCTTGATACTATGGTCCTCGTGTGGAGCAAGACTCTTAAAGTAGCCTATGTTGGATATGTCGAAAATGCTCTTTATGTGGTGAACTTCTCAAAGCGACCCACTAAGACTGCGACATGTTTAATGGCTAAAGTTGATGTGGGCTGGCTTTGGCATCGCCGACTAGCTCATGTCAATATGAGGTCTTTGCAAAGTCTTCTCAAAGGGGACCATATTAGTGGACTAACAAATGTGAGTTTTGCTAGAGATCGTGCTTGCGGTGCCTGCATTGAAGGAAAGATTCATGAAACTGCACATCATTCAACGACTCTCATTGACACTAAGAGGCCATTGGAGCTCCTCCATATGGATCTTTTCGGTTCTCCATCATTTGATAGTCTTGGAGGCAGAAAGTACTGCTTGGTGATTGTTGATGACTACTCAAGATACACGTGGGTATATTTCTTGAAAAGGAAGAGTGAGACTCAACAAACTGTCATCAACTTTGCTAATGAAGCTCAACGTCAACATGAAGCAAAGATCTTGATGATTGGAAGTGACAACGACACCGAGTTCAAGAACTACACCTTGGATGAGTTTCTAGGTGATGAGGGAATAAAGCATCAATATTCAGCACCATATACCCCTCAACAAAATGGCGTGGCAGAAAGGAAGAACCGGACTTTGATGGATGCTGCAAGAACAATGATGGCGGAATTCAAATCTCCATATAACTTTTGGGCTGAGGCCATCAACACAACATGTCATGCATCCAATCGGCTCTATATCCGCAAAGGCTTGAACAAGACTCCATATGATATTCTCACTAGAAACAAACCCAATCTCAAGTACTTCCGGGTATTCGGTTGTAAGTGTTTCTTTCTCAAGAAAGGTGCACGTTTAGCTAAATTTGATTCTAGAGCACAAGAGGGCATCTTTGTTGGTTATGCTACAAACTCTCATGATTACCGTGTCCTCAACAAGTCCACCAGACTCATTGAGGAGACGTGTAACGTGGAGTTTGATGAAAATAATGGCTCCCAAGTGGAGCAAAGTGGTCTTTGTGATGTAGGTGATGAAATTCCTCCCCAACCCATAAGAAGAATGGGGATTGGTCAAATACTCCCCATTGAGGAACCCCTTGTGGCCGAAGGAGAAGGACAATGCTCTACTAAAGTGGAGCCATCACCCCCACAAGCCCCACACGCTTCCGATGAACAAAGAGAAGACTCTCAACAAGTTGAACAAGATCAAGGTCAAGATCAATTGCCCAACAATGGTGATGTGTCCCATGATATTCAAGCACTTACCCAAGGTTCCGAACCTGCTCAACATCAAGGTCAAGTGCAACCACAAGATCCATACCAAATAGAAGCACAAGATCAAGATCAAGAGCAACCATAAGTACAAGGACAAACAAGTGAACCTGCTCAAGTCGAAAGTCAAGATGATCAGGATACTGTCTCGCAATTCCCTTCTGCAGCACCAACAGCCGGTGCCAAGGGAAGTTCAAGACGCAAGGGCAAGCAAAGTAAACAATTCGATGCTCCCGAGTTATCCAATGAAGAACTCTTGGAGCATCGAGCAGCCAAGATTGCGAACAAGCTGAGAGTCAAGTCACATATTATGAAGAATGTACTTGGCAGTTTAAAAAAGGGAGTATCCACCCGTCAATAGATTTGGAATTATTGTGAGCATCACGCGTTTGTTTCGTATTGTGAACCTCAATAGGTACAGGAAGCGCTCGATGATGATGATTGGCTTATGGCCATGCATGAAGAACTTAACAACTTCGAGCGTAATCAAGTCTGGGATTTAGTACTAAGACCAAAGGAGGAACATAATGTCATCGGGACTAATTGGATTTTCAAAAACAAGCAAGATGCCAATGGGTTTGTGATTCGAAACAAGGCAAGATTGGTGGCTCAAGGCTACTCCCAAGTCGAGGGTATCGACTATGGTGAAACCTTTGCCCATGTTGCTCGTCTAGAATCTATTCGCATGCTGCTTGCATTTGCTTCTCATCATAATTTCAAATTACAGCAAATGGATGTGAAAAGTGCCTTTCTTGATGGTCCTTTAAATGAGTTGGTCTATGTCAAACAACCCCCGATATTCGAACATCCCAAGCTCCCCAATCATGTGTACAAACTTAATAAGGCACTCTATGGCCTTAAACAAGCCCCACGTGCGTGGTATGAGTATCTTACTGAGTTGTTACACGATCGTGGGTTTGAAATTGGGAAGATAGATCCCACTCTTTTTACTAAGAGGGTTAAAGGGGATTTGTTCATATGCCAACTATATGTTGATGATATCATTTTTGGTTCTCCTAAAATTTCCTTCAATGAAGAATTTGCTGCACTAATGACCGAGAAATTTGAGATGTCCATGATGGGAGAGTTGATGTTCTTCCTCGGATTCAAGATTAAACAAGGTCTAGAAGGGACCTTCATCAAACAAGCCAAGTACACTCAAGACATGCTCAAACGGTTCGAGCTTGAAGATGTCAAGCCGGTCAAGTTCCCCATGCGAACAAGATGCAAACTTGACAGTGATCCCAATGGTAAAGCAGTGGATCAAAAGGTATATCGCTCCATGATTGGATCCCTCCTTTACCTTTGTGCATCTAGACCAGATATTATGTTGAGTGTAGGGATATGTGCACGGTTTCAATCCGCACCAAAGGAAAGTCATTATATGGCTGTTAAGCGAATCTTTCGATATTTGGCTCATACCCCAAACTTTGGTCTATGGTATCCCAAAGGAGAAAACTTCAACCTAGTGGGCTATTCTGACTCAGATTGGGCAGGAGATTGTGTGGAGAGGAAATCAACTTCTAGAGGATGCCAATTCCTTGGTCGCTCACTGGTAAGTTGGTCTTCAAAGAAGCAGAATTGTGTCGTACTATCATCCACCGAAGCTGAGTATGTGGCAGCTGCAAGTTGTTGTGCACAGTTGCTATGGATGGGGCAAACTTTAAAGGATTACGGTGTCACTTGTGACAAAGTGCCGCTTCTATGTGACAATCAAAGTGCTATCAAGATTTCCCTCAACCCAGTGCAACATAGCAAGACCAAGCATATTGACATTCGCCATCACTTCATTCGTGAACATATCAAGCTTGGTGATATTGAGGTTCATTTCATCCACACTGAAGAGCAACTTGCAGATATTTTCACTAAGCCCCTAGATGAAGCAAGGTTCCAGGAGTTAAGGCATGAGCTAAATATCATTGATTCAAGTAATGCAGATTGAAGCTAGACACTTTGCACCTCACTATGCATTCGATCTTGTTCTAGATGTAGACATGGACATAGGGGGAGTGTTGTTCTCTCAATGAACTTTTCCTCCCCCCATTATGCATAAATTGATCAAGTCTTTCACTTTAGCCAGTACCAAATGGCACTTGTGCTTCAAAGACGAGCGTTGGTCATGAACCCAAGGATAATTCTTCGCGGTGTCATACCTTTGTCTCAAACATAGGTGGTCTCGGCCACCGCCCACACCTTTCTCTCATATGGAAGAAAGGATACAAAATGACGAGTCAGTATATGTTGCTGGTGCTATCTTCTTATTACACTGACTTGTCGTTTGCCCACGTCTTTCTCATGCAATCCTATGTCTCGTTGTGCCATTTGGAGCGGTACTACCGCCAGGACCCAGCGGTACTACCGCCCGGGGTAGCGGTATTACCGCCAGGACCCCAGCGGTACTACCGCTCGGGATAGCGGTACTACCGCCAGGACCCCAGCCTACCATGACCTGACTAGGACTTTTAGAGTTGTCTTAAGGGGGAGCGGTACTACCGCCAGGGGGAGTGGTACTACCGCCAGGACCCCAGCGGTACTACCGCTACAGGCAGCGGTCCTACCGCCAGGGGTAGCAGTACTACCGCTAGGACCCCAGCGGTACTACCGCTAGGACCCCAGCGGTACTACCGCTGGCCCGTACCCCTTGGACTATATAAAGGAGGGGGAGACCGTTTTTCCCGCCCTCTTTCTTCTTCCTCGTGGCTCTCCCTTCCCCAACCCCGAACTCCCCCTATTTGGATCTCTATCTGTGGAGCCCCTTCTCTCCGTTGAGTTGGAGGGTTTGCTCCACTCCTCCTTCCTCCACCAAGTGCCATGGACTCCGGTAAAGCTCCTCCCTTTATTCTCTTGATTGGTATTTTCTTGTTCTAGGGGTAGGAGCATTGGTGATTTGGATCCATGACCATGGTTTTGTTCTCCGTTCTTGGATGGAACGAAGGAGATATTCTAGGGGAGTGTAGGTCCTATGATCCATTGCGTTTATATTGACATGCTCAAGGTTCTTCATGTTTTAGATCAAGCACTTTTTCTCTTATTTTGGATTAGATCTAAAACTTGGATCCTCTTGACTAGGCATGTCTTTATCTAGATGATTCTTGAGATCCTCATGTGTTTAGGGCTATGGTGGTTTTTGTAGTGATTTTATGAAGTACCCATGGCCCTCATAAATCCAATCTAGCCGTTCCTATGGGTCTTTTTCTATTCAGATCTGAAAGTCAACCCCCTAGCGGTACTACCACCCGGCTGGCGGTACTACCGGTAGGACCCCAGCGGTACTACCGCCAGGGGTAGGGGTACTACCGCTAGGACCCCAGCGGTACTACCGCCAGGTGTAGCGGTACTACCGCCAGGAGGATATTTTTCTTATTTTCCATTTTCTTGGCAATGTGAGTTTACTTTTATGCCTCTTTTTGTTCATTGCCTTGACTCCTCCTGTCGCTCTTTTTCGGTGTGTGTCTTGTGTGTCACAGGTGGTGCTCGCCGCTCGAATCCCCCACGGGACACCCAGCCGAAGCAGTATCGCACTCTAGATGCTCCAAAGGGCTCTGCCACTTCCGGTCTGAATCCCAAAATAAAGTCTTTCAAGAAGACAGCTCACAAGACCAAGGGGATCAACGTTCGCAATATGCCCCCTAAGGAGTTTCTGCGGTTCTGCACCCGCAATCACTATCTAGAAGAGAAGGCTTAGATCAAGAATGTCGAGCATGTTTGGTCACGGGATCACTGCATGATCTATCGCGACATCATCAAGCACTTCAAGAAGATGTTTGTTCCAGTTCAGTGGATTGACTTGGCTCACCTTCAGCGGAACCCGAATTACTTTGGTGAGGCTCTTTCTTTGATTGTCAAGCTTGGAATTTAGGAGATCATCATCTTCAAGCGCGACTTTGATCCAGATGTTGTGGCCCAATTCTATGTCACTGTTCACTTCTCACCTGATGACGAGCGCACCATGACTTGGATGACTGGTACTCAGAAGATGACAGGTTCCTGGTCAGAATTCATGAAGCTTCTCAAGGTCGACTTTAAGGGAGCTGACAATCCTCTTGGGTTGCGTCCTCATGCTCCATCTGCATCTACTGCCACCCCAAGGACAAGCTGCAACAACTTTATGTGAAGAAAGGTGTGCTCCCCAAGCATCTGGATATCATGCATCGGATCTTCCGCAACACTCTCTTTCCTCGCATTGGAAACTTTGACGAGGTGCATGGTTATCTAGCTGAGATGCTTCTACTTTGTGAGGAGGCTAGGACTAAGGAATCTGCCCCTCTTGATATTTCTGACGTGATGTTCAATGAGCTCTGGAACTCCATCATGAACCGCAAGGTTCCCATCTACGTGCCCTACTTGTTTGCCTATATTCGCCAGAGGTGGCACGAAGTCTATTTGATTGATGAGTTCCACATTCAGGCTTATTACTTTGTGCACGATCCTATCAGGCTCGGCATCAAAGACAAATGGGCCAACCCATCCACTTCGTCTCAGCACATGGACACTGACACAGAGACTGCTGCTGAAAGATGCCCCCCTTCTCAGTCCCACTCTTCTGCTATGCCATCTTGGGCAGTGAAAGAGAAGGATAAAATGAAGACTCTCTTCTGTATGCAGGACAAGGGACAAGCGTGTCCTAAGGACACTTGATGTTGATATCTCCAATGGCTCAGAGGACGACATCACTCCAGAGTCTGATTGAATGAGGGCTCAACGTTATCAGTGGTCTGATGCAGAGGAGGAGGCGTCTGAGGAGGACAATGAGGAGGAGCAGGATGATCCGGATGCCATAGACGAGTCACGGGCTAATGAGGCTGAGGAGTGACCACCTGTGTCATTAGGTGTGCCCCTTTTTGGTGGCTTGTGACAAAGGGGGAGAGAGTCTAGGAGCTGGATTTGAGATTTGAGCTTTGCTTACCTTATCGTGTTTGCTTTGAACTTGGTTTGCTCTTATTTTCTATCTTTGCTTTGTGTGATGTGAGACTTGAACTAGTGTGATATTTATTTCTACCATATGCTGTGAGTCATATGCTCCTTAATTTTCTATACCACTATCTTTATGTTCACATGCTATTCACTGTGCAAATCCGGTATTGTCATCAATCCACCAAAAGGGGGAGATTGTTAGGGCATATTTTATGCCTAAGTAATTTTGGTGATTGATGACAGTACCACAAAGGACTAATCGTGTGTGTTAAGATTTTAGATAACACATGTCAACGGCACAAGACGACTCGCCCCCTCTTTCCATGGAACAGAAGCACGGTGTACTCGACGATTCTCCTTCTTTGAGTCATAGGAATGCCGTACTGTTAAGAGGGGACCCGTAGTGGAAAGGTTTTGGTGGAATCAATTTTGCACTCACACACTTTATCTCCTTTCCCTTTACCTGCAACTTTGGAGTGGCTCCCGCCTCTGTTTTTATCTCATCTAAGCAAAAGGTCTCTCAGCGGTAGTACCGCCGGGCCTAGCGGTGGTACCGCTGGAACTGGCGGTAGTACCGCTAGTGCTGGTGGTAGTACCACTGTGCTGGCGGTAGTACCGCCCCTGGTCAGCGGTAGTACTGCTCGAGGAGCTTAGTACCGCCTTCCTAGCGGCTGTACTTCGTCGGACCTTTTTGCGAAGACTTTCTTGGCGGTGGTTGGCCCGGTAGTGCTTCTGCACTACCATGGGCCCAGCGGTAGTACCGTGCAGCCAGCGGTAGTACCGCTGGAGTGCCAACGGTAGTACCGCTGTAGACAGCGGTAGTACCGCTGGAGTGCTAGTGGTAGTACCGCTGGAGCCAGCGGTAGTATTGTTAAGCTCGGGCTGTGAGTGGGAAAACGGTTGGATTTCCCCCCCCCACTATATAAGGGGTTCTTCTTGCTGTAGGACCCTACCTTTGACCCTCCTAAGCTCCATTGTTGCTCCCTAAGGTCAAAAGTGCCCGATCTCTCTCCCTAGCCAATCAAACTTGTTGATTCTTTAGGGATTGGTTGAGAGGGCCTAGATCTACACTTCTAGCAAGAGAAAAGTTGATTCCCCCAGCAATCCCTTGCGGATTTTGTTACTATTGGGTGTTTGAGCACTCTAGACGGTTGATGTCACCTCAAAGCCACATTCCATTGTGGTGAAGCTTCACGGTCTTGTTGGGAGCCTCCAAGCTTTGTGTGGAGATTGCCCCAACCTTGTTTGGAAAGGTTCGGTCGCCGCCTTCAAGGGCACCTATAGTGGAATCACGGTACCTTGCATCGTGTGAGGGCGTGAGGAGAATACGGTGCCCTAGTGGCTTATTGGGGAGCATTGTGCCTCCACACCACTCCAACGGAGACGTACTTCCTGTCAAAGGGAAGGAACTTCGGTAACACATCCTCGTCTTCATTGGTTCCACTTGTGGTTATTTCTAACCTTTATTTTGTGTATGCTTATGGTGTTGTCTATCTCTTGTCTTAGTTGTTCTTGTTGTTAGCATCATATAGGTTCACCTCGTTGTTTCTATTTTAGTGAACCCATATGTTGCTTACCCTAACTTGTTAAGATTAATTAAAAAGTGGTCGTTGCCTATTCACCCCCCCTCTAGTCAACCATATTGATCCTTTCACAAGGCTTACCTGCAAAGCCACAAGTCATTATGGGCTCTGGCTTGGTTGGACAACGTGGTGACTCTGGATGGGCGATGCTACGAGATGTAGAAGAACGGTAGGATTGGATGGGCACCGAGAGAGGCTTAGAGGAACCCGTTGAAAGACCATGTTTTGATCGTCCGGTTCTCAAATACCCTGAATTGCGAGGACTTCACCGGAGACGATCAAATCTTGTGGGGAACGTGTGCAAAACTCTAGAGAGTACTCAAACCTAATCGATTAGCCGTGTCCACGGTCATGGACAACTTGAGCCAAAGGAACTGAAACTATCTGGAATTCTCAACACAAATTATACTAATGATGCGGGTATTATTGACAACTTGGGTATGAGACATGGTTTGTGAAACCTTCTCATTAACAACCAACAATGTAGTAAATTTTTATTTTACCTCTCGCTTTTTGTAGGAAAATTTTCTTTATGCAAAACTTAAACTACAACCCCACCTGCCATATATGCATATAGTATAGATGATATTTTCACCCCTTTCTTTTGTGACTTGCCGGCATATTCAATATGCTGACCTACACAGCTGCAACGTGTTATGTTGCAGATACTTTCTTCGACGAGTAAGAGTACGATTCGGGGTTACGGTCTGCACTCAACTTGCCATTGGTGTTTATTAGGACTCCACTTCCTTTGTCTGTTTCCGCTGAGATTTTGAGGTATATATATATCCGTTTTACGTTATTTTACATGTGATGGCACTTTAATATATAAATTGATGTACTGTGTGTGCCGGCTTACTGATCCAGGAATGGCACAGATACACAGAGCCTTGACTCGTTTTGAGTCGGGTCGCTATAGAGGTCCTATTCGGCGCTATAGGCGTCCGAATCTGGAAAAGGGGGCTGCAACGAACCCGTTGTGGGCTGTTTTAAGCTCGGTTCAGAACTAGATTCGTTCACGAAAAATGGGTGCTATGTGGAATCAATCTCGCGCAACACATCCCTGCACTTGCTTAGCTTAACAACTAGACCTTCACAACGGTGGTAAACAAAAGATGTGAATTGTATTAGAACTAATGCAGACGCGCTATTTCTTACTCAGCCATTTACTATTTAGTGAGATTTTTTGTTCACTAACTTCCGAAAAAACAGTTCATTAAATTTTGAAATAACTGTTCATTAAATTTTGAAAAAGTTCATAAATTTAAATAAATATCATCTATTTGGAAAAAAGTTCATATTTTTTTGAAAAAAAAATCATCGAATTTGAAAAACTTTCATTGATTTGGAAAAATAGTTCATCAGATTTGAAAATAGTTCATCGAATTTTCAAAAGCTCGCCGATTTTGCAAAAACAAATCATCGATTTTGCAAAAGAGGTCATCAATTTGAAAAAAAGATGTTCATTCGATGTGAAAAAGTTCATCAATTTTGAAAAAAGTTCATAGAATTTGAAAAAAGTTCATCGTATTTGAAAACAAAAAGTTCATCTAATTTAAAAAATACATAAAAGTTCACGAATTAAAAATCCACGCATTTAAATAAATAAAATAAAAAGGAAAAGAAGTAGGAAAAGATAAAAAGAACAAAATTAAATGACAAAGAAATAAAAGATAAAACGAAGAAAAATTGCACAAGAGAGATAGTGGCCGGGTATTTATCGAGCATCCTTCCAAATTACCGTGTCACGTTGTCAATCCAATGCACAACACTTGTTTTGAAACTTGTAAACATGCTCGTGTGTTGCAACGGATGTGGAAAATCTTTGTCGTCAAGGTGTTCGAGGATTATCGAGGGCGGCCTAAGAGGATTGACATTTTTTGGACATGGGCGTTCCACATTAAGAGAGGTTGATTCTATACTCATCATCATATATATACCTTCACCAAACCGAGGTATAGCAGATGTCAGTTCAAAAGCATGCAATGGGTCGGGATGATGTCGTGCCTGTGCATCGACAGGGTTGGGTCCGCGAGGATTTTTGAGGGCGGCTCTATAAGAGGATTGTGGGAGAGATGCGGAGGCAACGAGAGGATCAGGGTTGCCTTGCAGTGGTGCGTGATATGGTTCTTCTTTCCTACATTCACACACACGGAGTAAAGATGAGCACTTGGGCAGTGTTTAAGATGTATGCTTGGCTTGCTTGGTTTGCATAAAGAAGATTTATCTTACGCTATGTGATTCTTTGGATAAATGATATTTTTTTCCTGTCCATGTTGAACAAATTCCATAATGACATAACCTCCCTGACTGTTGTGATGGACAACGGTAAGAGGAGCCATCAAGAACAAATGACTCTAATTGTGAGATGTGTCAACATGTCAAGTAGCAGTACAAAAATAGAGGAGTTTTTTCTGGAGTTCTTGAAGGTGGATGATACATCGGGACTTGGACATTATAATCTGTTAATAGATTCATTTGAATCTGTTGGTTTGAATGTTCAAGATGTACGTGGACAAGGGTATGACAATGGTTCGAACATGAAGGGAAAAAACCAAGGGGTACAGAGCAAATTGCTTGCAACTAATCCAAGAGCATTGTACATGTCGTGTGCTTGTCACAGCCCGAATCTTACTCTTAGTGATATGGAAAAATCTTGTGGTAAAGCTATAACTTTCTTTGGTGTTGTGCAAAGAATTTACATATTGTTTTCAAGCTCTACTAAACGATGGCAGCTATTGCTTGATCATGTTCCGAAAATGACAGTTAAGTCTTTGTGTAACACTCGATGGGAGAGTCGAATAAAGAGTGTTCATGCTATTAGATATCAAGCACTTGAGTTAAGGAAAGCTTTATTGGAACTGAGGAGAACTTCTACTGATGACGCCAAGACTAAGAGTGACGCAAAATCTTTGGCTAGTGCACTTGAGAAATTTGAATTTATACTTGGCATGGTCATCTGGCATGATGTTTTATTTACCGTAAACATGGTGAGTAAGAAATTGCAGTCTAAATTCGTGTGTATTGATGTTACTCTTAAACAGATTGAAGGTGCCATCTCTTATTTTGAGAAGTACAGAAATGAAGGCTTTGCTACTAGGTTGGATATTGTGAGATCTATTGCAATCGACATGGGTGTACAACCTTCATTTCCTGTAAAGCGGCGTATTACCAGAAAAAGACAATTCGATGAATTAGTGGCAATGAAGAAAATGATCAGAATCAAGAAGAGCAAGCAAATGAGGTGGAATCATTTAGAGTTAAATATTTTCGGGTGATGATTGATGTTGCAATTGCTTCCATGACTAATAGATTTGAGGAACTGAAGTCATTTGGGAGTATATTTGGATTCTTGTTCAACTCAAAAGAATTGAAGCTATTGGGTCATAATGATCTAAGAAGATGATGCACTAATTTTGTCAAGACTTTCACTGATGGTAAGTCCGCAGATCTTGATTTAGATGATTTTGTTTCTGAACTAAAAGTACTGCAGATGGCATTGCCACACACACTCATGTCAGCGGATCAGATATTTGAGTTTGTTAGAGTTGCAGAATGTTATCCAAATATCTCAATTGCTTATCGTATCCTCTTGACCGTACCTGTCACTATTGCATCAGCTGAACGAAGTTTCTCAAAATTGAAATTACTGAAAAATTATTTGAGGTCAACCATGTCCCAAGAGAGATTGAATGGTTTGGCCAAGTGCTGCATCGAGAGGAATATGTTGGACATTATTGATCTTGACATTGCCATAGATGATTTTGCATCAACAAATGCACGGAAGTCTCGCTTCTCATGATTAATGGAGGTTTGCTAGGATGCTATTTCTATATTCTTTTCGTGCATTGTAGCTTCTATGATACTTGAGTTTGAACAAAGACATGAAAAATATCAGATATTTGATTCTAAGGAAATATAACTACTCTATATGACTTCATAATATATGTAATTGTTCGTGTATCGATCGAAGAAAAAAAATCTTGGTTGGGCCCACTGATGAAGTTCGCCCCGGGGCCTTCGAAATCGTTGAGCCGGCCCTGTTCACAAGGAGCAAAGATGAGCACTTGGGCAGTGTTTAAGATGCATGCTTGGCTTGGTTGGTTTGCATAAAGAAGATTTATCTTATGCTATGTGATTCTTTGGATAAATGATGTTTTTTTCCTGTCCATGTTGACCAAATTCCATAATGACATAACCTCCGTGACTGTTGTGATGGACAACGGTAAGAGGAGCAGCATCTGGACCAAATATGTCCTTCCCGTATTTGGTTCACAAAACCGCATGATTTTCAGTCCAACTGAAAGTGTTATCTCGCTTGGATTATATTGTGTAATTTTTTTTGTTACTGTATGATGGCTAACATCATTGAAATTCTGATCCTGATTCAGCTCTGCTCAACAAAGATGGCGGTGGCATCTCACAGCTCTTGCCGCCCAGGCGCTGCACGACATACTTGAAGCTAGCGACATCGGAGTGTTAGACTGTATATATACGTAGACTCTTCTATACGTCTGTAATTGTATTGTACCCTTAGGTACTTCTATATAATGAGATAGCCACACCCTGTTTAGGGTGTCGAGCAGTT
The DNA here is from genome assembly GCF_904849725.1 of Hordeum vulgare subsp. vulgare. Classification (NCBI taxonomy): domain Eukaryota; kingdom Viridiplantae; phylum Streptophyta; class Magnoliopsida; order Poales; family Poaceae; genus Hordeum; species Hordeum vulgare. The sequence continues at coordinate 118,543,423 of NC_058518.1, read as the reverse complement.
TCCCAAACTATATATTTCACATGGTATCAGTTTAGGGTTTTGATGTCTTCCGCTGCCCCTGTCGACGCCGCCGCCTCGGCCCCTGCTATCGCCGACGCCGCGTCGTCCCAAGTGCTTGCCCCCTCGTCGCCCTTTATGGCCTCGCGCCCGCTGCCTACGGCCTGGCGGGAGCCGCCCACGAGTTCCCCGATCGGGTCGAGCGGGACGGGGGCCTTGCCTCCGCCGATCGCATCTGGCGGGTTTTCCTCGACCGTCATCTCTAGGCCGCCGGGGTTCCGCGGTCCTGCACCCGTGTATGGCGCGTCTTCCCCGTCGCCCTATGGCGCTCCTTGGCACGGCGCCCCTGCTTCAACTTTCGGTGCGGCGCCTCCGTCGTCCTCTGCATGGCCGCTGCTCTACGGCGTGCCGCTAGTGCTTGCCTACGCTGGGTCGTCGCACCCCCAACCCTACGGGGCGCAACCGTCCTCGCTGGTCCACGGGGCTGCACCGTCTGTGCCCCCTGGAGCCCCGACTGGCTCGGGCGTTGGCTCCGCTCCTGCTGGAGCCTATCTCGCGTCACCATACGCAGGGACGCAACTGGCGCTCGCCCCCAACTCGGAGACGGATGCGATGATGGGCTGCTATGCTCCACCAGCATAGCCTCATGCGGATCACATGGCCACGCCGTCGCCGTTTTACTTCTCACACCTCCTTCCGGTAAAGCTTACGCCAGATAACTATTTGTCATGGCGGGCTCAGGTGCTACCTCTTCTCCGAAGCCTCTACTTGGAGGGGTACGTTGATGGCTCGATCCCGTGCCCGCTGCCGTATCATCTGGCGTATCACGCGTGGGTGGCTCAGGACCAGGCGATTCTCTCTGCTATCCAGTCATCGCTCACTCCGAGCGTGTCATCACTGGTCATCTTCGCCGCGACGTCCCGGGATGCTTGGTCGTCACTTCACAGCAGCTTCGCCTCGCAGTCTATGGCGCGCTCTCATGCTATACGCACCGAGTTGGGGGAGACTAAACTTGATGGTCTCTCTATCACTGAGTACTTTACCAAGATGTCGGGCCTCGCTGACACATTGGCCTCGATTGGCCAGCCGCTTGGAGATGAGGAATTCAGCACCCACATGCTCAACGGTCTTGATGATGATTATGACAATCTCATCGAGAATATTCATGGTCGTGAGGTGCCACTTCCGCCACGAGAGCTATATGCGCGTCTTCTTGGTCGTGAGAAGCGCATCAAAGCGCGGCGTGCCTCTCCGGGCTTCATCTCTGCCAACGTCGCGACTCGCGGTAAGCCACAGAAGCCGTCACCATTTCCTGGTGGGAAGCCGGTGGCCTCATCCCCGCAGGCCTGCGCTGCCCTGCCATCCATCACTGGCGGTGCCAAGCCGGTGGCGTGTTGTCCCTGCTGTGGTGCTCAGCAGGCCTGCTAGCTGTGTGGCATTGAGCGCCACATCGCCTCCCGGTGTCATCGACGCTACAAGCAAGATTTCCTCGGCCTGGGAAATAATGGCAAAGGAAATGAAAAACAGGCTGTTGCGGTGACAAGTCATGATCATGGGCGCACTCCGTCCTACTCCATTGATCCTGCGTGGTATATGGACACGGGAGCCATGAACCAGCTCACCAACGAGATGTCCAAGCTTTCCACCAAGGAACCATATCGCGGTCATGATCAGGTGCACATAGCCAATGGAGCAGGTATGCACATCTCGCATGTTGGTCAGGCCTCACTTCTTGCACACAACTTTTGCAAACTGCATCTTTCTAATGTTCTTCGAGGTCTCACTGCTACTCGTAGTCTGTTGTCTATTCCTCAACTTACCCGTGATAATAATGTCCTTGCCGAGTTTCACCCTTTTAATTTCTTTATCAAGGATCGGGACACGAGGGACGTTCTGCTTAGTCGTCGTCTTCGCCATGGTTTATATGCACTTGATGCGCCGCCCACATCTCCTATGTAGTCTTCTCCTCAGGCGTTCAGCGGTGTTCGTGTGTCATCTACACATTGGCATGCACGCCTTGGTCACCCTGCTGCCCCTATAGTTCGTCATGTGCTACATCGTCATGAACTACCAGTTGTCTCCAATAAAACTGCTGAAACAATTTGTGATGCGTGTCAGCAGGGCAAGAGTCACCAACTTCCGTTTTTAGAGTCTAGTCGTGTTGTGAAACATCCTCTTGATCTTGTGTTTTATGATGTATGGGGTCATGCCCAAACGTCCGTTAGTGGCCATAATTATTATGTCAGTTTCATTGGTGCTTATAGCCGGTTTCCTTGGCTTTATCTTATTAAGCAAAAATCTGATGTGTTCGATGTTTTTATTCAGTTTCAAACACATGTTGAGCGTCTCCTTAAGCAGAAAATTATTCATGTTCAATCCGACTGGGGAGGTGAATATCACAACCTCCACACCTTTTTCAACAAGCTTGGGATTTCGCATCGTGTGTCTTGTCCTCATACACATCAACAGAATGGAACCGCTGAACGTAAGCATTGTCATCTTGTAGAAACTGTCCTTACTTTGCTCGCTCATGCCTCCGTCCCGTTTCGGTTTTGGAGTGATGCTTTCTCGACCGCTAGTTTCTTGATAAACATGCTACCCTCACGACTTCTGAATATGAAAACTCCTCTTGAACTCTTGCTCAACGAAATCCCAGATTACACTTTTCTCAAAGTGTTTGGATGGGCATGTTGGCCCCATTTGCATCCATACAACAAACGTAAGTTAGAGTTTCGGTCCAAAAAGTGTGTTTTTCTTGGGTATAGTTCCCTTCACAAAGGTTACAAATGCCTGCATGTTCCCACCAATCGTGTCAACATCTCTCGTGACGTTGTTTATGATGAGAATGTGTTCCCTTTCCATGCACTTTCGAATAACTCTGCAACTCCTATGCCACCTGTCCACTCTACCACACCTTTGCCTGATCAATTTGTGGATGTTGCAAATGCTCCTGTGTTGCTTCCTAATCACACTGCAGGTATTGGACGTGGTGCTCATCTTGAGCTCCTTGATGAACAGTTACCGGATGATGCTCCAGAGCGGGACGTGGATTCTCTGCATGGGGCATGCATGATGGGTGCAACCGCCCTGCTGGTGCCGCCCTGACCCGGCTCTGTGGAAGCCGCCCCGCGGGTGTCGGCCATGCGTGACTTGGTGGGCGCTAGCTTGCGGGCGTCGCCCGCACCTGACCTGGTGGCTGGGCCATCCGCCACAACATCAGGCGCAGCCGCTGGCTCTTCTACGCCAGATGGGTTGGCCTTGCCTGGCCCGACGATGCCCGTGTTGGGAGATGTGGATCGGCCGGCCACACCTGGCACAACGTTGCAGCTCTCCCCGGTGCCAGGTGGCTCCGGCGCTGGCTCGCAGGCTGATTCGGCCTCGCCTCTGTAGTCGCCTGTGCCGAGCCCGGCCTTGCCAACACAGCCGGCTGCCGCTGTGCTTCGTCCTCGTACGCGTAGTCAGACAGGAGTTTTTCAGCCAAAGAAATGCACTGACGGAACTGTCGCGTGGCTCGCCGCTTGCATGGCTCGTATTGCTGTGGATCCCAATGCCGAGCCTCACCATTTTCAGGCTGCACCGGGTATTCCTCATTGGCGTGCCGCGATGGAACAGGAGTTTCAGGCTCTGCTTCAGAATGACACTTGGCACCTTGTTCCCCCGATGTCTGGTGTTAACGTTATTAATTCCTAGTGGGTTTTTAAAGTCAAGAGGCCTGCTGATGGTTCAATTGAGCGCTACAAAGCACGGCTTGTTGCCAAGGGTTTCAAGCAGAGGTATGGTCTTGATTATGAAGACACATTCAGTCCGGTTATCAAGCCTACTACCATTCGTTTGCTGTTGTCTCTGGCTGTTACCCGAGGATGGTTTCTTCGTCAGCTTCATGTGCAGAATGCTTTTCTGCATGGAGTCTTGGAGGAAGAAGTTTATATGCGTCAGCCACCGGGTTTTGTGGATCCTGCACGTCCTCATCATCTTTGTCGTCTTGTTAAGGTGCTATATGGACTTAAACAGGCTCCCCGTGCGTGGCATGCACGCCTCGGCTCTGTTCTTCGGGCTCTTGATTTTCTTCCCTCCACTGCTGACACCTCCTTGTTCCTTCTTCAGCCTCTTGAGGTTACGATGTATCTCCTTGTTTATGTGGATGATATCATCCTCATCAGTTCCTCTGCTGCTGCTGCGGATCGTCTTGTGGCTCCTTTGAGTGGGGATTTTGCTGTCAAGGACTTAGGTGTTCTACACTTCTTCCTTGGTCTAGAGGTTTCACGGTCTTCTGCTGGGTTGACTCTTACTCAGAAGAAGTATTCTCTGGACTTGTTGCGTCGTGCTGGCATGCTGAAGTGTAAACACGCTATCACTCCAATATCTACTACTGATCGGTTGTCTGCCCTTGATGGAGATCTCCTGTCACCTGATGATGCTACTGAGTATCGTAGTCTCGTTGGTGGTCTGCAGTATCTTACTATCACTAGGCCAGATGTCTCTTATGCAGTCAACCGTGTTTGTCAGTATCTCCATGCACCCAGGACGTCTCATTGGTCAACTATGAAGCGCATTCTACGTTATATTTGTCTCACTGCCTCTTATGGTTTGCTTCTCCAGCATGCACCGTATTATGAGATCTCAGCCTTTTTAGATGCAGATTGGGCTGGGTGTCCTGATGACAGGCCATCCACGGGGGGATATGCAGTGTTTCTTGGTCCTAATTTGATCGCCTGGAATGCTCGCAAGCAGGCTACAGTGTCTCGCAGCAATACTGAAGCTGAGTACAAAGTAGTTGCTGATGCAACTGCTGAGATCATATGGGTTCAGTCCTTGTTGAGAGAATTGAGAGTCTCTTCTGCTCATTCTCCAATACTTTGGTGTGACAACATTGGTGCTACCTATCTTTCATCTAATCCGGTGTTTCATGCTCGGACGAAACATATTGAGGGAGACTATCACTTTGTCCGAGAACGTGTTGCACAGAAGCTCCTCAGTATCAAGTTCATCTCATCAAAGGATCAACTTGCTGACATCTTCATGAAGCCTCTTCCACAACCACAGTTTGTAGGCTGTAGGCGCAATCTTAACTTGCTTTGTACTTCATGCCATAGTTAAGATTGAGGGAGGGTGTTAGACTGTATATATACGTAGACCCTTGTATACGTTTGTAATTGTATTGTACTCTTTGTTACTCTTATATAATGAGATAGACACACCCCGTTTAGGGTGTCGAGTAGTTTCCCAAACTATATGTTTCACACGGAGCTGACGAACTGCATCTTAGTGAACTTCACCAACACTCCGACGACGGCACCGTTGTTATTCCCCATTACTCTTGTAACATGACGGGATTGCCAGCACCGTGGACCACAACATACAATCTCCCTCGTTTTGCTTTTATAAGGCATCCAAGACGAACGGTTGTGCCCTCGCTTTGGTGCTGCATGCCTTTATGTACGTTATTCGAGTGTCGAAAGACACGCATGTCGTTTTCGTAAAGTCGGGTATGACACTCGTGTACGGAGTAAATAGCATAAAACTACTAGTTTACAGGCTATGATTTGAAAGAACTATCGATTTTTTATTTTTCTCACATAACTACCAAACACGTGGTCCGCTGCTTTAAAAAACCCAAAATCTTCATTGTTAAAAAATTAAACAGGTTTATGACAGGCCGTGCCCGGACCTACACGATCCGTTGATTTGACCGTTTGTTTGATCGTTAACTTACATGTAGGTTCCACATGTCAGTGCCTGCAAACTTTTCAGAAATGCCATCAGGTCCCTGCAAACTTTTCAAAAATGCAATCACGTTCGAGCAAACTTTTGAAAAAATCAATCGGTCCCTCTCGTGGCCGTGCACGAGCAGCCGTTGTGAGGGTTGCCAACCAGTAGCCATGGCGCCGCCGTGGAGATCCCTTCCACCGCGAGCGACACGTGGAGCTCTGATCCGTCACGACTAGCAGCCATGGTGCTGTCGTGGAGCACCCTTCCGCCGGGGGTCGCGCGTGGAGCTCCCTTCTATCATGACCAGGAGTCATGGCACTGCGGTGGAGCTCCCTTAAGTCACGGGCGGCGCGTGGAGCTCCCTTCCGTCGCGACCAAAACCATGGCGCACAGCCGTAGCATCACCATGGAGCTCCCTTTCGTCATGGGCGCCATCGTGAAGCTCCCTTCCGTCGAGACCGTCCATGCTGGCGGGGCAGCACCCCGGGTCATCGCAAACCGCGCGTTATGGCCAGGGGGGATCTCAGGCAGCCGCGCCCAGGGGCAGGGACTCGGTTCGCCATGCCCAGGAGCAGCTCGCCGGGAGGGGGAAGTGGCAGCCGGCACACAAGCTGTAAGGGAGCTTCGCGGTGGCGCGGACTGGGAGAGCGGCGGGCGATAGGAGGGAGCCCTGCGGCGGCTCAGGAAGGGAGCTTCGCGGCGGTGCTGGAAGGGAGCTCCACGGCTCCATGGACGACGACCCAGGCGAGGGAACGGAACTCCACTGCGGAGCCATGCCAGCTGGCAGGCACGCTCTTAACAGCGGTGCTCGCCGCGAGCACGGCGGTGGGCGCGCTCCTCTCGGTCTTCAGCATGGGAGGGACGTGATGGATATTTTTATGTTTGTGTGGAAATGATTTCTTTCTTAAATTTTACATGGACATGTACATGTGGGCCTCGTATGTGACTTAATAGTCAAATAAATAGTCAAACAATCGGTTTTCGTACATGCGGGCCCAAACTGTCATAGTCACGATTTTTCATAAAGCACTCAACGATTTGGGTTTTTTTGAAACAGCGAACCATGGGTTTGGTAGTTTTTTGAGAAAAATTAAAATCCGATAGTTTTTTGGAACCATAGCCTGTAAACTAGTAGTTTTATGCTATTTACTCCTCGTCGACGTGTCCATCTCCATGTTGGGATGCGCTGTTTCTGATGGCGCGTCCCAAACGTGCGTAGCGGCATTCCTTGAGGATGTGACAACGGCGATGGCGCGGAGCAGGGCGGCATCCCTCCCAACGCAGGTCTTCGTGTCTGCTCTATGCCGACGACATTGGTGCCGCGCTGGCGACTGATACGTCCATTTTGCATCATGCTTTTATATCGATATTTATTGCATTATGGGATGTTAATACACATTATGGTACAATACTTATGCCTTTTCTCTCTTTTTTTACAAAGTGTACATGAAGAGGGAGAATGCCGGCAGCTGGAATTCTGGACCGGAAAAGGAGCTAATCTGAGAGACCTATTCTGCACAACTCCAAAAGTCCTGAAAAGTTACGGAGAATTGCTTTGAAATATGTAAGAAATATTGGGCGAAAGAAATAACAGAGGGGACCCACCAAGAAGTCAGAAGCCAGGGACGCGACCTACCCCCTTGGTTGCGCCCAGCAAGCTTGTGGGCCCCCTGGAAGCCCTACGGTGTCCATCTTCTGCTTTATGAAGGGTTTTGACCTGGAAAAACTCATATCCGAGCTTTTGGGACGAGGGCCGCCGTCTCGAGGCGGGATTTCGACAGAACCAATCTAGAACTCAGGTGGAGCTATTCCGCCGGGGAAACTTCCCTCCCGGAGGGTGACATCAAAGACATCGTCATCACCAATGATCCTCGATCTCCATCAACATCTTCATGAGCACCATCTCCTCTCCAAACCCTAGTTCATCTCTTGTATCTGATCTTTGTCTCAAAACCTCAGATTCGTACATGTGGGTTGCTACTAGTGTTGATTACTTCTTGTAGTTGATGCTAGTTGGTTTATTTGGTGGATGATTATATGTTCAGATCCTTAATGATTATTAATACTCCTCTGATTATGAACTGAATATGTTTTGTGAGTAGTTACGTTTGTTCCTGAGGACATGGGATAAGTCTTGTTATAAGTAATCATGTGAATTTGGTATTCGTTCGATATTTTGATAAGATGTATGTTGTCTCTCATCTAGTGGTGTCATGTGAACGTCGACTACGTGACACTTCACCATTATTTGGGCCTAGGGGAAGGCATTGGGAAGTAATAAGTAGATGATGGGTTGCTAGAGTGACAGAAGCTTAAACCATAGTTTATGCGTTGCTTCGTAAGGGCCTAATTTGGATCCATACGTTTCATGCTATGGTTAGATTTATCTTAATTCTTCTTTCGTAGTTGCGTATGCTTGTGAGAGAGGTTAATCATAAGTGAGAGGTTTGTCCAAGTAAGGGCAGCACCCAAGCACCGGTCCACCCACATACCAAATTATCAATGTAACGAACGCGAATCATATGAGCATGATGAAAACTAGCTTGACATAAATTCCCATGTGTCCTCAGGGGCGCTTTTCTTTATATAAGAGTTTGTCCAGGCTTGTCCTTTGCTACAAAAAGGATTGGGCCACCTTGCTGCACCTTTGTTACATTTGTTACTTGCTACCCATTACGAATTACCTTATCACAAAACTATCTGTTACCGATAATTCCAGTGCTTGCAGTGAATACCTTACAAAAAAGCGCTTGTCATTTCCTTCTACTCATAGTTGAGTTTGACACTCTTACTTATCGAAAGGACTACGGTAGATCCCCTACTCTTGCGGGCCATCAATGAAGACCTCGACACCGGCGACCAAGGGGCATTTTGCGACCTAACTGGTAGCTTTTGATCTTATCTACACGTGTCGGCGCTGATCAAAGCAAGGACGGCCACGAAGCTCACGCGAGTCAAAGTGGGTATTAATGCGATTCGTGATGTTTCGTGTCTCTCTCCTTGTTGCAAACCAAGCCAATGGGATGCCTACATGCACCACTGCCATCTCCTCCATTGATCCAAACCCCGCCATCAAGACGCAGAGGAGGCCTCATGGCGGAGAGCTCGGGTGTCATTGTCATCCTTGGCATCGAACCAAACCACGATTCGAATTCTTTATGAATCACAATTTATTTTTTGAAACAAAACGGCGGACGTGCAACCATTATAATTCAAGTACACATTCACAGGTTGAAGCGCGCTAATAGATGGGTGACCGAGCACAAGGAGAAGGAGAAGATCATCCATGATCACTTCTCCAAAGTTACGGGACGGGGAACCACATGCAACAAGGACTTCAGATGGGAGGATCTGGGCATTGAGTCACATGTATTACAGGACATAGACAATGTCATCACTGAGGAGGAGGTTTGGGAGGCCATAAAAGATATGCCGAGCAACAAGGTGTCAGGACCGGATGGATTCATCGGCATCTTCTTCAAAAAGTGTTGGGGAATCGTCAAGCAATCCATCATGCATGTCATCCAACGTTTTGACTCTTTGCACACCTCCCATCTACAACGGCTGAATTCGGCCAACGTTGTCTTGCTGCCGAAGAAGAATTGCGTGGAAGGCATCTCTGACTACAGGCCTATCAGCCTCATCCACGCTATCGCTAAAATCATCGCCAAAATTCTCTCCTTACGTCTTGCACCCCACATGGATGGCCTTGTTTCCAACGCCCAGAGTGCATTCATCAAAGGGAGAAGTATCCATGACAACTTAATGTATGTTTGGAATTTCACTCGACTCCTACACAAAAGCACAAACCCTGCGCTCCTCTTCAAACTTGATATCAAAAAGGCGTTCAACTCGATCAGGTGGGGTTACATTCTGGAGCTTCTCGAACGCCTGGGCTTCTCTCCAAAATTCCGAGCATGGATTACTGTGCTTCTATCCTCTTCTTCTTCACGGATTTTGTTAATCGGTCTGCCCGGCCCTCCGGTCAGGCATGGGCGGGGCTTAAGGTAGGGGGAGGGCATTTCTACCCTCCTCTTCGTCCTGGCGATTTACCCCTTACATAAGATCCTGGAATTGGCAACGGAGACCCGACTCCTTCATAGAATCTGTGGTTGGGTAACCGCGGGGCGTACCTCCCTCTATGCGGATGACGCGACGGTCTTTGTTTCCCCCATTAAATGAGACATTGACAACCTTGCGGCCATCCTCAGGGGCTTTGAAGAGGTTACATGCCTGTGCTACAACTTCCAAAAAAGTCCGGTTGTGCCCATCCGTTGCAACCACATTGACCTTCAGCAAATTCTCCAGAGCATGCCGTCTACACGTGCCAGCTTTCCAATCAAATATATTGGGCTGCCACTCTCGGTAAGGCAGCTGAAAAAGGTGGACTTTCAATACCTTGAAGACAAGGTGGCCGGAAAATTAACTACTTGGGAGGGGCAGAGCATCACTACCATCGGACGTACGATGCTTGTCAGATCGGTCATCTCTTCACAAGCGGTGTTCTCCATCACTCCCCTCATTGTGCCTCAGAGTTCACTGGACAACCTTATTAAAATCAAGAGATCTTTCCTTTGGTTCGGTTCAGACAAAACAACGGGTGCTAAGTGCAAGGTCAACTGGAAGGTGGTCTGTCGACCAAAGGAATATGGTGGTCTGAGGGTACTGAATACATAAATGTTTGCACATGCCCTGAGACTTCGGTGGCTATGGTATGAATGGAACGAGCCGCGTAGACTATGGGTTAGCCTTGGAAACCCGTGCACCAAGGAGGACATCAACTTCTTCTACGCCTCAACGACTATGATCTTGGGGGATGTCGCAAAAATGCCTTTCTGGGATTCTCCTTGGCTTCTCGGGCGCAAACCCAAGGATATTGCACCACTCATATTTGAGGCTTTGAAACGGAAAAATTGGAAGGTCCGTGAGGCTTTGCCGGGGAACGTGTGGATTTTCAAAATAATGCACAACACGGTTGTTTCCATCGATCACATTCAAGAATTTTTCATGCTCTGGACACTCCTTAATGATGTCCACCTCCATGAGCAAGCTGAAGATGTCATCATTTGGAAGCATGCGAACGATGGAATCTACACGGCGGCCACTTCTTACACGGCCCAATTCCTAGGAATGACCTTGCAACACCCAAGATGCGGTACTATCCTTATTTTGGCACGAGGGCCTCGGCAGGGATTGAAACACATCTCGTCGTTTCGCAAGAATGGATATCGTTACAAGTACATGTACTTTAAAGATGAGTATAAGGAGTTGGCTTACACTCTCCACAAGCTACATCAAATTCACATCAGCACAATACATATCATCATGAAGAATAGCAGGGTCCGTCTACGGACAAAAACAAATGGTCAAAGAACAACGTCCATTCTTGCTATCCCAGGTTGCTGGCCTGGACCCATCATAGATCGATGAAGAAGAACAAGTAACTCCAAATAGGACAATCAGTGCCCTCACATCATAGTAACTCTTGACCTGTACCTGCAACTGGTGTTGTAGTAATCTGTGAGCCACAGGGACAAACAATCTGATTTCCAAAGGTATCAAGACTAGCAAAGCTTAATGGGCGAGGTATGGTTAAGTGGTGAGGCTGTAGCAAGCGACTAAGCATTTATTTGAGGTGGCTAACTTACGAGTACAAGAATAAGAGGGGGGTGATCTACGCATAACAGACGAGAACTAGTGATGATCAAATAAATGATCCTGAACACTACTTATGTCAGACATAACCCCACCGTGTCCTCGATCGGAGAAGGAGCTCAGGAAAGAGATAGTCACGTTTACGCACTCAGTTGGCATATTATAATTAAGCTTACTTCAAGTTATCTACAACCGGCTGTTAAACAAAGTTTGCATGTTGCCACATAACCGCAGGCACAACTTTCCGAAAGATTTAACCCTGCAGGGGTGCTCCAACTAGTCCATGACAAACTACCACATGCTGCGACGGAACAACCTCGATGAGGGAAACCCGTGATCTCTTTGGGTTCCTATCGGAAAACCTCAACCTCGAGATAACCAAGATCATCCTTGGAATCCCTCGCACAAGACGCTCGAGAAAGGTAAAACAAGTCCAGCAAGGCCGCCCGCCGTGTCGACAATCCCGATAGGAGCCACGTATCTCGTTCTCAGGACACGACGGATAAGCGACGCATAGAGTGGCCTGATAGGAACCACCCAAGTAGCCCTGGGTTCACCCCGCATAGTTCTCTATTTTGGAACATCACCATCAGCACTGACCCTCGCTCTATTATGTTGAATTACTCCTCGGGTTCATGACACCCTATGTTTTTCAGTATTAACAGAATTATTATGTTGGGCAAATATAGTACCAATGTTGGGCCTTGCCAGACGAGCTTTATCCCAAAATGATAATCTAAGGGGTCCCCATAACAACCCCAAGCATGTTAGGAGTGCTCATTTATGGAACGTTACACCGGTAGCCGAAACTATGGTGGCAAAGGTGGAACAAAACATCAGGCTAGAAAGGTCGAGCCTTCCAACTTTTACCAAGTATATAGATGCATTAAATTAATTAGCAATAATATGGTGATATAACAAGGAACCCATGTTTTCACATGGAAGCAACTGCACCTGCAACTGGCAATGCTATCCATTGGTTAAGCAAGCGGTAACATAGCCAATCAGTGGCTTGCTAGGTTGTAGAAAGGTTGAATGTTTTCATGGCAACATAGGGAGGCTGATATTTAACAGGTGGTAGGCAGCGAGACATAACGATAGAGACAAAACAACTAGCATGGCAATGATAGTAATGGTATCTAGAGAAATGATCATCTTGCTTGTGATCCCGCTTGGAAGAAGAACGAGTTTGAGAAGCAGACGAACCGACGTAGTCGAACGGGTCCTCGCATTCCGACACGCTTGTGGAAGTCTATCGAGACGAAGCAAATCGGAACCAAAAATCAACACACGATATTCACCACAACACATGCACCACATGATGCAATTCACATATGATGCATGATCAGTTTCCAATATGCAAAGCATGGCATGGCAATTAACATCACGCAAACACTACACATTAAGTGAAGTTCAATATGCAACGAGTTGCATATTGACGAAACTCCACATTTAATTATTTAGGTAACTCCCTTTTTTTACAAGGCAATATTCAATGTTGTTAAACATGGCAAGGGGTGAAGCACAATTAAACTACCTATCTAGGCATTTTCAATGAGGCTGGAAACGACGTATATCATCCCCGAACTGACCCCGTGTGTTACATTCTAATTCTGTCCAGATTTGTCCTAATAACATTCTATGTTACTTAATAGCAAAAAAAAAAGTGGTGCACATGATTCTACTCGTTGTTCTACTCCATTTACATATATGGCTCATCTCCAATGGAGCTACGGTTAAATAACTACGATCTAAACCATTTCTATCACGTTGACAAGCAAACCGATGCAAACAACATGCTAAACAACTTTAATTATGCATGAGAGTTGGAAAATATTATTTTCTGAGAAATTCTACACGTTTCGACATATACAACTTGTCGCGGTCCGACGCACGGTTTAAAAACTACGGGCGTTTCAAAATATGCATGTTTTCAGAAATTGGATTAATTCGCAGGACCTAAAAAATACAACGGGGTGAAACTACACAATGCATAGGGCGCAACATAAATAAAAAATGCCCAGGCGAAGACTAGGGCTGTTCACCCATGGGCTTCAAGGGCCAGCACGGGAGGAGGGTGGCTCGGCCGGCTCGATGATGGGCTGGGGCAGGCCGGCCTGGCGGTTGGTGGAGGAGGCTGGTCGGGCGAGTGGGCCTGGGCCACGCTGGCATGGCGAGGTAGCGGTTGGGCCGGCTGCTGGACCACCTGGGGGCGAGGCCCACCGTGCCAGGCGAGCGGCTATGAGGCTGTAGCGCATCGTCCTCCTCCTGCGAACAGAGGAGAGAGGCGATGGTGCTACACCGGCGGTGCTGCGGGGAGGACGACAAGGCGGGATAAAGTGTAGGCGAGGCGTGGATCCGGGGCGGGGTTGCCCAGATCCGTTTGTTCCCGGCGGACTCCGACGACGAGGTGCACCACGAGCTCGATGGACATCCATGGCAGAGCACCTACGGGCACAGAGAAAGAGATCTAGTGAGGGGGAGAGGAAGGAAGGTAGAATAAGGGAGAGGGAGGAAGGAGGGCGGCGCTAGGGGTCCGACACGGGGCGGCAGTGATACGTCTCCATCGTATCCACTTTTCCGAACTCTTTTTCCCTTGTTTTGGACTCTAATTTGCATGATTTGAATGGAACTAACCCGGACTAACGCTGTTTTCAGCAGAATTGCCATGGTGTTGTTTTTGCGCAGAAATAACAGTTCTCGGAATCACCTGAATATTTACGGAGAATTTTTCTCCAATTTATGAAAAACACTGGCGCAAGAATCAGTGGAGGAAGTGGAGCCATGAGCCCACAAGGCCACCACGCACGGGCAACTCCCTGGCCGCGCCTGGTAGGCTTGTGGGGCCCACGTTGCTCCACCGCCTCCAATCTCAGCTCTATTTAGTCCGTCTCGCCCGGGAATAAAATCAAGGAGAAGAGTTCATCGCGTTTTAAGATACGGAGGCGCCGCCACCTCCTGTTCTTCATGTGGAGGGCAGATCTGGAGTCCGTTCTGGGCTCCGGAGAGGGGAGATCGTCGCCATCGTCATCAACAACCTTCCTTCATCGCCAATTCCATGATGCTCTTCATCGTTCGTGAGTAATCTCATCGTAGGCTTGCTGGACGGTTATGGGTTGGATGAGATCTATCATGTAATCGAGTTAGTTTTGACGGGGATTGATCCCTAGTATCCACTATGTTCTGAGATTGATGTTGGTACTACTTTGCCATGCTTAATGCTTGTCCCTAGGGCCCGAGTGCCATGATTTCATATGTGAACCTATTATGTTATTGCCAATATATGTGTGTTCTTGATCCTATCTTGCAAGTTATAGTCACCTACTATGTGTTATGACCCGACAACCCCGGAGTGACAATAGACGGGACCACTCCCGGAGATGACCATAGTATGAGGAGTTCATGTATTCATCTAGTGTTAATGCGTTGGTCCGATTCTTTATTAAAAGGAGAACCTTAATATCCCGTAGTTTCCATTAGGACGCCACTGCCACGGGAGGGATGGACAATAGATGTCATGCGAGTTCTTTTCCCTAAGCACGTATGACTACATACGGAATACATGCCTACATTAGATTGACGAACTAGAGCTAGTTACATATATCTCCGTGTTATAACTTTTGCATGATGAATAGCATCCAACATAATCATCCATCACTGATCCAATGCCTACGAGTCTTTTCCTACTGGTCCTTGCTATGTTACTTTGCTGCTACTGCGGTCACTGCTGCAACTGTGACTCTGTTGCTACTGCTGTTACTTTGCTGCTACTGGTTACTGTTGCTACTGCTGCTACCACCCTCCTTTGCTACTGGTACTTTGCTACAGATACTAAATCTTTCAAGTGTGGTTGAATTGACAACTCAACTGCTAATACTTGAGAATATTCTTTGGCTTCCCTTTGAGTCGAATCAATAAATTTGGGTTGAATACTCTACCCTCGAGAACTGTTGCGATCCCCTATACTTGTGGATTATCAAGGCCTTTTTCTGGTGCCGTTATCGGGGAAGCACACCTATATTCTGTGAGTCACTTGGGATTTACGTCTGCTGGTCACTATGAGGAATCCGAAAGATCCAAGAACTAAAGTCTTTCCCTCAACTACGAGGACAGGTAAGGAACTTCCATCTAGCTCTGCACTTGATTCACCTTCAGTTATGAGTAAGTTTGCGGCATCACCTCCTGCTAGAAATGTTGATATGTCGCCTGTTCTTGATGATGCTACTTCTGCTGCCCACGATGCTTATGATGATGCTATTCTTGATACTGCTTTGCCTGATGATGCTATGCTTGATACTGCTTTGCCACTAGGTGCATTCCATGATGCACAAATTGCTAGAGTTGCTGCTAGATGTGATGATACTTCTGAAACTGCTGATATTATTGAAGCAGAACCTTCTATTTTGCCTGCTAGAACTAGCTCTCCTAGAAATGAATTGCCTCATATGCCTGAGCGTTATGTTATGGAGGGAGAGATAGCTGAGGACTTTCTTGCGTGTAAGGATAGCTATGATGTTGAGAAATTACTGCTCAAGTGGAAAGAAAAATCTCTGAACGCTAGGATGAAATACGACCCGAAGTTTGCCACTTCGCCTAACTTTGTGACCGATAAGGACTATGAATTCTCTGTCGACCCTGAGTTAATCACTCTGGTCGAATCTGTTCCTTTTCACGGTTATGAGTCTGAAACGGTTGTAGCCCATCTTACCCAACTGCACGATAGAGCCACCCTATTCACTAGTGAGGAAAAGATCCGCCACTACTATATCCTTAAGCTGTTTCCTTTCTCGCTAAAGGATGATGCTAAGACCTGGTTCACTTCTCTTGCTCCTGGTTCTGTCCGTAGCCCCAAGGATAGGGTCTACTACTTCTCTGACAAATATTTCCCTGCCCATAAGAAGCAAGCTGCCTTGCAGGAAATATATAACTTTGCACAAGTTGAACAAGAGAGTCTGCCACAAGCTTGGGGGAGGCTCGTCCAGCTACTGAATGCTTTGCTTGATCACCCTCTTGAGAAGAATGAAATACTTGATATCTTCTATAATGGACTTACCGATGCTTCTAGAGACCACCTAGATAGTTGTGCTGGTTGTGTTTTTAGGGAACGAACCATCGAACAAGGTGAGATTCTATTTAATAACATCTTGTGCAATGAGAATGCTTGGACTATTCCCAAACCACCTCCTATGACAACTCCAAAGAAAAGAGGTATTCTATTCCTCAGTCCTGAAGATATGCAAGAAGCTAAGAAATCTATGCGAGAGAAAGGCGTTAAATCTGAAGATGTCAAAAATCTACCACCTATCGAAGAGATCCATGGTCTTGATAACCCGATACAGGTAGTAGAAGTAAATTCTCTGCGTAGGTTTGATGAGAGTGATATTCCTGTTGATAAACCTGCTAGCTTATGTCTGGATGAATTTGATAACTTCGTTGCCAAACAACAAAGTTTCAACGATTATGTTAGCACAAAATTGGAAAATGATGCTCGTATGATTAGTCATTTAAGTGCTTGTGTGGACAGAAACATCAATGATCTTAAGTTCTTGAGTAAACATGCTTCTATGGTTACTACTCAGGTAGAACAAGTACTTAAGGCTCAGAATGACTTGCTCAATGAGTTGAATGACAATTCTGTCAGAGTTGTCACTAGAGGCGGTAGAATGACCCAGGAACCTTTGTATCCTAAGGGTCATCCGAAGATAATTGAACAAGATTCTCAAGGAGTTAACACTGATGCACCTAGTCATCCTAGAAACAAGAAGAAATATTATAGGAACTTGCACGCTAGCAACCCTATTGCTGCTACACCTGAGAGTCCAAACGATGTCTCTGTTTCTAATACCGAGAGACAATCTGGTGTTGAACATGAGCCTAATGATGATATCAATAGTGATGTTCATGTTGATTCTCAACCTAGCAATGATAAGGATATGGAGATTGAACATGTTGATCTTGATAACCCACAGCCTAAGAATAGAAGATATGATAAGAATGACTTCACTACTAGGAAGCATGGTAAAGAAAGTGAACGATGGGTTCAGAAACCCATGCCCTTTCCTCCCAAACCATCCAAGAAAAAAGATGATGAGGATTTTGAGCGATTTGTTGAAATGATTACACGTGGCTTTCTGCAAATGCGTTTGACAGATATGCTCAAAATGTCTCCGTATGCTAAGTACATCAAGGATATTGTGACTAATAAGATGAGGATACCTGAGGCTGAGATTTCCACCATCCTCGCTAATTATACCTTCAAGGGTGGAACTCCTAAGAAACTAGGTGATCCCGGTGTGCCCAGTATACCTTGCTCCATTAAAGGCAACTACGTTAGAACTAATTTATGCGACCTTGGAGCCGGTGTTAGTGTTATGCCTCTCTCTCTTTATCGTAGGCTTGAACTGGATAAGTTGACACCCACTGAAATCTCTCTACAAATGGCCGACAAATCAACTGCTTTCCCTATCGGCATTTGCGAGGATGTGCCTGTTGTGGTTGCCAACATCACTATCTTAACAGACTTTGTTATTCTGGATATTCCTGAGGACGATGCAATGGCGGTCATCCTCGGAAGACCCTTTTTAAACACCGTAGGGGCTGTTATATATTGAAACAAAGGCAATGCCACTTTCCATGTCAATGGTAATGAGCATACGGTGCACTTTCCGAAGAAACAATATCGAGTACATTGCATCAATGCTATCGAAAAAACTTCATAGATTCTTACTGGGAGCTTTGAATGCCCTATACCTCGTGTTAAGATGAAGTATGATTTGCTTGTTGGGGAGATACACATCCCCATTGAGGTAACCTAGTGACTATTCGAAAATTCTCCGTTCTCTTTTGCGATTCGAAAAGGTTTGTCAAGGAGACTTGATCAATCTCATTGACGGATTTCTTTCGATGACCATGAGATGGATGAATCGAGGAGTCACAAACCTCTGTACCAAGATTTCACCTTCGGTTGCTTAGAAGAAAAATGATAGATTTAGTTTAGTTTTCCCTGTTTTCTGTTTTAGCGTCCCGTAGAAAAGTACCCCGAAAAGAAAAGTTCTCCGATTGCCGTGAAAATCAAGTATGATTTTTTCTAGAATATTCGAAAAATACTAAGACGAAGAGCTAGTCTGGGGGCTGCACCAGTGGGCCACAAGCCCTCGAGGCGCGGGCACCCCCTGGCCGCGCCACCCAGGCTTGTGGGGCCCACGTGCACCCCCTCCACTCATTCTAGGTCCCATCTTCTTTTCCTACCTCCAGAAAAAATCGTTTCGCAGCTCAAACCCGTGTTCTTGCTCTTCTTGCTGGGATGTTCGATCTCCTTGCTCAAAGCACCATTCTCCGAACTGTTTTGGGGAAATTACTATTTGGTAAGTGACTCCTCCATTGGTCCAATTAGTTTTTGCTCTAGTGCCTTATACTTCGCGTATTTTTGCTGCCTCGGTGACCCTGTTCTTGAGCTTTGCATGCTAATTTTAGCTGGTCCCATGTAGTTTTGATGCGTAATATGGCCTCTAGGCACTTGTGGGAGTAGTTGCTATGAGTTTTGTTGAGCCTTGTTCACTTTTCCTTAGAGTCACTAAAAATTTCAGAAATTTTCAGAGATAGGAAAAGGGAAAAGATGAGGAGGTTCTTAAGAGGCTCTTCAAGCCATGACCCCAAGGATAATGGCAGTGAGAAGAAACCCAAATATCTGGTCCCTCGAGTTGCAGAAGTTCGATTGTGCGAATGGCCAAGTGATGTGTTCTTACGCGTCGCCGGACTTTATGAGAACTTTTATTACTTGGTGGAGAACGCATGCCTTACCGCCTTCGTTGAAGATAAGTGTCTGCAATACCCCCTCCTCACTAATACTTTCGTGCAAAGCTTTAACTTCTATCCAAGGAAGAATCCTCTGATGGTTGAGTTCAAACTATATGATATCCCCCAGCGAATGTCACTCCAGGATTTTTGCAATGTTTGCAAATTACCTTATGTTGGGGTTCATGAACCTCGTCCAAGGGACTTGGAGGCTTTCATTGATACAATTGCTGTAGGAGAGGAGAGAGAAGTGTCTTGCGCTAGAGCTGTTAGCATACATTTTCCCGTGCTTCGGTACTTCTCACTATTTTTGGGAAAATGTTTGATTGGCCATGGGAAAGCTGGGTCCCTTAGCTCCCCAGATCTTGCGGTCTTGCGCGAAGCCCTTTATAACGACAAAACTTATAGCTTGGGCGCTATAGTAGCTCAACGGTTGAACACAAACCGTTCTAAAGGCGTTGTCTATGGAGGTATCTATGCTACTCGTCTTGCTAGAATTTTGAGATACCTATTACACTGGACGAGGAAGAAGATATTCTTCTTCCCGAGAGATATCTAGATTATGATAGCATGGTTCGCCATGACTTTCTTGATAGAGATATAAATAGAAGGATGATTTATAACCTGGGATTTAGTGAGGGTACTCGTGAGACTATTACTTTGCCTGCTCCTTCTTTGTTCAATCTTCATGCAAGTAGGTCCATTATTATGCCCTCGGACATCTACGCATATTGGGGTTTAGCCCAACCACAGGTGCCCGTGCCCGAGCCACCAGTCGAGTACCAGACGCCAGTTTATCAGTGGGAGCCAGAGGAGCTCACACAGCAGTGGCATCCTCAGTCCACTCCGGAGTACCCCGGAGCTGGTTATTTCCCTCCTTGGGAGTAAACCAACTTAGGCCAAAAGCCTAAGCTTGGGGGAGTACGTGTTTCTCACCGACTTTATATTCTTGCTTATGCTTTCACTTTATTCGTCGGTGTTCACACTTTGCCACTGTATCATCCATGCTAGTTTATTTTCTTTTTCTCGTTTTGTTTTCTTGTGTGTGTCTAGTTTGAGAAAACCCAAAAATATTTTCTTTTTCTTCTTTTGCTTGTTGGGAGCTTTCCCGTGTAAATACTTTTCTTTTTCGTTGGGTCAAGGTAGAAGACCATGGTTACAATGTTTAGTGGATCTCGCATGCATACCTGTTTATCTATTAAAGAGTCATATTACTTAGTCTTCTCCTTTCTGTTTGCCTGCAGATTCCAGCTTTAGTCCAATGCACGAGAACTCTTATTATTGTTCACATCATTCGGTCGTGCAAGTGAAAGGCAATAATGACGATATATGATGAAGTGACTGAGCCTGGAAAAGTTGGTATGAACTCGATCTATTTTATTTTTGTAAATATGACTAGCTCATCGTTCCTGATTCAGCTTTGTTGTGAGAGAAACATGTTTGCAATAACAACTTAGAGATCGTAGTTGCTGATGCCATGCTTACTTAGCTAGGAGCTTATAATGGTTTGCCTTGGATGCCAACATGAATGTTGAGATGACTATGATGTAGTATGATAGGATGGTATCCTCCTTTGAATGATTCAAGTGGCTTGACTTGGCGTATGTTCACACATGTAGTTGAAACAAAATCAACATAGCCTCTATGATATTCATTTTCATGGTGATTTATGTTCTACTCATGCTTGCACTCAATGTTGGTTAATCTCAATGCATTTTGATGACTGTTGTCGCTCTCTAGTTGGTCGCTTCCTAGTCTTTTGCTAGCCTTCACTTGTACTAAGCGGGAATACTGCTTGTGCATCCATTTCCATAAACCCAAAGTTGTTCCATATGAGTCCACCATACCTACCTGTTTGTGGTATCTACCTGCCGTTCCAAGTAAATTTGCATGTGCCACTCTCTAAACCTTCAAGAAATAATCTGTTTTGCATGCCCGAACAACTCATGTGGTGAGAGGGGGCTATCAGTATGTTCCATGCTAGGCATGTTATCCTCGATATGTGTTTACTCACTATCATTCACGAGAAAGGGGCCGGTAATTGGAATGCCTAGTTCCATGCTCAAATCGAAAATATAATTGCAAACAAAACTCCCCCTGGATTGATGTTGGTATGGACGGCACCCGAGGATTCGACTAGTCGTGGTGTGTGATTGATTGGTGGTGGGGGAGTCAAAACTTTACTTTTCTGTTTGGGAACCTCCTATAGCATGTGTAGCATGGAAGATGGTGAGATGTCTTAGTCATTGCGTTGACAATGAAAGCATACCACCCAAAATTATTATCTCTGTTTTCGAAGCTTGAGCTCTGGCACCTCTGCAAATCAATGCTTCCCTCCGCGAAGGGCCTGTCTATTTATATTCGTGTTGAGTCATCCTCCTCTTATAAAAGCACCAATTAGAGAGCACCTCTGTCATTTTTATGCTTTACTTTTAACTGTGTTGAGTATGACTGTGACTAGATCTTCTTTGCCATGAATTACAATGTTTAGTCAGCCCTTGGTCTTTGAAGGTGCTCTGCATTTATGTTTTGCGGTCTCAGAAAGAGCTAGCGAGATACCATCTGTTTGTACTGCTTCATGATTGTTTTGATTGCAGTGTTGACGTCTGAGACTTATTATTTGCTCGCTAGTTGATTATGCCATTGATATGAGTTTACCGTGAGACCTAGATGTTATTTGCTTTTGTGGTTTTCTTCTGATCTTGCTGAAACTCTGGTTATGAGTTAGACATAGTTGCAACAACAAGATCAAACAGAGTTCGTAAAAGTTTTTCTTTTGTTTCTTTCAGTTTGTCAAATGAATTGCTTGAGGACAAGCAAGGGTTTAATTTTGGGGGAGTTGATACGTCTCCGTCGTATCTACTTTTCCGAACTCTTTTGCCCTTGTTTTGGACACTAATTTGCATGATTTGAATCGAACTAACCCGGACTAACGCTGTTTTTAGCAGAATTGCCATGGTGTTGTTTTTGCACAGAAATAAAAGTTCTCATAATGACCTTAAAATTTAAGGAGAATTTTTCTGGAATTTATGGAAAATACTGGCGCAAGAATCAGCGGAGGAAGTGGAGCCGTGAGCCCACAAGCCCACCACGCGCGGGCAACTCCGTGGCCACGCCTGGCAGGCTTGTGGGGCCCATGTTGCTCCACCGCCTCCAATCTCGGCCCTATTTAGTCCGTCTCGCCCGAAAAAAAATCAAGGAGAAGAGTTCATCGCGTTTTACGATATGGAGGCGCCGCCACCTCCTGTTCTTCATCTCGAGGGCAGATCTGGAGTCTGTTGTGGGCTCCGGAGAGGGGAGATCGTCGCCATCGTCATCATCAACCTTCCTTCATAGCCAATTCCATGATGCTCTTCACCGTTCGTGAGTAATCTCATCGTTGGCGTGCTGGACGGTGATGGGTTGGATGAGATCTATCATGTAATCGAGTTAGTTTTGACGGGGATTGATCCCTAGTATCCACTATGTTCTGAGATTGATGTTGCTACTACTTTGCCATGCTTAATGCTTGTCACTAGGGCCCGAGTGCCATGATTTCAGATCTGAACCTATTATGTTCTCGCCAATATATGTGTGTTCTTGATCCTATCTTGCAAGTTGTAGTCACCTACTATGTGTTATGACCCAGCAACCCCGGAGTGACAATAGCTGGAACCACTCCTGGAGATGACCATAGTATGAGGAGTTCATGTATTCTCCAAGTGTTAATGCGTTGGTCTGGTTCTTTATTAAAAGGAGAACCTTAACATCCCGTAGTTTCCATTAGGACCCCGCTGCCACGGGAGGATGGACAATAGATTTCATGCAAGTTCTTTTCCCTAAGCACGTCTGACTACATACGGAATACATGCCTACATTAGATTGATGAACTAGAGCTAGTTACACATCTCTCCGTGTTATAACTGTTGCATGATGAATAGCATCCGGCATAATCATCCATCACCGATCCAATGCCTACGAGTCTTTTTCTACTGGTCCTTGCTACGTTACTTTGCTGCTACTCTATCAGTGCTGCCACTCTTACTCTGTTGCTATTGCCCTTACTTTGCTGCTACTCGTTACTGTTGCTACTGCTGCTATCACCCTACTTTTCTACTGATACTTTGCTACAGATACTAAGTCTTTCAGGTGTGGTTGAATTGACAACTCAACTACTAATACTTGAGAATATTCTTTGGCTTCCCCTTGAGTCAAATCAATAAATTTGGGTTGAATACTCTACCCTCGAAAACTGTTGCGATCCCCCATACTTGTGGGTTATCTGGCAGCACGGCAGGTGGCGGGGCTGCGGCACGGGCTGCTCGGGATACGGCTAGCGGCATGGGAGGAGCCGGCCTCGGTGGTTGGAGCTGCGTGTGGTGGGTGCTTGGTGGCCGAACCGGGCCTGCCCGGGACCGATCTAGGCTTGGCGGGTAGGCGGCTCGAGGGGAGAGAGGTGGGAGGTGGAGGCTATGGCGCGGATCGTGAGGTGGAGACTAGGTTTTGCTGTCTCAGGGTCTATAAATAGGAAAAACAGGGCTAGGGTTAGCAGTTTTTGCTTCGTTTTAGAGCCGTTGGATTGAGATCCGACGGCTCCGATCCGAGGGGTTGGCTCGGTGGTTTGCGGTGGCTGTGTAGAATAGGGCAGGTGGGGAAGAGAGGGAGGTTGTTGCCCGACAACGAGAATTTTAAACACCGAAAAACGTCCAATGATAAACCGAAGATGATGCCGCTACGGTCGACCATTTGGGTATCAAATGGACTCCGATTGCTTCGAAATGTGGCAAGCGGCCTACCTATATCAAAATAAGACCGCATGTCAAGTTTCAACGCAATCCGAAAATATTTGAAACACACTTTAAAAAAATTGATGTCACGGGCGCGTATGTGTGTGGTCGGGCTCAAAACGGTCAACGATGAACACGGGGAGAACCGGCAACTAATAACGGATGCAGTTTTCAAAACTGGCGGCAACGAAGTGCCGATGCAATGCAAATGATGCGCATGATGCAATGATGAATGCCACAACGAGACGAATCACCCGACGAGAACGGAATAAAAGGGATTCTTCTAGAGTGTCGGTCTCGGGCTGTCACTACTCTCCTACGCTAACAAGAGATCTCGCCCCGAGATCTAAGAATGAAAGGGGAAGAGGAAGAGAAAGAGCAATAGGTAAAACGTTGTTGCTTCTGAGGCAACAAGTGAGACCAGTGAATCTTGAAGGTTGCAAAGAGATGAAGAATGATATGAGCAAAAATCAAGAATTCACACAAAATTTCGGTAGCACTTCAGTAGGAATTGAGAACAAATATTTGATAAGATGGAAATATCTTGAGAAAATCCACACCTAACCAACTAGATTAATAAGCAAGGAAAGAACATGATCTTGATAAAAGAAGATGATAGAGTGAAGAGAGCAACATCACCACAACTCCGGAATAAGAGAATACAAACTAGATCTTTGAGAAGAATAGAATGAAGAAGAGAATGACAACTACTATCTCAATTGAATTGAAGAGCCTCCGGACAAGAAGAATTGAATGTAGTCGTTGGGAAAACAACAATGAAAAGAACAATCTTGTTGTGGGCTTATGGAAACCATTTCAAAATATTGAGGTGACAACCAGCCACTAACAGAAATAAGGATTGATTGGATGCATCCAGAAAGGCAAAACTTCTTACATCAAGAGTATATATTGAGAACTTGGAGCCACAATAATCACCATAATAGCAACAATCCATAGGAAAAGCTTTAGGTGAAATCTAAACCAAGATAACTCAATGAAGAAACCATGGGTCGAAAATATCCCATGATTGAAGGAATTGGTGGATTTAATTACCTCATTCTTGATACAAATCCTCTTTGAGACTTCTCTACTAACAAGAATGCTATAACACCACCTCAAAGGATAAGGAGGAAGAATTGCACTTTGAAATGCAACATAAAGAATACTTGAACACGTTCAACTAGAATCTTGAATAACACCTTGAGAATGAAGAGATAATGATCCGCCTAACAAAAAGCTTCAACAAGGCACCCGAATAATTGAGAGACGAATGAAGAGGCAACAACTGAGAAGAATATGAGAATGAAAGCGGAAAGCTGAGAACAAACAAATCTTCTGAAGTGATGGCCTTCGGAGGATCGAGAATGAAACAAATCTGAAATGCACCGGATAGCAAGAAAGGGATTACTCATGATTGAAAACAATGAGAGGACACACAAGCTAAGATGAAAATCTTCAAAAGAATGGAGAAAGATTTAAGAGAACCGCTTCTTCAATCTTCACAAGCTAAGGACGTTGACAAGAAACACCACCAAGGATGACTAAGACACTCCAGAATAAGAATATGAAAAGTTGAGACAATGATGAAAATAAATTTGAAGCGATCTTGGAGAAAAACTATGACCGATTAAAATCATACTTACATCATAACTGAAAAGAATTAGAGATCTCCGGGAAAAGATTAGGAGAGCTAGATAAGATCCACGGAGAAACCTGTGGGTTATGAGCCCATTCAAAGAAACCACCGTTGAAACAATTGCTTAGGAAGAGAGATATTGCACCGGACAAATGAAAACTTGATGATTGTGAACCTCGAAATAATTGAAAGGATTGAAAACAAGAAACTTCTGAGATATCTTGAACACTCCGGATAGAATGGAGAGAGATAAAAAAACAGGAAAGACTTGAATAAGAATTTTCAACATGGGAAAGAATTTAAAGGATGAAAAAGATATGATGAACACGAAGAGCTTGAATTGGATCAATCGGAATAGAGAACAAGAATGAAGAATGAAGAACTTAAAAATCCTAAGGATCTTCACAATGAATGACCGGATACACCACAAAAGAGAAGATAGTGAAAGCATCCATGAATTGAACTCCACTTGGATGATAACTGAAACATTGCAGAAAAAGGGAGGAAGGGCGGGGAAAAACAAAGACAACTTAGGACAGATGAGATGAACTCCGGAAGAAATGAGGGATTGATCTTGCAAATCTTGAAAAGGATAGAATTGACTTGAAGAGAAACACACCTCATGAAAAGAATTGACATGACGACTCCAATTGAAAAGAATTGAAAAGACAACTTGATTGAGCAAAAGAATCAACATTCCCATAAAAATATGAGAACACCTCTAAGGAATGATATGAAATCGCACTTGACATCGAAGCAACTTGAATTACCATACTCCAACAAAACAAAGGATGAGGCTTACGAAACAAGACAAAACAAATTCATGACAGAGATTCCATCCGATATTTTTGTGGATAGATTTGCACGGGCTCTATCCTACAATAGCCATCATGTACAAGGCAGTGCACATGACATACGAAGCGTCCCCGAGTTGTAGCAAGCTACAAGGACTCTTTCGAACAAAACGAGAACCAACAAATCCACTAGATGTTGAATGCCAACCTCACATCATGCATCTGTTGGAAGATTGTTCTATAAGTAACTACTTGAATTCCCACCTAAGAACTCCCGAAATTTCTGCTCATGCAATCGGGTCCATGGATACAAGGAGTAAAATCCATCACTCAACTCCTAGCAATAACACTACCCGTCTAGTGTATCACCTCCGTCAACACATAACCAAAGATCTCGAAAACTCATCTATCTCAGATCCTCGTAATCACAACGATACTATGTATGGCGGTACCCCTGAACTCCCTGCACCAGTACTGGGGATGTCGGGCTTATCTCGCCACTACTAGTATTGAAACAATTTCGAACATCCTTAGTCCTGAGATACTAAGAAATCTGAATGATAACGATCTGCTCAAGAATCCCCTAAAGCTCAACTCCCCGGAATAAAATCAACACAACAGGAGGCACCAAGTCAGAACTTCGTCACATCAACATCATATAGATTAGAAAAATATCCATGTGATCCTTTTTTTGAGTGAGAAGAGGAGTAGAATTAAAATTTCCTAAGTCATGAACCTCACCAAAGCATAGAAGAGGAGAAAAAGAAAAAAAGGAAACCTACTCTCCGATATATAACTAGACTCAAAGTAGTTTTTTACTAGACTCGACTCGGCCAAGTTCAATCAATCAAGGGGGCTCCTAGGTCGGTACTGCTCTGATGCGATCCTATACTTATTTTGGCGTGAGGGGATGGACAGGGATAGAAACACATGTTGTCGTTTTGGAAGAATGGATATCGTTACAAGTACATGTACTAAAAAGATGAGTATAAGGAGTTGGCTTACACTTGCCACAAGCTATATTAGAGTCACATCAGGATAATACATACAATCATCATGACGTAGAGCAGGGTTCCTCTACGGATGAAAAAAAGCGGTTAGAGAAAAAAAACCATCCTTGCTATCCCAGACTATCAGCCTGGAACCCATCCTAGATTGATGAAGAAGAAGAAGAAGAAACTCCAAATAGCACAATCAGCGCGCTCACGTCATAGTAACTCTTTACCTGTACGTGCAACTGGTGTTGTAGTAATCTATGAGCCACATGGACTCGACAATCTTATTTCCAAAGGTATCAAGACTAGCAAAGCTTAATGGGTGAGGTATGGTTAAGTGGTGAGGCTGCAACAAGCGACTAAGCATTGATTTGAGGTGGCTAACTTATGAGTACAAGTATAAGAGGGGGATGATCTACGCATAACAGACGAGAACTACTGATGATCAAATAAATTATCCTGAACACCTACTTACGTCAGACATAACCCCACCATTTCCTCGATCGGAGAAGGATGTGACGCCTTTGATTTGATCGTACCCTAATCATACACGCAAATGCGTACGACAAAGATCAAGGACTCACGGGAAGAAATCACAACACAACTCTAGACAGAAATTAAACATACAAGCTTCATATTATAGGTCAGGGGCCTCGAGGGCTAGAATACAGAAGCTTGATAAACACACGAGTCAGCGGAAGCAACAAATATCTGACTACATACATTAAACATGAGGTACCTTAGAGAAGTCTAGCACAAAAGATACAACGATCGTACGAGGCGAGGCCTGATACGTCCATTTTGCATCATGCTTTCATGTTGATATTTATAGCTTTTTGGGCTGTTATATTACTTTGTGGTACCATATTTATGCCTTTTCTCTCTTATTTTGCAAGGTTTATTTGAAGAGGGAGAATTCAGGCAGCTGGAATTCTGGACTAGAAAAGGAGCAAATCTTAGTCCACTATTCTTCACATCTCCAAATGCCCTGAGAAGTTATGTGGATTTTTTTTGGGATTATATAAAAATACTGGGTGAAAGAAGTACCGGAGGGGGGCTGCCAGGGCGCCACAAGCCCTGCCACCGCCACCCCCTGGTGGCGGAGTGGGGGCTTGTGGGCCCCCTGACGGCCCACTAGCTCCCCCCTTTTGCTATATGAAGGGTTTTGGTCCAGAAAAAAATCATTCGGGAGCTTTTTCGTGGTTTTGCCGCCGCCATGAGGCGGAACTTGAGCAGATCCAATCTAGAGCTCCGGCAGGACGATCCTGCCGGGGAAACTTCCGTCCCAGAGGGGGAAATCGTCGCCATCGTCATCACCAACACTCCTCTCGTCGGAGGGGGGCATCTTCATCAAAATCTTCATCAGCACCATCTCCTCTCCAATCCCTAGTTCATCTCTTGTAACCAATCTCCGTCTCACGACTCTGATTGGTACTTGTAAGGTTGCTAGTAGTGTTGATTACTCTTTGTAGTTGATGCTAGTTGGATTACTTGGTGGAAGAGTTTATGTTCAGATCCTTGATGCTATTCATTACACCTCTGATCATGATTATGATTATGCTTTGTGAGTAGTTACTTTTGTTCCTGAGGACATGGGATAAGTCATGCTGATAATAGTCATGTGAATTTGATATTCGTTCAGTATTTTGATTTGCTTTATGTTGTTTTTTCCTGTAGTGGTGTTATGTGAACGTCGACTACATAACACTTCACCATATTTGGGCCTAGAGGAAGGCATTGGGGAGTAGTAAGTAGATGATGGGTTGCTGGAGTGACATAAGCTTAAACCCCAGTCTATGCGTTGCTTCGTAAGGGGCTGATTTGGATCCACTAGTTTAATGCTATGGTTAGACTTTGTCTTAATTCTTCTTTTGTAGTTGCGGATGCTTGCGAGAGAGGTTAATAATAAGTGGGATGCTTGTCCAAGTAAGGGCAGTACCCAAGCGCGGTCCACCAACATATCAAACTATCAAAGTAACGAACGCGAATCATATGAACATGATGAAACTAGCATGACAGAAATTCTCGTGTGTCCTCGGGAGCGTTTTTCCTCCTATAAGACTTTGTTCAGGCTTGTCCCTTGCTACATAAGGGATTGGGCCACTTGCTGCACCGTTGCTACTACTTGTTACTTGTTACTTTTTCTTGCTACGTTTCACCTTGCTACACAATCATTTGTTACCGCTACTTTCAGTGCTTGCAGTTATTACCTTGCTGAAATCCGTTTATCAGAGCCTTCTGCTCCTCGTTGGGTTCGACACTCTTACTTATCAAAAGGACTACAATTGATCCCGTGTACTTGTGGGCCATCAAGACTCTTTTCTGGCGCTGTTGCCGGGGAGTGAAGCGCCTTTGGTAAGTGGAAATTGGTAAGGAAACATTTATATACTGTGCTGAAATTTATTATCACTTGTCACTATGGAAACTGTTCCTTTGACGAGTTTGTTCAGGGTATCTTCACCACGAACGGAAGCACAAGGAGTTCTTCCTCAACCTGAGGTACCTACTGAAAATATCTTTTATGAAATTCCTTTGGGTATGCTTGAGAAACTGCTGGCCAATCCTTTTACAGGAGATGGATCTTCACATCCAGACTTGCATCTAATCTATGTAGATGAAGTTTGTGGTTTATTTAAGCTTGCAGGTTTTCCCGAGGATGAGGTAAAGAAAAAGTCTTTCCTTTATCTTTGAAGGATAAGGCGTTGACATGGTATAGGCTATGTGATGATACTGGATCATGGGACTACAATCGGTTGAAATTGGAATTTCATCAAAAGTTCTATCCTATGCATTTAGTACATCGTGATCGAAACTTTATTTATAACTTTTGGCCTCGTGACAGGGAAAGCATAGCTCAAGCTCGGGGAGGCTTAAATCAATGCTATATTCATGCCCCAATCATGATCTCTCGAGAGAAATGATCACTCAAAACTTTTATGCTCGGCTTTCTCATGAAGATCGTACCATGCTTGACACTTCTTGTACCGGTTCTTTTAGGAATAAGGATATTGATCACAAGTGGAATTTATCGGAGAGAATCAAACGCAACTCTGAAGATTGGGAGCTGGAGGAAGGTAAGGAGTCAGGTATGAATTTCCAGTTTGATTGCGTTAAATGTTTTGTTGAGACAAACACTTCTAGAGATTTTTGCGCTAAGTATGGACTTGACTGTGAGATAGTAGCTTCTCTATGTGAATATTTTCCTGCTCATGTTGATCTTCCCAAAGAGAAGTGGTTTAAGTATCATCCCCATGTAGAAAGCAACATAGCCAAAACAAATCTAGTTGAGGAGAAAGTCATTACTTTTAGTGATCCTGTTGTTCCTTGTGCTTACACTGAGAAACCACCATACCCTGCTAGGATAAAGGATTATTCTAAAGCTCCAACTGTGATACATAGGGGTTTCATTAGACCACTTGCACCCCCTGAGGAGATTAGAGTTGAACCTAGTGTTGCTATTATCAAAGATCTCTTAGCCGAAGACATAGATGGGCATGTTATCAAATTCTGTGAGGACTGTGCTAGAATTGCGAAACCTCACGCGAAAGACAAACACGGACCTGTAGTTGGCCTGCCCGTTGTTTCTGTCAAGATAGGAGATCACTGTTACCATGGTTTATGTGATATGGGAGCTAGTGTTAGTGCAATACCCCGTTCTCTATATGATGAAATCAAAGATTGATTGCACCTACTGAGTTAGAACCCATTGATTTCACTATTACACTAGCTAATAGAGACACTATCTTCCCTCTGGGAATTGTGAGAGACGTAGAAGTCCTCTGTGGTAAGACGAAGTATCCTACTGATTTCCTCGTCCTTGGTACTTCACAAGATAGCTTTTGTCCCATCATATTTGGTAGACACTTTCTCAACACTGTCAATGCTCACATTGATTGCATTAAGCAGACTATCACAGTTAGTTTCGAGGGTGTGTCTCATGAATTTAACTTCTCCAAGTTTGGAAGACAACCCCATGAAAGAGAGTCGTCTGGTAGAGATGAAATTATTGCTCGTGCCTCTATTGCTATACCTCCTACGGATCCTTTAGAGAAATATCTTCTTGAGCATGAAAATGGTATGCATATGGAGGAGAGAGATGAGATAGATAAAATTATCTTAGAAGAATATCCTATTCTCAAGAATAATCTGCCTGTTGAACTGCTTGGGGATCCTCCCCCACCAAAGGATGATCCTGTGTTCGAGCTTAAACAGTTTCCTGATACTCTTAAGTATGCCTATATTGATGAGAAGGAGATATACCCTGTCATTATTAGTGCTCTCCTCTCAGAGCACGAAGAGAAGAAGTTACTAAGAACTCTGAGGAAGCACCGTGCTGCTATTGGATATACTCTTGATGATCTTAAGGGTATTAGTCCCACTCTATGTTAGCACAAGATTAAAACCGATCCTGACTTTAAACCAGTTGCTGATCAGCAAAGGAGATTAAATCCTAAGATGAAGAGGTCGTTAGAAAAGAAATATTAAAGCTTCTGGAAGCAGGAATCATTTATCCTATTGCTCATAGTGATTGGGTAAGTCCAGTACATTGCGTACCTAAGAAGGGAGGTATCACCGTCGTTCCTAATGATAAGGATGAACTAATCCCACAAAGGATTATTACCGGCTATAGGATGGTGATAGACTTCCGGAAACTGAACAAGGCAACCAGGAAAGATCATTATCCTTTGCCGTTTATCAACCAAATGCTAGAAAGGCTATCAAAACACACACACTTCTGCTTTCTAGATGGTTATTCAGGTTTCTTGCAAATACCTGTTGCACAATCTGATCAGGAGAAAACCACTTTCACCTGCCCCTTCGGTACCTTTGCTTAAAGACGTATGCCTTTTGGCTTATGCAATGCACGTGCCACCTTTCAAAGATGTATGATGGCTATATTATCTGACTTTTGTGAAAAGATTGTCAAGGTTTTCATGGATGACTTCTCCATTTACGGGTCCTCCTTTGATGATTGCCTCAGCAACCTTGATCGAGTCTTACAGAGATGCGAAGATACCAACTTCGTCTTGAATTGGGAGAAGTGCCACTTTATGGTTAATGAAGGTATCGTCTTAGGACACAAAATCTCTAAAAGACGCATTGAAGTTGATAAGGCTAAGGTTGATGCAATTTAGAAAATGCCTTGCCCCACAGATATTAGAGGTATACAAAGTTTCCTAGGTCATGTTGGTTTCTATAGAAGGTTCATTAAAGACTTCTCTAAGATTTCTAGGCCTCTTACCAACCTCTTGCAGAAGGATGTTCCTTTTGTTTTTGATGAGGATTTTGAGGAAGCCTTCGAAATACTTAAGAAGGCTTTGATAACCGCACCTATTGTTCAACCACCTGACTGGAACTTGCCCTTTGAAATCATGTGTGATGCTAGTGATTATGCTATTGGTGCTGTTCTAGGACAGAGAGTTGACAAAAAGTTGAATGTTATTCACTACACTAGTAAAACTCTAGACAGTGCCCAAAGAAACTATGCCACTACGGAGAAGGAATTTTTAGCGGTCGTGTTTGCATGTGAAAAGTTCAGATCTTATATAGTTGACTCCAAAGTCACTATTCACTCTGATCATGCTGCTATTAAGTACCTTATGGAGAAGAAGTACGCTAAGCCTAGGCTAATCAGATGGGTCCTCCTGCTACAGTAATTTGATTTGCACGTCGTTGACCGAAAGGGTGCTGATAACCCTGTAGCAGATAACTTGTCTAGGCTAGAGAATGTCCTTGATGACCCACTACCTATTGATGACAGCTTTCCTGATGAGCAATTAACTGTCATCCGCACTTCACATAGTGCATGGTGATATGCCGATTATGCAAACTATATAGTAGCCAAATACATACCACCTAGTTTCACCTATCAACAAAAGAAGAAATTCTTCTTTGAGTTGAGACACTACTTTTGGGATGATCCTCACCTTTATAAGGAAGGAGTAGATGGTGTTATTAGACGTTGTGTGCCTGAACATGAACAGGGATAGATCCTGCACAAGTGTCATTCCGAAGCCTACGGAGGACACCACGCTGGAGATAGAACTGCCCATAAGGTATTGCAATCAGGTTACTATTGGCCCATTCTCTTCAAGGATGCCCGTAAGTTTGTCTTGTCTTGTGACGAATGCCAAAGAATAGGGAATATCAGTAAGCGTTAGGAAATGCCTATGAACTATTCACTTGTCATTGAACCATTTGATGTCTGAGGCTTTGATTATATGTGACCCTTCCCGAGTTCCAATGGGTACACTCACATCTTAGTTGCTCTGGATTACGTTACTAAGTGGGTAGAGGCTATCCCCACTAAAAATGCTGATCACCACACCTCTATTAAGATGCTTAAAGAAGTCATATTCCCAAGATTTGGAGTGCCTAGATACTTGATGACTGATGGCGGTTCACACTTCATTCATGGTGTTTTCCGCAAGATGCTAGCTAAGTATGATGTCAACCATAGAGTTGCATCTCCTTATCATCCTTAGTCTAGTGGTCAAGTGGAGTTGAGTAATAGGGAGATCAAGTTGATCCTACAAAAGACCGTCAATAGATCTCAAAAGAATTGGTCTAGCAAACTTGACGATGCACTATGGGCTTATAGGACTAATTATAAGAATCCCATGGGCATGTCACCGTATAAAATGGTTTACGGTAAGGCCTGTCATTTACCTCTTGAGCTGGAACACAAAGTTTATTGGGCAATCAAAGAGCTCAACTTTGATTTCAAACTTGTCGGTGAGAAGCGGTTGTTTGATATCAGCTCGTTAGATGAATGGAGGGCCCAGGCATATGAGAATGCCAAGTTGTTCAAGGAAAAGGTTAAGAGATGGCACGACAAACAAATAGAGACACGAGAGTTCAATGTAGGTGATTATGTCTTGCTATACAATTCTCGTTTGAGATTCTTTGCAGGCAAGCTTCTCTCTAAATGCGAAGGTCCCTGTGTTATCGAGGAAGTATATCATTCCGGTGCCATCAAAATCAATAACACGGAAGGAAATTTTCCTAGAGTGGTAAATGGGCAAGAATCAAGCATCACATCTCTGGTACTCCCATAAATGTTGAGACCAATATCATCAATGTCATAACTCCAGAGGAGTACATAAGGGATGTTTATCAGCCTGTTTCAGACCCTAAAAATGAAGAGGTATCTGTTTCGGTAAAAAATTGGACTCCGATGCTTTTACAATAGGAAATTTCTTCCGTTTTTTGAATTTTTGGAAAATTAGAAAAATGAAAAGCAGTCCGGAGAGCGCACGAGGCGGCCACAAGCTTGGACACTGCCCCCTACCCCCTGGTGGCGGAGGGCAAGCTTGTGGTCACCTCGTGTGCCTCCCGGACTCTGTTTTCTTGCGGAGCACTCCTTTTGGTCTAGAAAAAATCAATATATAGTCGCCCGAAGGTTTTGATCTCCGTATCCCGCAGTTTTCCTTTGTTTCCGTTTCAAGCTTGTTGTCTACCGTAGATTTAGTTCAAGATGTCTTCTCAAGATTCACAAGAAGAGATCTATGTGGCCGATGATCGTGCTAACTCTAGGATTAATGGGGACTTGGAACCATATGGCTGGACCATTGACGAGGAAGAGGAGTATGAGTCCAAGGGGAAGGAACAAATGAGTTCTGATGAACAGGAGGCTCCTCTACCTCAAACTGGACGCACTCATGTGGAGTTCAAGAAGTCAAGCCTCCCTGACCTTAGGAAGAAGCATAAGACCTTGTTTATCCCTTCTCGTTTCTTGCAGGAGAGTAAGCAGGAACTTTGCCATAGAGTGTTGAAACTTGAGGAGGAAAATGACGATCTGAGGGAGGAGAACTTTTTGCTCAAGTGGAAATTAGACAAGCTCAAGACTGCTTCAACAACTCCACCACCATCACCACCGAAGGAAGACAACTGAGCATTGGTATGGGCAATCCCCTTGGTTTCTGCCAAGCTTGGGGGAGTTGCCCTGGTATCGTATCACCTTTATATCTTTTGCTTTTACCTTTTTTTAGTTCTCTCCTTTTCTGTTTTTATTTCTTCTTTAGAGGAATAAGTCTTTAATGTTTAGTTTGAGTCTTTTGCTTTTATCTCTCCCCCGTTGTATTCGAGCTTATGAGCTATATAATAAAGAGTATCTTAGTCAAGGGCTTTGCTTTGTGCCATGATCAAAAGTATGAAAAGAACGATAGCATGAAAGATCATGAGATGATCCTATGGAAAGTGATAGCTTCACGAATAACAAGTATGATTATTGAAACTTGTTGAGAATAAATAAACATAGACCCCAGTCATTGTTGCAATTAATAAGAAGTAATAAGGAAAGAGAGGTTCACATATAAATATATCATCTTAGACACTTTTTACAATTGTGAGCACTCACCAAACTATTACATGTGTTTGCTTGGTTCCAAATAATGTTATATGATTAGAGATCCCTTAGCATGTGAGGATTGCTTCCACCTCATATTAGCCAAAACTCCCGCACCAAGTAGAGATACTACTTGTGCATCCATAAACCTTCAACCCAGTTTTGCCATGAGAGTCCACCATACCTACCTATGGATTGAATAAGATCCTTCAAGTAAGTTGTCATCGGTGCAAGCAACAAAAATTGCTCTCTAATATGTATGATCTATTAGTGTGTGGAAAATAAGCTTTGTACGAACCTGTGATGAGGAAGACATAAAAGCAACAGACTGCATAATAAAGTTCTTTATCACACGAGGCAATATAAAGTGACGTTACTCCGCACTAACAGGACACACATTCAAACCTCAAAAGCGCATGACAACCTCTGCTTCCCTCTGCGAAGGGCCTATCTTGTACCTTTACTTTTTACCCTTGTAAGAGTCATGGTGATCTTCAACAATTCCCTATTTTGCCTTTGTCTTGGCTATCGTCACATGCTTGGGAAAGATCTATATTCATATATCAACTTGGAGTTGAGTACTTATGCTTTATTGTTGTTGACTTTACCCTTGAGGTGAACTGTTGGGAAGCAAAACTATAAGCCCCTATCTTCCTCTGTGTCCAGCTGAAACTTTGACACCATGAGTACCACGTGAGTTGTAACAATTGTGGAGAAACAAAAGAGATGATTGATTATGTGGATTTGCCTTACAAGCTCTTATTTGACTCTTTCTGATGTTGTGATAAATTGCAATTGCTTCAATGACTATGGATTATTGTTGGTTACTTCTCGGTAAGGTTTTCGCTTCATGCTTTGCTTTGTGAAGGAATTGTTACTTTCCCATAAGAATCTTTATGATGTATTGCTGTCCTATGTGTTATCATGATGCCCTCATGTCCGTATTATGTTTTATCGACACCTTCGTCCCTAAACCTGTGGACATGTTTATGGAGCTTGGATTTCGCTTGAGGACAAGCGAGGTCTAAGCTTGGGGGAGTTGATACGTCCATTTTGCATCATGCTTTCATGTTGATATTTATTGCTTTTTGGGATGTTATATTACATTGTGGTACCATATTTATGTTTTTTCTCTCTTATTTTGCAAGGTTTATTTGAAGAGGGAGAATTCAGGCAGCTCGAATTCTGGACTGGAAAAGGAACAAATCTTAGTCCACTATTCTGCACATCTCCAAATGCCCTGAAAAGTTACGTGGATTTTTTTGGGATTATATAAAAAATACTAGGCGAAAGAAGTACCGGAGGGGGGCTGCCAGGGCGCCACAAGCCCTGCCACCGCCACCCACCCTGGTGGCGGAGTCGGGGCTTGTGGGCCCCCCGACGGCCCACTAGATCCCCCCTTTTGCTATATGAAGGGTTTTGGTCCAGAAAAAATAAATCATTCGGGAGCTTTTTCGTGGTTTCGCCGCCGCCACGAGGCGGAACTTGAGCAGATCCAATCTAGAGCTCCGGCAGGACGATCCTGCCGGGGAAACTTCCCTCTCGGAGGGGGAAATCTTCGCCATCGTCATCACCAACACTCCTCTCGTCGGAGGGGAGGCATCTTCATCAACATCTTCATCAACACCATCTCCTCTCCAATCCCTAGTTCATCTCTTGTAACCAATCCCCGTCTCACGACTCTGATTGGTACTTGTAAGGTTGCTAGTAGTGTTGATTACTCTTTGTAGTTGATGCTAGTTGGATTACTTGGTGGAATAGTTTATGTTCATATCCTTGATGCTATTCATTACACCTCTGATCATGATTATGATTATGCTTTGTGAGTAGTTACTTTTGTTCCTGAGGACATGGGATAAGTCATGCTGATAATAGTCATGTGAATTTGATATCCGTTCGGTATTTTGATATGTTGTATGTTGTTTTTCCTCTAGTGGTGTTATGTGAACGTCGACTACATAACACTTCAGCATATTTGGGCCTAGAGGAAGGCATTAGGGAGTAGTAAGTAGATGATGGTTTGCTGGAGTGACATAAGCTTAAACCCCAGTCTATGCGTTGCTTCGTAAGGGGCTGATTTTGATCCACTAGTTTAATGCTATGGTTAGACTTTGTCTTAATTCTTCTTTTGTAGTTGCGGATGCTTGCGAGAGAGGTTAATCATAAGTGGGATGCTTGTCCAAGTAAGGGAAGTACCCAAGCGCCGGTCCACCCACATATCAAACTATAAAAGTAACGAACGCGAATCATATGAACATGATGAAACTAGCATGACAGAAATTCCCGTGTGTCCTCGGGAGCGTTTTTCCTCCTATAAGACTTTGTTCAGGCTTGTCCCTTTGCTACAAAAGGGATTGGGCCACTTGCTGCACCGTTGCTACTACTTGTTACTTGTTACTTTTTGCTTGCTACGTTTCACCTCGCTACACAATCATTTGTTACCGCTACATTCAGTGCTTGCAGTTATTACCTTGCTGAAATCCGTTTATCAGAGCCTTCTGCTCCTCGTTGGGTTCGACACTCTTACTTATCGAAAGGACTATGATTGATCCCCTATACTTGTGGGTCATGAAGGCCTCCTGCTTGGGAGCCTCCTAACTACTCCTGGTCTTCAGCGGCCTCCACGGAGTAGTAGGCACCGTCGGGGTAGCAGTCGTCATCGGTGGGATACGCCATCTCCTGGGCTCCATCATCTGGTCGCAGCAACGGATCAAGGGGAAAAGGGGGAGCAAAGCAATGGTGAGTACTCGTCCAAAGTACTTGCAAGATTGACATCAAAACTGTGCTAAGTGTACATCAGTATCAAAGGAAGCGGTTTATGTGGACTGGTTGCAGCAATGCGAGAATAAAGAGGGAATGCATAATCCTATCGAAGAGTAGCATCTTCAGGGGTCTTGCAGCAATAGACGAGAGTAGAACAGGTAACAAAATTAATAGTTATATTATTGTAGCAATATTAATTAAATTCACACCCAGAGATTCTTCCTCGTCTCCCTGCGAGGAAGCAATCCTAGAGCAACATTCAAGTTAAGTAACAGTTGTAGTTGTATAAGATCGGGGCACAACCCCAAGTTGTCCTGTAACCATGGACACGACTATACGAATAGTTAATTTTCATCCCTGCAGGGGTGCATCAAGTTTCCCGTCAGGCTAGATAAACTCTGGCCGGACACACTTCCTTGGGTCATGCCCGGCCTCGGAACATCTACACGTCGCAACTCCACCAAGAGTCAATAGAGAGGCCATCTCGCCGGTCTAAATCCTAAGCGCGCAGGGATCATGGGACCACCGCCCATTGCACTCCTGCATATTGCGTGGGCGGATGATGTCAGTTCTGGTACCTCTTATACAAGAACGATGATAATCCAGACCACTCGGGCGTGCGCTACTCCATTGCTGACGTCTGAAAAGCTTCAGCAGATACCAAAACGTCGAGTACCCATAACTTCTCCCGCGTAGCCGGTTAGTGCCAAAAGGTCTCCGACCAACCCAGATCAAATACCCAAATCCATTAACATTTTAATTATCTCATGGACACGTCCATGTGGGAAACCACCCGCCTAATAGTTATTCATCAATGTTCCCAGTAACACGGTCAAGTAACTGTGTGGTTGTAACATCAGGGGGATCCGAGGTATCACCCTCGTTGCATCCCGAATGATGTAACCGTCAAGGTGGACTTAGAGGAATCACCCTCGAGGGTCTTAGACTTAAGGGATTGCACGACAGAGTCATTCTCGGGAGTGGTCAAGGCGGAATCACCCTCGATAACCACGACCTACTAGCTGCACTACAGAGATAGCATCATGAATACTTCGCGAGGTGTCATCCTCGGTAACCAATAGTAGCTCTGCAACGTCGTACAACTAAGGGAGGTGTAAGTGCTATGTCGGGTCTTGGCTCGTTGATCAGGGATCGAGACTTGATAATAAAGCAGGGGCAACTGGACTAAGGGTGGGAGGGAATGACTACTCCACCTATACTAAACAGTTTAAAGTGCGGTACAGAAAGTAGTAGTTCATCAAAATTAGGCTATGCATCAGATATAGGAGCTAACTACAAAAGTAGCAAAATTCTAATGCAAGCATGAGGGAGAAAGAAATGGGCGATATAGGAATGATCAAGGGGGTTTGCTTGCCTTGTTGCTCTGTGGCAAAGGTCCGGTCGTCAGGAGGGTAGTTGTACCGGGCAGCGGCGTCATTCTCGGTGTCTATTAGTTAGAAAATGGGGGAAAACAATAAATATAAACACAGATGCAAACACTAAGCACGACATGGCAATATGCAGGTCTAGGCATGAGCTAACGCAGTAACATCCGTCATAGATGGATCGGGAAAATATCTGATGATATTTCTTGGGACTCTCGCTACTACTAGTCAGACGAAAATGGTGAAAAAGTTTCACGTTTGCTATGCTAGGGACGCGTGACAAACGAATGGATAGCGTATCCGGGTTCGTCTCGTCCTACTGAGCAACTTTCA
This sequence comes from Hordeum vulgare subsp. vulgare, assembly GCF_904849725.1. NCBI lineage: Eukaryota > Viridiplantae > Streptophyta > Magnoliopsida > Poales > Poaceae > Hordeum > Hordeum vulgare. The sequence continues at coordinate 118,503,249 of NC_058518.1, read as the reverse complement.
TGTTCAAATTATTTTCATCTGACTTACGGTTTAATTAATATTAATTTTTAATGTTTTATTAAAAATTCAGAAATTAAAGTAGATTGATTTAATTCAATAAATGCAATTATGACATTAGCAAGAGGTCAGCATGACATCGTGAGTCAACATCTGTGTTGACTGGTCAAACTAACTAGTGGGTCCTACGTGTCATTGACATAGTTATTAATTAAGGTTTAATTAATACTAATCAGGTTAATTAATTAGCAGATTAATTAATTATCATAATTAGCCTTAATTAAGTTAACTGATTAATTAATATAATTATTTAATACTTTTAATTAATACTTGGTTAAGTTAATTAACATAATTAACTCTAATTATACTTAGCAATTAATTAATTATTTAAATAACCAATCGTCTAATTAACATTTTTATTATCTTGTTTTTATTCCCATTTTCATCAACAGAATGTTTATGGGGCCTGGGCCCCGTGTGTCATAGGTCCAAGGGGTGGAAGTGCCCAAATCAACTAATTAGAGCCCGTTTAACACAGAATCGGTCCAAGGGGCGAGTTTGGTTGGGGCCAGCCGAGGCCATGGCCGGGGAGGCCGAGGCCAAGAAGCAGCCGGCCACGGGGCGGCGCAGTCGAAGCAGCGGCAGCCGCTGGCGTGGGGGAGGCCGGAGGGGAGTGCAGGGGGTCGTGGTCGCGACTCGAGGGGCCGAACGGCGGCGTGGGAGGCACGGGGAGAGCAGGACAAGGAGGTGCACGACCGGTGAGGCGTAAAGCGTCGGGGGAGGCCAAGGGCGAGCCGGGCAGAGCTACGGGGGGGGGGGATGGGGGTGGCGTGGTGGAGGCAGCCGATGGGCAGCGTCCGGGGAAGGGAGGGGCGCTTGAGTGTGGGAGGAGGATTGAAGGGGAGAGGGGAGGGATCCCCATGGCTCACCAATATTGTAGAGGTGCACAGGCTTGGGGAAGGTTGGTGGAGCCGACTAGGGAGAGGTGGTGCGGTGGCGATGGGGAGGTGGAGCCGTCGGGAACGAGGCTGGAGAGGCGCCGGCGATGCAGATGACGCGGCGGCTCCGGCGAGGTAAGGCATCGGAGTTGGCCGGAGGAGTGCCGGCTCGGCCTCCCCAGCCCGATCCCTCCTAGATCGAGTGGGAGAGGGAAGGGAGCGAGTGGGGGGATCGTTGCGGACTGGGGGAAATGGGGGATGCGGGGTGGGAGGAGTGGTGGGTTAGGGTTTGGGGGTGGATTAAATACCCAAGGGGTAGAGGTGGGCCGGTGTGCAGGTTGGGATGGCCGGCTAGGCCGGTTGGCCTAGTTGGGCGGGGGGAGAGGGGGCTTTTTCCTTCTTCTTTTTTCTATTTTTTTAATTTTTAGTTTCATTTATTAATATTATTATTTTTGCAAAAATTCTCTTCAGAAAAAATGTGCCACTTGGTCCATAAAATACTTTACAATATTCCACATGGCCAAATACACTTTAGGCATTTTTGGAAACTGTTTGATTTATCCAAAGGAATTGGGGAGCACTTTTAAATGTAAATTGGTGTTGTTATTAAAGGTGAGGTCCACACCATATGTTTGGTTATGTTGTTTTCCTTAACATCATTTGTTTTCAGAATTTCAACAATTGTGCAACATTTTTCATATGTTGTTTGAGGATTTATTTAATCACAATAAAATTCAAGTAGCTTTTGAAGTGGAATTTGAAATGAGATATGAATTTCAACTTGATCATATCTAATTTGGCAAAATGATTTGTTGTTGATCGTGGTCATCGCTGTAGCTTAATTACAATGCTCGCTGTAGTAAAAACTGAGGATGTCACAATTCTCCCCTACTAATAAGAATTATCGTCCAGAGAATTAAGAGGTAGAAGGAAAGAGCTCAGGGTATTCGTCACGAAGATGATCCTCGTGTTCCCAAGTGGCTTCATCTTCAGAATGATTTGACCACTTCACTTTGAGGAACTTGGTGACTTTGCAACGAGTTTGACATTCATCCTGATCGATAATGCGGACCGGATGCTCCTTATAAGAGTAGTCTTGTTGCAGCTCAAGCATATCATGGTCCACTTCTCGAATAGGATCCTTGAAGCAGTGGCGGAGCTGAGACACACGGAAGACACCGTGAACCTGAGAAAGGTTCGCCGACAGTCCCAATTGATAAGCTACTCTTCCACGCCTTTCGAGAAAGGTGAAAGGACCAATATAGCGAGGAGCTAACTTGCCCTTGATCCCAAAATGGTGTGCACCTCTCATTGGTCTGACACAAAGGTAAGCCTTTTTGCCAGGTTGATAGACCATATCTTTATGATGACGGTCATACTAACTCTTGCGACGAGACTGAGCAGCCTTCAGATTCTCATGGATAATGTGGACTTGATCTTCAGCATGTTGGATAATATCCGGACCGAAGAGTGATCATTCCCCAGTTTCTGACCAATTCAGAGGAGTTCGACACCTTCGTTCATACAATACTTCGAAAGGGTCCATCTTGAGACTATCTTGATAGTTATTGTTGTAGGAGAACTCGGCATACGGGAGAGATTCCTCCCATTTCTTACCGAAGGAAATGACACAAGCTTGAAGCATGTCCTCGAGAATTTGGTTGACTCGTTTAACTTGTCCCTCGGATTGAGGATGAAATACGGTGCTGAAGGACAGATGAGTCCCCATAGCTTTGTGAAAAATTTCCCGGAATTTTGAAGTGAACAAGCTGCCACGGTCTGAGCTGATTACCAATGCAATATCCTGAAGTGAAACAATCCTGGACATATAAAGATCTACCAGTTGACTAGCATTAGTTGTTTCTTTGACGGCTAGAAAATGTGCAACTTTGGACAGTCGGTCAATGACGACAAGAATAGCATCATTACCTTTCTGAGATCTGGGAAAACCAGTGACAAATTCCATTTCAACATGGTCCCATTTCCATTCAGGAATAGAGATAGGTTGCAAAGTTCTAGCAGGCTTTTGATGTTCTGCTTTGATTGGCTGACAAATATCACATTCTACCACATATCATGCAATGTCTTGTTTCATATTTGTCCACCAGAATCTTTGGTGGATGTCTTGGTACATCTTGGTACTACCCAAATGTATAGACAACAGGGTATCATGAGCTTCTTTCATCACCTTTCCGGTCATTCTGAGATTTTCCTTTTTATTTGGGATGAATAGGCGACCCTTCAAGTACAAGGCGCCATCTTTAGCAACAGTGAATAAGGAGGGTTTACCTTCTGTAAGGTAACGTTTAATCCTTTCGACATCATCGTCATAACCTTGCAGAGTCTTGATGGTGCCCACAAGATCTGGTTCGACAACCAGGTTACTAAGGGAACCCTGATTTACCACACGGAGATTCATCTTGGGAAACACTTCAGGAGGGGGAACAAGATAACCCTGAGGAAGAATATGGAGGTTCAGGTTACGGAATTCCTCTTCAAGGTGGTCATAAAACTTATGAACCTGGAGGTGTTTGCAGTATGACTTGCGACTCAAGGCATCAGCCATTACGTTAGCCTTGCCATGGGTATGTGATATACCATAGTCAAAATCTACTATACGCTCCATCCATCTCTGTTGACATAGATTCAGATCCGACTGAGTGAACAGATACTTCAGACTTTGATGATTGGTGTAGATCTCACATCGATTACCGAGAAGGTATTGTCGCCATTCTTTCAGTGAATGCACAACCGCAGCAAGTTAGAGATCATGAACTAGATAGTTCTCTTCATGAGCACGCAGCTAACATGAGGCATAAGCAATCACTTTGCGATCTTGCATCAGGATACAACATATCCCTTGATGAGAAGCGTCAGAGTGTATGACAAAATCCCTTTTTGTATCCGGAGGAGCAAGTACCGGAGCGGATGTTAGTTTGTCCTTGAGTGTTTGGAAACTTTCCTGACATTTATCAGTCCACTCAAACTTAACACCTTTGTGAAGCAGATTGGTTAAGGGCTTCACAATATTGGATAAGTTCTTGACGAATCGACGACAATAGCTGGCGAGTCCGAGAAAACTTCTGACTTGCTTGACATTCTTCTGGGGAGTCCAGTCAAGAATAGCTTGAACCTATTTGGGGTTGACCGCAATACCATCCTTGGAGATCACATGACCATGGCACGTCACTTTGTCCGGCCAGAATTCACATTTAGAAAACTTTGCATAGAGTTTATGCTCCTGAAGCTTATTGAGCACAAGACGAAGATCTTTAGCGTGCTCTTCTTTATTCTTCGAAAATACCAGAATATCATCGAGATATACCACGACGATTTTGTCAAGGTAGTCCATGAATATGTAATTCATCAATCGAGAGAAGGTTGCCTATGCATTGGTTAAGCCGAAGGACATGACGGTGTACTTGTATGATCCATAGCGAGTAACAAAGGAGGTCTTTGGAATATCCTCCTTGCGGACACGGATCTGGTGGTATCCCAACCTCAAGTCAAGCTTAGAGAAGACTGAGGAACCAGCAAGTTGATCATACAGATCATTTATCCGAGGAAGAGGATATTTGTTTTTAATAGTCGCCTGATTGATAGGACGATAGTCTTGAACCAAACGATTTGTCCCATCCTTCTTCTTAACAAAGAGAGAAGGTGCTCCTCAAGCAGAGGAACTCTGACGAATGAAACCCAGACGAAGCGAATTGTCAATTTCTTTCTTAAGTTCAAGAAGTTCATGTGGTGGCATTTTACAAAGACGCTTGGTGATATGAGTGGTACCACATACCAAGTCAATGACAATCTCGACACCTCGAGCAGGGGGAATCCCTGGAAGTTCTTCTGGGAAGACATCTTGGAATTCCCAAACAACTGGAACGATTTCGATCCCTTTAAGAGGTGACACATTTAATGCATTCTAGGCATATCGCCGTGCCTCAGTATCTCGGACGAGATGAGCATGGTAGCTTATTAATTCATTTGAAGGGTGTAGGAGGTGGACGGTCTTGGTGGCACAAATGATTGAAGCCGTATGAGATTTTAGCGAGTCCATTCCCAGTATAAGGTCAATGCTGGACGACTTTAGTAAGATGGGGTTGGCAAGGAGTTCTAATCCTTCAATTTCAACCGAAACATTGGGGAAAACCATAGAGGTTCGGCATTCGCCCCACGGGTGTTTGACACTATTGCGATGTTCATGTCCTCGCTCCTAATGTCATGCATGTATGCAAAAGATTCTGACATAAGGGAATGGGATGCTCATGTATCAAACAATACAGAAGAAGGTATTGAGTTAACGAGAAGTGTAGCCATCACGGTAGCATGCTGGTCGTGAGCTTGACCCATATCAATGTTGTTGGCCTGACCACGAACATAAGAAGGCTTGGCATTGTTGTTGCGGTTCTCTTTGTTGCCACTGCCAGTTGAAGGAAGTGTCAGCTGATTTGGATTCTGCGTGCAGTCTCTAGCACGGTGACCTGGACGGCCACACTTGAAGCACAACTCGTCCTCAAGATGGGAAGGAGGAACTCGAGGCGGTGGAGCTCGAAGCCTCAGCTGCCTAGGTGGTGGAGGAGGCAGACGAGGTGCAACATATGACGGCCTCAGAGCAGGAGCAGGTGCATGGTACATGTTGTGAGGAATCCAGATCTTTCGCTTTTGTGCATATGGGCCCAAAGATAAACCCATGCCACGGTTGCGCTTGTTGCTATCCTTGTATTCCTGCCGACTAGTCTCAACCTGAATGGCCTTGTTCACCAGGGTGGCGAAATCTGCGTAGTCATGAACAAGGAGCGCCAGCTTGATGTCAGGGTGGAGGCCCTCACGTAATTTCTCCTGTCTGCGTGCATCAGTTGCAATGTGTTCATTAGCATAGCGGGACAAGTCCAGAAACTCCGCTGATAAGCATCCACAGTTTTGTTGCCCTGGACAAGTTTGCAGAACTCACGCTTCTTTCGGTCCATGATTCCGTGAGGAATGTAGCAAGCCCAGAGGGCAGCCTTGAACTCCATCCAAGTGATGACAGTTCCAACGGGCTGAGAGGGTTTGTCACTATCCTACCATTGAACAATGGGACCCTTTAGGAAGTAGGTGGCAAAGTTAATATAGCTCTCCACGGGCACATTGGCAGACTCCAGCTCATAAGCAATGTCACGAAGCCAGTCATCAGCATGAACAAGCTGAGTTGAGCTGCTATAGATCGCAGGGTTGAGGCAGCAGAAATCTTGCAGTGTCACGCGTTGCTGCTGATTCATGTTCGGCATTTTGAACTGATCCATGAGCCCTTGCATGAACGGGCGGTTCAGTTCAAACTGTTGGATCATCCCCGCCATATATTCAGGAGGCGGGGGTGGTGCATCGTTGGCGGGGCCACGCGGGCTGCCAGCTGGTCTAACCATCCTGCTAAATATTTAACAGGGGTAGTTTAGCATACAGTAATTGCAAAGGTATTGTAAGAATTCATGAAGTCATCAAGCATGACGAAAGGGAAATGCGATAGATACTTCATAGCAGTTGACTTCGACATACAAACCCATACATAAATTCGATTACACACCATCGATTACAAAATCGAAATTTGGCGTTAACCTAGAATTAGACGATAACCTGGACTCACTCGGCGGTACACAAGCACGCGGTGGAAGAGTACCACAACAATACATAGCGATAAGGCTACATCAACATCGGAGAAAACGACCAAATCCAGGTAGCTGGTGGTGATAGAACCTAGGAGGAGGACCGTGCGTTCTGTGGTGACTCATGTGTGGGTACTGCATCCAATCGGGGAGCACATGTCCAAGTGCAGGGGTACTACCTCCAACATTAGTCCACTCAAGACCTGGTGGTAGCTCTGTCTTGCTCGGCTCGAGGAAATGCGCAGGAAGGACCCTCGACTGGACTGTTGGCTACAGCTCTATCAACGTGTCGTAAAGACGGGCACGCATGGCGTAAGCTCCACAGTCAGAGCTTGAAAAGCGCGATCTAGTGCCTCAGTGTGCTGCACCAAAACCTATGTGTTGTAGCGACGTGTCATGTTGGGGGCACATACATCGACGTAGGACCGTTCGTTGCGCTCCCGAACGCGAGCAATGTAGGCAGTGAGATCAGACCCAATCTCATCCCCAGCAGGAACATACGAGATGTATATGAAGGCAGTCCCCTCGAGGTGAGGATACACTCCATGGAGAGGGGTGATAGAGATATAGGACGCATCATGGATGGCCATCTCGATCGAGAATCCAATACATCAGAATGTGTGGTGCTCGTGGGTAGAGGTGCCCATATGATCGAAGATGCGAACCTCGGCCTGGTACTGGTACTCGTTGAACTCGTGGAAGTCCTCGTACACAATGTACTTGGGGTTCTAGCGATATCCCAGCCTGGTCAAGAGGTTGACCAAAATGGCCGGGGATCCGGTCGCCTCAACAGCCAGTGTCAGGCGTACGCATTGCCTTGCAGGACGCATCGGAAAAGGAATATTCAAGGATGTCAAATGAGAGTGTGTGTAACATATTATCAGAAGAACAATAGTGGATAGTCCAGCCCTTCGGGTCGATGTGATTACGAGAACCTACTGTTAGAGTTAGTAAATTCTTTAAACCGAAAGAGAAGAGAGAGTAGAACCCAGAGTATAGAAAAGGAGTACAAGATACCAATACCACCCAATTGAGATGTGAGCCCGTAAGCCACAACATCAAAGTTAGTAAGTTTTTCAAGTACTAGACTCAACTTCAGCCAAGGAGTTGGAAAGGGGGCTTGATGTTTGCTATGTATCCCCGGCAACGGCGCCATAAATACTTCTGCTACGGCAACAAAAGACCTTCCAACGGCACCAGAAATAGGAGTGTTGCTTTATACTCCTCAGCAACGGCACCAGGAATTCTTCACCTGCGGCTACGCCTTAAGGGACTTCCTAGGCAAGTATGCAAAGGATTTCCCCCGTGGCCTTGGAGCCTTGCGTTGGTGTTCCCTCGAAGCTGAAAGGGTGATGTAGCACAGCGACGGTAAGTATTTCCCTAAGTTTGAGAACCAAGGTATCAATCCGGCGGAAGAGTATCTCAAGATCCTGCACAAACACAAAAGCTTGCACCCAACGCTATGAGGGGGTTGTCAATCCCTTATAGATTGTTTGCCAAGTGAGAACTGAAAGCAACAAAGTAACAAAGCAAAGTAAAAGCGGAGGTGTAAACGATGGATGTGAATAGACCCGGGGGCCGTAGTGTTTACTAGTGGCTTCTCTCATGAAAGCAAGTAGACAGTGGGTGAAGAAATTACTGTCGAGCAATTGATAGAACTGTGCAGAGTCGTGACGATATCTATGCAATGATTATTTCTATAGGCATCATGTCCGAAACAAGTAGACCGATACTTTCTGCATCTACTACTATTACTCCACACGTCGACCGCTATCCAGCATGCATCTAGTGTATTAAGTCCATAAGAACAGAGTAACTCCTTAAGCAAGATGACATGATGTAGAGGGATAATCCCAAACCAATGATAAAACCCCCATCTTTCTACCCTTGATGGCAACTGCTTGATGTGTGCCTTGCTGCCCTACTGTCACTGGAAAAGATCACCACATGGCAGAACCCAAAACCAAGCACTTCTCCCATTGCAAGAATCATAGATGTAGTTGGCCAAACAAAACCCAAGACTCGGAGAGACTTACAAGGATATCAAATCATGCATATAAGAAATCAGCAAAGACTCAAATATATATCATAGATAATCTTATCACAAGTCCACAATTCGTCGGATCTCGACAAACACACCGCCAAAGAAGATTAGATCGGATAGATCTCCATGAAGATCATGGAGAACTTTGTATTGAAGATTCGAGAGAGAGAAGAAGCCATCTAGCTACTAACTACGGAACCGTAGGTCTGAAGTGAACTACTCACGAGTCATTGGAGGGGCGATGATGATGATGAAGAAGGCCCCCACCTCCAAAGTCCCCTCCGGCAGGGCGCCGGGAAGGGTCTCCAGATGAGATCTCGTGGAAACGGAAGCTTGCGGCGGCGGAAAAGTATTTTCGAGGCACCCCTGATTTTTTCCGGAATATTTGGGAATATATAGGCGCAAAACCTAGGTCAGGAGGCGGCCAGGGAAGCCACAAGCTTGCCCACCACCGCCTCCCCCTGGTGGCGTGGTGCAAGCTTGTGGGCTCCCTAGGGCCCACCTGGCTTGGCCCAAAGGCTCCCTGGTCTTCTTTCGTTCGGGAAAAAATCATTTCGGGGATTTTATTCTGTTTGGACTCCGTTCCAAAATCAGATCTGAAAAGAGCCAAAAACACGGAAAAACAGGAACTGGCACTTGGCACTGAATCAATAGGTTAGTCCCCAAAAAGATATAAAAAGGTACATAAAACATACAAAGAAGACAAGATAACAGCGTGAAACCATAAAAAATTATAGATACGTTTGAGACGTATCAGGGCTACATACAAGCAGTCGACTCTGATACCAACTTGTGACGCCCTCGATATTATCGTACACTAATCATACACGTAAATGCATACGACCAAGCTCAAGGACTCACATGAAGATATCACAACACAACTCTAGACACAAATAAAACATACAAGCTTCATATTATAGGCCAGGGGCCTCGAGGGCTAGAATACATAAGCTCGATAAACACACGAGTCAGCGGAAGCAACAAATATCTGAGTACAGACATTAAACATGAGGTGCCTTAGAGAAGGCTAGCACAAAAGATACAACGATCATACAAGGCGGGGCCTCCTGCCTGGAAGTCTCCTAACTACTCCCGGTCTTCAGCGGCCTCCACGTAGTAGTAGGTACTGTGAGGGTACCAGTCATCGTTGGCGGGATACGCCATCTCCTGGGCTCCATCATCTGGTCGGAGCAACGGATCAAGGGGAAAAGGGGGAGCAAAGCAACGGTGAGTACTCATCCAAAGTAATCGCAAGACTGACATCACAACTATGCTAAGTATGCATCACTATCAAAGGAAGGGGTATATGTGGACCGACTGCAGCAATGCGAGAATAAAGAGGGAAGGCCTAGTCCTATCGAAGACTAGCATCTTCAGGGGGTCTTGCAGCAATAGACGAGAGTAGAACAACTAACACAATTAATAGTCACATTGTTGCACCAATATTAATTAAAGTCACGCCCAAAGATTCTTCCTCGTGTCTGTGGGAGGAAGCAATCCGGGAGCAACATTCCAGTTAAGTAACAGTTGTAGTTGTATAAGATCGGGGCGCAACTCCAAGTAGTCCAGTAACCGTGGACACGGTTATCCGAATAGTTAATTTTCATCCCTGCAGGGGTGCACAAAGTTTCCCATCACGCTCGATAAACTCTGACCGGAAACACTTTTCAGGGTCATGCCCGGCCTCGGAACATCAACACGTTGTAGCCCCACCTAGACTCAACAAAGAGGCCAGCCCACCGGTCTAAATCCTAAGTGCGCAGGGGTCATGGGCCCATTGCCTATTGCGCTCCTGCATGTTGTGTGGGCGGCCGATGTCAGTCATGCACCTTTTATACAAGAACGGTGATAATCCAAACCACTCGGGTGCGCTCCGTTCCATTGCTGACGTCTGAAGAGCTTCGGCTGGTAGCACGACGTCGAGTACCCATAACTTAACCCGCGTAGCCGGTTAGTGTAAAAAGGTCTCCGACCAACCCAGATCAAATAATCAAATCCATCAACTTTTTAATTATCTCATCGACACATCCATGCGGGAAACCACGCGCCTAACATTTATTCATCAATGTTCCCAGTAACACGATCAAGTAACTATGTGGTTGTAACATCAGGGGGATCCAAGGTATCACCCTCGTTGAATTCCGAATGATGTAACCGTCAAGGTGGACTTAGAGGAATCACCCTCGAGGGTCTGACACTTGAGGGATTGAACGACAGAGTCATCGTTGGGAGTGGTGAAGGAGGAATCACCCTCGATAACCATGACCGACTAGATGCACTATAGACATAGCATCATGAATAATTTGCAAGGTGTCAACCTCGGTATCCGATAGTAGCTTTGCAGCGTCGTACAACTAAGGGGGGTGTAAGTGTCGTGTCGGGTCTTAGCTTGTCGATCAGGGATCGAGACTTGATGATAAGGCGGGGGCAACTGGACTAAGGGTCGGCGGGGATGACTACTCACCTATCCTAAACAGTTTAAAGTGCGGTACTGAAAGTAGAAGTTCATCAAAAGTAGCCTATGCATCAGATATAGGAGCTAACTACAACAATAGCAAAATTCTAATGCAAGCAAGAGCGAGAAAGAAATGGGCGATATAGGAATGATTAAGGGGGTTTCCTTGCCTTGTTGCTCTGCGGAAAAGGGCTGGTCGTCAGGAGGGTAGTCGTACCAGGCAACAGCGTCAATCTCGGGGTCTACCGGTCAGAAGAGGCGGGAAGAAACAATAAATATAAACACAGATGCAAACACTAAGCGCGACATGGCAATATGTGTGGGGGAACGTTGCATGGGAAACAAAAAATTTCGTACCCACACGAAGATCTATCATGGTGATGATCATCTACGAGAGGGAGATTGGATCTACATACCCTTGTAGATCGCTAAGCGGGAAGCGTTAAGAAATGCGGTTGATGTAGTGGAACGTCTTCGTGATCCAAATCGCCGCCGTCCCACGATCCGTCCCAATCTAGTACTGAACGGACGGCACCTCCGCGTTCAGCACATGTACAGCTCAGTGACGATCTCTGCCTTCTTGATCCAGCAAGAGAGACGGGGAAGTAGATGAGTTGTCCGGAAGCATGACGACACGCTAGTGGTGGTGATGATCTTATTCCTGCAGGGTTTCACCTAAGCACCGCAGAATTCTGATCTAGAGGAAGAACTACGAAGTAGAGATTTAGGGTTGCACGTGGCAAAGTTGTGTCTCAAAAACCCTAAAACCTCTAGTATATATGGGAGGAGGGGAGGGGCTAGCCTTGAGTCTCAAGGGAGCCTCCAAGGCGTCGACCAAAGTGGAGGAGGGAGGAGTCCTCCTCCAATCCCAATTGGATTAGGACTTCTTCCTAAATTTCCCACCTCTTTTGGATTTTCCACATTTTTTTCTCATGGGCTTACATTGGATGACTTGTCAGCCCATTATGCCTTATTTCGCATCCAATAAACCCATGTGGACCCCTTGGGGCATGGTGGGCCCACCTGGTGGGCCCCCGGTGCACATTCGTCACTCCCAGTACACTGCTAACAATGCTCGAAATTCTTCCGGAATCCAAATACCAACTTCCTATATATCAATCATCATTTCCGAACCATTCCGGAAACCCTCGTGACGTCCTGGATATCATCTGGGACTCCGAACAAAGCTTCGGTCACCAACACCTATAACTCAACTATACCCAGAACGTCACCGAACCTTAAGTGTGCAGACCCTGCGGGTTCGAGAACTATGCAGACATGACCTGAGACACTCCCTCGTCAATATCCAATAGCGGGACCTGGATGTCCATATTGGATCCTACATATTCTACAAAGATCTTATCGGTTGAACCTCTATACCAAGGATTCATATAATCACGTATACCATTCCCTTTGTTCTTCGGTATGTTATTTGCCCGAGATTTGATCGTCGGTATCCCCATACCTATTTCAATCTTGTTACCGGCAAGTCTCTTTACTCGTTCTGTAATAAAAGATCCCGTAACTAACTCTTTAGTCACATTGCTTGCAAGGCTTGTATGCGATGTTGTATTACCGAGTGGGCCCCGAGATACCTCTCCGTCACACGAAGTGACAAATCCCAGTCTTGATCCATGCTAACTCAACAGACACCTTCGGAGATACCTATAGAGCACCTTTATAGTCACCCTGTAACATTGCGACGTTTGATACACACAAGGCATTCCTCTGATGTCAGTGAGTTACATGATCTCATGGTCATAGGAATGAATACTTGACATGCAGAAAACAATAGCAACAAAATGACAACATCACATGCTACTTTTATAGTTTGGGTCTTGTCCATCACATCATTCTCCCAATGATGTGATCCTGTCATCAAGTGACAACACTTGTCTATGGTTAGGAAACCTTAACAATCCTTGATCAACATGCTAGTCCACTACAGGCTTACTAGGGATATAGTTTTGTCTATATATCCACACATGCATTTATGTTTCCATTCAATACAATTATAGCATAAATAATATAATAATAACCATTTTATCATTGCCTCTTGGGCATATTTCCAACAGTCTCACACTTGCACTATAGTCAATAATCTAGTCTCACATCGCTATGTGATTTACATAATAATGAATCTAACACCCATACAGTTCGGTTGTTGATCATGCTTCACTCATGGAAGAGGTTTAGTCAGCGGATCTCCAACATTCAGATCCGTGTGCACTTTGCAAATATTTACGTCCTCTCCTTCGACATAGTCCCGGATGAGGTTGAAACATCGTTTGATGTGTCGGGTCCTCTTGTGAAACCTTGGTTCCTTAGACAGAGCAATGGCACCAGTGTTGTCACAGAACAAAGTTATTGGATTTGGTGCACTCGGCATAACTCCAAGATCTGTCATGAACTGCTTCATCCAGACATGTACTCCACTTCGCATGTAGAATCTTCTACGACGCTTTGCTTGGAACTGCACCAGCTTACCGCACCCCCATTGAGAATAAATACGTATTCGGTTTGAGAATTGGAGTCATCCCGATCAGTGTCGAAGCATGCATCGACGTAACCCTTTACGACGAGCTCTTCGTCAGTTCCATAAATGAGAAACATTTCCTTAATCCTTATCAGGTACTTCAGAATATTCTTGACCGCCGCCCAGTTTTCCACTACTGGATCACTTTGAAACCTGCCTGCCATGCCTATGTTCCAGGCTGATGTCTGGTCTTGTGCACAAAATTGCATACATGATAGACCCTATGGCTAAAGCATAGGGGACGACACTCATCTTTTCTCTATCTTCTAAAGTTAATGGACGCTGAGTCTTATCAACTTTATACCTTGTAACACAGGCAAGAACCCCTTCTTGGGTTGTTCCATTTTGAACTTTTTTCAAAACTTTATCAAGGTATGTGCTTTGTGAAAGTCCGATTAGGTGCTTCGATCTATCTCTATAGATCATAATGCCTAATATGTAAGCAGCTTCTCCTAGGTCTTTCATTGAAAAACTTTTGTTCAAGTAATCCTTTATGCTCTCCAAAAGCTCCACATCATTTCCAATCAGCAATATGTCATCCACATATAATATTAGAAACTCTACAGAGCTCCCACTCACTTTGTTGTAAATACAAGATTCTCCTACAACTTGTATAAACCCAAACGCCTTGATCACCTCGTCAAAGCGCTTATTTCAACTCCGAGATGCTTGCACAAGTCCATAAATGGATTGCTGGAGCTTGCTTACTTTGTTAGCATTCCCTGGATCGACAAAACATTCAGGTTGCATCATATACAACTCTTCCTTAAGAAACCCATTAAGGAACGCCGTTTTGACATCCATCTGCCAGATTTGATAATCGAAAAATGCAGCTATTGCTGACATGATTCGGACGGACTTAAGCATCGCTACGGGTGAGAATGTCTCATCATAGTCAACTCATTGAACTTATGAAAAACCATTTGCCACAAGTCGAGCTTTATAAACGGTCACATTACCGTCCGCGTCCGTCTTCTTCTTAAAGATCCATTTGTTATGAATAGCCTTGCGACCTTCAGGTAATACTTTTAAAGTCCACACTTTGTTTTCATACAAAGATCCTATCTCGTGTTTCATGGCCTCTAACCATCTGTTGGAATCTGGGTCCACCATTGCTTCTCCATAATTCGCATGCTCATTGTTGTCTAACAACATGATAGACAAGACAGGATTCCCATACCACTCAGGAGCAGTACGCGCCCTTGTCGACATGCGAGGTCCAACAATAACTTGATCCGAAGCTTCATGATCATCATCATTAGCTTCCTCTTCAACTGGTGTTGCCTCGACAGAAATTTCTTTCTGCCCCGCGCCACCATGTTGTTGAAGCAGATGCTCCACAACTTCATCAAGTTCTATCTTCCTCCCACTCAATTCTTTTGAGAGAAACTCTTTCTCAAGAAAAGTTCATTCTTAGCGACAAACACTTTGCCCTCGGATCTAAGATAGAAGGTGTACCCAACTGTCTCTTTTGGGTAACCTATGAATACACACTTTTCCGCTTTGGGTTCCAGCTTTTGAGGCTCAAGCTTTTTGACATAAGCATCACATCCCCAAACTTTGAGAAACGACAACTTTGGCTTCTTGCCATACCATAGCTCATATGGTGTCGTCTCAACGGATTTTGATGGTGCCCTATTTAAAGTAAATGCAACTGTCTCTAATGCATAGACCAAAAACGATAATGACAAATCGATAAGAGACATCATAGATCGTACCATATATAATAAAGTACGATTACGGCGTTCGGACACACTATTATGGTGTGGTGTTCCCGGCGGTGTCAACTGTGAAACAATTCCACATTGTCTTAAGTGAGCGCCAAACTCGTAACTCAGATATTCGCCCCCTCGATTAGATCGTAGGAACTTGATCTTCTTGCTACGATGATTTTCAACTTCACTCTGAAATTGTTTGAACTTTTGAAATGTTTCAGACTTGTGCTTCATCAAGTAGATATATCCATATCTACTCAAATCGTCGGTGAAGGTGAGAAAATAACGATATTCGCCGCGCGCCTCCACACTCATTGGACTGCACACATTAGTATGTATGATTTCCAAAAAGTCACTTGCACGCTCCATTGTTCCAGAGAACGGATTCTTAGTCATCTTGCCCATGAGGCATGGTTGTCACAGCCCCAGATCTAGAATTGTTTGTCATTGCATCTCATGCATGCATTCCTATTTTTTTTGGAATGAAATGAGGAGTGATCAAGCCTCATCATTTAAATTTTTGTCAAACAAGCAACAAAAAAATTGCTCCAAATAGATTCAACGAAATGTCCCTGATTTTCCAATAAAATATTGGACTGAAATAAAAAAATGTCAACCAGTATTTTGGATCAGAGAAACATTTTATATTAGTTTTTGAATTAATCAAACAACTATTTTAAATGGAATTATATTTGCTATATATAAAATATAGATTTATAAAAACTAAAACTATTATGTGGCATTGGACATTTATATTTATGCCACATAAATATATTATCAGGATTTTGCAAAATGATTTGGATATTTTTTCAAATCAACACAAATGTCAGAATTAGAAAACAGAAAAGAATAAAAAGGAAAATAATAGAAAACCCTTACCTGCTTACCTGGCCCAGGAAGGAGATGGCCCAGCCCACTGGCCTCTGCCAGTCATCGTCTACCTATGCCACAAGGCAGAGGCGAGACTAGGCACGACGCCGGGCGAGCCAGCTCCTGCTTCGTGCTGGTGGCCACCCATGCATCCCTATCCGTCCGTGGCCACCACCTAGACCCCCTCGGGCTCATCCCCCTCTCTGGTCTCTTCCCCATCTCTCTACTTCTCCCTCCCCCATGGATCCTAGCAAGTCCGTCACCGCCGTCTGTCGCAGCCGTAGCCTCCGGCCACCCCTCGCCCCTCTGTTGTGCCCATAAGATCCACCGCGAAGCCCTGGTCCTCTACGCCATTGGAATCAAGCCGAGATGACCTGCATCACCAATGCCATATTCATCTTATTCCTTGGACTCGCCGGTCGTCGTCGTTCGATTCGTCCCCAATAGAGCCTCCCCGAGCGCGCTGACCACCTCCCTCTCACCGCAGTGAGCTACTGAACCTAGTCCCCCTCTTCCCACAGTCGTTTATTCCCTCTAGCTCCGGTTTCGGTGAGCTCGTACTCTGGCCGCCACGGACGTCGTCGCTGTCGTTGATGTAGTGCACCCTAGGTGTTGTCACTTGCTATATCGGATGCGTGTGAGCGCGTGCTTTCTATAGAGCCAAACCGCGCCCAAAATGGATGCCCGTAGCATTTTTCGACGAGCACCACCGTGCCGGCGTTGAGCCGCCGGTGGCTTTGGCCCTTTTGACTAGGGGTTTGACCCCTCAAAGTCACAGACAGGTGGGCGGAGCTTTGTTTAGTTAAGGATTTAGTTGTTAATTAAATAGTTAGTTTAATCAAACCTTTAGCCAATCAAAGATGGGTCCCACATCTAATTAATTAATTAGTTAGTTCATAAACCCCGTTATTAAACTAAGCCACTAACGTGTGGCCCCCACACATCAGATTTGACCTGACCCAGGTCAGTTGACCTCCTCACCTCACCCTCACGTCATGTTGACACAATTAATATATTTTGGAATTAAATCAATCAAAGAAATTCCTAGAAAATGTTGAAAACTTCTAAAAATCATAAAAAATAATATGTAAGTTCAATGAAAATAATTTATATATGAAAAATGATTAGAAAAATTCAAGGAATCTGATTATGGCATTTTCATGGATGTTTGAGAAAGTTAACATCACCAAGTAGGCAAAATGATGATTAGGGTAAATTTAATAAATAGTTTGGAGTTGGAATTTGGTATATATTTGAATTCCACTTCAATTAATAAGACCAAACATTGAGCTAGGAAACTCGGTACATCAATATGCCATCTTCATGCATGATAAAACAAGTTATGCGTGAGAATCATGTCGAATCAATTAAAAGGGTATCCGAAAAATACCTTGTTTGAAGTGATATTTGAATTTTGATTCAAGCCAGCTTCAACTTAAGAAATGGTTCTGATGATGTGATCGTTGACATTGAGGAAGACTTATTGCTATCTTCAGAACTGTTAGACAAGCAAACCCCCTTTGAGCATATTGATATAAACCCACTCTCTCGCTTCTTCTCTCTTTTATTGCATTAGGACAAGCACGATTCAACTGTTACATGTTCTCGGTAGTTGAACCCATTCCTCTGCATGACCTGATTTTGCCACAGTTAATAGTTGAAACCACTTAGCATGAGTAGCAACTGCTTGAGCCTTGTTGTGCTTACTCATTTATGCTTGCTTACTTTGCCTGCTATGCTTAGAGTCGTGTTGGGTCTGATCCATCTAGACGATGAATCTGAATGGTGGTGTTCATGTTCTACAGTGTGAGAGTAAAGGTGTGAATCCTATTTGGTAAAGGTAACGATGAGAGGTTGTGTAGGAGTACATGGCGGGTTGTCCCATTGGGACCGTCCTTAAGAACTGAGTCCCGTGTATGTTATCCAAGACTAGGTACTACCACATATTGGGATCCTTAATTGACTCTCTGGACTTATTAATCACCAAGATTTCTATCGAGGAGTTGCAACTAGTTTCTCGTGCTTGTAGGACATGCTAGTAGTCTACCGAGTGGCACCCCATATAGGTGGGCTTGGGACAGACTAGGCATCGAGCCCGGTGTACCAAGCGTAGTACCATCCGTCGAGGTGGGCTTGGGAACCCTGTACACATCGTCTGGGACCGTAGAGGAAACTTCGGCCGGACTTCCTTGCGGGTTTAGTCTCAAATAGGTGATAAACGTGGACTAGAGTCTTGTGTGGTTAGTTATGTCGTGGCCGACACCCACGCCAGTGCTTCCGCTTGAAGGTTGCCGAGATGCATGACGTGCATATCGTGATAACTGGTGGGAGCATGTGTGAAGAAGTACATCCCTGCAGGGTAATCTAATCTATTCGAATAGCCGCGTCCGCGGATATGGACTACTTGGAAACTTATATGGTCATAGACAACTTGAATGGATTCTATAAAATATTCAAGATAAGTGTTAGTGCTATGGATGGCCTTCTCGTAGGGAGACGAGAGTGGATCCATAGTGGTGTATTGAATTGGTGAACATGTGGACTCGTGTGCGCTACCTCACCTCAAAGAAAGTACTTGTAGTCGTAGTACGTGTTAGACAAGAGCCAAAGCTGGCTTGCTACAATTAAACTCCACAACCCCTTCATTGATACTGATGCATATATAGATAGTTCTGATGTAAGTATTGTTGAGTACCTTTGTACTCACAGTTGCTTTATTTATGTTTTTGTAGAGAATACCTTAGTCTCACTATTGGTTCTACACGATGTAATCGACGTTGACCGGAATAGCTTGGGAATCCCAAACAGAGTTCTGGTTCCTTCGGTAGAGTCATTGTAGCTTTTCAGGCACTTTTAGTAGATGTTTGTACCCAGACATGTTATGCTTCCGATTGATGTTTGTACGACTTGACTGTCGGGTCACGAGACCCCTGTTTGTAATATCATACTATGTTGATCCTTATGAGTCTTTAATAAAAGCTTGAGTCATAGAGTTATGTTATGAAATGCATTATATGTGTGGGATTCGACACCTAGTTGAGTGCCTTTAGTAGTACTCTTTATGGGGAAATGCCTCTTTGTCCCTCCACCGAGCTTTGGTAGCTTGCTACTGCTCCGGACACATTGATTGACCAACATGTATCCTTCTTTGTTGCTGTGTCTGTCCATTCGGGGAAATGTCACGCGGTGTAATGGAGCCCTTGTAGCTTGCTACGACTCATCTACACACGATGATGACCGACCTCTGCTTTGCTGGGTTATGTATGCATGTCCCTGTACGGATGTACCACTTGGGTTTATAACTAGTCATGTCGACCCGGGTTCTTTTTCGTTTGAATGCTACCAACACATTCATATACGTGAGGCAAAAGACGCAAATGGTCCCGGCCAAGGTAAGGTGGAAGCCGTGGAGTTTACCGTGCATGAGGCCACAAAGTGACGTGATGTGTTACAGGCTGGGTTCTTATGATTCAGGATCGGGGTCCCGACAGCTTTGGTATCAGAGCTTGACTGCCTGTAGGATAACCAAGCCAAACTGGTCGATGTTGAGTCTAGCTACTCTTTAGTTATATAAGGGAAATGTTTGTGGAAGGGAACGTAAGGCTCTTTTTACTCCTTTCCTTGTGTCATTCTTATTCTGAGTCACCCTCTTCTTTATTCTACGGGGTTTAAGGATTAGGCTTTCTCATCTATTCATTAGGATGACCAGTTACTATGCCAGAGACTTATAGAAAAGTTGTTGTCTTCCTGGATCAGTGTCTTCATAAGAATTCAATTGTTATGTTGTCATTTTTCTTGCAGGTTGCCTCATATTTCATACTGTACATCCATTATGTTGTCCGAGTTTTCCAAGGTTTCTAAACAAAATCTGATGCAATTGCAAATTCCTTCTTCCTGTTCACGATGTATTTTTGGCCAAACAAAGTACACCAATTATTTTGTTGAGGTACTTTATTACCTCGACGTATTGTTGAAGTATTAGGAAACCATGTTACCTCCAAAAAAACCACCCAAGAGTCTACATGTGTTTTGGTTCCTAGTGTGATAATTCTGGCCATCATTTTCGAAAACATCCCGTGATGTTATTTAGCTAGCAGGTATTCTATTTCTCGGTTCTTGAATCCAAGGATCATTCTGCTCACTTCGGCTGAGAGTATTTCTAGTTCCTTTAGAATGATTAGTAACCTTGTTGTAGTTCCCAAGGTTCATGGTATATCATTCTTCCAATAACATGGACCATCTCTAGCAGAAGTTCTTCATGAACTAAAGATCATAACAAGAGTGCTCATGATGAGTTCTCTACTCCATATTGTGATTCTGCCAACTTCGCCCTTCTGCATGGGTTATCTGGAAGAATTGTGTTGAACACGTTCGACATGCTAATCTATGAATCCACAAGTCAGAAAAATCATGTGCTCTTGAGTTGCCCCACTTCAATTGTTTCTGATCTTCATTTATGAGAGGATAGACAAGAGTAGCTGCGCATTCGTGTCATCGATGTATTTTATTCCTGTGGTATTTCAAGTTGTTCTATTTACGAATGACTGGGAGAAGCAAACTCCAGCCATTTCTTGGGTTGGGTCAAAGTAGTTGTATTCCGCATATCAAAATGCCAATCCAGCTTTTGTTCTGTTCTATCTTGGAGTATTACCTTCTTTTGTTAAGAATGTCATGAGAATTGCACCATCTGTTATGAGCTCTTGAGGTAGTGATACTTTTCGCTATCATTGTTAATCCCTCAGTTTCCGTGTTGGTCGTAACCGGAATATCGACAAGTGAACCATGATGTGTGAAATCAATACTCCTAGCAATGCCATTGCTTGGTAATTAATGGACAATAAATTCACTCTTATGGTGATGGTGATTGAATCGTCATCCTAAGATTGAGCGTGCTACCTAGTCCATGTTTCATGGTGCACTTTTCGATCAATGGGTTAGGATTGTGTAAATCCTTCGCTCTTTGATCATATCATCTTGCCCTGAACAGAGAGATTGCTCCCGAGCTTAATAACATATCGGTGGTTCGTGATTTTCCGAATATGTTCTCGAAAGTATTACCAGGTTGTTTCCTGACTGTTATGATAGAGCTCGTGATCAAGTTGGTTTCCCTATAATCCACCCTTCTCCAAGTATCCGTGTTGGATACCCCCGAGCTAGTTGGTTAAGCTAAACAACAACTTGGAGCGTTGGGAGATAAAAGCTTGCCTAACTTAGTTCATTCCAAAGGGATATCTGTTGTGTTGCGTGATACTTGAACAAACATGATATTCTCATCGGTTGATTCGTGTGATCACTTGTTGCATATATTATCTCGTCCAATTTTTGATTTGAGTATGGGCTATTGTCAAATCAAACTCAGAACCAAAGATTTTCATAACGGTGTCTTACTCATGGATTTCCTTGAGCATACACCATTATATTCTTTGGTCTGACCAATGCTATCATCTTGCTCCCATAGTTGCAGAAATCCACTTATATGGATATCTTGATGGATTGTTGTTGACTCAATCGGCATCATTTTCATTTGCTACATGATTTATGTTGGACATTAAGCTAGTGTTGGAAACTTTGTAGACATTGTCTTCGTGTCTCGTGCATGAGGTATATGTTAGGTGTAAGAAGTGACTTCTTCTCCATTCATGTGGAATTGGTGCAAATTGCCGCCATGAATTTGAGAAGGTCGTTTTGTTTCCTTCGGAATAATCCCAAATCAGTCATGCATGTGCGAAGTATGTTCTGGTTTGATAGCTTTGCAACCTTTCTCTCCATATGTATTCCTAGCACACCAAGACACTCATTGATTTGTTCAAGGAAAAGAAGTTAAGTGCCATTCCTGAAGGTACTAGACGGACTTACACATGGCTTAGTCATCCGCAATGATGATTCCTACCCAGAACTCGATAGTGTTTTGTTGTAAGATTTATATGTGATCACATTTGTCTTGGACACTGTGTTCACATGGGTCTTGCAATCCAGCTCATGTTTTGGAGTTGGCTTCCTAGTTCATCTCCTGAGAATCTCGCAACGTTATCTCGTCGATTCGTGTTGCACACCTTCTTTTTCAGACATGCTAAGTTTGAAACATCATGTCACCAACCAAAGCTGAATCTCACGCAGTTATAATGGTTGGAACTTTTCCCAAGAATCATAATATTGGTCTCTCTGTAACCCGGTAAGGTGATGTCGTGGCTAACACACCTAGCCATAAGACTTAATATTATAATATCTTGCATCAACAACCTTAGCCATCTCCTCGTGAGGTCTTTGTATGACTTATTTTGGAAGTTATTCCTCATGGACCCTTTGAGCCCCCAAGTCCGACCTTTACTTGATGTTCTAGATACCAAGAGGTTAAGTTATCTATTACATCAAGGAGAACATTTGAAGCAGAGTGCTAAATGTCTCTCGATCGATTATCTAGGTTTCGTTTCCTTGGCATCACTAAGGAGAAATCTGAGAAAGTGTTGTCTTCCTTTGCATCTGCATTCTCCATTATTATTCATCATGGTAGTATGATGTGTCACCAAGATCTTAGCGCGGATATTGGTAAAACTTTGATAAATAAGGAAATGCTCAAGTTCTTGAGAGCATGCTCAGACACTAGGTTATATCCTCGGTATCAATTGGAATGTGCCTTCCGTATGCCGAGCTGCTTTATAACTCTAGTTTCTTTCCAAACTGAGTATGCCATTCTTTCAAATTCCTTCAGACGATCAATTGTGAATTGCCTTACCCTGGTATGAAGAGTTTTAGTGATCTTTGTATCAAAAGTAATTCTTTTTGCCACTTAAGGGAATAACTCTACGAGTCACCTTCCTAACGTGCCCCATTATGGTATGAAGGGCAACTTAACTCCTCGCTACTTCGAAACCTTGTCTCCATCTATTTTAAGCGTGGAATTGTTGCCTACCAATTGAATCTCTGTCATATGCCTCATTTCCTCATTCCTGCTATGTGTTTTGTGTCTCAGCTCAAGGGACGTTCCTACGTCTCATCCTATGAGTTGATCATGAGTTACTCGATCTTCGAGGAGATCGAATCTGGTAGAGTCTTCCTGTTCTTTTGTTGTCATCTTAAGATGAAGACCTGGAAGACAAAGATGTCATGATCAACATGATGCAATGAATCAACATCTTCAAGGTGGGCAATTGGATCGTGAAGATTATGATAGTTTAGTGTCCCCTCTTCCTCTTCCCGACTACACTTGAATCTCAGCACGAGATTCTTGTTTAGTGGGGGTGAGTTGTCACAGCCCCAGATCTAGAATTGCTTGTCATTGCATGTCATGATTGCATTCGTATTTTTTCGTTGGGAAATGAAATGAGGAGTGATCAAGCCTCATCATTTAAATTTTTGTCAAACAAGCAACATAAAAATTGCTTCAAATTGATTCAAGGAAATGTTTCTGATTTTCCAATAAAATATTGGACTGAAATAAAAAAATGTCAACCAATATTTCGGATCACAGAAACATTTTATATTAGTTTTTGAATTAATCAAACAAATATTTTAAATGGAATTATATTTGCTATATATAAAATATAGCTTTATAAAAAATGAAACTATTATGTGGCACTGGACATTTATATTTATGCCAAGTAAAAATATTATCAGGATTTTGCAAAATGATTTGTATTTCTTTTCAAATCAACACAAATGTCATAAATAGAAAATAGAAAAGAATAAAAAGGAAAAAATAGAAAACCCTTACCTACTTACCTGGCCCAGGAAGGAGATGGCCCAGCCCACTGGCCTCTGCCAGTCATCGTCTACCTCTGCCACAAGGCAGAGGCGAGACCAGGCATGGCGCCGGGTGAGCCAGCTCCTGCTTTGCGCTGGCGGCCACCCGTGCATCCCTATCCGTCCGTGGCCACCACCTAGACCCTCTCGAGCTCATCCCCCTCTATGGTCTCTTCCCCATCTCTCTACTTCTCCCTCCCTCACGGATCCTAGTGAGGCCGTCGCCGCCGTCCGTCGCAGCCGTAGCCTCCGGCCACCCCTCGCCCCTCTTTTGTGCCCAAAGGATCCACAGTGAAACCCTGGTCCTCTCCGCCATTGGAATCAAGCCGAGATGACCTGCATCACCGACGCCATCTTCATCTTCTTCCTTGGACTCGCCAATCGCCGTCTTCGACTCATCCCCAACAGAGCCTCCCCGATCGTGCTGACCACCTCTCTATCACCGCAGTGAGCTACTGAACCCATTCCCCCTCTTCCCACAGTCATTTCTGCCCTCTAGCGCGGTTCCGGTGAGCTCGTACTCCGGCTGCCGCGGACGTCGTGGTTGCCGTCGATGTAGTGCACCCTAGGTGTTGCCGCTTGCTTCATCGGATGTGCGCGAGCGCGTGCTTTCTATAGAGCCAAAGCGCGCCGAAACGGATGCCCGTAGCGATTTTACGACGAGCTCCACCGTGTCTGGTGTCGCCGGCGTTGAGCCGCCGGTGGCTTTGGCCCTTTTGACCAGGGGTTTGACCCCTCTAAGTCACAGACACGTGGGGCCGAGCTGTGGTTAGTTAAGGATTTAGTTGTTAATTAAATAGTTTGTTTAATCAAACCTTCAGCTAGTGACAGATGGGCACCACATCTAATTAATTAATCAGTTAGTTAATAAACCCCGTTATTAAACTAAGTCACTGACGTGTGGCCCCCACACGTCAGGTTTGACCTGACCCAGGTAAGTTGACCTGCTGACCTCACCCTCACGTCATGCTGACACAATTAATATATTTTAGAATTAAATCAATTCAAAGAAGTTCAGGAAATGCTGAAAATTTCTAAAATTCATAGAAAATAATCTATAAGTCCAATGAAAATAGTTTATATATGAAAAATGATCAGAAAAATTCAAGGAATCTGATTATGGCACTTTCATGCATGTTTGAGAAAGTTAACATCACCAAGTAGGCAAAATGATGATTAGGGTAAATTTTATAAATAGTTTGGAGTTGGAATTTGGTATATATTTGAATCCCACTTCAATTTATAAGACCAAACATTGATCTAGGAAACTCAGTACATCAATATGCCATCTTCATGCATCATAAAACAAGTTATGCATGAGCATCAGGTCGAATCAATTAAAAGGGTATCTGAAAAATACACTGTTTGAAGTGATATTTGAATTTTGATTCAAACCAGCTTCAACTTAAGAAATGGTAGCTACATTAGCCATGCTACATTTCATTTTCATGTCATGATCATGCATCATGGTGTTGCATTTCCGTGAAGTAAATATTGTTCTTCTTGTTTGCTGGTGTTGTTCCCTCTTGGTAGACGATGGTTCCGACGATGTGATCGTTGACATTGAGGAAGACTCATTGCTATCTTCAGAACTGTCAGGCAAGCAAACACCCTTTCAGCATATTGATATAAACCCACTCTCTCGCTCCTGCTCTCTTTTATTGCATTAGGACAAGCACGATTCAACCGTTACATGTTCTTGGTAGTTGAACCCATTCCTCTGCATGACCTGATTTTGCCATAGTAAATAGTTGAAACCACTTAGCATGAGTTGCAACTTCTTGAGCCATGTTATGCTTACTCATCCATGCTTGCTTACTGTGCCTGCTATGCTTAGAGTCGTGTCAGGACTGACCCATCTAGACGATGAACCAAAATGGTGGTGTTCATGTTCTAGAGTGTGAGAGTAAAGGTGTGAATCCGATTTGGTAAAGGTAACGATGAGAGGCTGTGTAGGAGTACACGGAGGGTTGTCTCATTGGGACCGTCCTTAAGAACTGAGTCCCGTGTATGTTATCCAAGACTAGCTACTATTGCACATTGGGATCCTTAATTGACTCTCTCAACTTATTAATCACCTAGATCTCTGTCCAGGAGTTGAAACTAGTTTCTGGTGATTGTAGGACATGCTAGTAGTCTACCGAGTGGCACCCCCTACAGGTGGGCTTGGGACAGACTAGGCATCGTGGCCCGGTGTACCAAGCGTAGTACCATCCGTAGAGGTGGGCTTGGGAACCCTATACACATAATTTGGGACCGTAGAGGAAACTTCGGCCGGACTTCCTTGCGGGTTCAGTCTCAAATAGGTGATAAACCTGGACTAGAGTCTTGTGTAGTTAGTTAGGTCGTGGCGGACACGCACGCTAGTGCTTCTGCTTGAAGGTTGTTGAGATACATGACGTGCATATGGTGATAAGTGGTGGGAGCGTGTGTGAAGAAGTACACCCCTGCAGGGTAATCTAATCTATTCAAATAGCCGCGTTCGCAGATATGGACTACTTGGAAACTTATATGGTCATAGACAACTTGAATGGATTCTATAAAATATTCAAGGTAAGTGTGAGTGCTATGGATGGCCTTCTCGTAGGGAGACGAGAGTGGATCCATAGTGGTGTATTGAATTGGTGAATATGTGGATTCGTGTGCGCTATCCCACCTCAAATAAAGTACTTGTAGTCGTAGTACAAGTTAGACAAGAGTCAAAGCTGGCTTGTTGCAATTAAACTCCACAACCCCTTCATTGATACTGATGCATATATAGATAGTTCTGATGTAAGTCTTGCTGAGTACCTTTGTACTCACGGTTGCTTTATTTATGTTTTTGCAGAGAATACATTACTCTCCCTACTGTTTCTACACGATGTAATCGACGTTGACCAGAATAGCTTGGGAATCCTAGATAGAGTTCTGGTTCCTTCGGTAGGATCATTGTAGCTTTTTGGGCTCTTCCAGCCACTTTTAGTAGATGTCTGTACCCAGACATGTTATGCTTTCGCTTGATGTTTGTATGACTTGAGTGTCGGGTTACGAGAACCCTGTTTGTAATATCATACTATATTGACTCTTATGAGTCTTTAATAAAACCTTGAGTCATAGAGTTGTGTTGTGATGCGATGTTCCATCTACACATATCGTGTGTATTGTGTGTATGTTATTAAATGCATTATATGTGTGGGATTCGACACCTAGTTGTGTGCCTTTGGTAGTACTCTTTACGGGGAAATGCCTCTTTGTGCCTCCACCGAGCTTTGGTAGCTTGCTACTGCTCCGAACACATTGATTGACCGACATGTATCCTTCTTTGTTGGTGTGTCTGTCCCTTCGGGGAAATGTCACGCGGTGTAATGGATCCGTTGTAGCTTGCTATGACTCGTCTACACACGCTGATGATCGACACCCCCTTTCCTGGGTTATGTATGCCTGTCCTTGTATGGATGTACCACTTGGGTTTATAACTAGTCATGTCGACCCGGGTTGTTTGTCATTTCAATGCTAGCGACACATTCATACACGTGAGCCAAAAGACGCAAACGGTCCCGGCCAAGGTAAGGTGGCAGCCATGGAGTTTACCGTGCGTGAGGCCGCAAAGTGATTTGATGTGTTACAGGCTGGGTTCTTCTGATTCAGGATCGGGGTCCCAACAATGGTTCTGTAAGTGCATCTAGTGCCCCTTAGTGATTTTGGTGGTTTGAAGACTTATAGGTTAAGTATCTAATGAGTTTATGAGTGTACACATGATCTATAAGTCATTGAGGAGTTTGCGATATTTGAAGAATATCGACCCCTAAAAATATATATCTTCGGTTGAAGAAATTGGTTTGAAGCTGAAGATATGAATCGCGAGGAATCTGCGATGAAGTTGATATTCCTAATGAAGATACTGAAATCGAGGAATTCGGTGTGTCCTGGAGAAAATCATTTTGAAGACTTTGAAGCATGAAGATTTACTCTTTCTGTTTTATTTTCTTCGCATTTGAGTAATAGGAACACCGTACTATTAAAGGGGGTCGAAGTTACACTTTGGAATGAATTTCCTCATGATGCTCAACCCAAGCCTAATCCGACCAAAAGCCTCAAGTGAGGAATACGAGTGACATGAGGACTCTCACAGTTGAGGGTTCCGACCGTTTCGATAGCCACGCCAAGTCATTGGTCTTATCCACTCCAACGGTCATATTATTTAAGGGCATTAGTGTCAAATCATGTCGGGATGCTCCTAGGCTATAAATAGCCACCCCCACAACCATTAGCTGGTTGGCTGCTCCGTTAGAAACTAACACTTGTCATAAGAGCAACCCAACTCCTCAGAGTATTCCAGAGTAATTCATCAATGAGGAAATACCCCATACACTGAAACCACAAACCAAACCTAGTGATTGAGCATCACTGAAGAAGTTGTTCCTGTGTGGGACTGAAGCCTTTTACCTTTGAGGACTGTGCATCCTCCAGACCGTTAGGCGTCATGGTCTAGAGCTTTCCAGCAATCAATTGTGGATCGTCGGGTGACCAAGTTTGTGAGGGTTTGGAAGTCTGCCCTGAAGACTTACCACGGGCGTTGGGCGAGGACTATGTGTTCATAGCACAAGGAGAACACGGTAGGGACTGTGTGTCCCGGGACTGTGTGTCCTTTGGTTTCAATACCAAGCCGCTCCAAACCAGATGTACGACTGTCGCAGCAGTTGGAACTGGGTCATCAACGACTGTCTTCACTCAGAAACGGGTTCTAATTCCTCAACTCCTTACTTTCCTCGTATTATGTGTTGATGACTTTCACTGCTACTGTTTGAAGAATTTGCTGAAGACTTTCTCTGAATTTCCTCAAGCCCAAATTCTTCACGTCAGTTAATCCTCATCTGTATTGTGTGTGCCTGCTCACAGTGCAATCTGTTTTCACATTCTTCACTCTGAAAAACTTCTGTTGTGAAACTTTGCACTTCTGATCCTTTACTGTTTCTGCTGTGAGTTAGTCATCAGTGAGGAATTTCCTCAAAAGGAATTTCCTCAGTAATGAAATTCTAAAAATCTCCTATTCACCCCCCTCTAGTCGATATAACGCACTTTCAATTGGTATCAGAGCAAGGTACTCCCTTGTTCTGTGTGATTTTGGTTTAACCACCTGGAGTTTTAGTTATGTCAACTGCAGGCATGTTTAAGGTGACTGCAGCATGTCCTACCTTCAAAGGAAAGAACTTCCCCTTCTGGAAGAACAAAATGCAAAGGCATCTACAAGCTATTGATAATGATCTCTGGTATATTGTGGAACATGGCGTCCCCATCTCTGCTAGTGTCTCTGCTGCCGATCTGAAGAAATTCAAGCAACTCGATTCTCAAGCGAAGAATATCATCTGTGGCCATCTGAGCCCAAGCTAGTTTGGAAGAGTAAGTGCGTTGGGCTCTGCAACACAAATCTGGGAGAGACTGTGGAAAGTAAATGAAGGAGTATCAACCCAGCGTGAATCTCGTGTTGATATTCTTCGCAATCTCTTCAATCGCTTCAAGAGACATGACAATGAAAGATGCCAAGACACCTTTGATCGCCTCACTAACATATCAAATGAACTGCAAGCACTGGGAGCTCGAGACATCACTCATCACGAAGTTGTGAAGAAACTGCTGAGATCTTTGGATTCTTCATTTGATACTTTAGTTCTGATGATTCAAGAAAGACCAGACTACAAGATGCTTGATCCAGCTGATATACTCGAAAGGCTAAATACTCATGAATTCCAGCTAAAAGAAAAGAAAGATCTATATGGACCAAGCTATTCCAGACCACGTGCACTGAAGGCTAGAGGAATTTCCTCATCTGAAGAAGAAGACACAGATGACAGCATTGGTGACCCTGAAGAATTTGGAGAGGAGCTTGCAATGCTCGTGAGGAAATTCCAGAGATTTACACGACGTGGCCAGTTCAGTAAATCTTCAAGAAGAGACATGAGGAAATCAGAATCTTCATCTGAGGACTACAAGAAACGAACGTGCCACAAGTAAAAGAAATCAGTTCATTACATTGCTGATTGTCCCCGTTGGGGAAAGGAATCAAAGAAGAAGAAATACAAGGATGACAGTTCTGAAGACTCAAAGAAGAAGAAGAAATCTTCAAAATCCTCATCTGCAAAGCCCTCATCGCACAAGAAGACTAGTTTCAGAAAGGCTCGGGCACTTATTGGCAAGGAAATGGACTCAAAGGCAGAATCAGAGGAAGGTGATGAAGAAGAGGGTTCTGATGGAGACTCAGAATCTGGATAGGCTAGTCTTGCACTGGCAACCACTTTCGTCAGCAAGTCAATCTTCAATCTTGAAGAAAATTATTGCACCATCCACACTGATGACTATGTTGATGACTTCGCTCCAACCTATGGCTTCATGGCAAAAGGTTCAAAGGTACTAAATAATGCATCCTCCTCTGATTCAAGTGACTGTGAACCTGATGATTATAAAAAACCTAGTTACAGTAAACTTGCTATCATTGCCACTAAACAACAAACTACCCTGGAAAAGCTTCAGAAACTCCTAGATAAAAGTGATGATCTGTTGAATGATGAAATGAACCTTACCCAAATCCTCACTGAAGTTGTGAAAAGTCTTCAGTCTAGATTTGATAATCTTCAGGATCGTTATGATACACTCCTCACTGATCATGAGAAGCTTTCCTATGAATTTCTTCAAAGGAATCTTGATCTTGAGAAGTTGAGGATGTCTCATAATGATCTTCGTATGGAAAATGATTCATTA
The DNA here is from genome assembly GCF_904849725.1 of Hordeum vulgare subsp. vulgare. Classification (NCBI taxonomy): domain Eukaryota; kingdom Viridiplantae; phylum Streptophyta; class Magnoliopsida; order Poales; family Poaceae; genus Hordeum; species Hordeum vulgare. The sequence goes on along the minus strand of NC_058518.1, from coordinate 118,472,580 downwards.
CTAGCTCAACAGATCAGCGCTGGTCAAGTTGAATTCATTCCTCCATGTCTTAAATGCATTGAACGCGAAACTGCTAATTCCTCACCAGAATCATCAAATGCTACTATTGCTACAAATTCTTCAACTGCACGTGTTGTGTCTATTTCCTCACTTGAGGAAAACACAAATGTTACTGATGAAAATGCAGGGTTGAAGGAATTGTATGTGACAGGCATATAGAAAAGCCTCAAAGGACATCAAACCCTTTGTGATGTGCTCAAAAAGCAGATCTTGAACAGGAACCCGAGGAAAGAAGGAATTGCTTTTGAGAGGAAATTAAATGTTGATGGATCTTATTGGAAACCTGAGCAGTATCCCAAAACCTCATGGGTTGCTGCTACTGGGCCTCCTTTTGATCCATCTAATCTAACTGGCTTTTCATGTGAATTATCTTATTCCTCAGATGAGTCATTTGACTCCAACTATAAACTGTTCAAAAATCAATCTGGTGAAGTATTTGCTCGATATGTTGGAACTAACTGCAGGAATGGCCCTCCCTTGAGGAAAATCTGGGTTCCCAAAAGCTGTCTTGAAAATCTTCAGGTGAATGTCCTCATGACACCACCACTGAAGAATCTGAACCCCAGATCAAATTCCTCAGGAGGACCAAAGTCTTCAAGAGGATTAAAATCCACAACTGGTCAAAATTATGCTCGTACCCGTGCTAATGCGTCTAACATGCAGGGAAATTACAAGGAATATGAATATGAGCGCTACTCTTCAAATCATTATGTTCATAAATCTTCAAACCAGTTCTCTTCATATTCATATGAGTACTTTAACCCCCTACTATAAGAGAAGTGCATTAGCTTCAATGCCACCTTTCTCATATGGTGCTCGCAGGATGATGACTGCTTTGCCACCCCTTCAGATGTAGGTGGTGAAGAAATCGAACTAATCACCTCTGCAGGTCAGGTCTCCAGATGAAAATCATCATCTGAAGAATTTGCTGGAGACCTGAGGAAATGCTTGATAAGACGCAAGCTAATGATTGATGAAATAGAAATATTTCACACATCCTTATATTTCTGTTGTGATGAAATTCTTATCTGATGAAATTAATATTATATTCTTCAAATTTGAAGCATATGAGATGGTAAGTTGTACTAATTCATCTACAGGATGACAAACCCAAGAATACTGAGTGGGTTCTTGATAGTGGCTGCACACATCACATGACTGGTGATAAAAGCTTACTGATGAATATGCCACTAACTCCATCACCTCTAAAGCAAATCACATATGCTGACAAAGGTAAAAGCAAGGTATTGGGACTTGGCAAAGTGGCTATTTCCAAGGATAGGCATATGGACAAAGTGATGCTTGTTGAATCCCTTGGTTTTAACCTCATGTCAGTCTCGATGCTTTGTGATCTTGGTATGATTGTTATCTTTGGTAGATATAGATGTGTAGTCATCATGGAATCTGACAGATCCAAAGTCTTCGAAGGTGTAAGAAGAGGGGATTTGTACATTGTTGATTTCTCTACAGGTCCTCAACCAGCCACTTGCTTACTAGCAAAAACCTCAGAAGGATGGTTGTGGCACCGAAGACTAGGTCATGCAGGCATGAGGAATTTGCACACGCTTGCAAAGAAGAAGCATGTCATCGGCATCGAATTAGTCAAATTCCTCAAGGATCATCTCTGCGGTGCTTGTGAATCTGGGAAAATGACCAGATCCAAGCATCCCTCGAAGACTATCATGACCACTACACGTCCATTCGAATTGCTTCATATGGATCTGTTTGGACCTACTCACTATGCCACACTAACCAATGCAACATCTTTATATGGCTTCGTCATATTTGATGATTATTCGAGATATACATGGGTGCATATCATAGTGTATAAAACTGAAGTGCAGGAAATATTCAAACGATTTTCTTCAAGGGCCTCGACGATCTTTGGCATCAAGATCAAACATATCAGGAGTGATAATGGAACCGAATTCAAAAACACTGGTCTTGATGATTATCTTGATGAACTTGGTATTACTCACGAATTATCTGCTCCTTATACTCCTCAGCAGAATGGTGTCGTCGAAAGGAAGAACATGACTCTGGTTGAAATGGCAAGAACTATGCTTGAAGAATATCAGCCTCCTCGTCGCTTTTGGCCTGAAGCAATCAACACTGCATGCCATATCATCAACAGGGTATATCTTCACAAATTCCTCAAGAAAACCTCATATGAACTCCTCACTGACAAGAAACCCAATGTAAGTTATTTCAAAGTCTCCGGTGCAAAATGTTGGATTAGAGATCCTCACCATAGCTCAAAATTTGGACCTAAGGCACACATAGGTTTTATGCTCGGTTATGGAAAGGACTCGCACACTTACAGAGTAGTCAACAACTATCACAACAAAGTTGTTGAGACTGTAGATGTGTGGTTCAATGAAACTAGTGGCTCACAAAGAGAGCAATTGCCTTCTGATCCAGATAAACTGTCTCCTGAGAAAGCAATAAAGCTCAAACCTACTGAAGACATTGTCCCCACTGAGGAAATTGGTGAAGAAACGATCCCCATCACTGATGAAAATCAAGAAGATGCTCCTGAGGAAATTGCACCAGAACCACTTTCTCAGCCCAGACGAAATCCTCAACCAGCTCATCCGAGGATTGCAAATGAAGTGGAACTTGACAAAATCCTCAACGACATCAAAGCGCCAGGTCCTCTCACACGCTCAAAAGCTTCACACTTAGTTAACTTTTGTGGGCATTGTTCCTTTGTATCCATCACAGAACTCTCAAAAGTTGCTGAGGCTTTTCTGGAATCGAAGCGGATCCAAGCTATGCAAGACGAACTTCTTCAATTCAAGCTGAATGACATATGGGAGCTCGTCAAACGACCAGATCCTCGCAAGCACAACATCATCAGCACCAAGTGGATTTTCCGAAACTAGCAAGATGAGGACGGTCAAGTGGTGAGGAACAAGGCATGACTTGTAGCACAAGGCTACACCCAGGTTGAAGGAATAGATTTCGATGAAACTTTTGCACCCGTTGCTAGACTTGAAGCTATTCGAATACTACTTTCTTATGCTAATCATCATAACATCATCTTATATCAAATGGATGTGAATAGTGCATTCCTCAATGGTAAGCTTGAGGAAGAAGTATATGTTGCTCAGCCCCCAGGTTTTGAGGATCCAAACAATCCAGACAAAGTCTTCAGACTCAAAAAGGCTCTCTATGGTCTCAAGCAAGCCCCTCGGGCATGGTATGATACATTGAAGGAATTCCTCATGAAGAAAGGCTGCAAACCTGGTTCACTCGATCCAACTCTTTTCACTAAATCCTATGATAATGAGCTATTTGTGTGTCATATATATGTCGATGATATCATATTTGGCTGTACTGACAAACGATACAGTGATGAATTTGGTTACATGATGAGTGAAGAATATCAGATGTCCATGATGGGTGAGCTGAAATTCTTCTTAGGTCTTCAAATTCGTCAACAAAGCAATGGAATCTTCATATCACAAGAGAAATACCTCAAGGATGCTCTGAGGAAATTCGACATGCATGAATGCAAAGGTGCCAAGACTCTAATGCCTACCAACGGCCACCTCGGCACTGATGAAAATGGTAAAGATTTCGATCAGCAGGTATATCGTTCTATGATTGGCTCTTTATTGTATCTATGTGCATCTAGGCCAGATATAATGCTTAGTGTTTGCATGTGTGCACGTTTTCAAGCAAAAACGAAGGAATCACACCATAAGGCTATGAAGCATATTCTTCGACACTTAGCTCACACACCAACACTAGGATTATGGTATCCCAAGGGCTCAAATCTTCATCTGGTAGCGTATTCTGATTCTGACTATGCTGGTGACCGTGTGGATCGCAAGTCAACTTCTCGCACATGCCATTTCCTCAGAAGATCACTAGTTTGCTGGTCCTCAAAGAAGCAGAACTGCGTATCACTCTCCATTGCCGAAGCTGAGTACATTGCTGCTGGTTCATGTTGTGCTCAATTACTATGGATGAAGCAAACCCTCAAGGACTACGACATCAACATGAAGAATGTGCCTCTCTACTGCGACAATGTGAGTGCAATCAAGATTGCATACCACCCAGTATAACACTCGAAGACCAAGCACATTCAGATACGTCATCATTTTCTTCGGGACCATGTCCTCAAGGGCAATATCCTTATCGACCATGTGAAGACTGATGATCAACTGGCAGATATCTTCAATAAGCCCTTGGATGAGAAAAGGTTTTGCAAGTTGCGGTGTGAGCTAAATATCTTAGAATCTTCAAATATTTTGTAAAAACATGCACACATCCTAACACTTATGCAAAATTGATGACTTAGGTGTGCAACACATGATGAATCGATTTTCTTCAACTGATGAAGAATGTCACTCTGAATGTGAAGAAATCAACGAAGAAATTTATTCTCAGGGCCCTACGACAATTGTACACGACGTCTGTAATCAACATTCTTATATGGCGGGTCACGCCACTGCCAAATGTGAAATTCCTCAAGTTGATTTTCTTCAAATATTCCATTTCCTCAAAATGTGTATTTCTCCAAAACAGTTGTTCTTCATTGTGAAGATTTATCACAAAATCTTCAATAACACTTGATGACTTTCATTTGACTAGATAGACTGTGATTTGAAGTCCTCAACAGCATTCACTTATAGCTATTTCTTCAAGTTGATATTTCTGCTAAGTGAATGTGTTCGGACCCTACCTTCCCTCTATGCTATACTCATCCAGTCTGTTCAATTCTTCATATGCGTTCTACATGAAATTTGTTCAAAATCCTCACTGCGTCCTTGTCAGCTGATGATTTTGTAACGAAAATCCTCAAATCTTCAAAAATTGTTCCTTAATGCACACTAACTGAACCCCACTTCCCAAGATCGGATAACCACGATCTCCACTATCTCCACCGCCTTGTTCGGGAACTACACGTGTCCTGCGGAGACGTAGAGGCAGGGGCTGTTTGGTCCAAAATATTCGCGCCAACAGTAACTGTTTGGCTATAAATATGTCCCTATCCCCCTCGGCAAACTCTTCTTCGCCCCATCGCTCTCTTGCTACAGCAAAAGCACCACACCCTAGCGCCACCGCTGGAAGTTTCATCGCCGGTGAGGAAGAGCTTCACTGCCTCGACTTCTCCATCGCCGGAACCACGCCAGAGCCGGACCATCTTCGTCCGCCGCCGCCATAGACGTCATGTGTCGCCGTGTTAGGGCGCATTGGACATGCGACCGAAGAGCCTCTCTACACAACTTCTCTGTGTTCTTCGTGTGCTCCTTCAAGGATAAATAAAATCCCATTTTTACCGCAAGTTAGATCTACAATTTTACATCTTCTATGTGAAATGTGTTTTTCCTCAAGAATCGATAAGCACTTGATTCCTCAAACACTGTCTATCACCACATCATTGATGAACTATACTAAGCATCTAAGATTTTCCCGAGATTCCTCAATTGTGCAAATTTTCGGATCTGTACAAATCTGGAACCCAAGAATAGTATGCTTAGGCAAATTCCTCAACCACTGGTTAAATTCCTCAACTGTCAAACTTTTTCATTTTCTTCAAATCTGAGAACGCATATGACCTCTCCATATTCTTCGCAACTATACTCTGTTCACAGGTACACACATGTCTGCTGATGAATCTCTTGGTTCTCATCACATTAACTCATTTGCAACGTTTCTTGAAGAAAATCTTCAAGTCTCATCAGAATCCTCAAGAGTTCAATCTCATCAGCAAAATCCTCAGCTGAAGAAAATGGAGGATGACAGAAAACAGAAGGGAGGAAAGAAACTTGAGCAAAACAGAGTTGTGGATATCCCTGAGGATATTTACTTGGACTATTGCTCACCTGATGAAAATGAGACAATGGCCAAGAGAAAGATCCGGCTGTAGAAGAAAGAATGCCGATGGGAGAAGGAATGGAAGGAATACAGGTTTGTAAGTGCCAAATATGCGAAGAAATTCGCTCTAAAGCCCCCTGGCAAATGGGCCCCACTTGAGGCTCATCAAGTAGCACATCCCTCAAGCCTCAAGACCCTTGATGACTATCTAGATGAGAAGGAAAATCATCTAGCTAAGCTCAAGAAGCAGGCAGATGCTGCAGTGAGGAAATTCAATGAATCCTCAGTTGCTGCCTCAGCTGCAGCTGCTTCCTCTGCCGCTGAGACCTCTGGTTCAGCAATTCCTCAACCACAGTCTCTGCCGTCAAAGCCAAGGGCTCCAAAGCCTCATGAGAAGTCTGCTCAGGCATCAGTTACAAAACCCTCAGCACCAAAACCCTCAGCTCCAAAATCCTCAGCACCACCACCAAAGCCTCAAGAAACACCAGTACCGAAGCCAGTCATGAAGCCAATGACCACCACCTCGAGCTCCTCACTCCGAGCTACAACCAGCTCGGAGACAAAGTCTTCACCACCTCCGGTGAAGACTCACGTGTCTGTTGAAAGAGCAACTCTACCGAGCCCCAGCAAAATCATCATCGCCCCGTCTGCATCAGAGGGCAGTGATGAATATGATGATCAAACCCTGCAAGCCATAATCAGAAACAAGCAGGAGAGAGTAGCTCAGGCATCAGGCAGCACAATTCCTCTGGCCATGGACCCCGAGGTCCTCCTAGACTACATCAACATCTGGTATGAGGACCCAAACACTCCGCTTGATGATTTGAAACTTCTCCCTGGCATCAGCCACATGGTGGCCACTTTCATCAATGAAGCCAAGTGGAAAGAACAGCAGGCCAAGCAGGCCAAGGTTGCAAAGCTTAAAAAGGAGAAATTCCTCAAGCAGAACCTCCTTAGCTTGACGCCTTATGCACTGGTGTCAACACAGGCAGAGCTGAAGAATTTGACTCACAAGTACTCCAAGCTGTCAGATCGTAAGAGTCTCAAGAGCAATTTCATCAAGATGGACACTAAAGCTATCGATGACTACAACAAGAAGGCTGCACCTCTAGCACCAACTTCCTAGCCCTCGATTGAGGAGCCAGCAGATGAATCTCCTCATGCTGAGCAAACTCCTCAAGCTGAGGAAATCCACCAAGAATGCCGTGTAGATGTACCGGCTATTGAAGAAATCATCATGGAAGCTCCAGCTGATGAATCTGCTGCAGTTGATGAGACTGCCCCTGACCCAGCTGCTTCATCAAAGCATCCTGATGACTCTGTTCCAGCTGGTTCCTCAAAATCAGCTGAAGAATCTGTTGAGAGAACCCCTTCACCAAATGCTTCAAAGGTGAAGAAGATGACTCTGTCTGCATCAGACATGAAGAAAACCAGGGCTGCTGAGAAGGAAGCCAAAAAGAGAAAGGCCTCCTCAGCAGAAGAAGAAACAGAGGCCAAGTGCCTCAAAGCGCTTGAAGAGACTGCCCCTCTAGACCCTGTGCCCCTAAATGTCGCTCCTTCTTACGAAATGGTCATCCTTGATGATCAAGAGAAAGGGGCAGACGGGGAAATGAAGGATGCTGCCGCTGAGGAACACACCGACGAAGAAATTCGTATTGACGACAGTCCTCAGCCCTTCATTCCTCCAAAAGACACTGCTCAAGGATCAGCTGCACCAGCTGAAGAAACTGCCTCTGCCACCAAGCCAGATGAGGAAGATCAAACTGAAAATCCTCAAGCTGATGAAATTCAAAGCTCTGAGAAAAATCTTCAAGATGAGGAACAGGCTGACCCAACTCGTCCACCTGAGCAAGATGAAACTATTTCTCAGCCTGATGCACAGCCAGAGCAAGCCCCTCAGCCTGACGCCTAGGCAGAGCCATCTCCTCAGCCTGAAGTCCCAGCTGCTGAAATTCCTCACCCTGAGACAATGCATTCGTCGTGCTCAACCCCGAGTCTACAATTGTTATCTCCCCTCCTACTCCTCAGCAAAATCTTCAATCAGTTCAGCGTCAGCCATTCTCCAAGCGTCCAGAGTTTCAAAAGGAGAATTTTGTACTAGGTTGCAAAGCTTAAAAAGAACGCATGTACTTCATTGGAGAGAACCCCTATGACAAGCCTCAAATGAGGCATCTGAAGTTTTGTACTAGGACACAAATGAATTACTATGCCTCTGTGTTGTGTGGAAGAAACAAGATATTCTAGCACATGCATATTCCTCACGTTGAACTTGAAGCGATATCGTGCCTAGAACCAGTCCTCAATGTACTCCATGATGTTGGTTTACTGCCAATGTGCTCCGACATCTCTCACTAGAACAACGAGCTCATTCTTCAGTTCTATGCCATTCTTCACATCTCTTGCAACCCTGAAGACATTAACACTTGGGTGTTTGATTGGATGACACAAAACACTCACTACAAGGCTCCTGCTACTGAGCTCCTCCGTGAACTCCCTGTACCAATTCCCTCAGAGGAGGCTGTGAAGCTTTATGGTGAGCGTGAGCTTCCCAATGGGATGATGGAAGTCCTCATGAAGCCTATGGCTGAAGGAAAACCACCGATAAAAACCTTCCTCGTCCACGAGCTCAAGTGTACACCCAGGTCTGTCTACAGAATCCTCTGTAGTGTGCTCGCGCCGATCAAAGGCCATGATAATGAAGAAGATGTCGTAGGCCTCATGAAGAATATCCTCTTCAACATCATTCATGGTATTCCTATCAACATCCATGATTTCTTCTTGAGGACTTTGGCCGACAATGCTATGTGTCCTTTTGACCACAAGATATATGCCCCATGGATCATGAGATTCATCAGGACTAGGATAGGCATCAACTTTCTCGCTGAGTGCCAAAACCATGTTGGTTATATGCCTCCTATCCGAGTCAACAAGAATACTTTCGAGCCCATTGAAGGAAAAGGCAAATCAGTGATTGAAGAAGGTAGTAGGCCCCTTGATGGCCAGTTCAGAGAGCCAGAAGCTTATTCTTCATGGGATGATACTGAGACTCGTCCGAAAAGCCCCGTTCCTCCTCGAGTGATGAATACAAGAGAGCTCCTCCTCAGTCTTCACCAGAAGGTGGATCGCAATCACAAGTGGGTCAAACGCCAGTTTGGCGCCATTGTGAAAACCCTCACTGAAACACAGAACTCTGTGAAGCTCAACCATCACTATCTGCATGATGTTTTTGATCGCACCTAGGCTACTCTTGCACATCTGAAGACTCAGACTGAGCTTGAAGAAATGGACTTTGAGCGAGACTTTGACTGGTCGTGGCCTCCCAAGAAGAAGTTCAGGCCCATTCCAGTTCCAGACCTTGAAGACAACTCCTTTTCTTCATTCCGCACTGCTGAAACTGATGAAGAACAGCTCGACACTGCTACCAGTCCAAGGAAGAAGACTAATCCCAAGAAGCGTCATGGATCTTCCTCAACCGCCAAGAAGTGAAGTCTTCACGGGCGTTAGTCCTCAGTTTGTCCCTTTTTTGTCACTTGATGACAAAGGGGGAGAAACTTGAGAATTAGTCTTCAAACGGGATATTTTTGGGGCTTATGAACTATATTTAAGTTACAAACTCTTGGCTCTTCTGAAGTTTTTATGTAATGAGTTGTAACTTAAGCCCGATGGTACTCTGACGCTTATGAACGTTTTTATTCGCATGCTTATTCCTCAAGTTTTAATGCACGCATGCTGGTATTCATCAGATACCATTTTTCATCATGCATTTTCATTTTCTTCATATGATATGTTACATGTATGCATGATTTACAAGACTCAGGGGGATATCTCCATGATATAAATCATCAATGTGCATTTGCTGTGAAAAGCAAAATCCTCACGATATGCACATCTTCAGGGGGAGTCTCTCTGAATCTTGATTTCAAATTCCTAAAATGAGTATTTACATTTCATATTTTTGATCCCTGTTGAAGACTTAACCTAATTGTCATCAACCACCAAAAAGGGGGAGATTGTAAGTGCATCTAGTGCCCCTTAGTGATTTTGGTGGTTTCAAGACTTATAGGTTAAGTATCTAATGTGTTTATGAGTGTACACAGGATCTATAAGTCATTGAGGAGTTTGAGATATTTGACGAATATCGACCCCTAAAAATATATATCTTCAGTTGAAGAAATTGGTCTGAAGCTGAAGAAATGAATCACGAGGAATCTGCGATGAAATTGATATTCCTCATGAAGATACTGAAATCGAGGAATTCGGTGTGTCCTCGAGAAAATCATTTTGAAGTTGAAGCATGAAGATTTACTCTTTCTGTTTTATTTTCTTCGCATTTGAGTAATAGGAACACCATATTGTTAAAGGGGGTCGAAGTTACACTTTGGAATGAATTTCCTCATGATGCTCAACCCAAGCCTAATCCGACAAAAAGCCTCAATTGAGGAATACGAGTGACATGAGGACTCTCACAGTTGAGGGTTCCGACCGTTTCGATAGCCACGCCAAGTCATTGGTCTTATCCACTCCAACGGTCATATTATTTAAGGGTAGTAGTGTCAAATCATGTCGGGATGCTCCCAGGCTATAAATAGCCACCCCGCACAACCATTAGCTGGTTGGTGCTCCGTTAGAAACTGACACTTGTCATAAGAGCAACCCAACTCCTCAGAGTCTTCGAGAGTAATTCATCAGTGAGGAAATACCCCATACATCGAAACCACAAACCAAACCTAGTGATTGAGCATCACCGAAGAAGTTGTTCCTGTGTGGGACTGAAGCCTTTTACCTTTGAGGACTGTGCATCCTCCAGACGGTTAGGCGTCATGGTCTAAAGCTTTCCAGCAGTCAATTGTGGATCGCCGGGTGACCAAGTTTGTGAGTGTTTGGAAGTCTGCCCTGAAGACTTACCACGAGTGTTGGGCGAGGACTGTGTGTTCTTAGCCCAAGGAGAACACAGTAGGGACTGTGTGTCCCGGGACTGTGTGTCATTTGGTTTCAATACCAAGCCGCTCCAAACCAGATGTACGACTGTCACAACAGTTGGAACGGGTTCATCAACGACTGTCTTCACTGTGAAACGGGTTCTAATTCCTCAACTCCTTACTTTCCTCGTATTATGTGTTGATGACTTTCACTGCTACTGTTTGAAGAATTTGCTGAAGACTTTCTGTGAATTTCCTCAACCCCAAATTCTTCACGTCAGTTATTCCTCATCTGTATTCTGCGTGCCTGCTCATAGTGCAATCTGTTTTCACATTCCTCACTCTGAAAAACTGCTGTTGTCAAACTTTGCACTTCTGGTCCTTTACTGTTTCCACTGTGAGTTAGTCATCAGTGAGGAATTTCCTCAAAAGTAATTTCCTCAGCGATGAAATTCTAAAAATCTCCTATTGACCCCCCCTCTAGTCGATATACCTCACTTTTAGGTCCGCATGTGTCAAGTGATTCAAAATCAAGTGACTCTAGAAGCCCATCAACATGGAGATTCTTCATGCGCTTAATACCAATATGACCTAAGCGGCAGTGCCACAAGAAAGTGGTGCTATCATTGTTAACTCTACATCTTTTGGTCTCAATGTTATGGATATGAGTGTCATCACAATCGAGATTCAATATGAAGAAACCCCTCACATTGGGTGCATGACCATAAAAGATATTACTCATATAAATAGAACAACCATTATTCCCTGACTTAAATGAGTAACCATCTCGCAATAAGCAAGATCCAGATATAACGTTCATGCTTAACGCCCGCACTAAATAACAATTATTTAAGTTCATAACTAATCCCGATGGTAACTGAAGTGAGACCATGCCGACGTCGATCGCATCAACGTTGGAACCATTTCCCACGCGCATCATCACTTCATCCTTTGCCAGGCTTCGTTTATTCTGCAATTCCTGCTTCGAGTTGTAAATGTGAGCAACAGAACTGGTAGCAAATACCCAAGCACTACTAATAGAGCTGGTTAGGTACACGCCAAGAACATGTATATCACATATACCTTGTTTGGCGTTGGCCGCCTTCTTATCGGCCAAATACTTGGGGCAGTTGCGCTTCCACTGACCAGTCCCCTTGCAATAATAGCACTCAGTTTCTGGCTAAAGTCCATCCTTGGGTTTCTTCGCCGGAGGGGCAACAGTTTTGCTGCTCTTCTTGGAGTTACCCTTCTTGCCTTTGCCGTTTTTCTTGAAACCAGTCGTCTTATTGACCATCAACACTTGATGTTCTTTCCGGATTTCTGACTCTGCGACTTTCAGCATCGCAAACAGCTCACTGGATGACTTATTCATCCCTTGCATGTTATAGTTCAACACAAAGCCTTTATAGATAGGCGGCAATGATTGAAGAATTCAGTGAGTGATAGCTTCTTGTGGGAGTTCAATCCGTAGCTGTGCTAGACGGTTTGAGTACCCAGACATTCTGAGCACATGTTCACTCACAGACGAATTATCCTCCATCTTGCAAGCATAGAACTTATCGGAGGTTTCATACCTCTCGATCCAGGCGTTCTTCTCAAAGATAAACTTCAACTCCTGGAACATTTCATATGTTCCATGAGGTTGAAAACGTCTTTGAAGTTCTGGTTCTAAGCCATACAAGACTACACATTGAACTAGTGAGTAGTCATACTTACGCGCTTGCCAAGCGTTCAAAACGTCTTGGTCAGCCGTGGTGGGTGGTGCATCTCCTAGCGCAGCATCAAAGACATAATTCATTTGCCCAGCGGTGAGGATAAGCCTCAGATTACGAGCCCAGTCAACAAAGTTGCTTCCATCATCTTTGAACTTAGCTTTCTCTAGGAACGTATTGAAATTCACGGTTGCTATTGCACGAGCCATTGATCTACAACATAAAATATTGCAAATTTACTTAGACTATGTTCAAGACAATTAGAGTTTAGCTAATCATATTACTAATAAACTCCCACTCAAACACACATCCCTCTAGTTATTTGAGTGTGGCATGATCCAAATTCACTAACTCAAGTCCGATCATCACGTGAGTTGAGTATAGTTTCAGTGGTGAACATCTCCATGTTGATCATATCTACCATATGATTCATGCTCGACCTTTCGGTCTCTTGTGTTCCTAGGCCATGTATGTACATGCTAGGCTCGTCAAGTTTAACCCGAGTGTTCTGCGTGTGTAACTGTTTCGCACCTGTTGTATGTGAACGTTGAGTCTATCACACCGATCATCACGTGGTGTCTCGAAACGACGAATTGTCGTAACGGTGCACAGTCGGGGAGAACACAATTTTATCTTGAAATATTAGTGCGGGATCACCTTATAATGATACCGTCGTTCTAAGCAAGATAAGTTGCATAAAAGGATTAACATCACATGCAAATCATAAGTGACATGATATGGCCATGATCTTGTGCTTCTTGATCTCCATCACCAAAGCACCGACATCATCTTCATCGTCACCGGCGCCACACCATGATCTCCATCATTGTGCCGCCATTGAGGTTGTCGTGCTATCTAAACTATTACTACTAAAGCTACAACCTAGCAATATAGTAAACGCATCTGCAAGCACAAACGTTAGTTTAAAGACAACCCTATGGCTCTTGCCGGTTGCCGTAGAATTGATGTGCAAGTCGATATTTAACTATTACAACATGATCATCTCATACATCCAATATATCACATCATGTCTTTGGCCATATCTGATCACATGCATACCCTGCAAAAACAAGTTAGGCGTCCTCTAATTTGTTGTTGCATGTTTTACGTGGCTGCTATGGGTATCTAGTATGATCGCATCTTACTTATGCAAAGCCACAATAGTGATATGCAAATTGCTATTTAACCTTCTCCAAGGACCGCCTCGGTCAAATCCAATTCAACTAAAGTTGAATAAACAGACACCCGTGAGTCATCTTTATGCAACAAGTTGCACGTTAGTCGATGAAACCGGTCTCTCGTAAGCGTTCAAGTAAGGTTGGTCCGGGCCACTTCAATACAACAATACCGCGGAATCAAGAAAATACTAAGGATGGCAGCAAATTGAACATCAATGCACACAAACCTTTTTGTGCTCTACTCGACATATCATCTACACATGAACCTAGCTCATGATGCCAGAGTGGGGGAACGTTGCATGGGAAACAAAAAATTTCCTACGCACACGAAGATCTATCATGGTGATGATCATCTATGAGAGGGAGATTGGATCTATATACCCTTGTAGATCACTAAGTGGGAAACGTTAATAAACGCGGTTGATGTAGTGGAACGTCTTCGCAATCCAAATCACCGCTATCCCACGATCCGGCCCGATCTAGTACCGAACGGACGGCACCTCCGCGTTTAGCACACGTACAACTCGATGATGATTTCTGCTTTTTTGATCCAGCAAGAGAGACGGGGAAGCAGATGAGTTCTCCCACAGTGTGACGGCGCGCCAGTGGTGGTTATGGTTGTATTCCTGCAGGGCTTCGCCTAAGCACCGCAGAAATCCGATCTAGAGGAAGAACTACGAAGTAGAGGTTTAGGGTTGCACGTGGCAAAGTTGTGTCTCAAAAACCCTAAAACTTCTAGTATATATAGGAGGAGGGGAGAAGCTAGCCTTGAGCCTCAAGGGAGCCTCCAAAGTTACGGCCGAAGTGGAGGACGGAGGAGTCCTCCTCCAATCCCAATTGGATTAGGACTTCTTCCTAAATTTCCCACCTCTTTTGGATTTTCCACATTTTTACTTATGGGCTTTCCTTGGATGACTTGTCAGCCATTATGCCTTATTGCGCATCCAATAAACCCATGTGGACCCCTTGGGGCGTGGTGGGCCCACCTGGTGGGCCCCCGGTAAACATTTGTCACTCCCGGTACACTACCGGCAATGCCCAAAATTCTTCCGGAATCCAAATACCAACATCCTATATATCAATCTTCATTTGAGGACCATTCCAGAAACCCTCGTGACATCCGGGATCTCATCCGGGACTCCAAACAAAACTTCGGTCACCAGCACCTATAACTCAACTATACTGAAACGTCACCGAACCTTAAGTGTGCAAACCCTGCGGGTTCGAGAACTTTGCAGACATGACCTAAGACACTCCCCGGTCAATATCCAATAGCGGGACCTAGATGTCCATATTGGATCCTACATATTCTACAAAGATCTTATCTGTTGAACCTCTATGCAAAGGATTCATATAATCCCATATACCATTCCCTTTGCCCTTCGATATGTTACTTTCTTGAGATTTGATCGTCGGTATCCCCATACCTATTTCAATCTCGGTATCGGCAAGTCTCTTTACTCGTTCTGTAATACAAGATCCCGTGACTAAGTCTTTAGTCACATTGCTTGCAAGGCTTGTATGTGATGTTGTATTACCGAGTGGGCCCCGAGATACCTCTCTATCACACGGAGTGACAAATCCCAGTCTTGATCCATGCTAACTCAATGGACACCTTCGGAGATACCTGTGGAGCACCTTTATAGTCACCCAGTAACGTTGCGACGTTTGATACACACAAGGCATTCCTCCGGTGTCAGTGAGTTACATGATCTCATCGTCATAGGAATGAATACTTGACAAGCAGAAAACAATAGCAACAAAATGACATGATCACATGCTACGTTTATAGTTTGGGTCTTGTCCATCACATCATTCTCCAAATGATGTGATCCCATCATCAAGTGACAACACTTGTCTATGGTTAGGAAACCTTAACCATCCTTGATCAACAGGCTAGTCAACTATAGGCTTACTAGGGACATATATTTGTCTATATATCCACACATGCATTTATGTTTCCATTCAATACAATTATAGCATGGATAATAAACGATTATCTCGAAACAGGAAATATAATATTAACTATTTTATCATTGCCTCTAGGGCATATTTGCAAGAATATGCAGGTCTAGGCATGAGCTAACACAGTAACATCTGTCATAGACGGATCGGGAAAATATGTGATGATATTTCCCTGGTCTCTAACTACTACCGGTGAGACGAAAACAGTGTAAAAGGTCCACGTTTGCTATGCTAGGGACGCGTGACAATCGAACGAATAGCGTATCCGCGTTCGTCTTGTGCTGCTGATCAACTTTCATGTTCAAAATATTTTCATCTGACTTATGTTTTAATTAGTATTAATTTTTAAAGTTTTATTCAAAATTCGGAAATTAAAGTAGATTAATTTAATTCAATAAATGCAATTATGACATCAGCAAGAGGTCACCATGACATCATCAGTTAACAGCTGTGTTGACTGGTCAAACTGACGAGTGGGTCATACGTGTCATTGACACATTTATTAATTAAGGTTTAATTAATACTAATCAGGTTAATTAATTACAATATTAATTAATTATCATCATTAGCCTTAATTTAGTTAACTGATTAATTAAGAGAATTATTTAATAGTTTTAATTAATAGATGGTTAAGTTAATTAACACAATTAAGCCGGTCAAAAAAAATTTAACACAATTAAATCTAATTATACTTTGCAATTAATTAAATATTTCAATAACTACTTGTCTAATTAACATTTATATTCCTGTTTTCATTAACAAAACATTTATGGGGCGTGGGCCCCGTGAGTCATAGGGCCAAGGGGTGGAACTGCCCAAATCAACTAATTACACACGTTTAACAGGTAATCGGTCCCACGGGCGAGTTTGGCCGGGGCCAGCAATGGTCGGGGTGGCCGAGGCTAAGCAGCAGCTGGCCACGGGGTGGGGCGGCCGGAGAAGCGGCAGCCGCTGGCGTGGGGGATTCCGGCGGGGAGCTCACGGGGCCGCGACCACGACGCGGCGGGCCGAACGGCAGCGTGGAAAGCGCGGGGCGAGCAGGACTGGGAGGTGCGCGGTGATGACCCACAAAGGTAGGGGATCTATCGTAGTTCTTTCGATAAGTAAGAGTGTCGAACCATTGAGGAGCAGAAGGATCTGACAAGTGGTTTTCAGCAAGGTATTCTCTGCAAGCACTGAAATTATCGGTAACAGATAGTTGTGTGATATGATGATTCCTAGCAAGTAGCAAGTAACAACTAACAATAGTAACAAAGGTGCAGCAAAGTGGCCCAATCCCTTTTGTAGCAAGGGACAAGCCTGGACAAACTCTTATAGGAGGTAAAGCGCTCCCGAGGACACATGGGAATTTCAGTCAAGCTAGTTTTCATCATGTTCATATGATCCGTGTTCGCTACTTTGATAGTTTGATATGTGGGTGGACCGGTGCTTGGGTGCTGCCCTTACTTGGACAAACATCCCACTTATGATTAACCCTCCTGCAAGGATCCGCAACTAAGAAAGAAGAATTAAGACAAAGTCTAACCATAACATTAAACTAGTGGATCCAAATCAGCCCCTTATGAAGCAACGCATAAACTAGGGTTTAAGCTTCTGTCACTCTAGCAACCCATCATCTACTTAATACTTCCCAATGCCTTCCTCTAGGCCCGAATAATGGTGAAGTGTTATGTAGTCGATGTTCACATAACACCACTAGAGGAGAGACAACATACAACACATCAAAATATCGAACGAATGCCAAATTCACACGACTACTTATAGCATGACTTATCCCATGTCCTCAGGAACAAAAGTGACTACTCACAAAGCATAATAATATTCATGACCACAGAGGTAGTGAATAGCATCAAGGATCTGAACATATAATCTTCCACCGAGTAATCCAACTAGCATCAACTACAAAGAGTAATTAACACTACTAGCAACCTTACAAGTACCAATCGGAGTCGTGAGACGGAGATTGGTTACAAGAGATGAACTAGGGTTTGGCGATGAGATGGTGCTGATGAAGATGTTGATGGTGATGAGTCCCCTCCGATGAGAGGAGTGTTGGTGATGACGATGGCGACGATTTCCCCCTCAGGGAGGGAAGTTTTCCCGGCAGGACGACCCTGCCGGAGCTCTAGATTCGTTCTGCTCAAGTTCCGCCTCGTGGCGGCAGCGATTCCTCCCGAAAGCCTCCTCTTGATTTTTTCTGGAACGAAACCCTCCTTATAGCAAAAGAGGGGAGCCAGAGGGCCAACAGGAAACCCACAAGCCCCCTAGGCGCGGGCAGGGGTAGGCCGCTACTACTTCTGAAACAACAGCGTCAGAAATTGACACGTTGACGGAGAATTGTTTACGTTGGTTTTTCCCTTGAAGAGGAAAGGGTGATGCAGCACAGGAGCAGTAAGTATTTCCCTCAGTTTGAGAACCAAGGTATCAATCCAGTAGGAGAATCTCGTCAAGTCCAGAGTACCTGCGCAAACACAAAAGAGCTTGCACCCAACGCTATAAAGGGGTTGTCAATCCCTTCAAGATTGATTGCAAAGTGAGATCTGAAGGCGGAAAGTGCAATGAAGTAATAGAGTAAGGCTGAAAATATGGCGTGGAGTAGACCCGGGGGGCCATAGTGTTCACTAGAGGCTTCTCTCAAAATAGAAAATATTACGGTGGGTGAACAAATTACTGTCGAGCAATTGATAGAACCGCGCAAAGTCATGACGATACCTAAGGCAATGATCATACATAAAGGCATCACGTCCGAGACAAGTAGACCGATACTTTCTGCATCTACTACTATTACTCGACACATCGACCGCTATCCAGCATGATGAACAGAGTAACGCCTTAAGCAAGATGACATGATGTAGAGGGATAAACTCAAACCAATGATGAAAACCCCATATTTTTACCCTTGATGGCAACAACATGATGCGTGCCTCGCTACCCCTTCTATCACTGGGTGAGGTCACCGCAAGGTATGAACCCAAAACCAAGCACTTTTCCCATTGCAAGAATCATAGATCAAGCTGGTCAAACAAAACCCACAACTCGGAGAGAATTACAAGGATATGAAATCATGCATAAGAGAGATCAGAAGAAACTGAAATAAGATTCATAGATAATCTGATCACAAATCCACAATTCATCGGATCTCGACAAACACACCGCAAAAGAAGATTACATCGGATAGATCTCCATGAAGATCATGGAGAACTTTGTATTGAAGATCCAAGAGAGAGAAGAAGCCATCTAGCTACTAGCTATGGACCCATAGGTCTATGGTGAACTACTCACGCATCATCGGAGAGGTCATGGTGTTGATGAATAAGCCCTCCGTATCCGAATCCCCCCTCCGGCAGGGCACCAGAACATGCCCCAGATGGGATCTTGCGGAGACAGAAGCTTGCAGTGGGAGAAAAGTACTTTCGATGATCTCTTGATTTTTTCTGGAATTATTGGGAATATATAGGCAAAATACCTAGGGCAGAGGTGGCCCAAGGAGCCCACAAGCCTAGGAGGCGCGGGCCCCCTGGCCGCGGCTAGGGGGCTTGTGGGGACCCTGGTGCCCCCCTGCCTTAGTTCTCAAGTTCCCCGATCGTCTTCTGTTTCAGAAAAAATCTTTTTGGAAGTTTCATTCCATTTGGACTCCGTTTGAAATCCTCCTCTGAAAGGGGTCAAAAACACGGAAAAAACAGGAACTGGCACTTGGCACTGAGTTAATAAGTTAGTCCGAAAAAAGATATAAAAGGCATACAAAGCATCCAAAGTTTGATAAGATAATAGCATCAAACCATCAAAAAATATAGATACGTTGGAGACGTATCAGCCGCGCCTAGCAGGCTTGTAGCCTCCTGGTGGCTCCCCTCTGGTACTTCTTCCGCCCAGTATTTTTTATAAATTCCAAAATAATTCCTCATTGATTTTCACGGCTTTTGGAGTTGCGCAGAATAGGTACCTCAAACTTGCTCCCTTTTCAGACCAGAATTCCAGCTACTATCATTCTCCCTCTTCACGTAAACCTTGTAAAATAAGAGAGAAAGGTCATAAGTATTGTACCGTGAAGTGTAATAACAGCCCATAAAGCGATAAATATCAACACAAAAGCATGATGCAAAATGGACGTATCAACTCCCCCAAGCTTAGACCTCGCTTGTCCTCAAGCGGAAACCGGGATCAATAAACATGCCCACATGTTTAGAGAGAGAGGTGTCGACAAAACAAAATACAGACATGCAAGCATCATGATCATAATCAGAATAGCAATATCATCATATAATCTCTCATGCTAAAGTGATAGTTCCTTCCCAAAGTAAAGTAGGGATCAAGAACCTTATTGAGAATTAACAACCAATAGCCTTTATACATTGAAGCAATTGCAATTTATCATAACATCGGAAAGAGTTAAATAAGAGCTTGTAAAGCAAATTCACATACTCAATCATCCTTTCGTCTTCTACAATTGCTACAACTCATGTGGTACTCATGAGATCAAAGTTTCAGTCGGACACAGAGAAAGATATGAGCTTATAGTTTCACCTCCCAACTATTTACCTCAAGGGTAATGTCAACAATAATAATTCATGAATACTTACTTCCAAGTTGACATATGAATATAGATATTTGCATAGCATATGACGTTAGCCAAGATAAAGGCGAAATAAGGAATTGGTGTCGATCACCATGACACTTTTAGGTGGAAAAGTAAAGGTACAAGATAGGCCCTTCGCAGAGGGAATCAGAGGTTGTCATGCGCATTTGAGGTTTGGATGTGTGACCTCTTAGTGTGAAGGAACGTTACTTTATATTGCCTCCTGTGATAAAGAACTTTATTATGCAGTCTATCGCTTTTATGTCTTCCTCATCACAAGTTCGTACAAAGCTTATTTTCCACACACTAATAGACCATACATATTTAGGGAGCAATTCTTATTGCTTGCACCGATGACAACTTACTTGAGGGATCTTCTTCAATCCATAGGTAGGTATGGTGGACTCTCATGGAAAAACTGGGTTGAAGGTGGAAGTTTTGGCTGATATGAGGTGGAAGCAAGCGTCACATGCTAAGGGATCTCTAGTCATATAATCATTGTTCAGAACCAAGCAGACATAATTCATTATGTTGTCTTCCTTGTCCAACATCTACTTCTAAGCATGTAATAGTTTAGTGAGTGTTGACAATCATAGATGGTGTCAAATATGATATATTTATATGTGAACCTCTCCTTCTTTATCCCTTCGTATTAGTTGCAACAATGACCAAGGTCTACGTTTGTCCACCCACAACAAGTTTCAATCAACATTCTTTTTATATGTGAAGCCATCACTTCCCATAACATCATTACATGATCTTTCATTTTTTTTATTCTTTTAACATTCTCTTGATCATGGCATGAAGCAAGGCCCTTAACTAAAACTCTATTTATTATATGACTCACGAACTCGAATACATCGGAGGTGACACAAAGCAAAACTCAAGCCTAGATCACTAAGAACTTTATTCTACTAGAGAAATATAAAACCAAAAAGGATCGAACTAAGAAAAGGTAAAGGCAAAAGATGTGATGGTGATACGATACCGGGGTAACTCCCCCAAGCTTGGAACAAGCCAAGGGGATTGCCCATACCCGTGATTAGTTGTCTTACTTTGGAAGTGATGGTGGTGGCGTTGTTGCAACCTGGGTTTGATCCGCCCTCTTCCAGTGCATAGGTGCTCCATCATGGAAAGATGACCGGGTCTCCGGAATCCTCAAATCTGCAGCCAATCGTATTGATTTAAATCTATACTCATACTCACAATTTTGGTTCTGCAGGTCATAGATCTGGGCTTGGAGGTGATCAATTCTGTCATAGAGCCTCGAGAGGTGCTTCCCAATGTCATTGGCATCGATCTTGTGCTTGTTGGTGAACTCCGTGATCATCATGTGGTTGGCGTTGAGTCCGCGTTCCACCATCCCTTGGCACTTGAAGACTTGCTGCTCTATTGCTTCAAGTCTAGCCTCCACGCCTCTGGTCTTCTTGGCCCCCTCAACATCATGGATGTGCAGCACCCCCTCAAGTATCTCGATAGATTGAGGGTGTTGCAGCACTCCCGCGAGGTAGGGATTGATGACCTACTCGAAGATCTTGTCCTTCGGAACTTTTCGTGACGCCATAGCGATCTAGATCTGTCTGCAGAGTAGCTCGAAACAAAAACAGAGGAAATTTGCGTGATACGAGGGTCAGACCTTTTGGGAGAATATATAATGATTTTTTCCCGACCATAAGGAGTACTCTGCAACAAAACGGAGTCCGGGAGGCACACGAGGTGGTCACAAGCTCCCCACGCGCGGCGAGGGGGTGGCCCGCGCCTGGCAGGCTTGTCGCCTCCTCGCGCGCTTTCCGGACTACTTTAAATTTTTCTATTTTTCCAAAAATTCCAAAACGGGGAAAATTTCCTACTGGAAAAGTTTTGGAGTCTGTTTACTTACCGAATCACACACCTCTTCGTTTTTGGAGTTTGAAATAGGCAGATAAATATCCCTTATGTACTCCTCCGGAGTTATGGTATTGATAATATTTCTTTCAACATTTATGGGAGTACCTGAGATATAATGCTTGATCCTTTGCCATTTACCACTCTCGGAAAATTACCTTCCGTGTTGTTGATCTTGGTGGCACCGGAACGATATACTTCCTCAACAATGTAAGGACCTTCCCATTTAGAGAGAAGCTTGCCTGCAAAAAATCTTAAACGAGAATTATATAGCAAGACATAATCACCTACATTGAACTCACGTTTTTGTATCCTTTTATCATGCCACATCTTAACCTTTTCTTTGAACAACTTGGCATTTTCATATGCATGACCTCTCCATTCATCAAGTGAGCTAATATCAAATAACCTCTTCTCACCAGCAAGTTTGAAATCAAAGTTGAGCTCTTTGATTGCCCAATAAGCCTTATGCTCTAGCTCAAGAGGTAAATGACATGCTTTTCCGTAAACCATTTTGTACGGAGACATGCCCATGGGATTCTTATAAGCAGTTCTATAAGCCCACAGTGCATCATTGAGCTTCTTAGACCAATTCTTTCTTGACCTATTGACAGTCTTTTGCAGAATTAGTTTAATCTCTCTATTACTTAGCTCTACTTGACCACTGGACTGAGGGTGATAGGGAGATGCAGTTCTATGGTTGACATCATACTTAGCAAGCATTTTACGGAAAGCACCATGAATGAAATGTGAACCACCATCAGTCATCAAATATCTAGGGACTCCAAATCTAGGGAAAATAACTTCTTTAAGCATCCTAATAGAGGTGTTGTGATCAGCACTACTAGCTGGGATAGCTTCTACCCACTTAGTAACGTAATCAACAACAACTAGGATATGAGTATACCCGTTGGATTTTGGAAAAGGTCTCATATAATCAAAGCCCCAAACATGAAATGGTTCAATGACAAGTGAATAATTCATAGGCATTTCCTCACGTTTACTGATATTACCTATCCTTCGACATTCGTCACAAGACAAGAAAAACGTACGGGAATCCTTAAAGAGAGTGGGCCAATAGAAACCTGATTGCAATACCTTGTGTGAAGTTCTATCTCCCGCATGGTGTCCTCCGTAAGCCTCGGAGTGACACTTCTGTAGGATTTGTCCCTGTTCATGTTCATGTACACAACGTCTAATAACACCATCTACTCCTTATAAAGGTGAGGATCATCTCAAAAGTAATGTCTCAAATCAAAGACCAATTTCTTCTTTTGCTGGTATGTGAAACTAGGTGGTATATATTTGGCAACGATATAATTTGCATAATCAGCATATCACAGTGTACTACGTGAAGCATTGATGACATTCAATTGCTCATCAGGAAAGCTATCATCAATAGGTTGTGGGTCATCAAGAACATTCTCCAACCTAGACAAGTTATCTACTACGAGGTTCTCAGCACCCTTCCTATCAACAACATGCAAATCAAATTCTTGTAGCAAGAGAACCCATCTGATAAGTCTAGGTTTGGCATCTTTCTTTTCCATGAGGTACTTAATAGCAGCGAGATCAGTGTGAATAATGACTTTCGAATCAACTATGTAAGATCTGAACTTTTCACATGCAAACACGACTGCTAAAAATTCCTTTTCATCAGTAGCATAGTTTCTTTGGGCACTGTCTAGAGTTTTACTAGCATAGTGGATAACATTCAACTTCTTATCAACTCTTTGTCCTAGAACAGCGCCAACATCATAATCACTAGCATCACACATGATTTCAAAAGGTAAGTTCCAATCAGGTGGTTGAACAATAGGCGCAGTTATCAAGGCCTTTTTAAGTATTTCCAAGGCTTCCTCACAATCATCATCAAAAACAAAAGGAATATCCTTTTGCAAGAGATTGGTAAGAGGCTTAGAAATCTTACAAAAGTCCTTAATGAACCTTCTATAGAAACCAACATGACCAAGGAAACTTATTATACCTTAGATATCTATAGGGCATGGCATTTTCTCTATCGCATCAACCTTAGCCTTATCGACTTCAATACCTCTTTCAGAAATTTTATGTCCTAAGACGATGCCTTCATTAACCATAAAGTGGCACTTCTCCCAATTCAAGACAAGGTTGGTGTCTTTACATCTCTGCAAGACTCGATCAAGTTTGGTGAGGCAATCATCAAAAGAAGACCCATAAATGGAAAAGTCATCCATGAAAACCTCAACAATCTTTTCATAAAAGTCAAAGAATATAGTCATCATACATCTTTGAAAGGTAGCAGGTGCATTACATAAGCCAAAAGGCATATGTCTGTAAGCAAAGGTACCGAAAGGGAAGGTGAAAGTGGTTTTCTCCTGATCAAATTGCACAACAGGTATTTGGGAGAAACCAGAATAACCATCTAGAAAGGAGAAGTGTGTGTGTTTAGAGAGTCTTTCTAGCATTTCGTCGATAAGAGGCAAAGGGTAATGATCTTTCCTAGTGGCTTTATTCAATTTCCTAAAATCAATCACCATCCTATAGCCAGTAATGATCCTCTGTGGGATCAATTCATCCTTATCATTAGGGACAACGGTAATACCTCCCTTATTAGGGACGCAATGCACCGGACTTACCCAATCACTATGAGCAATAAGATAGATAATACCTGCTTCCAGGAGCTTTAGTATTTCTTTTCTTACTACCTCTTTCATCTTAGGATTTAATCTTGGTTGATGATCGGTAACTGGTTTGGAATCAGGATTGCATTTAATCTTGTGCTTGCATAGAGTGGGACTAATCCCTTAAGGTCATCAAGAGTATATTCAATAGCAGCACGGTGCTTCTTCAGAGTTTTTAGTAACTTCTTTTCTTCATGTTATGAGAGGCAAGAACTAATAATAACAAGATATATCTTTTTTCATCAAGATAAGCATACTTAAGAGTATCAGGCAACTGTTTAAGCTTGAACACATGATCACCCTTTGCTGGGGGTGGATCTCCAAGCAGTTCAACATGCAAATTATTCCTAAGGACATGATGTTGTTCAAAGATAACTCTATCTATCTCATTCCTTTCATCCATATGCATATCCTTTTCATGCTCAAGCAAGTATTGCTCTAAAGGATCAGTAGGAGGCACATCAATAGAAGCTAGAGCAATAATTTCATCCTTACTAGACAACTCTTTTTCATGAGGTTGTCTACCAAACTTGGAGAAATTGAACTCATGTGACACACCTTCAAAGCCAACAGTGACGGTTTGCTTCTCACAGTAAATATGAGCATTGACAGTATTGAGAAAAGGTCTACCAAATATGATGGGACCAAAGCTATCTTGTGTGGTAGCAAGAATGAGAAAATCAGCAGGATACTTCTTTTACGAAACAAGACTTCAACATCTCTAGCAATTCCCAAAGGGCAGATAGTATCTCTATTGGCAAGGTGAATAGTGACATCAATAGGTTCCATCTCAACAGGTGCAATCTCGTCTTTAATTTCATCATATAAAGATTGAGGTATTGCACTAACACTAGCACCCACATTGCATAAACCATGATAACAATGATCTCCTATCTTAACAGAAATAACATGCGTGCCAACAACATGCCTATGTTTGTCTCTAGCATGTGGTTTAGCAATTCTAGCACCTTCTTCACAGAAGTGAATAACATGGCCATCAGCATTGTCGTACAGGAGATCTTTGATAATAGCAACGCTAGGTTCAACTCTAACTTGCTCAGGGGTGTAGGTGTTCTAATGTAGCCCCTACGTATCACAGTTGAAACTTTAGAATGATCCTTTATCCTAACAGGGAAAGGTTGTTTCTCAATGTAAGCACAGGGAACAATAGGATCATTATAAGCAATGACTTTCTCTTCAACTTGATTGGGTTTAACTACATTGACTTCTAAGGGAGGGTGATATTTAAACCACTTCTCTTTAGGGAGATCAATATGAGCAGCAAATGATTCACACAATGAAGTTTGCTGGATACTTAGCGCTAAAATCACAAAAAGTTTTTGTTTTAACACAGGATTTAACGCAATCAAACTTGAGATTCATACCTGACTCCTTGCCTTCATCAAACTCCCAATCTTGAGAGTTGCGTTTAATTCTTTCCAATAAATTCCATTTGAAGTCAATATCTCTCTTCATAAAAGAACCGGTACAAGAAGTGTCAAGCATGGTGCGATTATCATGAGAAAGCCGAGTATAAAAGTTTTGAATGATAATTTCTCTCGAGAGCTCATGGTTGGGGCATGAATATAACATTGATTTAAGCCTCCCCCAAGCTTGATCGATGCTTTCTCTGTCACTAGGCCAAAAATTATAAATATAATTCCGATCACGATGTACCAAATGCATAGGATAAAACCTTTGATGAAATTCCAATTTCAATCGGTTGTAGTTCCATGATCCAGTATCATCACATAACCGATACCATGTTAATGCTTTATCCCGCAAAGATAAGGGAAAGACATTCTTTTTGACCTCATCCTCGGGCAAAGCTGCAAGCTTAAATAAACCACAAACATCATCTACATAGATTAGATGCAAGTCGGGATGTGATGTTCCATCTCCTGTAAAAGGATTAGCCAGCCGTTTCTCAAGCATACCCAACGGAAATTCATAGCAAATATTTTCAGTAGGTGCAGCAGGTTGAGGAGAAACTCTTTGTGCTTCCATTCGAGGTGAAGATACCCCGAACAAGCTCCTCAAAGGATTAGTTTCCATAGTGACTATTGACAATAAATTTCAGCAAACTATATAAATGTTTCCTTACGAAATTCCACTTACCAAAGGCGCTTCACTCCCCAGCAACAGCGCTAGAAAAGAGTCTTGATGACCCACAAGTGTAGGGGATCTATCGTAGTCCTTTCGATAAGTAAGAGTGTCAAACCCAACAAGGAGCAGAAGGATCTAACAAGTGGTTTTCAGCAAGGTATTTTGTGCAAGCACTGATATTATCGGTAACAGATAGTTGTGTGATAAGATGATTCGTAGCAAGTAGCAAGTAACAAGTAACAATAGTAACAAAGGTGCAGCAAAGTGGCCCAATCCATTTTATAGCAAGGTACAAGCCTGGACAAACTCTTATCGGAGGTAAAGCGCTCCCGAGGACACGTGGGAATTTCTGTCAAGCTAGTTTTCATCATGTTCATATGATTCGCGTTCGCTACTTTGATAGTTTGATATGTGGGTGGACCGGTGCTTGGGTGCCGCCCTTACTTGGACAAACATCCCACTTATGATTAACCCCTCTCGCAAGCATCCGCAACTATGAAAGAAGAATTAAGACAAAGTCTAACCATAGCATTAAACTAGTGGATCCAAATCAACCCCTTACGAACAACGCATAAACTAGGGTTTAAGCTTCTGTCACTCTAGCAACCCATCATCTACTTACTACTTCCCAATGCCTTCCTCTAGGCCCAAATAATGGTGAAGCGTTATGTAGTCGATGTTCACATAACACCACTAGAGGAGAAACAACATACAATATATCAAAATATGGAATGAATGCCAAATTCACATGACTACTTATAGCATCACTTATCCCATGTCCTCAGGAACAAAAGTGACTACTCACAAAGAATAATAATATTCATGACCAGAAAGGTAGTGAATAGCATCAAGGATCTGAACATATAATCTTCCACCGAGTAATCCGACTAGCATCAACTACAAAGAGTAATTAACACTACTAGCAACCTTACAAGTACCAACCGGAGTCGCGAGACGGAGATTGATTACAAGAGATGAACTAGGGTTTTGAGATGAGATGGTGCTGATGAAGATGTTGATGGTGATGAGTCCCCTCCGATGAGAGGAGTGTTGGTGATGACGATGGCGACGATTTACCCCTCCGTGAGGGAAGTTTCCCTGGCAGGACGACCCTGTCGGAGCTCTAGATTGGTTCTGCTCAAGTTCCTCCTCGTGGCGGCGGCGATTGCTCCCGAAAGCCTCCTCTTGATTTTTTCTGGAAAGAAACCCGCCTTATAGAAAAAGAGGGGAGCCAGAGGGCCAACAGGGAGCCCACAAGCCCCATAGGCGTGCCCAGGGGGGTAGATCGCGCCTAGCAGGCTTGTGGCCTCCTGGTGGCTCTCCTCTGGTACTTCTTCTGCCCAGTATTTTTTATGAATTCCAAAATAATTCCTCGTTCATTTTCACGGCTTTTGGAGTTGCGCAGAATAGGTATATCAAACTTGTTCCCTTTTCAGACTAGAATTCGAGCTGCCGACATTCTCCCTCTTCATGTAAACCTTGTAAAATAAGAGAGGAAAGGCATAAGTATTGTACCGTGAAGTGTAATAACAAACCATAAAGCGATAAATATCAACATAAAAGCATGATGCAAAATGGACGTATCACGCAGTCGGCAGGGCTTAGAGCGTCAGGGGAGGCCATGGGCGAGCCGGGCGGAGCTGCAGGGGGAAATGAGGGTGGCACGGTGGATGCAGCCAATGGGCGGCGGCCGGGGAGAGGGAGGGGCGCTCGAGTGGGGGGAGGAGGATTGAAGGGGATAGGGGTGGGAGCCCCATGGCTCACCAATGTTGTAGAGGTGCAGAGGCTTGGGGAGGTGGAGCCATCGGGGACGAGGCTGGAGAGGCGTCGGTGGTGCGAATGGCATAGCGGCTCCGGCGAGGTAAAGCGTCGGAGGTGGCCGAAGGAGGGCCGACTCGGCCTCCCCAGCGCGATCCCTCCTGGATCGAGTGGGAGAGGGAATGGAGCAAGGAGGGGGGCTCGTGGGGGACTGGGGGAAATGGGGGCTGCGGGGTGGGAGGAGTGGTGGGTTAGGGTTTGGGGGTGGGTTAAATACCCCAGGGGTAGAGGTGGGCCGGTGGGCCGGTTGGGGTGGCCGACTGGGCCGGAGGAGAGGGGGATTTTTCCTTTTTTCTGTTTTCTTTAAAAAAATAGTTTCATTTATTAATATTATTATTTTTGCAATAATTCTCTTCAGCAAAAATGTTCCACTTGGACCATAAAATACTTTGCAATATTCCACATGGCCAAATACACTTTGGGCATTTTTGGAAACTGTTTGATTTATCCAAAGGAATTGGAGAGCACTTTTAATTGTAAAATGGTGCTATCATTAACGGTGGGGTCCACACCATATGTTTGGTGATGTTGTTTTCCATAACAACATTTGTTTTAAGAATTTCAACAATTGTGCAACATTTTTCGTATGTTGTTTGAGGATTTATTTTAACACAATAAAATAAAAGTGGCTTTTGAACTAGAATTTGAAATGATATTTGAATTTCAACTTGATCATATCTAATTAGCAAAATGATCTGTTTTCTGATCATGGTCATCACTGTAGCTTAATTACAATGTTCACTGTAGCAAAAGCTGAGGATGTCACAAAGGAGGTCACGAAAGAGACAGTCACGGTTACACACTCAGTTGGCATATTTTAATTAAGCTTACTTCAAGTTATCTACAACCGGATGTTAAACAAAGTTTCCACGTTGCCACATAACCACGGGCACGGCTTTCGGAAAGATTCAACCCTGCACGGGTGCTCCAACTAGTCCATCACAAACTACCACACGCTGCAACGGAATAACCTAACAGGGAAACCCGTGATCTCCTCGGGTTCCTATTGGAAAACCTCAACCTCAAGATAACCCAAAGCATCATTGGCATCCCTCGCACAAGACACTCGAGGAAAGTAAAACAAGTCCAGCAAGGCCCCCCGGCATGTCGACGATCCCGATAGGAGCCGCGTATCTCGTTCTCAGGACAAGACGGATAAGCGACGTGTACGGCGGCCTGATAGAAATCACCCAAGTTGCCCTTGGTTGTCCCGCACAGTGCTCTGTTTTCGACCAGCACCATCAACACTGGCCCTCCCTGTATTATGTTGAATTACTCCTAGGGTTCATGACGCCCTATGTTTTTCAGTATTAATAGAATTATTATGTTGAGCAAATAAAGTACCAATGTTGGCCCTTGCCAGACGAGCTTTATCCCAAAATGAGAATCTAGTGGGTTGCTACTGAGATGAACTAGGGTTTGGCGATGAGATGGTGCTGATGAAGATGTTGATGGTGATGAGTCCCCTCCGATGAGAGGAGTGTTGGTGATGACGATGGCGATGATTTCCCCCTCAGGGAGGGAAGTTTTCCCGGCAGGACGACCCTGCGGAGCTCTAGATTCGTTCTGCTCAAGTTCCGCCTCGTGGCGGCAGCAATTCCTCCCGAAAGCCTCCTCTTGATTTTTTCTGGAACGAAACCCTCCTTATAGCAAAAGAGGGGAGCCAGAGGGCCAACAGGAAACCCACAAGCCCCCTAGGCGCGGGCAGGGGTAGGCCGCTACTACTTCTGAAACAACAGTGTCAGAAATTGACACGTTGACGGAGAATTGCTTGCGTTGGTTTTTCCCTTGAAGAGGAAAGGGTGATGTAGCACAGCGGCGGTAAGTATTTCCCTCAGTTTGAGAACCAAGGTGTCGATCCAGTGGGAGGATCGCGTCAAGTCACAAGTACCTGCACAAACACAAAGAGCTTGCACCCAACGCTATGAAGAGGTTGTCAATCCCTTATAGATTGTTTGCAAAGTCTGAACTGAAAGCAAAAAGTAAACAAAGCAAAGTAGAAGTGAAAGTGGAGACGATAGTTGTGAATAGACTCGGGGGCCGTAGTGTTCACTAGTGGCTTCTCTCATGAAAGCAAGTAGACGGTGGGTGAACGAATTACTGTCGAGCAATTGATAGAATCGCGCAAAATCGTAACGTTATCTATGGCAATGATTATATCTACAAGCACCACGTCCAAAACAAGTAGACCGATACTTTCTGCATCTACTACTATTACTCCACACGTCGACCGCTATCCAACATGCATCTAGTGTATTAAGTTCATAAGAACAGAGTAACGCCTTAATCTAGATGACCTGATGTAGATGGACAATCTCAAATCTATGATGAAATCCCATCTTGTTACCCTTGATGGCAACAACATGATGCGTGCCTTGCTGCCCCTTCTGTCACTGGGAAAGGTCACCACACGATATGAACCCAAAACCAAGCACTTCTCCCATTGCAAGAATCATAGATCTAGTTGGCCAAACAAAACCCAAGACTCGAAGAGACTTACAAGGATATCAAATCATGCAAATAAGAAATCAGCAAAGACTGAAATATAATTCATCGATAATCTGATCCCAAATCCACAATTCATCGGATCTCGACAAACACACCGCCAAACAGGATTACATCGGATAGATCTCCATGAAGATCATGGAGAACTTTGTATTGAAGATCCAAGAGAGAGAAGAAGCCATCTAGCTACTAACTACGGACCCGTAGGTCTGAAGTGGACTACTCACGAGTCATTGGAGAGGCAATGATGTTGAGGTAGAAGCCGTCCAACTCAAAAGTCCCCTCCGGCAGGGCACCGGGAAGGGTCTCCAAATGAGATCTCACGGAAACGGAAGCTTGCGGCGGCGGAAAAGTGTTTTCGTGGATGCCCTGATATTTTCTGGATTTTTAGGGAATTTATAGGCCAAAGAGCTAGGGCGGGGGAGCGCGAGGGAGGCCACAAGCCTGGTTGCCGCGACCCCCTCGCCGCGGCAATAGGGCTTGTGGGCTCCCTGTGGGCCCACTGCCTTGGCCCTCAAGTCCTCCGATCTTCTTCCGTTCTGGAAAAATTTATTTCAGGGATTTTATTCCGTTTGGACTCCGTTCCAAAATCAGATCTGAAAAGAGTCAAAAACACAGAAAAAACAGGAACTGGCACTTGGCACTGAATTAATAAGTTAGTCCCAAAAAAGATATAAAAGGTATACAAAACATCCAAAGTTGACAAGATAACAACGTGAAACCATCAAAAAATTTAGATATGTTTGAGACGTATGAGGGGTCGCCATAAAAACCCCAAGCATGTTAGGAGCGCTCATTATTGGAACATAACACTGGTAAACAAAACTAAGGAGGAAAAGGTGGAACAAAACACCAGGCTTGAAAGGAAAAGCCTTCCACCTTTTACCAAGTATATAGGTGCATTAAATTAATTAGCAATAATATGGTGATATAACAAGGAACCCATGTTTTCACATGGAAGCAACTACACCTGCAACTAGCAACGCTATCCATTGGTTAAGCAAGCGGTAACATAACCAATCAGTGGTTTGCTAGGTTGTAGAAAGGTTGAAGGTTCTCATGGCAATATTGGGAGGCTGATATTTAACACGCGGTAGGCAGCGAGACATAACGATAGAAACAAAATAACTAGCATGGAAATGATAGTAATGGTATCTAGGGAAATGATCATCTTGCATGTGATCCCACTTGGAAGAAGAACGGGTCCGTGAAGCAGACGAACCGACGTAGTCGAACGAGTCCTCACATTCCGACACGCTTGCAAAACTCTATCGAGACGAAGCAAAACGAAACCAAGAAGCCACACACGATATTCACCACAAGACATACACGACATGATGCAATTCACATATGATGCATGATCAATTTCCAATATGCAAGGCATGGCATGGCAATTCACATCACGCAAACACTACACATTAAGTGAAGCTCAATATGCAACGAGTTGCATACTGACGAAATTCCACATTTAATTATTTAGTTCACTCCCGTTTATTTACATGACAATAATAAATGTTGTTAAACATGGCAAGGGGTGAAGCACAATTAAACTACCTATCTAACATTTTAAATGAGGGCGGAAACGACGTATAGCATCTCCGAACTAACCCCATGTGTTACATTCTAATTCTGTCCAGATTTGTCCTAATCGCATTTTATGTTCGTTAAACAGCAAAACAAAGTGGTTCACGTGATTCTACTCGTTGTTCTAGTCCATTTACATATATGGCTCATCTCCAACGGAGCTACGGTTAAATAACTACGATCTAAACCATTTCTATCACGTTGACACGCAAACCAATGCAAACAGCAGGCTAAACATCTTTAATTATGTATGAGAGTTGGAAAATATTATCCTACACGAAATTCTACACATTTCTAAATATACAACTTGTCACGATCCGACGCATGGTTTAAAAACTACGGGCGTTTGAAAATATGCATGTTTTTCTGAAATTGGATTAATTTGCAGGACCTAAAAAATACAATGGGCCGAAAGTAGATAGTGCATAGGTTGCAACATAAATAAAAAACGCCCACGCGAAGAATGAGCTGCTCACGCATGGGCTTCATGGGCCAGCGCGGGAGGAGGGCGGTTGGGCCGTCTCCATGATGGGCTGGGGTAGGCCGGCCTGGCGGTTGGTGGTGGTGGCCGGTCAGGCGAGTGGGCCTGTGTCGCGCTGGCTTGGCGAGGCAGCGGCTCAGCCGACTGCTGGGCCACGTGGGGGAAAGGCCCATCACGCCAGGCGAGCGGTTGCGGGGCTGTAGCGCCTCGTCTTTCTCTTGCAAACAAAGGAGGGAGGCGATGGGTGCTACGTTGGTGCCACTACGGGGAGGACGGCGAGGCGTGACAAGGCGCATGCGAGGCGTGGATCCGGGGTGGGGCTGTCCAGATCTGTCTGTTCTTGGCGGGCTCCAGCGACGAGGCGCAACGCGAGCTCGGCGCCCATCCATGGAAGAGCACCTACGGGCACAGAGAAAGAGATCTAGTGAGGGGGAGAGGAAGGAAGGAAGAAGAAGGGATAGGGAGGAAGGAGGGCGGCGCTAGGGTTCTGGCTATAATTTTTGATTGTTCCATGCTATTATATTATCAACTTGGGATGTCTTATATGCATTTATATGCCATTTTATATCATTTTTGGGACTAACCTATTAACCCAGTGCCTAGTGCCAGTTTATGTTTTTTCCGTGCTTTTGACTTTTTTCAGAAAAGAATATTAATCGTAGTCCAAACGGAATAAAACTTGCGGGATGATTTTTTCCATAACAGAAGATACCCACAAGACTTGAGAACCAAGATAGGGAGTCTCGTGGGAGGTCACAAGCCCCCTAGGCGCGCCCCAGGGGGTGCCTAGCAGGCTCGTGGGCCCCCCTTGCCTCCTTTGCCCTACCTCTTTCGCCTATAAATTCCCTAAAATCCCGAAACCAACAGAGGGAGCCACGAAAATACTTTTCCGCCGCCGCAAGCTTCTGTCTCCGCGAGATCCCATCTGGGGACCGTTCTGGTGCCCTGCGGAGGGGGATTCGGACACTGAGGGCTTCTTCATCAACACCATTGCCTCTCCGATGATGCGTGAGTAGTTCACCACAGACCTTCGGGTCCATAGCTAGTAGCTAGATGGCTTCTTCTCTCTCTTGGATCTTCAATACAAAGTTCTCCATGATCTTCATGGAGATCTATTCTATGTAACTTTCTTTTGTAGTGTGTTTGTCGAGATCCGATGAATTATGGATTTATGATCAGATTATCTATGAATATCATTTGAGTCTCCTGTGATTTCGTATATGCATGATTTCGTATCCATGTAATTCTCTTTGAGTTATGGGTTACGTTTGGCCAACTTGATCTATAATTCTTGCAATGGGAGTAGTGCTTGGTTTTGGGTTCATACCATGTGGTGTCCTCACCTCTTGACAGAAGGGGTAGCGAGGCACGCATCGTGTTGTTGCCATCAAGGGTAAAAGGATGGGGTTTATATCATATTGCATGAATTTATCCCTCTAGATCATGTCATCTTGCTTAAAGCGTTACTCTGTTTGTTATGAACTTAATGCACTAGATGCATGCTGGATAGCGGTCGATGTGTGGAGTAATAGTAGTAGATGTAGAAAGTATCGGTCTACTTGTCTGGGACGTGATGCCTATATGTATGATCATTGCCTTAGATATCGTCATGACTTCGCGCGATTCTATCAATTGCTCGACAGTAATTCGTTCACCCACCGTAATACTTGCTATCATGAGAGAAGCCTCTAGTGAACACTATGGCCCCCGGGTCTATTTTACACATTATATATTCAGATCTACATACAAAAATACCAAAAATACCTTGCTGCACTTTTATTTATATTTACCTTTTATCACTATCACATCTCACCTTGCAAGTAATCGTGAACGGATTGACAACCCCTTTATCGCGTTGGTTGCAAGTTTGTTTGTTTTTGCACAGGTTCATTGGTGCCTCATCTTGATACTCCTACTGGATTGATACCTTGGTTCTCAAACTGAGGGAAACACTTATCTCTACTTTGCTGCATGACCCTTTCCTCTTCAAGGGAAAAACCAACGCAAGCTCAAGAAGTAGAAGGAAGAATTTCTAGCGCCGTTGCCGGGGAGTATTCAAGTGAAGCATATCTACCAAGTACCTATGGCAAACTCATCTCTTGCATTTATATTATTTTCCATTTGCCTCTGGTTTTCCTCTCCCCCACTTGTAAAGCAAAAATTTACAAAAATATTTGCCTTTTTCGTTCGCCCTTTCTTTTGCTTGCTTTCTGTTTGCTTGTGTGCTTATCTGCTTGCTAAGTCACCATGTCTGAAACACTAAATTGTGTGATTTCTCTAATACTAATAACAATGATTTTATTAGTACTCCAATTGCTCCCGCCACTAGTTTGGATTCATATGAAATTAATGCTGCCTTGTTGAATCTTGTTATGAAAGAGCAATTTTCCGACCTTCCCAGTGAAGATGCCGCATCCCATCTTAATACCTTTATTGAGTTATGCGATATACAAAAGAAGAAAGATGTGGATAATGATATGATTAAATTGAATCTATTTCCGTTCTCATTACGAGATTGAGCAAAAACTTGGTTTTCATCTTTACCCAAAAATAGTATTTATTCATGGAACAAGTGTAAAGATGCCTTTATTTCCAAGTATTTTCCACCTGCTAAGATTATCTCTCTCCGTAATGATATCATGAATTTTAAGCAACTAGATCATGAACATGTTGCACAATCTTGGGAGAGAATTAAATTGATGATTAGAAATTGTCCCGCTCATAGCCTAAGTCTTTGGTTGATTATACAAATTTTCTATGCTAGTTTGAATTTTTCTTATAGGAATATCTTGGATTCCGCCTCTGGTGGAACTTTTATGGAAATCACACTAGGAGAAGCTACAAAACTCCTAGATGATATCATGACAAATTATTCTCAATGGCACACAGAAAGGTCACCTACTAGTAAAAAAGTGCATGCTATAGAAGAAATTAACTCTTTGAGTGATGGATGAGTTAATGAAGTTGTTTGCTAGTGAAAGTACTCCTGTAGATCTAAATGATATGCCTTTATCTTCCTTGATTTAGAATTGCAATGAAATTTTGGATGTTAATTTTTTTGGTAGGAATTATTTTGGTAACAACAATGCTTATAGAGGTAACTTTAATCCTAGGCCTTTTCCTGGTAATCCCTCTAATTATCTTGGCAATTCCTACAACAATGCTCATGGAAATTATAATAAAATACCCTCTGATCTTGAGAGTAATATTAAAGAGTTTATTACTTTGCAAAAGATTTTCAATGCTTCCATAGAATAAAAACTGCTCAAAATTGATGACTTGGCTAGGACTGTTGATAGAATGTCTCTTGATATTGATGCTTTGAAATTGAGATGTATTCCTCCCAAGATTAATATGGATGAAACTTTTAAATCTATGCGTGTTTCTATGAATGAGAGTAAAGAAAGAACCGCCCAAATTCATGCTAGACATGAATGGCTTAAAAAGGCGTGTTCTCGTGATGAGAATCACGAAGATCTTAAAGTGCTTGGTGTGACTCCTATTGAATCATTGTTTTCTAATGTCAATGATCATGGGGCTGGATGTGAATCCACTTTGGTTGAGAAACGCCCCAATGATTCAGAGTCTATTTATCTTCATGCTAAAAATACTAAAAGTGGAGTAGAGGATATCAAAACTTTGAATAGTGATGAAATTACTACTTTGGATTTCAAGGAATTTAATTAGGATAGTTGCTCTTTGATTGAATGTATTTCCTTGATGCAATCCATGCTAAACTCTCCACATGCAAATAGCCACCAATCATATCGTTGATGCTATGATGAAATCTCTTGAAGATAAACTTTAGTTGGAAATACCAATTTGTAGAAAACTTCATGATGAGTGGGAACCTACTATAAAAATCAAGATTAAAAATTATGAATGCCATGCTTTGTGTGATTTGGGTGCTAGTGTTTCCACAATTCCAAAATCTTTATGTGATGTTCTAGGTTTCAATGAGATTAATGAGTGCTCTCTTAATTTGCATCTTGCGGATTCTACTATTAAGAAACCTATGGGAAGGATCAGTGATGTTCTTATTATTGCAAATAGGAACTATGTGCTCGTAGATTTCATTGTGCTTGATATTGATTGCAATCCGACATGTCCCATTATTCTTGGTAGACTTTTCCTTAGGACTATTGGTGCTGTTATTGATATGAAGGAAGGGAATATTAAATTTCAATTTCCACTAAAAAGGGGCATGGAACACTTTCCTAGAAAGAAAATAAGATTGCCTTATGAATCCATTATGATAGGTACTTATGGTTTGAGCACTAAAGATGACGATACTTGATTCTATTGCCTTGCGCCTAGCTAAGGGCGTTAAACGATAGCGCTTGTTGGGAGGCAACCCAATGAATAATTTTTTTTTTGCTTTTCACTTTCTGTTTTGTTGATTCCACACCATCATGGTTCTGTTATGATTGTGTTTTTTATGTTTTAATTAGTGTCTGTGTCAAGTAAAACCTTTATGATCAGTTTTGGTGATAGTTGTTTAATCATGCTAAGAAAGACAGAAACTTTGTGCTCACGAAATTATTTTTAGTTCGTATCCAGAAAGAGATTTTGAGTTGATTCCTTTTCATGATGATTTATATGCAAATTTCCCTAATTTTCATAATTGTTCAGAAGTATTGGGATAGCAGAGGTTTACAAAATATACACATTGCTACAGACTGTTCTGTTTTTGATAGATTCTGTTTTTGTTGTGTTGATTACTTATTTTGATGAAACTATGGTTAGTATCGTGGGGTACAAGCCATGGAGAAGTGAGAATACAGTAATATAACATCAATCTAAATGGAAATTAAGTTTACTACAGAACCTAAAAAGTTGGTGGTTTTTTTTCCTATGCTAATGATATCACGAGTTTCTGTTTAAATTTTGTGTTTTGAAGTTTTCAAGTTTTGGGTGATGTTCTTTTGGACAATGGAATAAAGAGTGGAAAGATCCTAAGCTTGGGGATGTCCAAGTCATGACAAGACAAATTCAAGGACACCAAAAATCCTAAGCTTGGGATGCCCCAGGAAGGCATCCCCTCTTTCGTCTTCAATCCATCGGTAACGTTACTTGGAGCTATATTTTTATTTACCACATGATATGTGCTTTGCTTGGAGCGTCGTGTATTATAGGAGTCTTTGCCTTTTGTTTTATCACAATCATCCTTGCTGCACACCTTTTTGAGAGGGACATGCACTTATCGTGAATTTGTTAGAATACTCAATGAGCTTCACTTATATCTTTTGAGCTAGGCAATTTAGCTCCCATGAGCTTCACTTATATATTTTGAGCTAGACAATTTAGCTCCCATGAGCTTCACTTATATCTTTTGACCTAGATAATTTTTCTCCCGTGATCTTCACATATATCTTTTGAGCTAGATAATTTTTTTCTAGTGCTTCACTTAAATCTTTTTAGAACACGGCGGTGTCATATTTTGTAGAAATAAAAACTCTCGATCTTCACTTATATCATTTTGAGAGCGCTCTCTCTAAGTAACTTGGTAATTGGCATGTGCTATGAAATTAGTCTTAAATATGATAGGCATCCAAAAAGGATATAATAAAAACTTTCATATTCAAGTGCATTGATTAGTAAGAGATGTTTGATTCCTCATAATTATTTTTGAGATATGGATATGGTAATATTAGAGTTATGTTAGTAGGGTGTTGTGAATCTAGAAATACTTGTGTTGAGGTTAGTGATTCCCGTAGCATGCACATATGGTGAACCGCTATGTTAGGAATTCGGAGAATAATTGATTTATTGATTGTCATCCTTTGTGTGACGGTCGGGATCGCATGATGGTTAACACCTACCAAGCCTTTCCCTAGGAGTATGCATTTAGCACTTTGTTTTGATTACTAATAGAACTTTCGCAATAAGTATATGAGTTCTTCATGACTAATGTGAGTCCATTGTATAGATCCACTCTCACTTTCCACCATTGCTAGCCTCTCTAGTGCCGCGCAACTTTCGCCGGTGCACAAACCCACCATATACCTTCCTCAAAACAGCCACCATACCTACCTATTATGGCATTTTCATAGCCATTCCAAGATGTATTGCCATGCAACTACCACTGTTCCGTCTCATGACATGTGCCGTCATTTTCATTTTGCTATTGCATGATCGTAAGATAGCTAGCGAGATGTTTCAACGTCATACGCTAAGCTAGATCATTGCACATTCCGGTACACTGCCGGAGGCATTTCATATAGAGTCATTATTGTTCTAAGTATTGAGTTGTAAGTAAATAGAAGTGTGATGATCATCATTATTAGAGCATTGTCCCATGTTAGGAAATAAAAAAAAGAGGCCAAATATGCCCACCAAAAAAAATGAAATGAAAAAAAAGAGGCCAAAGAGCCCAAACAAAAAAATGATGATAGAAAAAGAGAGAAGGGACAATGCTACTATCTTTTTCCACACTTGTGCTTCAAAGTAGCACCGTGTTCTTCATGATAGAGAGTCTCTTGTTTTGTCACTTTCATATACTAGTGGGAATTTTCATTATATAACTTGGCTTGTATATTCCAATGATGGGCTTCCTCAAAATTTCCCTAGGTCTTCGTGAGCAAGCAAGTTGGGTGCACACCCACTAGTTTTCTTTTTGAGCTTTCATACACTTTTAGCTCTAGTGCGTCCGTTGCATGGCAACCCCTACTCATTCACATTGATATCTATTGAGGGGCACATCCATAGCCCATTGATACGCCGAGTCGATGTGACCATCTCCTCCTTTTTGCCTCACAACCTCCACCACACTCTATTCCACCTATAGTGTTATATCCATAGCTCACGCTCATGTATTGCATGAGAGTTGAAAATTTTTGAGAAAGTAAGAGTGTGAAAACAATTACTTGGCCAATACCGGGGTTGTGCATGATTTAAATTCGTTGTGTGGGGATGATGGAGCATAGCTAGACTATATGATTTTGTAGCGATAACTTTCTTTGGCCTTGTTATTTTAAAAGTTCATGATTACTTTGCTAGTATGCTTGAAGTATTATTATTTTCATGTCAATATTAAACTATTTTTTTGAATCTTAAAGATCTGAACATTCATGCCACAATAAAGAAGTTACAGAGAACAAATATGTTAGGTAGCATTCCACATCAAAAATTCGGTCTTTATCACTTCCCTACTCGAGGACGAGTGGGAGTTAAGCTTGGGGATGCTTGATACGTCTCCAACATATCTATAATTTTTGATTGTTCCATGCTATTATATTATCAACTTGGGATGTCTTATATGCATTTATATGCCGGTTTATATCATTTTTGGGACTAACCTATTAACTCAGTGCCTAGTGCCAGTTTTTGTTTTTTCCGTGTTTTTCACCTTTTTCGGAAAAGAATATTAAACAGAGTCCAAACGGAATAAAACCTGCGGGATGATTTTTTCCATAATAGAAGATACCCAGAAGACTTGAGAACCAAGGCACGGAGTCTCGTGGGAGGTCACGAGCCCCCTAGGCGCGCCCCAGGGGGGCGCCCTAGCAGGCTTGTGGGCCCCCCTTGGCTCCTTTGTCCTACCTCTTTCGCCTATAAATTCCCTAAAATCCAGAAACAAATAGAGGGAGCCACGAAAATACTTTTCCGCCGCCGCAAGCTTCTGTGTCCGCGAGATCCCATCTAGGGACCGTTCTGGTGCCCTGCCGGAGGGGGATTCGGACACGGAGGGCTTCTTCATCAACACCATTGCCTCTCCGATGATGCGTGAGTAGTTCACCACAGACCTTCGGGTCCATAGCTAGTAGCTAAATGGCTTTTTCTCTCTCTTGGATCTTCAATACAAAGTTCTCCATGATCTTCATGGAGATCTATCCGATGTAACTTTCTTTTGCGGTGTGTTTGTCGAGATCCGATGAATTGTGGATTTATGATCAGATTATCTATGAATATTATTTGATCCTCTGATTTCTTATATGCATGATTTCGTATCCTTATAATTCTCTTCGAGTTATGGGTTTCGTTTGGCCAACTTGATCTATAATTCTTGCAATGGGAGAAATGCTTGGTTTTGGGTTCATACCGTGCGTTGTCCTCACCTAGTGACAGAAGGGCTAGCAACGCACACCTCATGTTGTTGCCATCAATGGTAAAAAGATGGGGTTTATATCATATTGCATGAATTTATCCTTCTACATCATGTCATCTTGCTTAAGGCGTTACTCTGTTTATTATGAACTTAATACACTAGATGCATGCTGGATAGCAGTCGATGTGTGGAGTAATAGTAGTAGATGCAGAAAGTATCGGTCTACTTGTCTCGGACATGATGCCTATATGTATGATCATTGCCTTAGATATCATCATGACTTTGCGCGATTCTATCAATTGCTCAATAGTAATTCGTTCACCCACCATAATACTTGCTATCATGAGAGAATCCTCTAGTGAACACTATGGCCCCCGGGTCTATTTTACACATTATATATTCAGATCTACATACAAAAATACCAAAAATACCTTGCTGCACTTTTATTTATATTTACCTTTTATCACTATCAGATATCACCTTGCAAGTAATTGTGAAGGCATTAACAACCCCTTTATCGCGTTGGGTGCAAGCTTGTTTGTTTTTGCGTAGGTTCAAGTGTGCCTCATCTTGATACTCCTACTGGATTGATACCTTGGTTCTCAAACTGAGGGAAATACTCCTACTTTGCTACATCACCCTTTCCTCTTCAAGGAAAAAACCAACGCAATCTCAAGAAGTAGCAGGCAGCAGCACGACAGGTGGCGGGGCAGCGGCTGGGGCTGCGCGGGATCCGGCAAGCAGCACGGGAGGTGCCGGCCTCGACTGCTGGAGCTGCGTGCAGTGGGTGTCTGGTGCCCGACCCGGGCCTGATATGGGCTCGGAGGGCCAGCGGTTGGAGGAGAGAGAGGTGGGAGGTCGAGGCGGTGGCACAGATCCCGAGGTGGAGACTAGCGTTTTCTACCTCAAGGTCTATACATACGAAAAACACGGCTAGGGTT
Source organism: Hordeum vulgare subsp. vulgare (assembly GCF_904849725.1). Taxonomy (NCBI): domain Eukaryota; kingdom Viridiplantae; phylum Streptophyta; class Magnoliopsida; order Poales; family Poaceae; genus Hordeum; species Hordeum vulgare. Next base: position 118,430,312 of record NC_058518.1, on the reverse strand, counting down.
AGTAGTTTTTGCTCTGTTTTTGTGTCGTTGGATTGCGATCTGACGGCTCCGATAGGAGGGGTTGGCTTGGTGGGTTGCGGTGGTTGTGTAGAATAGGACAGGTGGGGAGGAGAGGGAGGTTGCGGCCCGGCAACGACATTTTTAAACACTAAAAGACGTCCAACAATAAACCGAAGAAGGTGCCGCTATGTCGACCGTTCGGGTATCAAACGGTCTCTGATTGCGACGAAATTTGGCAGGCGGCCTACCTACATCAAAATAAGACTGCACGCCAAGTTTTAACCCAATCCGAGAATATTTTAAATGCACTTTTAAAAACAATATTTTATCGATGTCGCGGTCGCGTGCGTGTGTGGCGGGCTCAAAACGGTCAACGACGAACACGGGGAGAACCGGTAACTAGTAACAGGTGCATTTTTGAAAACTGATGGCAATAGAGTGTCGATGCAATGCAGATGATTCGCATGATGCGATGTTGAATGCGACAACGAGACGAATCACCTAACGAGTACGGAACAAAAGGGAATCTTTTGGAGCGTCGGTCTCGGGCTGTCACAGACCTTCTCCCCCTTGGATCACACGGTGTGGAAGGCCTGGGCACCTCCAAAGGTGAAATATTTCGCATGGCTCACGTTGCAAGATCCAATTTGGACCCCCGATCGTCTGGAGCGCCGTGGGTGGCCAAATTGTGGCCTGTGCAAGCTTTGCAATAGGGAGCAAGAGATGCGCACCCACCTATTCTTCAAGTGCCGATACACGATCAGGCTTTGGAAGTCTATCATTGAAAAGCTAGGGCTTGCTCACATGGACACCTTCGTATGGCTCTTGGACGAGACAGTCTATGAGTGGTGGGATAGGAGAACCGACAATCGCAACCCCAACTGACAGGCGATGGCATCCCTCACCATGCTTGTTTTGTGGACCATTTGGAACGAAAGGAATGCAAGGGTGTTACGTGATACGTATCCAGCGTATCTATAATATATGAAGTATTCATGCCATGTTTACAATAATTTTATATGATTTTGGTATGATTTGATTAGAACTAACCCATAGTAACGATGTTTTCAGCAGAAGTACTGTGGTGTTATTTTTATGCAGAAATAAAATTTCTCGGAATGAGATGACAATTTACGAAGAATATTCTTGGAAAATATAAAAAATAATGGAGGAAAAAGATACCGGATAGGAGTCCCGAGGTAGTCACAAGCCTAGGGGGCACGCCCCCTGGCTTCTGCGTCCCTCGGGAGTCCTCTTGACATGAGACCGGCGCCAAAAAATCCTATAAATCCCAAAACCCACAAAAAGAAACCTAGATCGGGATTTCCGCCGCAGAAGTCTCCAGAGCCATGAAAAATCAATCGAGAGCCCATTTCGGCATCCTGCCGGAGGGGGAAACCATCACTGGAGGCCATCTTCCTCATCCCGGCGGTCTCCATGATGAGGAGGGAGTAGTTCACCCTCGGAGCTGAGGGTATGTACGAGTAGCTATGTATTTGATCTCTCTCTCACTCTTGTGTTCTTGAGATGGCACGATCTTGATGTACCATGAGCTTTATTAATATAGCTGAATCATATGGATATTTCCCCTCTCTATCTTCTTGTGATGAATTGAGTATTCCCTTTGAAGTTTTCGTATCACATTGAGCCTTTAAGGATTTGAGAACACTTGATGTATGGTATATCTATGGTGACAATGGGATGTTCTATTGATCCACTTGATGTATGTTTTGGTCATCAACTTGCGGGTTCCATGACCTTGGGAATCTATGCATAGGGGTTGGCACACGTTTTCATCTTGACTCTCCGGTAGAAACTTTGGGGCACTCTTTGAAGTTCTTTGTGTTGGATTGAACATGATGCATCTGAAATTGTGTGATGCATATCGTATAATCAAGCACATGGGTACTTGTGGTGACATTGGAGTATCTAGGTGACATTAGGGTTTTGGTTTATGTGTGTCTTCAGGTGTCATTTTAGTACGAACTCTAGGGCTGTTCGTGACACTTATAGGGATAGCTCATAAGATTGATCGGAAAAGATAACTTTGAGGTGGTTTCGTACCCTACGATAATTTCTGTGTTAGTTCTCCGCTATTTGTGACTTTGGAGTGACCTCTTTGTCGCATGATAGGTATTTACATATGATTCAACTGAGTTAGTATTATTAAGAGAACTTGCACTAGTGAAAGTATGAACCCTAGGCCTTGTTTCTAAGCATTGCAATACCGTTTGTGCTCACTTTTATCATTAGTTACCTTACTATTTTTATATTTTCAGATTACAAAAACCTATATCTACCATCCATATTACACTTGTATCACCATCTCTTCACCAAACTAGTGCACCTATACAATTTCCCACTGTATTGGGTGTGTTGGGGACACAAGAGACTCTTTGTTATTTGATTGCAGGGTTGCTTGAGAGAGACCATCTTCATCCTACGCCTCCCACAGATTGATAAACCTTAGGTCATCCACTTGAGGGAAATTTGTTATTGTCCTACAAAACTTTGAGCTTAGAGGCCCAAAACGAGTCTACAAGAAGAAGGTTGTGTAGTAGACATTAAGCTCTTTTCTAGCTCCGTTGTCGGGGAGGTTAGGTAAGTGGCACTCACATCCTGTTAACGAAGCTCTTTTCTGCCACCGTTGCCGGGGAGGTGAGTGCTTGAAGGTATATCTTTAGATCTTGTAATCAAATCTTTTAGTTTCTTGTTTTTCACTAGTTCGGTTTTATAAAAGAAAACTACAAAGAAATGAAATTGAACTTGCCTCATATGCTTCATCTTTTCCATGTCTTTCGTGAAAATGATGGAAAGTAAAATTGTGATCAAGTGTTAGAAGAAGAAGTTATCGAAATGTTTGGCACTAAGTATTTGTATGATGAGAATGATTGAAATGTTGATAGTATGAATTCCTTGAATATTCATGATGCTAATGATATGCAAAGCTACAAGCTAGGGGATGCTATGTTTGATGAAGATGATCTTTTTAGTCCCCCAAGTTTGGATGAGAAAATTTATTATGATGATGACATGCCTCCTCCTATGATGATTTTGATGATGACATGTATGCTATAAATAGTGATAGTAACCATGAAACTTGTCATCATGATTTTAATATTCAAAGTGGTTATGTCAATCAAGTATCTCATGATAGTTATTTCGTAGAGTTTGCTCCCATTATTATGAACGAGAAGAAGTTTTCTTATGTGGAGAGTGATAAATTTTCTATGTTTGTAGATCATGAAAAGAATGTTGTATGTGATAGTTATATTGTTCAATTCCTTCATGATGCTACTGAAAATTGTTATGAGGCGGGAACATATGCTTGTACGAATTGCAATAATATCAAGTTTCCTCTCTATGTGTTCAAAGTTTTGAAGTTATGCTTGTTTTGCCTTCCTATGATAGTTGATTCTTGCTCCCATAAATTGTTTGTTCCCAAAATCCCTATGCATAGGAAGTGGGTTAGACTTAAATGTGCTTGTCACGAAATTCATGATGCTCTTTTGCATGTTATAATTATTATTCCTATGTGAGCATCATTGAAATCATCATGCCTAGCTAAATGGCTTTAAAGAAAAGCGCTTGTTGGGAGACAACCCAACACTTTTACTTTATGTTTTTTGTTGTTCACATGATTAAGATACTGTAGTAATCATGTTTTATGCCTTTTATTTAAACAAAGTGTCAAGTAAAGCCTTTGGGATAGTGTGGATGATACTTGACTTGACTCTGTGGAAAAATAGAAACATTTGCTCTCAGTCGAGGAATTTTGTAAATTCACTAGGACTCGCTTTTGATCTAAATCTTTTATACATGATTGATATGCAAATTTCCTGTATTTTCTTAATTGTTCCGAATTTTTAGAGAGAGGGAAGTATGGTTACACTACAGATCTTAACAGACTATTCTGTTTTTGAGAGATTCTGTTTTGCATGCATAGTTTACTTGTTTTAGTGTTACCATAGCTTATATTCAGTGATATAAATTATGGGAACAGTATAATACAATAGGCATCATGTGGTAGCAATTATGAATCTTGTCTTGGTAGTACCTAAGTGAATCATCATTATTTATTATATTAACCCATCTCACGAAGTTCCGTTAAGTTTTGGGTGATTGAAGTTTTTAAATTTTGGGTGAGAAACCAATATGATAAGAATAAGGAGTGGAAAGAACCAAATCTTGGGGATGCCCAAGGAACCCCCAAGGTAATATCCAAGGAATACCCAAGCTCCTAACCTTGTGGATGCCCCGGAAGACATCCCCACTTTCGTCTTCAACATTATCGGTATATCTTACTTGGAGCTATATTTTTATTCATCACATAGTATGAGTTTTTCTTGGAGCGCCATTTTATTTTGTTTTTCTCTGTTAGGTGTTATCTACAATCTTGTTTTCAATAAAATGTTCCAAGAATTGCATTAGGATGCTTGCATTGCATGCTTTGATTGGTGTTGTGTAAAAACAGAAAATGGTGTTGTAGTGTTTGAATTTTCATATTTTACTAGAATGTCAAAAGTTTCTGAAATTTTTACAGTGTTCTGATATAAATGATATAGCATGTCCTAAATGTTAACAATTTTGGGAGTTACATAAATACACTGTTTTCATAAATTGCTACAGACTGTTCTGTTTGGACAGATTGTTGTCATAGTTTTGTTATCTACTTATCCTATAGTTTCCATAGCCTATATTGATAGATATAAATTGTGGAAATGATAGTAAAACGTAGATGATGTTTTCAATTATTATGCAACTTGTCTTGGCAGTACATAAAGTGTTCATTTAGTCTTATGTGTACTAACTTATCTCACGAGTTCTTTTCGAGTTTTGTGTGGATGAAGTTTTTGAGAATGGGTGAAACCACTATACGAGAGGATTGAACAAGATACAAAAGCTCAAGCTTGGGGATGCCCAAGGTACCACATGTAAATATTTCAAGAATTCTCAAGCATCTAAGCTTGGGGATGCTACGCATCCTAGCTCTCTTCGTCAACTATCGATTAGCCTATGTTGGGCCTAAATTTTTATTCGTTCACATGATGCGTCCCATTCTTGGAGTGCTATTTTTATTTTGTTTGTCGTTTAAATAAAATACTCAGATATGAAATATTTATTAAGAGAGAGAGAGAGAGAGAAAGTCCTCACATAGCTACTTAATTGCTTGACTACTCATTGATCTTCACTTATATGTTTTGGATTAGTTTTGCCATTTACTCTCGTGCTTCACTTATATCCTATGAGTAAATGGTTGAATGAATTGAATATCATAAATCTCAGATTATATATGTTTTGTATGCTTATCTCATGGGGAGTAATGACTTCAGATATAAGAAGTATAGGTGGTAAAATTTATTGAAAGTTAGCAAACACCGCATTAGTCACTTGAACAATTCATGAAATAATATTGAAGGAAGAGAGATTTCACATATAAATATTCTATCTTGGAAATCTTCTATGATTGTGAATACCCGTTAATTATTTTCAAACTTCAGCATATTAGTTGAAGTTGGACAAGGAAGACAATGTAATGAGTTATGCTTGGGTATATTTGTATAGAAGTTATGTTGTTATGCATCCTCCAACATGTGGTGCTTGCTTCCACCTCATACTAGCCAAAACTTCCACACCAAGTAGAAATACTACTTGTGCATCCAAACACCCTTAAACCCAAAGTTGTTCCATATGAGTCCACCATACCTACCTATATGCGGTATTTACCTGTCGTTCCAAGTAAATTTGCATGTGCCAAACTCTAAACCTTCGAATAATATTATGTTTTGTATGCCCGAATCGCTCAATATAGTGACTAGGGATTGTCAGTATCTTCCGTCCTTGGTGAGTTATTCTCAAGATATGTGTTGATTCACTATGATTCACGAGAAAGTGGCTGGTATTCGGGATGCCCAGTCCCATGCTCAAAAAAATCAAAACAAAATATAATGAAACAAAACTCCCCCAGGATTGTTGTTTGTATGGACGGTACCCATGGATGCGGCTCGCCGTGGAGTGTGATTGATTGGTGGAGGGGGGAGTAAAAACTTTACCATTATGTTTGGGAACCGCACCTATAATGTATCTAGCATGGAAGATACTGAGATCTCTCGGTTGTTATGTTGACAATGAAAGCATACCAATCAAAATTATTATTTGTATCTATTTTAAAAGCTTGAGCTCTAGCACCTCTACAAACCATTGCTTCCCTGTGCGAAGGGCCTATCTTTTACTTTCTAGGTGATCTTCGGCACTTACTATATTTTGCCTTTTTCTCTTGGCAAGCCTCATGTGGTGGGGAAAGATCCAAGCATATATGGCCATTCAAATATATTTTATCATGAATTATTATTGTTGACAATTATCTATATTATAAATAAGTTGGGAGGCGAAACTTTTAGCCCCTATCTTTCTCTGTGTTCGACGGATGCCATTTGCTCTAAAAATATGCTTTGAGTGTTAGCAATCACGGAAGACTATATGATAGTTGAGTATGTGGAATTTGCTAAATGAAAATATCTTACATAGACCCTTCCTGAAAATAAGATGAATTGCAAATGTTTGGTGACTGAAATCATAGTTTGTTAGTTTTCAAGAAACTTTATGGTCTATATATTAACACGTGAATAGCTTGTTACTTCATCATGAGAAGTTTTATGAGATGAGCTATTGTTTATGGTTTATATCAAACTTGTGCACTTGCTAACATTCACACTTCATAAATTATTTCTTTTATTATTTACCTACTCGAGGACGAGCATGAATTAAGCTTGGGTATGTTGATACGTCTCCCACGTATCTATCATTCATGAAGTATTCATGCTATGTTTACAATAATTTTATATGATTTTGGTATGATTTGATTAGAACTAATCCGTACTGACGTTGTTTACTGCAGAACTACCGTGGAGTTATTTTTGTGCAGAAATAAAAATTCTCGGAATGAGTTGAAAATTTACGGAGAATATTTTTGGAAAATATAAAAAATACTAGAGCAAAGAGATACCAGCGAGGAATACCGAGGCAGTCACAAGCCTAGCGGGAGCCCCCTAGGGTGCGCCCCTCTCTTGTGAGTCCCTTGGAAGGCCCCTTGACGTGATACCGACGCCAAAAATTCCTATAAATCCCAAAACCCCCACAAGAAACCTAGATCGGGAGTTCCGCCATCGCAAGCCTCCAGAGCCACGAAAAACCAATCGGGAGCCTGTTTCGGCACCCTACCAGAGAGGAAAACCATCACCAGAGGCCATATTCATCATCCCGGTGGTCTCCATGATGAGGAGGGAGTGGTTCACCCTCGGGGCTGAGGGTATGTACCAAGAGCTATGTGTTTGATCTCTCTCTCTCTCTCGTTTTCTTGAGATGGCACGATCTTGATGTACTGTGAGCTTTATTAATATAGATGAATCATATGGAGTTTTCCTCTCTCTATCTTATTTTGATGAATTGAGTTTTCCCTTCGAAGTTTTCGTATCGGATTGAGCCTTTAAGGATTTGAGAACAGTCGATGTATGGGATATCCATGGTGACAATGGGATGTTCTATTGATCCACTTGATGTATGTTTTGGTGATCAACTTGCGGGTTCCGTGACCTTGGGAATCTATGCATAGGGGTTGGCACACGTCTTCGTCTTGACTCTCCGGTAGAAACTTTGGGGCACTCTTTGAAGTTCTTTGTGTTGGATTGAACATGATGAATCTGAAATTGTGTGATGCATATCGTATAATCAAGCCCATGGGTACTTGTGGTGACATTGCAGTATCTAGGTGAAATTAGAGTTTTGGTTGATGTGTATCTTAAGGTGTTATTTTAGTATGAACTCTAGGTATGTTCGTGACTCTTATAGGGATAACTCATAAGATTGATCAAAAAAATATAACTATGAGGTGGTTTCGTACCCTACAATAATTTCTTCGTTAGTTCTCCGCTATTTGGGACTTTGGAGTGAACTCTTTGTCGCACGAGAGGAATTTACATAAGATTCAACTATGTTAGTATTGTTAAGAGAACTTGCACTAGTGAAAGTATGAACCCTAGGCCTTGTTTCTAAGCATTGCAATACCGTTTGTGCTTAGTTTTATCATTAGGTACCTTGCTATTTTTATATTTTCAGATTACAAAAACCAATATCTACCATCCATATTACACTTGTATCACCATCTCTTCGCCAAACTAGTGCACCTATACAATTTACAATTGTATTGGGTGTCTTTGGGACACAAGAGACTCTTTGTTATTTGATTGTAGGGTTGCTTAAGAGAGACCATCTTCATCCTACGCCTCCAGCAAATTAATAAACCTTAGGTCATCCAGTGCAGGCAAACTTGCTATTTGTCACATCCCTGACAACTTAATCAAGTTAGCCTTGTGCTCATGATTTCCTTGCATTTCATCTAGGAAATTTTCAACAAGAATAAAGTAAGTGGTGAAGGAAAACTCAAAACCCTAGCCACTTCTCAAATTAAAGGAAATTTCAAACTAGTTAAAATCAATGAACCCAAAATAGCCTCAAGAAAATTTCAACATTTCTGATAAATCATGGAAGTAAATAAGCCATGAAGAAAACCATTTTCTTGATACTTTAAGCATTTTAAATAAATACAAAAAGCTACTGGTTTCAAGTTTAAATTTTGAAATCACAATATTTATGTTTTGAAAAATGTTGAAAACTTTAGGAAGGGTTGGATACATTCCAACTAATATTTTGGTGTGTTCAAAATAGTTTTTACAAACTATTTTGGGAGCTGAAATAAATAGCAAATAAATAGTTATCAAAACAAAAACAAAACAGAAAAGAAATAAGAGAAAGAAGTTCATACCTCTATCTGTCGCCTGGCCCAGCCCACCAGGGGCTTAGGCGTCTTCTTCCTCCTGCCAGAAGGCAGAGGAGAAGCTCGCCATGGCGCATGGCCAGGCGCGCCACGCCTCCTGCCTGCCTGGCCTCCCCGCCGACCTGGTGGCTAGGATAAGCCCGGGAGAGCCGTCCCAATCCCCTCCTCCTCATTCCTTCCCCCGGATCTCTCTCTCTCGTGTGTCTCCCCACGCTAACACCATCGAAGGCCGCCGGAAGTCGACGTCGATCCGCCGGCCACAGGTCGTCCTCGAGCCAGCCGCCTATCTCCCTGGATCCGCCGTGAGCTCTTCTTCCTTTCCCCCTCTTTCCGTCGAGCCCCCCCCCTTCCTCTAGCCTCCTCCCGCCATGGAGCCCGAGCTCCTGCTGCCGGCCATGGCGCCCCCGTGGCTAGCGCCCCCCCCCCCCTGAGCGTCGCTGCTGAGCACATCAACATCCTCAGGGAGCTCCCAGGAACCCGTAGCCACCCCCATTTTCCTCCTCGCATCCCTGGCCTCGACACCATCTTGCCGAGCACGGGCCGCCGCTCCGTCGCTGCTCCTGTCGTCTCCGGCGACCCCCTCGCCCTCAAACCTACGGGAATGGATGCGGCCCAACGCGAGCTACCTCCTGGTGGTCTCCGCACGTCCAACCGTCGCCGTTTGCCAATTCCGGCGAGGTGCTACCGTCGGATGTGGTCGTCACCGGCAGCTCTCCGGCAGGATGACGTGGCCGTCATTGGTGCTGACCTCCCTGTCTAGCTAACCTAATGAGGCACTGACATGAGGCCCCACGCGTTTAATTAGTAAATTTTAAATCAGAAACAAAGTCAGTAACCCAGAGTCACTTACATCTGGGGCCCAGCCGCCAGGTTTGACCTGGGCTGGCGCCTTTGACCTGCTGAGGTCATGCTGACGTATGGCTAATGCAGTAAATGCATTTCTGGATTTAAAAGAATTCCAGAAAAATGCCAAAACTTCTAAAATTCATAGAAATTAATCTGTAACTCCAATGAAAATAATTTATATATGAAAAAGTATCAGAAAAATTCAAGGAATCTGAATATGTCATTTTAAAACATGTTTGAAAATGTTACAGAACCCAAACATGTATATTAATGAATAAGTTTATTCTTATAAATACTTTGTAGATGGAATTTGGAAAATAATTAAATTTCACTATAAATGACATGATCAAACACTGTCCTAATTACAAACCAGCAACCTAACATGTCATCCCATGCATGTTAAAAGCAAGTTGATCTGAGCATCAGGTCGAATCAATTAAAATGGTATCCGAGAATACCTCGTTTGAAGTGATATTTGAATGAGATTCAAATCAACTATAAACCTAATACATGTTAGCTATAATAGTATACCACCTTGCACCCTCATGCCATGCTCATGCATCATCTTGATTGCATATGTTTGTTATTGATTGTTGTCATTCCTTTCGGTAGGCTCCGCTCCCCCGGATTCCACCGAATATCCGTCTGACGGATATTGTCACTCCTCTAAGCAATAAGGCAAGCAACCATTTTGATCATTCCGATAAATCCCATGTTCTTGCTCCTGCACTTACTTATTGCATTAGGATCAAATGCTTCAAATGCTTTTGCCACGTTAGTTGAACCCACTTCATTTGCATGACCTATCCTTGTCACAGTAAATAGCTGAACCTTGCAACCTAGCATACCTGGTAGTTGCTTGAGCCATGATGTGCCTTACCCTGCTATGCATGCTATGCTTAGAGTTGTGTATGGTCTGTCATCTGGGAGATGACCAGAATTATGAGAAGGTGTTCGGTAAGCAAAGGTTGTGTGTTGAACCTGATTTGGTAAAGGTACCGGTCAAAGGCTGTGTAGGAGTACATGGCGGGTTGTTTCATTGGAACCGTCTTTAGGAACTGAGTTCCGTGTATGTAATCCAAGACGAGATACTACCACATGCTGGGCCCTGAAATATGACCCCGCTCGACCTATTAATTGCTTAGTACTTGGTCCAGGAGTTGTCAGTAGTTTCTGGTGTTTATAGTCATGCTGGAGGCCGTGCATAGCGCTGACCTGAGAGGTGGGCTGTGATGCGGTAGGCAGTGGCACGGTGTACCAAGTGGCACCCGGATGGTGGGCTTGGGAACGCTACGCACATCATTTGAGGCCGTGGCAGAAACCTCGGCCGGACTTCCGTACGGGTTACTCTCAGATAGGCGATGAACCTGGACTAGGTACTAATTAATGTGGTTAACGATCGTGGCCGACTCCCTCGCTCGGCTTCCGCTTGAAGGTTGCCGAGGTGCATGACGTGCACATGGCGATAAGTGGCGAGAGCGTGTGTGACGAAGTACACCCCTGCAGGTTTATGATCTATTCGAATAGCCGCGTCCGCGGATATGGACTACTTGGAGATATGTTGTTCATCGATAACTTAAATGGCTACTCATAAAATTGTCAAGATAAGCGTGAGTGTCGTGGACGGCATTTCTGTATGGAGACGGAATGATTCCACGATAGTGTATCGTAGTGGTGTTAGTGGACTCGTGTGCGAGAAATCAAGTTGTCAAAATTATTAGAAAATGCAAGTTGTCTAGCCACAAGTCAAATGCTGGCTTTCCGCATGAAACCCCACCATACCTTATTGATACATTGCATGAGTAGTTAGTTATCCTAAAGTCTTGTTGAGTACCTCCGTACTCATGTTTGCTTAATAAATGTTGCAGAGGTTGCTAATGACTCTAATGGTGGGTTCTTCATAGACATCGACGACGACGAGTAGCTGGTGTCCCAGCTACGATCTGGCCCTATGTTGGGTCTGTAGTATCGTCAGGCCATGTGCCTTCTAGTTGCACCTGTCTGTACTCAGACAGTTTTAAACACTTCCGATGGCTTGTAACTTAATGACTGCTATGATGGGTCATGAGACCCTTACTGTGTAATATTATATGTGTGGCTCATCCGAGCCTCTTAAATAAAGCTTGTATGTTTATGGTTATGTTGTGATGCCATCGATGTATCTATACATATCGGTATGCCATGTGTGCGTGTGTCGTACTTGATATGTATGGGGTTCGATTACCTAGCCGTGAACTTTAGTAGCACTCCTTACAGGGAAATGCCCCTTTGTGATCCAACGAGCCATGGTAGCTCGCTACTGCTCTGGACACATTGGTTGACCGGCATCTGTCCTTCTTAGTTGCTGTGTCTGTCTCCTTTGGGGAAATGTCACGCGATGTAATGGAGTCCTTGTAGCTTGCTACGACTCGTCTACACTCGCTGGTCACCGACACCTGCTTTGTTTGGTCATGTATGCCTGTCCTTGTGCGGTACTGCCACTTTGGTTTATGACTAGACTTGTCGATCCAGGTTCTTTGACATTGGAATGCTAGCGACACAATTGCATACGTGAGTCAAAAGGCGCAAACGGTCCTGGCTAAGGTAAGGCTGCAGCCGTGGAGTTAACCGTGCGTGAGACCGCAAAGGGATGCGATGTGTTACATGCTGGATTCCTATGGCTTAGGATCGGGATCCCGACAGTGTTGGTATCAGAACCTGACTGACTGTAGGACTACTAAGCCAAACTGGTCGAAGTTGAGTCTAGAATTGCTTAGTTATATATAAGGGAATGGTTTGTGGAAGGGAACGTAAGACTCTTGTTCTCTTCTCAAGTTATTCTATTCTGGTCATCCTCGTCTTTTCTGCGGGAATTAAGGACTAGGTTACTCATCTTCTTCTAGGCTTGTGTTTCTGATCGGTAGATTATAGGACTACGGGTCAAGAGATATTTGGGTTTCTTTCATTCCTAGGAAAAAGGAAGTAAGTTTGATGATCAGAGAGTTGAACTTGATAGTTGAGTGGTTCCGCTATTCCATTTTGGGTTGTCTCAAAATTTGTTTTTGAGCATTTACAACCGTTATGCTGCCCAATTTTGCATTCGGAGCTCTAATGCTTTTGCATTACTCTCTATTTACATATGCCTGGTCGTCCTTCTCGTCAGGTGGTACGTCTGACCAGGTGCATTGATGTGCCGGGTCATACGGCCATGCTGGTCAAGGTGATGTCGGTGTGCGGTTACCGCTGGTACCCCGAGTACACAGTGGAGGAACAGTACCGAGACTTCAACCAGAGCCAGTATATCTACACTGTCAGGGTATTTCCAGACTACCCTGGAGCTGAGGAGCCAATCCATGGGTCCTATGGGTTGGGAGTCACTATTGACATGGCAGTACAAGATGCTGCCTATTCAATGATGACCATTATGAGGGCGAGTCATGCACTGCTGCAGAACTCAGAGTTCTGCTATGTTCCGGCCTCTCAGCCTGGTGAAGAGGGATACCTCAGCGGAGTCTATTTTGATTCTTCTATGGAGGATCCACTACTGCAGTCCACTGTTGAGATGCTAGAGAACAGAGACAGGGATGCTCGTGCTCTCCGCATGGAGCTTTATGCTACCCGTGCCCATCTGTGGACGGCTTTGACGCTACTGGCACCGGTAGTCCAGACAGGGTACGGAGATATGGAGATGTTGAACCCTGTTAGGACCCATCTTCTTGCCCACGTTGACTGGCCAGCTATAGGAGGAGTCACCCCTCTTCGGGGACCCCTCTTACCACCGGTCAGGGGACCAAGGCCACATCTGTGTCCTTATGGATCCCAGGGATCTCAGGCCAGAGTGTTTTCTGATCCGCAGGTTGAGCTTCCAGGTCATGGAGGTAATCTCTATGAGATATTCTATGCGGATGCCTGAGGTGTGAGCGGAAGGATAGTATGGTAGTAGCCGTACGTTCACAGTCCTGTGTGACTTGTGAAGTATGCCTGTGATGTGAAATGAATTCCGGAGGCCTAGATAAATAATGTATAGGAAGCTTGTAAGCCTCTGATGAGTAGTTTCATAATTTCAGTAGTTTGCTCTTCGAGTAAGGTTGTACTGAACTATGTAAGGGTGTCTATGAACCATGGTGTATATATAGCAGTTGCTTGTTACCATGTTGTTCGGATATTCATTTCCGCATTCCGTGTGTTCGGTACATTCTTAATCCATAGCTAGTATTGATATGATATTGGTCTAAGCTGTGAGTTTGTTTGTCAGGATGGTGTTCACCAGGTTGAACTGTGCCCCTGCTCACGAGCAAGGCGAGGGTAGTCAAGCGTCGCAGGAGGACCTGCCTCACCCGCCCTCTCTGGCGGAAGTTATGCTTGAGGCAGAGAGAAACAAAAGGGAGACCAACCGACTGTTAGAGCGTATTGAGCAGAATACGGCTCGTCAGCCTAGGAATGCAGCAGTGTCCCTCAACGACTTTGTGAAACTGAATCCTCCAAAGTTTCATCACTCCGTCGATCCCGTCGACGCTGATGACTGGTTGTGCAGCATCTCACGCAAGATTCGCTCTGCGAATGTTTCTGAGGCCGACAAGGTGACCTTTGCAACGTATTTCCTGGAAGGACCCGCCAATCTGTGGTGGGAGAACTTTGAAGCTATGCATCCTGCTGAACCAGCAGCCACATGGGCAGACTTCAGTGCAGCCTTTCGTCTGCACCATATTCCAGAGGGCCTGATGGACAGAAAGAGAGAGGAGTTCTGTGCCTTCACGCAGGGCAAGTTGACCGTGGATGCCTATAGCGGCGAGTTCGGTAACCTCGCCCGCTATGCAACAGAGGAGGTGTCTACTGACGCCAAGAAGCAAGCAAGATTTTGTAAGGGTCTGAGCCCTGAGCTTCGTCGTGATCTGCGCCTCCACGAGTTTGCAAGTTTTCAAGCCCTGGTCAACAAGGCGATCAGTGCCGAGACTAGTAATACTGACTTTGAAGCCACAAGGAAGCACTCCCATGACTTTGGCTCGTCTTCTGGTTCCGCATTTCCAAAACGCAGGCTATGGGTTCCGAACAGTTCTCTGCCGCCAAGATACACTCCGAGGCCATCCTACGTGGCGCCTCAGACGAATCATACCAATCCTCCAGCAAAAACATATGGTGGTCCAGCTAGCAATGCTGCACCACGTGCCAACCAAGTGATATGCTACAAGTGTGGAGAACCAGGGCACTATTCCCGTGAGTGTCCTCAAAATGTGGGTGCCAAGCAACCCGGAAAGTCCGTCGGGCAAGGCAAGTCAGGCAAAGCTTACTATGTGAAGCCAACTCCTGCACGTGGCCGTGTGAGCTATGTCTCAGCAGAAGAAGCTACAGAGGATCCCGACGTCATACTGGGTACGCTTCTTGTCAATCATCACCCAGCGTCTGTTCTCTTTGACACTGGGTCTTCTCATTCCTTCATTTCAGAAAGTTATGCACACTTGCATAACATGTCTTTTTGTGATATGCCAATTCGATTGGTTGTCCAAACTCCTGGTAGTAAATGGCAAACCTCTAGGATAACCTATGACAATGAAATTCTAGTAGACAGGCTAGTTTTCTAGCCTCACTGATAGCATTGAAATCTTCGGATATTAATATCATCTTGGGCATGGACTGGATGTCAGCTCACTATGCCAAGATTGATACTCATTCTAGAAATGTCCAGCTTACCCATCCCTCGGGTGAGATAGTAAATGTCTCTACACGAGTTGCCAAATGGCACCTCTATTCCTTAAATGCCAACCCTCTTCCGGAACTTGAAGACATTCCCGTAGTCCGTGACTTCCCGGATGTTTTTCCAGAGGAACTGCCAGGAATTCCACCTGACAGAGATGTAGAGTTTGTGATAGATCTTGTTCCGGTCACTGTTCCAATAGCCAGAAGACCATATAAGATGGCACCCCTGGAGCTAGCCGAACTTAAGAAGCAACTAGATGAGGCCTTGAATAAAGGTTTCATTCATCCTAGCTCTTCTCCTTGGGCTTGCCCCGTCCTCTTCGTCAAGAAGAAAGACGGAACGGATCGGATGGTTGTAGATTACCGACCAGTTAATCTGGTCACCATAAAGAACAAGTATCCGCTCCCCAGGATCAACGATCTGTACGATCAGCTCGCTGGGTCCTCAGTCTTCTTCAAAATGGATTTGAGGTTGGGATACCATCAAATCAAGATCAAGAACGGGGACATTCCAAAAACGGCTTTTGTTACTCGTTATGGCCAATACGAGTACACCGTCATGTCCTTCGGTTTAACCAATGCCCCAGCCACCTTCTCTCGTTTGATGAATTCCATCTTCATGGAGTATTTGGATAAATTCGTCGTGGTATACCTCGATGATATTCTCATCTACTCGAAGAACGAACAGGGTCATGCCGAGCATCTAAGGCTGGTATTGATGAAACTTCGAGAGCATCGCCTTTATGCCATGTTTTCAAAATGTGAATTTTGGTTACCAGAAGTGACCTATCTAGGTCACGTAATCTCTGGTAAGGGTATTGCTGTCAATCCCAAGAGGGTTCAAGCTGTCCTTGATTGGACTCAACCTGAATCGGTTAAGCAAGTTAGGAGTTTTCTTGGTCTAGCGAGCTATTGTCGCCGCTTTGTCAAGAATTTCTCCAAGGATGCAAAGCCTCTAACTGAACTCCTCAAGAAGGATAAAAATTTCGAGTGGACACCATAGTGTGAGCATAGTTTTCAGGAACTGAAAAGACGCCTGACTTCCGCACCTGTGTTGCTACCACCAGATTTTTCTAAGGACTTTGTTATCTATTGCGACGCCTCGCGACAAGGATTACGTTGCATTCTCATGCAAGATCGTCATGTGATTGCATACGCATCTCGACAGTTGCGTCCACATGAGGATAATTATCCCACACATGACCTTGAGCTTGGAGCTGTGGTCCATGCACTAAAAACCTGGCAACATTACCTTCTGGGTAATCGTTGCGAAATATTCACTGATCACCAAAGTCTGAAATATATCTTCACCAAGCCGGATTTGAATCTCAGGCAAAGACGGTGGGTTGAGTTGATCTCGGATTACGACTTAGGGATAACTTACACCCCGGGGAAGGCCAATGTTATGGCCGATGCACTAAGTCGTAAATCTTATTGTAACAATTTGATGCTACAACAAGGTCAACCACATCTCTATGAGGACTTTCGGAAGTTAAATCTTCATATTGTTCCTCAAGGATTCCTTTCTACCCTGGTGGCGAAGCCTACCCTTCAGGATCAAATTATAGCTGGCCAAAAGCGTGACAAGGGTATATCACGGATCAAGGAGAATATTTTTAGCGGAAATGCTAAAGAGTTTTCCATGAACGATCAAGGTGTTGTGTTCTTCCAGAATCGTCTAGTGGTTCCTAAGAACCCACATCTAAGGCAGTTAATCCTTAAGGAGGCCCATGATTCTCCTCTCACCGTTCATCCCGGTAGTACTAAGATGTATCAGGACCTACGCCAGAGGTTCTCGTGGACTAGGATGAAGAGAGAAATTGCTGAGTTCGTTGCTAACAGCGACGTTTGTCGTCGAGTTAAGGCAGAACATCAAAGGCCTGCTGGCACCCTTCAACCTCTACCTATTCCTGAATGGAAATGGGATAAAGTTAGCATGGATTTCATTACCGGATTTCCCAAGACCAAGAAAGGAAATAATGCTATCTTTGTGGTCATTGACCGTCTTTCCAAAGTGGGTCATTTTCTTCCCGTTCGTGAGAGAATAACAGCTAGCCAGCTAGCAGAGTTATATATCTCTCGAATAGTGTCTCTTCATGGTGTCCTCCTGGATATTAACTCGGACCGTGGGAGTATCTTTACTTCTCGTTTCTAGGAAAGTTTTCAGAATGCCATGGGGACTCACTTATCTTTTAGCACTGCTTTCCATCCCCAATCAAGTGGTCAAGTAGAAAGAGTGAATCAAATCCTAGAAGATATGCTCCGAGCTTGTGTTATATCGTTCGGTATGAATTGGGAGAAGTGCCTTCCATTCGCCGAATTCGCTTATAACAATAGTTATCAATCAAGCTTGGGCAAAGCTCCTTTTGAAGTTCTCTATCGACGAGGATGTCGAACACCTCTTAATTGGTCAGAAACCGGAGAGAGGCAACTCTTTGGCCCGGATATGATCCAGGATGCAGAAGAGCAGGTTCGCATGATTCGTGAAAAGTTGAAAACAGCCCAGTCTCGTCAAAAGAGCCAATATGATCGTCATCATAAGGCTGTGACCTTTGAAGTTGACGAGAATACTTACCTTCGGGTTACACCTTTGAAGGGTACCCATCGATTCGGTATCAAGGGCAAGTTGGCTCCTCGTGACATTGGTCCTTTTCGCATTCTTGCCAAACGAGGAGAAGTTGCCTACCAGTTGGAACTTCCTCCGCATCTTTCCAAGGTTCATGATGTCTTTCATGTCTCGCAACTCAGGCGTTGCTTTTCGGATCCTATCCTTGAAATGGACCACGAAACGCTTGATCTCCAAGATAACCTTTCATACCGAGAATACCCCGTGCGTATTCTTGATCAAGATGAGCGTACCACTCGATGTAGAAACCTCAACTTCCTTAAAGTTCAATGGTCAAATCATTCCGAAAAGGAGGCAACTTGGGAAAGAGAGGATCGTCTCCGACTTGAGTATCCTGCATTATTTCCGACGACTTCTAAATCTCGGGACGAGATTATTTTGAGTGGGGGTGAGTTGTCACATCCCTGACACCTTAATCAAGTTAGCCTTGTGCTCATGTTTTATTTGCATTGCATCTAGGAAATTTTCAACAAGAATAAAGTAAGTGGTGAAGGAAAACTCAAAACCCTAGCCACTTCTCAAATTAAAGGAAATTTCAAACTAGTTAAAATCAATGAACCCAAAATGGCCTCAAGAAAAGTTCAACTTTTCTGATAAATCATGGAAGTAAATAAGCAATGAAGAAAACCATTTTCTTGATACTTTAAGCATTTTAAATAAATACAAAAAGCTACTGGTTTCAAGTTTAAAAATTGAAATCAGAAACTTTAAGTTTTCAAAAATGTTGAAAACTTTAGGAAGGTTGGATACATTCCAACTAATATTTTGGTGTGTTCAAAATAGTTTTTACAAACTACTTTGGGAGCTGAAATAAATAGAAAATAAATAGTTATGAAAACAAAAAGAAAACAGAAAAGAAATAAGAGAAAGAAGAGCATACCTCTATCTGTCGCCTGGACCAGCCCACCAGGGGCTTAGGCGTCTTCTTCCTCCTGCCAGAAGGCAGAGGAGAAGCTCGCCACGGGGCATGGCCAGGGGCGCCACGCCTCCTGCCTGCCTGGCCTCCCCGCCGACCTGGTGGCTAGGATAAGCCTGGGAGAGCCGTCCCAATCCCCTCCTCCTCATTCCTTCCCCCGGATCTCTCTCTCTCGTTTGTCTCCCCACGCCAACACCATCGAAGGCCGCCGGAAGTCGACGTCGATCCGCCGGCCACAGGTCGTACTCGAGCCAGCCGCCTAACTCCCTGGATCCGCCGTGAGCTCTTCTTCCTTTCCCCCCTCTTTCCGTCGAGCCCCCTTCCTCTAGCCTCCTCCGGACATGGAGCCCGAGCTCCTGCCGCCGGCCATGGCGCCCCCGTGGCTAGCGCCCCCCCCCCCCCCCCCCCCCCCCGAGCGTCGATGCTGAGCACATCAGCATGCTCAGGGAGCTCCCAGGAACCCGTAGCCACCCCCATTTTTTCCCCTCGCATCCCTGGCCTCGACCCCATCTTGCCGAGCACAGGCCGCCGCTCCGTCGCTGCTCCTGTCGTCTCCGGCGACCCCCCTCGCCCTCAAACCTACGGGAATGGATGCGGCCCAACGCGAGCTACCTCCTGGTGGTCTCCGCGCGTCCAACCGTCGCCGTTTGCCGATTTCAGCGAGGTACTGCCGTCGGATGTGGTCGTCGCCGGCAGCTCTCCGGCAGGATGACGTGGCCGTCATAGCGCTAACCTCCCTGTCTAGCTAACCTAATGAGGCACTCACATGAGGCCCCACGTGTTTAATTAGTAAATTTTAAATCAGAAACAAAGTCAGTAACCCAGAGTCACTTACATGTGGGGCCAGCAGCCAGGTTTGACCTGGGCTGGCGCCTTTGACCTGCTGAGGTCATGCTGACGTATGGCTAATGCAGTAAATGCATTTCTGGATTTAAAAGAATTCCAGAAAAATTCCAAAACTTCTAAAATTCATAGAAATTAATCTGTAACTCCAATGAAAATAATTTATATATGAAAAAGTATCAGAAAAATTCAAGGAATCTGAATATGTAGATTAATGTTTGAAAATGTTACAGAACCCAAACATGTAGATTAATTAATAAGTTAATTCTTATAAATACTTTGTAGATGGAATTTGGAAAATAATTAAATTTCACTATAAATGACATGATCAAACACTGTCCTAATTACAAACAGCAACCTAACATGTCATCCCATGCATGTTAAAAGCAAGTTGATCTGAGCATCAGGTCGAATCAATTAAAATGGTATCCGGGAATACCTCGTTTGAAGTGATATTTGAATGAGATTCAAATGAACTTCAAACCTAATACATGTTAGCTATAATAGTATACCACCTTGCACCCTCATTCCATGCTCATGCATCATCTTTATTGCATATGTTTGTTATTGATTGTTGTCATTCCTTTCGGTAGGCTCCGCTCCCCCATATTCCACCGAATATCTGTCTGACGGATATTGTCACTCCTCTGAGCAACAAGGCAAGTAACCATTTTGATCATTCTGATAAATCCGATGTTCTTGCTCCTGCACTTACTTATTGCATTAGTATCAAATGCTTCAAATGCTTTTGCCACGTTAGTTGAACCCACTTCATTTGCATGACCTACACTTCTCATAGTAAATAGCTGAACCTTGCAACCTAGCATACCTGGTAGTTGCTTGAGCCATGATGTGCCTTACCCTGCTATGCATGCTATGCTTAGAGTTGTGTATGGTCTGTCATCTGGGAGATGAGCACAATTGAGAGAAGGTGTACGGTAAGCAAAGGTTGTGTGTTGAACCTGATTTGGTAAAGGTACCGGTGAAAGGCTGTGTAGGAGTACATGGCGGGTTGTTTCATTGAAACCGTCCTTAGGAACTGAGTTCCGTGTATGTAATCCAAGACGAGATACTACCACATGTTGGGCCCTGAAATATGACCCCGCTCGACCTATTAATTGCTTAGTACTCGGTCCAGGAGATGCAATTAGTTTCTGGTGTTTATAGTCATGCTGGAGGCCGTGCATAGCGCTGACCTAAGAGGTGGGCTGTGATGCGGTAGGCAGTGGCACGATGTACCAAGTGGCACCCTGATGGTGGGCTTGGGAACCCTGCGCACATCGTTTGAGGCCGTGGCGGAAACCTCGGCCAGACTTCCGTATGGGTTACTCTCAGATAGGCGATAAACCTGGACTAGGTACTAATGTGGTTAACGGTCGTGCCCGACTCCCTCGCTGGGCTTCCGCTTCAAGGTTGCCGAGGTGCATGACGTGCACATGGCGATAAGTGGCGAGAGCATGTGTGACGAAGTACACCCCTGCAGGGTTATGATCTATTCGAATAGCCACGTCCGCGGATATGGACTACTTGGAGACATATGTTGTTCATAGATAACTTAAATGGCTACTCATAAAATTGTCAAGATAAGCGTGAGTGTCGTGGATGGCAGTTCCATATGGAGACGGAATGATTCCACGATGGTGTATTGTTGTGGTGTGAGTGGACTCGTGTGCGAGAAATCAAGTTGTCAAAATTATTTAAAAATGCAAGTTGTCTAACCACGAGTCAAATGTTGGCTTTCCGCATGAAACCCCACCATACCTTATTGATACATTGCATGAGTAGTTAGTTATCCTAAAGTCTTGCTGAGTACCTCCGTACTCATGTTTGCTTAATAAATGTTGCACAGGTTGCTAATGACTCTAATGGTGGGTTCTTCATAGACATCGACGACGACGAGTAGCTGGTGTCCCAGCTTTGATCTTGCCCTAGGTTAGGTATGTAGTATAGTCAGGCCATGTGCCTTCTAGTTGCACCTGTCTGTACTCAGACAGTTTTAAACACTTCCGCTGGCTTGTAACTGAATGACTGCTATGATGGGTCGTGAGACCCTTACTGTGTAATATTATATGTGTGGCTCTTCCGAGCCTCTTAAATAAAGCATGTATGTTTATGGTTATGTTGTGATGCCATCGATGTATCTATACATATCGGTATGCCATGCGTACGTGTGTCGTACTTGATATGTATGGGGTTCGATTACCTAGCCGTGAACTTTAGTAGCACTCCTTATAGGGAAATGCCCCTTTGTGATCCAACGAGTCATGGTAGCTCGCTACTGCTGTGGACACATTGGTTGACCGGCATGTGTGCTTCTTAGCTGCTGTGTTTGTCCCCTTTGGGGAAATTTCACGCAATTTAATGGAGTCCTTGTAGCTTGCTACGACTCGTCTACACTCGCTGGTGACCGACACCTGCTTTGTTGGGTCATGTATGCCTGTCCTTGTGCGGTACTTCCACGTTGGTTTATGACTAGACTTGTCGATCCGGGTTCTTTGACATTGGAATGCTAGCGACAGAATTGCATACGTGAGTCAAAAGGCGCAAACGGTCCCGGCTAAGGTAGGGCTACAGCCGTGGAGTTAACCGCGCGTGAGACCGCAAAGGGATGCGATGTGTTACAGGCTGGATTCCTATGGCTTAGGATCGGGGTCCCGACACTAATGTCCTTCAAAACTTTGCGCTTGGAGGCCCAACACGAGTCTACAAGAAGAAGGTTCTGTAGTAGACATCATTCCGTCACAAGAGCTTTCCACCGACTACCGTGCTTTCCTTAGTTATTAAGGAGGCCAAGGGTGAAAAAATTTGGGAAAGTTTTCTCATGCGAGTAATTGTCGCGCCAGACGTGTGCATGTGTTGTAAAACCCTTAACTCTATTCTCCCTTATTTAATCTATGAGGCAAATCTTATTCCTCCATTAAAAAAATAATTCAAGTCCATGTTGGCTCGTAAATTTCTTAAAAATATATCGTCGAACTGTTTTTTAACTTCAAACAAAGTACGGGCTCATTGGCTAAAAACACAAGGGGTTTTATATAAAGTCGCACAACGCACTAAGAATACCCATTTCTTTAATAGTAGGTATAAGGTATAGATTTAGCGGAATAGGGCAGAATGATTGTGAACGAAAGTAATGGGACGAGCCCAACAAACATGATGTAGGCGCCTATTTACACAAACAACAATAACGGATGCCTATAACACAAATAGGAATTGCCAGGGGTTGGGGGTGAGCTCATATGTATTACTCATACTGAAAGAGGTCCTTCCTCTTTTATCGTTGGGACAACCCACGTGATGTGCCGCTCTTTCTTGAGTACAACGCTTGCTTGGTCTGCTGACACCACGCGTAGAGACTGATTACTAGGAAACAAAAGCTTACTAGTAATACTTTCGGAAATGTTCGAAAGGACATTAAGAATCTAAAGAATCTGAAACAAATGTTGGACGAGCTCCGTAGTGATCCATTGCGGATGGTTCCGTCACACGTTGAACTAAAGATCAATGAGAAGTTAATAGAGATGTATCATCGTGAGGAGATTATGTGGCGCCAAAGGGCTTGGGTGGAATGGATCATAGCGAGGGATAAAAACACAAAAAATTGCCATCTCCGCGTCAGCCTTAGGACAAAAAAGAACATGATCAATGCCCTCCGGAACTTGCTGGGAGTCGAGATAAATGATCCAAGAGAATTGAAGACGTTAGCAAATACTTTTTACCAACAACTATATGAGTCGAAGGAGGGCCATAATATGGAGGATGTCCCTCGTCATGTACCGAGAAAGGTAGCAAAGGATATGAATGTGTCGTTGTGTGACCCATACACTAGGGACGAGGTAAAAACTGCTTTGTTCCAAATGTTTCCCACAAAGGCTTCGAGGCCAGACAGACTTCCGGTGTTTTTTTATCAGTGGCACTAGGATATTTGTGGTGAGGAGGTTACACAGATTGTATTGAGGATCGTCAGAGGAGAGGAGAGCCATGAATGCATAAATGATATGATGTTTGTCCTAATTCCTAAGGTAATGAACCCAACAAATTTGTCTCAAATCAGACCTATCAGTTTATGCAACGTTTTATATAAGGTTGCCTCTAAAGTGGTTGCAAATAGATTGGAAGTCATTTTGCCCAACATCATCTCGGAAGAGCAATCGGCTTTTGTTCCACGGAGACTGATTACAGATAATATCATCTCCTCTTATGAGTGACTGCACTTTATGAAACGGACCAAATCTAGAACTAATAGTTTTTGTGCCCTGAAGCTAGACATGATGAAATCACATGCCAGTCTAGAGTAGTCCTATCTAAGGGCTATGATGGCTAAGCTTGGTTTTGCATGGCAGTGGATTGATATTGTCATGAACATGGTTGTATGAGTCTCTTTCTCGATGTTGTCCAATGGAGAGAAACTCGAATCTTTTAAGTCATCCAGAGGGATCCGACATGGAGATCTAGTATCCCCTTACTTGCTCTTGATTGCAGCACGGGGCCTTTCATGTGTCCTGAAATCCAATTCTGAGTCATGCACCCTATCAGGTAGTAAGGTGGGCCCTTCGGCTCCCACCATTAATCACCTTCTATTTGCAGATGATAGCCTGTTGCTTTTCAAAGCCAGTGTGGAGGGATCGGTTGAGGTGTCAAACGTGTTGGAGAGATGTTGTAATACATCATGGCAGAGAGTAAATCAAGATAAACCTTCAATCTTTTTCAGCAAGGGATGCCAAGGCCCAGTTAGAGAAGTAGTGAAGAACTCTTTACAAGTCCACAACGAAACACTTAGTGAGCTCTATCTAGGGATGCCTACTGATGGTGGCCACTCCAAGAATGATACTTTTAAAGACCTCAGAGATCATGTGTGAGGGGAAATCAAATAGTGGATGGAGAAGCTTCTATCAGCAGCATGGAAGGAAATCTTGATTAAATCAGTGGCACAAGCTATTCTAGTTTTTTTCATGTCCCATTTCAGGCTTACAAGGGGGTTATGTGAGAGCATTACTTCGATCATTTGTCGGTTTTGGTGGGACCCCAATCAAGGAAAAAGAAAACCTTGTTGGGTGGCATGGGACATCATGACACCGCCAAAGCACCTCGGTGGTTTGGATTTTCGTGATCTTGAGATCTTCAATCTGTCTCTACTGGCTAGACAAGCCTGGCGCATAACGATCAATGATACCTCTCTAAGCGCAAGGATTCTACACATAGTTTATTTTCCTACCTGTAACTTGCTAGATGCAGAGTTGGGAGCCCATCCCTCCCAGATCTGGCGGGCAATTTTGGACGGATGAAACATCCTATCATAGGGATCATCCGGAGGATGGGGGATGGGGCAAGCACGGGTATTTGGAATCATAACTGGATACCGCGAGACAACTTCAAACGGCCGATCACCTCTCTCGTGCCTAACCCTTCGGATTTGGTTGCTCAGCTCATAGACACCAACACTGCCTCTTGGAATGAGAACTTGATTAGGAAGGTCTTTAGATATTTTTATGCGGAGGAGATCCTCAAGATTCCATTGTGTACACGAACAATATCCGATTTTTGGGCTTCGCGTGAGGATAACAAGGGGATATTCACTGTCCGGTCTGCATGTCGAATGATCTTGCACACCAAACTCAATAGAGAGGAATGAATTGATGAGCAGTCTGGTACGTCAGTGAATGAGTCGGAGAACAATCAGTGGACATCTATTTGGCATATCAAAGTTCCCTCAAAACTCCAGGTTTTCGTTTGGATATGGGCAAGACAATCTTCCCTTGCAGTGTTCTATTGCAGCACCAAAATATGGTGACAATTGACACACGTGCTCTGTGTGGTGCCCGGGATACTTGGCGACATGCACTACTATCCTGCCCTATGGTATGTAGTATTTGGGTTCTAGCACCTGATCATATAGTGGAGGTAATGAGTGATCACATGAAGGATAGCGCCAAGGATTGGATGTTTTCTTTACATGAAATATTGGCCAAAGATGATTTTGTCCGACAAGTGGTGACTCTATGGGTAATATGGAGAGCAAGGAGGAAAGCAATTCATGAGGATATTTTCCGGTCGCCGACAGCAGTACACGACTTCATCAACTCTTATCTAAGGGAGTTGAGCGAGATCAAGGTAAAACCTGCTCCTGCTCCGGCGAGCACTTCGCCACAACAAATATCACATTGGATCTCGCCTGCCCCTGGTTATGCAACATTCAATGTTGATGGAGCGGTTTCTAGACATGGTTTTGGGTATATTGGTGTGATCTCGAGGGATCAAGAAGGCACTTTCCTGGGAGCCTCGACATTTGTTTTCAGGTTTATCTCCGACCCGCCGACCCTGGAAGCTTTGTCAATCAGGAAAGCCTTGGCACTGGCAAAGGACCTATACATACAGAACATAGAGGTTGCCTCAGATTGCAAGATAGTGGTGGATGATATCCACAAGCGTAGCTCGGCCAGCTATGGTGTGATAGTTCAAGAGATCATAGTTTTTCAGTTTCTTTTACTTAATGTAATTTCATTCATGAACGTAGAGCTCCAATTTTGAAGCTCACAATTTAGCAATGCATGCTCTTACCCTCCAGGGTGGCCGCCATGTTTGGTTAGGTTATCCGGGAAATCTTTATGGAACTCTCCAAAAAAACTAGGAAACAAAAGCGCTAGGTTCCCCCAAAGAGCCAACGATTTTCTTAAATGCTTTTGAATACAAAAAAAATATGGAAGGTCAAGAATTTGAAAAATTCACAAGTTCCAAAAAATCATCAATTCACAAAAAATGTTCATGAATGAAAAAGGGTAGTGAATTCGAAAACGTTGATGTAATTCTCCAAAATTCAAAAATGTTCATGACTTTGAAAATTGTTCAAAATTCAAATCAAATGATCGCAAATTAGAAAAATGATGTGAATTTCATATATGTACCTGAAATCCAATAGTGTTGATGAATTAAAAAACAATCGCAAATTTTCTAAATGTCACCGAATTCAAAAAATATTAAGGAATTACAATTTTTTTTGACAAATCACAAAGTTATCATATGTTTGAAAAAAATGTTGAAATCAAAAATGTTCGTCGATTAGAAAATATGTTCAAGGACTCAAAATAGTTCACGAATTCATGAAATGTTGACGAGATTCGGAAAATAGTGAATTCAAAAAAATGTTTGTGGGATTAGAAAAATATTCATGATTCAAAAGGGGGTATACAAATAAAACAGAAAATAATCTAAATAAGAAAATAAAACACGGAGATAAAAAGGGAAAATACAAAATACAAAAGGGGATATAAAAAAAGAAAAAATAGAAACTAGAAACAACAAAACAAAGCAAAAGGAAACAAAGAAGAACAAATCTTCTAGAATATTTTCAAGACGAGGTGATAGGTTCCATAAGTTACCTAAAATTGGCCGAGAAAAGAAGATCCCGCAACGCTTGCTTGACTCTAACGGATGGCCTAGATGTTGGTGCATAGGGCGATCGCTGAGATATGTATCACAACAATTGATATATATCATTTGTGCTAACGCGAGTGACCTGCTCACTACAAGCAACTTGTTTCTAAGAACTAGGTGATGTTTGCTGCTGTTGCAAGGACCATGCTTAGAAATGTATAAATAACTATCACAAAACATCTAAAACTAATGGAAGGCAAATGTAAACTTAAAATACATATGAAATTTATAAAAAGATAAAAAAATTGTATTTAAAAAAATGTCATTTCAAACAGAATGTGAATAATGAACTCTAATAGAAAATATTACTTATGACTAGCATGCGTGAATTGATGATGTGGCAACATTGCATGCAATGAGTAGTGCAAAAAATAATTTATGGCTTGCCTTCATCGGTTGCTTGTGTATCATGATTGCATGGCTAGGAAAAATAGGTACTGGTTTGTAGTTTCATTAAAACAAGTAAGGGATTGCACTAGCTTTTTTAGCAAAACATGCTAGGATTTATTTATCTGTCACAACGTTTACATGTATAACAATCGGATTTAATAATCTGTCACAACGTTTACATGTATCACAATCGAAACATGAGGAGATCTGATGGGGAATGTCGCATGGAAAACAAAAAATTTCCTGCGCTCATCAAGATCTGTCTATGGAGATCAACATCTACGAGAGAGGGAGTGCATCTACACACCCTTGTAGATTGCTAAGATGAAGCATTGAGAAACGCGGTTGATGTAGTCGAACGTCTTCGCGATCCAATCACAAACGTCCTGATCAAGTGCTGAATGGATGGCACCTCCGCGTTCAACACACGTACAACTCGATGACGCCTTCTCAATCTCGATCTAGCGAGTGCAGGTGAATTAGTAGTTGAGTTCTCTGACAACACGAGAGCGTGATGGCGGCGGTGGTGGTGCTATTCCGGCAGGTTTGTCCTCTTGGGAGAAAATGATCTAGGGAGAGAGGGGGCGCCAAGGGCTTGGTTTGTCCTCTTGGGGCGCCCCCTCCCCTCTATATATATAGGTGGTGGGGCGTGGGTGTCGGGACCCCGATCCTAAGCCATAGGAATCCAGCCTGTAACACATCGCATCCCTTTGCGGTCTCACGCACGGTTATCCCCACGGCTGCAGCCTTACCTTAGCCGGGACCGTTTGCGCCTTTTGACTCGCGTATGCAATTGTGTCGCTAGCAATCCAATGTCAAAGAACCCGAATCAACATGTCTACTCATAAGCTAAAGCGGCAGTTCCGTACAGGGACACGCATACATGACCCAGCAAAGCAGGTGTCGGTCATCAACGAATGTATACGAGTCGTAGCAAGCTACAAGGACTCCATTACATACGCGTGACATTTCCCAAAGGGACACACACAACACCTAAGAAGGACACATGTCGGTCAATCAATGTTTCCGGAGCAGTAGCAAACTACCATGGCTCGATGGAATCACAAAGGGGCATTTCCCCGTAAGGAGTGCTACTAAGGAATACGACTAGGTATTCGAACCCCATACATATCAAGTACAACACACGTACGCATGGCATACCGATATGTAAAGATACATCGATGGCATCACAACATAACCATAAACAGACAAACTTTATTTAGAAGGCTCGGAAGAGCCGCACACATAATATTACACAGATAGGGCCTCACGACCCACCATCATAATTCATACACACAAGTCTTACAAGCCAGCGGAAGATTTAAAACTGTCTGAGTACAGACAGATGGAAAGACAAAGGCACATGGCCTGACTATCTACAGACCCATCCTAGGGCCAGATCATAGCTGGGATACCAGCTACTCGTCGTCGTCGATGTCTAGGTAGAACCCTCCATTAGGGTCATTAACAACCTCTTCAACAAATTATTAAGCAATCGTGAGTACAAAAGTACTCAGCAAGACTTTAGGAAATCTATCTACTCATGCAATGTATCAACAAGGAGTTGTGGGGTTTCATGCGGAAAGCCAGCATTTGACTCTTGGCTAGACAACTTGCATTTTTAAATAGTTTTGACAACTATGTTTCTCGCACACGAGTCCATTAACACCACAACAATACTCTATCGTGGAATTATTCCGTCTCCCTACGGAAATGCCGTCCACGACACTCACGCTTATCTTGACAATTTTATGAGTAGCCACTATAGTTATCTATGAACAACATATGTTTCCAAGTAATCCATATCCGCAGACGCGGCTATTCGAATAGATCATAACCCTCTAGGGGTGTACTTCTTCACACACGCTCTCGCCACTTATCGCCATGTGCACGTCATGCACCTCGGCAACCTTCAAGCGGAAGCCCAGCGAGGGAGTCGCCATGACCATTAACCACACTAATACTTAGTCCAGGTCTATCGCCTATCTGAGGGTAACCCGCACGGAAGTCCAGCCGAGGTTTACGCCACGGCCACAAATGATGTGCGCAGGGTTCCCAAGCCCACCATCCGGGTGCCACTTGGTACACCGTGCCACTACCTACCGCAACATAGCCCACCTCTAAGGTTAGCGCTACGCACGGCCTCCAGCAATGACTATAAACACCAGAAACTACTTGCAACTCCTGGACCGAGTGCTAAGCGATTAATAAGTCAAGAGGGTCAATTAAGTATCCCAACGTGTGGTAGTTCTAGTCTTGGATTACAAACACGGAACTCAGTTCCTAAGGACGGTTCCAATGAAACAACCCGCCTTTTACTCCTACATAGCCTTTCATCGGTACCTTTACCAATCAGATTCAACACACAACCTTTACTTACTAAACACATTCTCACAATTCTTTTCATCACCCAGATGACAGACCATTCACAACTCCAAACATAGCATGCATAGCGGGATAAGGCACATCATGTCTCAAGCATCTACCAGGTATGCTAGGTTGCAAGGTTCAGCTATTTACTGTGACAAAGACAGGTCATGCAAAGGAAGTGGGTTCAACTAACGTGGTAAAAGCATTGAAAGCATTTTTACCTAATGCAATAAATAAGAGCAGGAGCGAGAACATGGGATTTATCGGGATGATCAAAATGATTGCTTGCCTTGTTGCTCAGCAGAGGGGTGATATCCATCAGTCGGATAATCAGACGTATCCGGAGGGGCGGAGCGTACCGGAATAACAACAATCAATCAATATCAAACATATGCAACAAAATGATGCATGAAATGCAATGTAGCATGGCTTGAAATGACTAGCAGAATTCTTTGGGGTGATCTTGATTTGAAATCATAATTCAATTATCATTTGATTTATAATTTATCAAATTATTTTAATTGATTTGACCTGATGTTGTTTCATAACTTTGTTTTTCATGCATGAAAATAGCACCATTGGATTCCTTGAATTTTTCTGATCCATTTACATATATTATTTGTTAAATTTGTAGTTATATTCAAATTTCTATGAATTTCCAAAGTTTTGAACTTATTCTGGAATTAATTTTTAAACAGAAAAGTCTTTATTGCATCAGCATGACATCATCAGGTCCAACTAGTCGTTGAAAGCCAAACCTGACTAGTGGGACCCACTGGTCAGTGTCTCTGGCCAGTTTCAATTTAGATTTAACTTAATTAGTTAATTAATAGAGTACGACCCACCTGTCAGTGTCTGATTAAGTTAATTAAATAAGTTATTTTTATTTTTACTAAACTTAATTAGCCAAGGGCTGGCCCCACCTGTCATAGCCTCAGGAGGGTCAAATCCACCGGCGGCGAGGTCGATCTCGCCGGCGGTGAGCCTCCAGCGACCACCAGAATGGTGGAGGGGCTCGGGAATGCATGTCCGACGACCAAAAGCACGGTGGAGGGCACCAAATGAACCAGCACATAGCCGCAGTTCTATTTCTGCAAAGACCCGAGGCTAAGATGGCCGCAGATGACGCCGGCGACGAGCTTGGCGGCAGCCGAAGCTCGGGCTATGTCGGGATCGACGAAACCGAAGGCAAAACGAGTGGGGCTTAGCTCCTAGAGCACCTACGCGCCGCACTGAAGCCATTGATGGCCTTAGAATGACCAGCCGATCACCGGAGAGCTACAAGCGACGAGGTCCCGCGACGGATCTCGTCGGGCTCGTGTGGAATCAGGGCCTAGAGGAAGGGATCGAGGGGGAAAACTTAGGGGAAAGGACCCTGAGCTCATGGGGACTGCAGAGGCGTCGAGAGTGGGCGCGGGGATGGCCTGAGGAGGGAGAACGACGGCGGCAAGCTCCGGTGACCCGAGGAAGAAGACGATGGCTTCACAGTGTTTCAGAGATTCTCGGCATCGCGCGACTAGATGGAGAGCTTCAGGGGATCACGAGGAAGCTGTTGCGTGGCTCATGAGAGAGGGAGAGGGGCAGGAGCGACGGCGAGCTCAAGCTTGAGCTTGCGGTCATGGTGGCCGAGAGGGGGAGAAGAGAGCAGGGCGAATGAGGAGGGGATGAGCTCGGGGAGGCCTCTGGGAGCTTATCCCCATTCGTGTCAGCGCGACGCGGCAGCCAGGCAAGCACGCAGTTGCGTGGGCACACCGGGGAACGCGGCGGCCACCTCCTGCTCCGACTAGCAAAGGAAGACGATGGAGCTAGATGGGTTGGGCTTCAGGTGAGCGACATATAAGCTTCTTCCCATTTTCCTTCTTTTCTGTTTTCTGTTTATTCTTTGTGACATTTGTTTTATTTTATTTTTTGCTCCAAACTATTTCTAAAATAGTTTGAAAAATACTAGAGTGTTAGTTGGAATATTTCCAACCACTCATAAAGTTTTCAACATTTTTGGAAACTTTGAATTATTTGAAATCAAATATATAATTGATTTCAGTAGCTTATAGCTTAAATTTAAAATGCCAAAAGTAGTTTGAAATAAAGTTTCACCTCTGATATTTTGTTTTCAACTTTTATCAGAAATATTGAACTTTTATGAAGGCCATTTTGGGTTCATTGATTTGGCACTTGTTGGAATTCTTTCGAATAAGGAGTGGCTAGGGTTTTGCTTTGGTTTTCTTTACTTTGCTTTGGATTTCTCTTCCTTTCTTGAATGCAATGAAAGAAGATATGAGCACAAGTTACTAAACCCTAACATGGAATACCAGGGATGTGACAGTGGGGGACATCCCCTCCAAGCCCTAGGGTGCAACCAAGGTGGAAGGAGGTGGAATCATAGTCCTCCTCCTTCCCTTCCATACAAAGGTGGACTATCCACCTTTCCCAACTGCAAGGGACTTAAGGGAGTTGTGTGCCCGGCCCAATAAGACCAGGGCGCCTCCCCTCAGCTCATCCAAACCCTTGGGATGTGGTGGAACCCTTGGTGGACTTCCGGACTCCTCCAGAAGTTTTTGGAACCTTGTAGAAGCTTCTGAATCCATGTTTTGAATCCATATTTCAGCTTCCAGTTGGGTCATTGGTCCAGAGGTTACAAGTCCATCTTCATACAACATCTATTGGGTCCAAGGATTTTGGGATGAGATGGGTAAGAGAGAGAGGGAAAGTATGAACAACTTAAAGACTATCAAAACTCAAGTCCACACATTCATAAAGTTCAATCAATAATATAGTATCGCCACCCACATAAGGTTGGTATGGTCGATCACACAAAACACAAAAACGTTCATCTTTATTTCTCTCATGGTGGGGTGATACGTCCATTTGGCATCATGCTATCATGTTGATATGTATCTCTTTTTGGGCTGTTATTACACTTCATGGTACAATACTTATGCCTTTTCTCTCTTATTTTGCAAGGTTTACTTGAAGAGGGAGAATGCTGACAGCTGGAATTCTGGCCTGAAAAATGAGCAAGTTTGAGATACCTATTCTGGGCAACTCCAAAAGCCGTGAAAATCAATGTGGATTTTTTTGGGATTTATAAAAAATACTGGGCCGAAGAAGTGCCATAGGGGCGCCAGTAGGGGGCCACAAGCCTGCTAGGCGTGGGCCCCCCTGGCCGCGCCTAGGGGGCTTGTCGGCTCCCACTTGGCCCTCTGGCTCCCCCCTTTTGATACAAGAAGGGTTTTGGTCTGGAAAAAATCAAGAGGAGGCTTTTCGGAGGATTCGCCGCCGCCACGGGGCGGAACTTGAGCAGAACCAATCTAGAGCTCCGGCAGGATGATCCTGCCGGGGAAACTTTCCTCCCGAAGGGAGAAATCGTCGCCATCGTCATCACCAACACTCCTCTCATCGGAGGGGACTCATCACCATCAACATCTTCATCAGCACCATCTCCTCTCCAAACCCTAGTTCATCTCTTGTAACCAATCCCCGTCTCGCGACTCTGATTGGTACTTGTAAGGTTGCTAGTAGTGTTAATTACTCTTTGTAGTTGATGCTAGTTGGATTACTTGGTGGACGAGTTTATGTTCAGATCTTTGATGCCATTCATTACCTCTCTGGTCATGAATATGATTATGCTTTGTGAGTAGTTACTTTTGTTCCTGAGGACATGGGATAAGTCGTGCTATAAGTAGTCATGTGAATTTGGTATTCGTTCGATAATTTGATGTGTTGTATGTTGTTTTTCCTCTAGTGGTGTTATGTGAACATCGACTACATAACACTTCACCATTATTTGGGCCTAGAGGAAGGCATTGGGAATTAGTAAGTAGATGATGGGTTACTAGAGTGACAGAAGCTTAAACCCTAGTTTATGTGTTGCTTCGTAAGGGGCTGATTTGGATCCATTAGTTTAATGCTATGGCTAGACTTTGTCTTAATTGTTCTTTCATAGTTGCGGATGCTTGCGAGAGGGGTTAATCATAAGTGGGATGCTTGTCCAAGTAAGGGCAGTACCCAAGCGCTGGTCCACCCACATATCAAACTATCAAAGTAGCGAACGCGAATCATATGAACATGATGAAAACTAGCTTCACATAAATTCCCATGTGTCCTCGGGAGCGTTTTACCTCCTATAAGACTTTGTCCAGGCTTGTCCCTTGCTACGAAAGGGATTGGGACACTTTTCTGCACCTTTGTAACTTTTGTTACTTGCTACTTGCTACGAATCATCTCACCATACAACTACTTCTTACCGATAATTTCAGTGCTTGCAGATAGTACCTTGCTGAAAAGCACTGGTGAGATCCTTCTGCTCCTCGTTGGGTTTGACACTCTTACTTATCGAAAGGACTAAGATAGATCCCCTATACTTGTGGGTCATCAAGACTCTTTTCTAGCGCCGTTGCCGGGGAGTGAAGCGCCTTTGGTAAGTGGAATTTGGTAAGGAAACATTTATATAGTGTGCTGAAATTTATTGTCAGTTGTTACTATGGAAACTAATCCTTTGAGGGGCTTGGTCGGGGTATCTTCACCTCGAACGGAAGCACAAAGAGTTGCTCCTCAACCTGCTGCACCTACTGGAAATATTTTCTATGAATTTCCTTCGGGTATACTTGAGAAACTGTTGGCTAATCCTTTTACAGGAGATGGAACATCACATCCAGACTTGCATCTAATCTATGTAGATGAGGTTTGTGGTTTATTTAAGCTTGCAGGTTTGCCCGAGGTTGAGGTCAAGAAGAATGTATTTCCCTTATCTTTTAGGGATAAGGCGTTGACATGGTATAGGCTATGTGATGATACTGGATCACGGAACTACAATCGGTTGAAATTGGAATTTCATCAAAAGTTTTATCCTATGCATCTAGTACATCGTGATCGGAAGTATATTTATAATTTTTGGCCTCGTGACAGAGAAAGCATCGCTCAAGCTTGGGGAGGCTTAAATCAATGTTATATTCATGCCCCAGCCATGAGATCTCGAGAAAAATTACATTCAGAACTTCTATGCTCGGCTTTCTCATGATGATCGCACCATGCTTGACACTTCTTGTACCGGTTCTTTTATGAAGAGAGATATTGCCTTCAGATGGAATTTATTGGAGAGAATTAAACGCAACTCTGAAGATTGGGAGCTTGATGAAGGTAAGGAGTCAGGTATGAATTTCAAGTTTGATTGCGTTATATCCTTTGTTGAAACAAATACTTTTCGTGATTTTACGCAAAGTATGGACTTGACTCTGAGATAGTAGCTTCATTGTGTGAATCATTTGCTGCTCATATTGATCTCCCCAAGGAGAAGTGGTTTAAATATCATCCTCCCTTAGAAGTCAATGTAGTTAAACCCAATCTAGTTGAAGAGAAAGTCATTGCCTATAATGATCCTATTGTTCCCAGTGCTTACATTGAGAAACCACATTTCCCTGTTAGGATAAAGGATCATTCTAAAGCTTCAACTGTGATACGTAGGGGCTATATTAGAACACCTACACCCCCTGAGCAAATTAGAGTTGAACCTAGCATTGCTATTATCAAAGATCTCCTGTCCGACAATGTTGATGGCCATGATATTCACTTATGTGAAGATGCTGCTAGAATTGCTAAACCACATGCTAGAGACAAACATAGGCCTGTTATTGGCACGCCTATTGTTTCTGTTAAGATAGGAGATCATTGTTATCATGGTTTACGTGACGTGGGTGCTAGTGTTAGTGCAATACCTCAATCCTTATATGATGAAATTAAAGACGAGATTGCACCTGTTGAGATAGAGCCTATTGATGTCACTATTCAGCTTGCCAATAGAGACACTATCTGCCTTGTGGGAATTGTTAGGGATGTTGAAGTCTTGTGTGGTAAAACGAAGTATCCTGCTGATTTCCTCGTTCTTGCTACCACACAAGATAGATTTTGTCCCATCATATTTGGTAGACCTTTTCTCAATACTGGCAATGCTCATATTGACTGTGAGAAGCAAACTGTCACTATTGGCTTTGAAGGTGTGTCACACGAGTTCAATTTCTCCAAGTTTGGTAGACAACCTCATGAAAAAGAGTTGCCAAGTAGGGATGAAACTATTGCCTTGGCTTCTATTGACGTGCCTCCTACTGATCCTTTAGAGCAATACTTGCTTGAGCATGAAAATGATATGCATATGGATGAGAGGGATGAGATAGATAGAGTTGTCTTAGAACAATATCCTATCCTTAAGAATAATTTGCCTGTTGAACTTCTTGGGGATCCACTCCCACCAAAGGGTGATCCTCTGTTCAAGCTTAAACAGTTGCCTGATACTCTTAAGTATGCTTATCTTGATGAAAAAGGGATATATCCTGTTATAATTAGTGCTAGCCTCTCAGAGCATGAAGAAAAGATGTTACTAAAAACTCTGAGGAAGCACCGTGTTGCTATTGGATATGCTCTTGATGATCTTAAGGGCATTAGTCCCACTCTATGCCACCACAAGATTAAAACTGATCCTGATTCCAAACCAGTTGTTGATCATCAAAGGAGATTAAATCCTAAGATGAAATAGGTAGTAAGAAAAGAAATACTAAAGCTCCTGGAAGCAGGTATTATCTATCCTGTTGCTCATAGTGATTGGGTGAGTCCAGTGCATTGCGTCCCTAAGAAGGGAGGTATTACCGTTGTCCCTATTGATAAGGATGAATTGATACCACAGAGGATTATTACGGGCTATAGGATGGTGATCGATTTTAGGAAATTAAATAAATCCACTAGGAAAGATCATTACCCTTTGCCTTTTATCGACCAAATGCTAGAAAGATTGTCTAAACACACACACTTCTGCTTTCTAGACGGTTATTCTGGTTTCTCCCAAATACATGTTGCACAATCTGATTAGGAGAAAACCACTTTCACCTACCCTTTCGGTACCTTTGCTTAAAGACGTATGGCTTTTGGCTTATGTAATGCACCTGCCACTTTTCAAAGATGTATGATGGCTATATTCTCTGAATTTTGTGAAAAGATTTTTGAGGTTTTCATGGATGACTTCTCCGTTTATGGGTCTTCTTTTGATGATTGCCTCAGCAACCTTGATCGGGTCTTGCAGAGATGTAAAGACACCAATCTTGTCTTGAATTGGGAGAAGTGCCACTTTATGGTTAATGAAGGCATTGTCTTAGGACATAAAATTTCTGAAAGAGGTATTGAAGTTGATAAGGCTAAGGTTGATGCAATCGAGAAAATGCCATACCCCACAGATATCAAAGGTATAAGAAGTTTCCTTGGTCATGCTGGTTTGAATAGAAGGTTCATTAAAGACTTCTCTAAGATTTCTAGGCCTCTTACCAATCTCTTGCAAAAAGATACTCCTTTTGTTTTTGACGATGATTGTAACGAAGCCTTCGAAATACTTAAGAAGGCTTTGATAACTGCACCTATTGTTCAACCACCTGATTGGAACTTACCTTTTGAAATCATGTGTGATGCTAGTGATTATGCTGTTGGTGCTATCCTAGGGCAAAGAGTTGATAAGAAGTTGAATGTTATTCACTATGCAAGTAAAACTCTACACAGTGCCCAAAGAAACTATGCTACTACGGAAAAGGAAATTTTAGCAGTCGTGTTCGCATGTGAAAAGTTCAGGTCTTACATAGTTGATTCCAAAGTCACTATTCACACTGATCACGCTGCTATTAAGTACCTCATGGAGAAGAAAGACGCTAAACCTAGACTTATCAGATGGGTTCTCTTGCTACAAGAATTTGATTTGCACATTGTCGACAGGAAGGGTGCTGATAACCCCGTAGCAGATAACTTGTCTAGGTTGGAGAACGTTCTTGATGACCCACAAACTATTGATGATAGCTTTCCTGATGAGCAATTAAATGTTATCAATACTTCACATAGTGCGCTGTGGTATGCTGATTATGCAAACTATATCGTTGCCAAATATATACCACCTAGTTTTACTTACCAGCAAAAGAAGAAATTCTTCTTTGACTTGAAACATTACTTTTGGGATGATCCTCACCTTTATAAGGAAGGAGTAGATGGTGTTATTAGGCGTTGTGTACCTGAACATGAACAGGGACAGATCCTACAGAAGTGTCACTCCGAGGCCTATGGAGGACACCATGCGGGAGATAGAACTACACACAAGGTATTGCAATCAGGTTTCTATTGGCCCACTCTCTTCATGGATGCCCGTAAGTTTGTCTTGTCTTGTGACAAATGTCAAAGAATAGGTAATATAGGTAAACATCAGGAAATACCTATGAACCATTTGATGTCTCCGGCTTTGATTATATGGGATCTTTTCCAAAATCCAACGGGTATACTCATATCCTAGTTGTTGTTGATTACGTCACTAAGTGGGTAGAAGCTATCGCCACTAGTAGTGCTGATCACAACACCTCTATCAGGATGCTTAAAGAAGTTATTTTCCCTAGATTTAGAGTCCCTAGATATCTAATGACCGGCGGTGGTTCACGTTTCATTCAAGGTGCTTTCCGTAAAACGCTTGCTAAGTACGATGTCAACCATAGAATTGCGCCTCCCTATCACCCTCAGTCTAGTGGTCAAGTAGAGCTAAGCAATAGAGAGATTAAACTAATTCTGCAAAAGACTGTCAACAGGTCTAGAAAGAATTGGTCTAAGAAGCTCGATGATGCACTATGGGCTTATAGAACTGCCTATAAGAATCCCATGGGCATGTCTCCGTACAAAATGGTGTACGGTAAATCATGTCATTTACCTATTGAGCTAGAGCATAAAGCTTATTGCGCAATCAAAGAGCTCAACTTTGATTTCAAACTTGCTGGTGAGAAGAGGTTATTTGATATTAGCTCGCTTGATGAAAGGAGAACTCAGGCATATGAGAATGCCAAGTTGTTCAAAGAAAAGGTTAAGAGGTGGCATGATAAAAGGATACAAAAGCATGAGTTCAATGTAGGTGATTATGGCTTGTTATATAATGTCGTTTAAGATTTTTTGCAGGCAAGCTTCTCTATAAATGGGAAGGTCCTTACATTGTGAGGACGTATATCGTTCTGGTGCTATCAAGATAAACAACACTGAAGGTAATTGTCTAAGAGTGGTAAATGGGGAGAGAATCAAGCATTATATCTCAGGTACTCCCATAAATGTTGAAAGCAATATTATCAATACCATAACTCCGGAGGAATACCTAAGGGATATTTATCAGCCTGTTTCAGACTCCGAAAACGAAGAGGTATGTGTTTTGGTAAGTAAATAGACTCCAAGACTTTTCCAGTAGGAATTTCTCCGTTTTGGTATATTTAGAAAAACAGAAAATTTTGAAGTAGTCCGGAAAGCGCACGAGGAGGCGACAAGCCTGCCAGGCGCGGGCCACCCCCTGGCCGCGCCTGGGGGGCTTGTGACCACCTCGTGTGCCTCCCGGACTCCGTTTTCTTGCGGAGTACTCCTTCTGGTCGGAAAAAAATCATTGTTTATTATCCCGTAAGGTCTGACCCTCGTATCACGTGGATTTCCTCTGTTTTTGTTTCGAGTCTGTTTTCTGTCGCAGATTTAGGGCAAGATGTCTTCTCAAAATTCAGAGGGGGAGAGCTATGTGACATATTACCTTGATAGCCCCAAGGTATATAGGCACTTGGATCCTTATGGTTGTACCACTGATGAGGAAGAAGATTATGATCCCAAGGGGAAGGAACAAACAAGTTCCGATGAGGAGGAGGCTCCTCTACCTCAACTTGGACACACGCATGTGGAGTTCAAGAAGTCGAGCCTCCCTGACTCAAGGAAGAAGCCTAATACTTTGTTTATCCCTTCTCGTTTCTTGTAGGAGAGTAAGCAGGAATTATGCCAAAGGTTGTTCAGGATTGAAGAGGAAAATGATGATCTGAGGGAGCAGAATTTTATGCTCATGTGGAAATTAAACAAGTTCAAGACCTCTTCAACAACTCCACCACCATCACCTCCAAAGGAAGACAGATAAGCATGGGTATGGGCAATCCCCTTGGCTTGTGCCAAGCTTGGGGTAGTTTCCCCGGTATCATATCACCATCACATCTTTTGCCTTTACCTTTGTTTTAGTTTGTTCCTTTTCAGTTTTCTCTTTCTCTAGTAGAATAAAGGTCTTAGTGTTTTAGGCTTGAGTTTTGCTTTGTGTCACCCCCGATGTATTCGAGCTCGTGAGCCATATAATAAAGAGTGTCTTAGTTAAGGGCCTTCCCTCATGCCATGATCAAAAGGATGAGAAAAGAACAAAAGCATACAAGATCATGCAATGATCTTATGGGAAGTGATGGCTTCACATATAAAAAGAATGATGATTGAAACTTGTTGAGGGTAGAAAAACGTAGACCTTGGTCATTGTTGCAATTAATAGGAAGTGATAAAGAAGGAGAGGTTCACATATAAATATATCATCTTTGACACCATCTATGACTGTGAACACTCACTAAACTATTACATGCTTAAAAGTAGATGTTGGACAAGGAAGACAACATAATGAATTGTGTTTGCTTGGTTCCGAACAATGTTATATGACTAGAGATCCCTTAGCGTGTGACGATTGCTTCCACCTCTTATTAGCCAAAACTCCCGCACTAAGTAGAGATACTACTTGTGCATCCATAAACCTTCAACCTAGTTGTGCCATGAGAGTCCACCATACCTACCTATGGATTGAATAAGATCCCTCAAGTAAGTTGTCATCGGTGCAAGCAATAAAAATTGCTCCCTAATATGTATGATCTATTAGTGTGTGGAAAATAAGCTTTGTACGAACCTGTGATGAGGAAGGCATAAAAGCGACAGACTGCATAATAAAGTTCTTTATCACAGGAGGCAATATAAAGTGACGTTCCTCCGCACTAAGAGGACACACATCCAAACCTCAAAAGCGCATGACAACCTCTGCTTCCCTCTGCGAAGGGCCTATCTTGTACCTTTACTTTTTGCCCTTCAAAGAGTCATGGTGATCTTCACCAATTCCTTATTTCACCTTTATCTTGGCTAACGTCATATGCTAGGGAAAGATCTATATTCATATGTCAGCTTGGAAGTAAGTATTCATTAATTATTATTGCTGACATTACCCTTGAGGTAAATGGTTGGGAGGCGAAACTATAAGCCCCTATCTTTCTCTGTGTCCAGCCGAAACTTTGATCTCATGAGTACCATGTGAGTTGTAGCAATTGTAGAGAACGAAAAGATGATTGAGTATGTGGATTTTCTTTACAAGCTCTTATTTGACTCTTTCCGATGATGTTATAATTTGCAATTGCTCCAATGACTAAAGTCTATCGGTTGTTAATTCTCGGTAAGGTTCTTGATCCATGCTTTACTTTGTGAAGGAATTGTCACTTTAGCATAAGAGATGATATGATGGTATTGATGTTCTGATCATGATCATGATGCCTGCATGTTCGTATCTTGTTTTGTCGACACCTCTCTCTCTAAACATGTGGGCATATTTATTGATCTCGGCTTTCGCTTGAGGACAAACGAGGTCTAAGCTTGGGGAGTTGATACGTCCATTTTGCATCATGCTTTCATGTTGATATTTATCACTTTTTGGGTTGTTATTACACTTCACGGTACAATACTTATGCCTTTTCTCTCTTATTTTGCAAGGTTTACTTGAAGAGGGAGAATGCCGGCAGCTGGAATTCTGGCCTAAAAAGGGCAAGTTTGCGATACCTATTCTGCGCAACTCCCAAAGCCGTGAAAATCAACGTGGATTTTTTTGGGGATTTATAATAAATATTGGGCCGAAGAAATGCCAGAGGGGCGACACCAGGAGGCCACAAGCCTGCTAGGCGCAGGCCCCCCCCCCCCTAGCCGCGCCTATGGGGCTTGTGGGCTCCCACTTGGCCATCTGGGTCCCCCCTTTTGCTACAAGAAGGGTTTTGGTCTGGAAAATATCAAGAGGAGGCTTTTCAGAGGATTCGCCGCCGCCACGAGGCGGAACTTGAGCAGACCCAATCTAGAGCTCCGGCAGGACGATCCTGTCAGGGAAACTTCCCTCTCGGAGAGGGAAATCGTCGCTATCGTCATCACCAACACTCCTCTCATCGGAGGGGACTCATCACCATCAATATCTTCATCAGCACCATCTCCTCTCCAAACCCTAGTTCATCTCTTGTAACCAATCTCCGTCTCGCGACTCCGATTGCTACTTGTAAGGTTGCTAGTAGTGTTAATTACTCTGTGTAGTTGATGCTAGTTGGATTACTTGGTGGAAGAGTTTATGTTCAGATCTTTGATGCCATTCATTACCTCTCTGGTCATGAATATGATTATGCTTTGTGAGTAGTTACTTTTGTTCCTGAGGACATGGGATAAGTCATGCTATAAGTAGTCATGTGAATTTGGTATTCGTTTGATAATTTGATGTGTTGTATGTTATTTTTCCTCTAGTGGTGTTATGTGAACGTCGACTACATAACACTTCACCATTATTTGGGCCTAGAGGAAGGCATTGGGAAGTAGTAACTAGATGATGGGTTGCTAGAGTGACAGAAGCTTAAACCATAGTTTATGTGTTGCTTCGTAAGGGGCTGATTTGGATCCACTAGTTTAATGCTATGGTTAGAATTTGTCTTAATTCTTCTTTCGTAGTTGCGGATGCTTGCGAGAGGGGTTAATCATAAGTGGGATGCTTGTCCAAGTAAGGGCAGTACCCAAGTGCCGGTCCACCCACATATCAAACTATCAAAGTAGCGAACGCAAATCATATGAACATGATGAAAACTAGCTTGACAGAAATTCCCATGTGTTTTCGGGAGCGTTTTACCTCCTATAATACTTTGTCCAGGCTTGTCCCTTGCTACAAAAGGGATTGGGCCACTTTTCTGCACCGTTGTTACTTTTGTTACTTGCTACTTGCTACGAATCGTCTCACCACACAACTACTTGTTACCAATAATTTCAGTGCTTGTAGATACTACCTTGTTGAAAACCACTTGTCAAATCCTTCTGCTCCTCGTTTGGTTCGACACTCTTACTTATCGAAAGGAGTATGATAGATCCCCTATACTTGTGGGTCATCATGGGGCTACTACTACTAAGCTAGCTCATATCATATCTTCATCATGAGTGGGATTCTTCTGGTCATGCTTGATCTTCTCAAGTTCTTCCGTCATATATTCCCTATTGACGCGGAGTTTCCAATGTCGTCCTTGTAGTTCCAGGATTTGGCTCTTGAGCTTCTGGATTTCAACATCACCAGCATGTGCCATGGCTTGACTATTCTTCAAGTCTTGACGAAGCTTCTGAATCTCGGGATCGTGTTTCTTCATGTTGGTACCTTCAGTTTCTCGGTCTTGAGACTCTCACGGAGTGCGTCATTCTCAAATAATTCTGAGAGAAGGTCCATTTGAAGGTTCTTGATATAATGTTCCAGTTCTTGATTATACACCAGTAAACGTGAAAACTTCATCTTCTATTCGACTGTCAGGATGATGTGTGCTCCATCCGGCTTCTGCCATCCAAGCATTCCAAAGTAGTGGGTACCTAACTCAACACGATGACGATCGCTCAAATGTGCAATAGCATCATGAACAGCAGTGTTCATGCCCATATCACAGTCATGGGTCAATGTGCCATAGTTAATGTCTTCCGTCTTGGGGTCTTCTTTACGTACAAAATTTTTAGTTCTGACACACCAAAATCTAGACTTCCTCTTAGTCACCTTGATCTCTGGTATCGGCAACTTCATCATATGTACCAGCTCCATGAGGAACGGGCCTTCGAAAACATCTTCCTAGTGGTCTCTTTCATTCATAGTGTAGCTCTCCATCTATAGTTTT
This sequence comes from Hordeum vulgare subsp. vulgare, assembly GCF_904849725.1. Lineage (NCBI taxonomy): Eukaryota > Viridiplantae > Streptophyta > Magnoliopsida > Poales > Poaceae > Hordeum > Hordeum vulgare. Next base: position 118,386,630 of record NC_058518.1, on the reverse strand, counting down.
GAAAGAGGAAATGTTCAGTAAAAGGATCAAGAGGTATGAGAGTAGTGAAAACAAAAGGTGTTCCTATCAAGGTCTTCCTATTTCTAAGCCATTTCCTAGGGTCATGTCAGATACGTCTCCGACGTATCTACAATTTTTGATGGTTCCATGCTATTATCTTGTCAAACTTTGGATGTTTTGTATGCCTTTTATATCTTTTTTGGGACTAACTTATTAACTCAGTGCTAAGTGCCAGTTCCTGTTTTTTCCGTGTTTTTTACCCTTTTCAGAGGAGGATTTTAAACGGTGTCCAAACAGAATAAAACTTCCGAAAAGATTTTTTCCAGAACAGAAGATAGGCATAGGACGTGAGAACCAAGGCAGAAGCCACCAGGGGACGCCACAAGCCCCGTAGGCGCGACCAGGGGGCCCGTGCCTAGCAGGCTTGTGGACCCCCTGTGGCTTGTCTGCCCTACCTCTTCCGCCTATAAATTCCTAAAAAATCAAAAACTATGAGAGAGATCCACGAAATTACTTTCCCGCCACCGCAAGCTTCTGTCTCCGCAAGATCCCATCTGGGGCACGTTCTGGTGTCCTGCCGGAGGGGGGATTCGGATACGGAGGGCTTCTTCATCAACACCATGACCTCTCGGATGATGCGTGAGTAGTTCACCATAGACCTTCGGGTCCATAGCTAGTAGCTAGATGGCTTCTTCTCTCTCTTGGATCTTCAATACAAAGTTCTCCATGATCTTCATGGAGATCTATCCGATGTAATCTTGTTTTGCGGTGTGTTTGTCGAGATCCAATGAATTGTGGATTTATGATCAAATTATCTATGAATCTTATTTGAGTTTCTTCTGTTCTCTTATATGCATGATTTCATATCCTTGTAATTCTCTTGGAGTTGTAGGTTTTGTTTGGCCAACTTGATCTATGATTCTTACAATGGGAGAAGTGCTTGGTTTTGGATTCATACTGTGCGCTACCTCACCCAGTGACAGAAGGGGTCAAGCTTGGGGATTCCCAAGGCATCCCAAGCCAAATTCAAGGATACCAAAAAGCCTAAGCTTGGGGATGCCCCGGGAAGGCATCCCCTCTTTTTGTCTTCAATCAATCGATAACATTACTTGGAGCTATATTTTTATTCACCACATGATATGTGTTTTGCTTGGAGCGTCTTGTATCGTAGGAGTATTTTCTTTTTTTTTGTGTCACAATCATCCTTGCTAAACACCTTTTGAGAGAGACACACACTCATCGTGAATTTGCTAGAATACTCATTCTGCTTCACTTATATCTTTTGAGCTAGACAATGTTGCTCTATGTGCTACACTTAGATCTTTTAGAGCACGGTGGTGTGTGACTTGGTAGTTGGCTTGTGCTATGAAAGTAGTCCCAAAGGTGATAGGTATCCAAAGAGGATACAATAAAACTTCCATCTTCATGTGCATTGAGTAGAAGAGAAGTTTGATTCCTCTCAATTAGTTTTGAGACGTGGATTTGGTAATATAGAGAGTTATGTTAGTAGGGTGTTGTGAATCTAGAAATACTTGTGTTGGAGTTAGTGATTCCCGTAACATGCACGTATGGTGAACCGCTATGTTAGGAAGTCGGAGCATAATTGATCTATTGATTTTCATCCTTTGTGTTGCGGTCGGGATCGCGCGATGGTTTACACCTACCAACCCTGCCCCTAGGAGTATGCGTTTAGCACTTTGTTTTGATTACTAATAAAAACTTTCGCAACAAGTATGTGAGTTCTTCATGACTAATGTGAGTCCATGGTATAGAAGCACTTTCACCTTCCACCATTGCTAGCCTCTCTAGTACCGCGCAATTTTCGCCGGTGCACAAACCCACCATATGCCTTCCTCAAAACAGCCACCATACCTACCTACTATGGCATTTTCATAGCCACACCAAGATATATTGTCATGCAACTACCACCGTTCCGTCTCATGACTTGTGCCGTCACTCTCATATTGCCATTGCATAATCGTAAGATAGCTAGCAAGATGTTTCAACGTCATACGCCAAGCTAGATCGTTGCACATCCCGGTACACTGCCGGAGGCATTTCCTATAGAGTCATCATCGTTCTAAGCTTTGAGCTGTGAGTAAATAAAAGTGTGATGATCATCATTATTAGAGCATTGTCCCATGTGGGGAAATAAAAAAAAGAGGCCAAAGTTGCCCACAAAGAGAGAGAGATATGGAAAGAGGCCAAAGAGACCAAACAAAAAAAATAAAAAAGAGAGAAAAGGAGAGAAGGGACAATGCTACTATCTCTTTCCACACTTGTGCTTCATATTAGCACCATGTTCTTCGTGATTGAGAGTCTCTTGTTTTGTCACCACCATATTATAGTGGGAATATTCATTATATAACTTGGCTTGAATATTCCAATGATGGGCTTCCTCAAAATTGCCCTAGGTCTTCGTGGGCAAGCAAGTTGGATGCACACCCACTAGTTCTCCTTTTGAGATTTCACATACTTATAACTCTAGTGCATCCTTTGTACGGCAATCCCTACTCATTCACATTCATATCTATTAATGGGCATCTCTATAGTCCTTTGATACGCCGAGTCAATGTGACTATCTTCTCCTTTTTGTCTCACAACCTCCACCACACTCTATTCGACCATAGTGCTATATCCATGGCTCACGCTCATGTATTGCGTGAGAGTTGAAAAGGGTTTGAGAAAGTAAGAGTGCGAAAACAATTACTTGGCCAATACCAGGGTTGTGCATGATTTATATTTGTTGTGTGGGGATGATGGAGCACAGCCAGGCTATATGATTTTGTAGGGATAACTTTCTTTGGCCTTGTTATTTCGAAAGTTCATGATTACCTTGCTAGTTTGCTTGAAGTATTATTGTTTTTATGTCAATAGCAAACTATTGTTTTGTATCTTACAAATCTGAACATTCATGTCACATGAAACAAGTTACAAAGGACAACTATGCTAAGTAGCATTCCACATCAAAAAATTAGTCTTTATCACTTCCCTACTCGAGGACGAGCAGGAGTTAAGCTTGGGCATGCTTGATACATCTCCAACGTATCAATAATTTTTGATGGTTCCATGCTATTATCTTGTCAAACTTTGGATGTTTTGTATGCCTTTTATATCTTTTTTGGGAGTAACTTATTAACTCAGTGCCAAGTGCCAGTTCCTGTTTTTGACCCTTTTCGGAGGAGGATTTTAAACGGTGTCCAAATGGAATAAAACTTCCGAAAAGATTTTTTTTCAGAACAGAAGATACGCACGGGGCGTGAGAACCAAGGCAGAAGCCACCACGGGATGCCACAAGCCCCCTAGGAGCGGCCAGGGGGGTCGTGCCTAGCAGGCTTGTGGGCCCCCTGTGGCTCGTCTGCCCTACCTCTTCCGCCTATAAATTCCTGAAAAATCCAAAACTGCGAGAGAGATCCACGAAAATACTTTTCCGCCACCGCAAGCTTCTGTCTCCGCAGGATCCCATCTGGGGCACGTTCTGGTGCCTGCCGGAGGGGGATTCGGATACGGAGGGCTTCTTCATCAACACCATGACCTCTCCGATGATGTGTGAGTAGTTCACCATAGACCTTCGGGTCCATAGCTAGTAGCTAGATGGCTTCTACTCTCTCTTGGATCTTCAATACAAAGTTCTCCATGAAATTCATGGAGATATATCCGATGTAATCTTCTTTTGCGCTGTGTTTGTCGACATCCGATGAATTGTGGATTTATGATCAGATTATCTATGAATCTTATTTGAGTTTCTTCTGATCTCTTATATGCATGATTTCATATCCTTGTACTTTTCTTCGAGTTGTGGGTTTTGTTTGGCCAACTTGATCTATGATTCTTGCAATGGGAGAAGAGCTTGGTTTTGGGTTCATACCATGCGGTGACCTCACCCAGTGACAGAAGGGGTAGCGAGGCACGCATCGTGTTGTTTCCATCAAGGGTAAAAAGATGGGGTTTACATCATTGGTTTGAGTTTATCCCTCTTCATCATGTCATCTTGCTTAAGGCGTTACTCTGTTCGTCATGAACTCAATACACTAGATGCATGCTCGATAGCGGTCGATGTGTGGTGTAATAGTAGTAGATGCAGAAAGTATCGGTCTACTAGTCTTGGACGTGATACCTATATGTATGATCATTGCCTTAGATATCGTCATGATTTCGCGGTTCTATCAATTGCTCGACAGTAATTTGTTCACCCACCGTAATATTTGTTATTTTGAGAGAAGCCTCTAGTGAACACTATGGCCCCCGGGTCTACTTCACATCATATTTTTAGCCTTACACTTTTACTCCGTTGCACTTTCTGCCTTCAGATCTCACTTTGCAATCAATCTTGAAGGGATTGACAACCCCTTTATAGCGTTGGGTGCAATCTCGTTTGTGTTTGTGCAGGTACTCTGGACACTTGGCTTGATTCTCCTACTTGATTGATACCTTGGTTCTAAAACTGAGAGAAATACTTACTGCTCATGTGCTGCATCACCCTTTCCTCTTCAAGGGAAAAACCAACGCAAGCTCAAGAGGCCGCCGGGGATTTCTGGCGCTGTAGCAACATCCTACAGTCAACATGTGCTCTGATACCATATCTGTAGCGACCCGACTCGAAACGAGTCAAGCCTCTGTGTGTTCTGTGCCATCCATGGATCAGTATGCTTGCACACACAGTACATCAATGTATATATCAAAGTGAAATCACATGTAAATAACGTAAAACTGATATATACCTCAAAATCTCAGCGAAAATAGTCAAAGGGAGTGGAGTCCTAATAAACACCAACGACAGGTTGAGTGCAGACCGTAACCCTGAATCGTACTCTTACTCATCGTAGAAAGTATCTGCAACATAAGACGTTGCACCGTGTAGGTTAGCATATTGAATATGCCGGCAAGTCACAAAAGGGAGGATTGAAAATATCATCTATATTGTATGCATAAATGGCAGGTGGGGTTGTAGATTAAGTTTTGCGTAAAGCAAATTTTTCCTACAATAAGAGAGAGGGTAAAAGAAACATTTCTCATACCCAAATTATCAATATTACCCACATCAATAAGTTAATGGTGTTGAGAATTCGTGATAGTTTCAGTTCCTTTGGATCAAGTTGTCCATGACCATGGACACGGCTAATCAATTAGGTTTGAGTACTCTGCAGAGTTTTGCACACATTCCCCACAAGATTTGATCTCCTGCGTTGAAGTCCTCACACTTCAGGGTGTTTGAGAATCGGATGATCAAAACATGGTCTTCCAAAGGGTTCCTCAAAGACACTGTCGGTGCCCATCCAATCCTACCGTTCTTCTACATCTCGTAGCACCGCCCGTCCAGAGTCACCACAATGTCCAACCAAGCGAGAGCCCATCATGACTTGTGGTTGTGCAGGTAAGCCTCGGGTCTTGAAGTATCCATCCATCTCTTTGTGCATGGGTGAAGCTTTCGGCAAGATGTCATGGCGCTTCCCCACGCATCCCGGGTCACCAACTAGCTTCCCCAGGGTGCCCATCTGAACCATCCTTCACTCCGAGGTATATTGCATCATGAGGTCTTGAAAGTCTTGAAGTCTTCAGGTCTTGATTATTAAGTTCTCACGACATTCATGATAAACACTCAACCAAACCCCATCTACTAGGAGCATAGCAAGGTAACGTCCCGGCCAAAGTAACAAGAGTTTATGAGTGCCTACCACATGATACTACATCAAGAACCAAATTTCCATGTACCTACTTTGCATGCATTAAGTGGAGGACGTTGAACTAAGGCAATAAAACCATAGGTAAAAATATGATCAATGTGAACTTGCCTAGCGAGGTTGATGAAGATAGATATCGCTCACAGGAAATAACTTGATAGAACTATTCGTCACTCTCCGATAAAATCTATATAAACAAACATAGTACTCACATAAACAGTCATACTAGCAATCATCCTAACAATCAATAACAAGCAAAAATAAAAATTGATGCAATAAAGACCAGTAAGAAATATCAAATAAGAATCCAAAAGAAACTTTAAAGAAAACTATGGAGTCTTCTACTACAACAAACACAAAATAGTTTTTTTGTCCTAATTAAACGTAACAGCAAAGAAAAACACTAAAATTGTAAAAATAGAAAACAAAAATATATAACTAATAAGATAACAAAAAGTATTTTTCACCAAATTTTGTTAGCAAAAGAACTAATGGAAAATATTTTATCCAACTCTACTTATGAACTAAACTAGGTTAACTTGAATTAAATCAAAAACAATTTCAACTTTAATACAAATTGTTTCTGATCTAAACTGAAGTTAACACAAAATAAACTTATAAAACAATATTTTTGAAAGTATTTTCAAATAGGAAATCAAACTGGCAATGAAATCAATTGGCAAGTTAATATAGAACTAGAATTGATTTCATGCTATCAAATAAAAATAAATAAAATAAAATAATTTTGGTCGAAATGCTAATGTTAACAAACAGAAAACAAAGTAAAACTTGTCTACTAATATAAAATAAAACAAATTAAAACAATTAAAACAACAGAAATAGCAAAGCCCCTAAGTTTTCTCTTTTTTGGGTCCACGGGATAGATGGGATTTTTATGAACCGATAGCAAAAAGAATCACTAGATTTGGAGTTCTAGACTAATAGATATGAATTTTTTAAGTTTGCTCTTTTTCTGAAAAAAATAGTTACGGAATTTCTGAAGCTCGCTGGAGATAGTCGCCGGAGTTCGAGAAGATGACGGGAAGGAGTTCGGGTACGATGATTCAGTGACTCCTGGAGGTAGGTGAGCACGGGACAGGGAAGGGTTTGTCGCAACAACCTCAGGGGAGGCCGGGGAAGGGCCAACTAATCCTCGGGCGGCGGTAGAGAAGCTGCTGGAGTTTGCGAACTCTAGCGAGCAATTGCTTTGGATGGGGAGGGTGGTTTGGGCTCCCAAGGGGAAAATCGGTCAAGGGGAATGAGGGGGGCCTCGAGGGATCTTTATATAGGGGCAAGGAGGGTCGAGGGTGTGATAGCAAGGGCGTGCCATTCCGGTCATGGCTGGATTTTTTGCAACGGCGATCTCGGCCATTAAGGCGTCTTCATGGTGGGGAGGAGCGGGAAAGGAAGGATCTAGAGGGGAGGAAGCTTCCGCGGGAGTAGAGGAAGGAAGGGGGGCACCGGGCGCGGGGATCACGGACGTGGTCTTCCAGCAACGAGGCAGTTGAACACAAGGTGGAAGACGACCTATGGAGGGAGGCCCGGGTTCTAATGGGCTGCCGTGGTTTTTCCTTTTAAAGCGATTTATTCCTTTTATTTGACAAGAGGAAAGTAAAATATAAAAAGGAAAATAAAGATAACTCCGAATATAGGAGTATTATTTATCAAAATTATCAGAAAAATAAATCTAATAAGATGGACATTTTTCCACGGCCAAAATAAATACGTCGAAAAAAATCTTTTTCAGAAAATCCCCAAATTGATTTATTTTATTTTTGCAAATATTTTTCAAATAACCCCTTGGGTTGTATGGCTCAAATAAATTCACAAAAATACCCTGCCATGGAGGGTCATGTTCCTCCTCTCATTTTTTTAAATTTGGGCAAAGGAATTTCAATTCATTTAAACTTTAAAACAAGGCCAAGTATTAAATAGAAAATTTTCAATAGTTTCCAATTCCACTTTTCAAATCCTTTATTTTGAAGAAGTCATGTCATCTTCTCTCAATGGTTTCGATTGGATGAAATTATATTCAAAATCAAAAGGGGGAAGTCATTTTATTCCCTCTCATTCAGAAGTTTCAAAAAGTTTCTAATTTCACTCAAATTAATTCAAACAATCAGTCATTCAATTATTAATATAACATTCCAAAATTTGGGATGTTACAAACCTACCAAACTTAAATGAGTCTCGTCCTCGAGATTTCAAGCGGCTAGAAAGAAAAGGTTAGGGTTTGGGGGTCTTCTAACAAATTCATTGTTGTGCAAAGGTGGGGTGCTACCACACTTAAAATGAGAGTTACCGGTCCCTCAAATTTTTAACAATCCTCTGGGGTCTTGGCATATGACTCCTCACATTCTTCATACTAACTCCTTTGGTGATGCTCTTCCGTTATATTCATAACGTTTCCCTCAAAAACCGGTGTTCTTTCGTTGATATAAGCTTCTTCCGTCACTCGGTCTTCTTAACTCACAAGTCTGGTGACCATTCTAAATAACCTATCGATGATTCTCATGGTGGTCTACCATTTGTGGTTATCTTGAAGTGAGAAGGGTCTTGGCTTCATCCTCACCGTAAAATTTCCTACGCGTGACAACAATTTCCATGTACATGGGCTTTCATCATACCATTCTAAGGCTTAAACAAAAGCTTCAAAGAACGATGCCTCTCTCTATGGGTAAGTCTCTCATATTTACCATTCCAAATAGCAAGAGAAATGATAAGTGTAAGTCCTCATGGTGGCCAAGCCATGTCACACTGAAATCATTACCTTGTATAAGGTTTATCGAATCTCGTATTCTAACACTTGGGCGTCCTCACAAGTATTGCAGAATTTCTCTTGTACACGAACGAAGTTCGTATGAATCCATTGGTTCTAAAAGCTGAACAAAACATCTATCATATTCTTCACAACTCTCGGGTTTTCGTATCCTCCTAAGAGAACGTTTGCTGATCCATCATAGCTTATTCCTTCATGCTCTTGGGGCAACCTTCAATAAAATCTTGGGTGGTACCGGTTTTATTCCTTGAACTTATTATTCCCTGCCATTAGTCTATTTACCAATAAAAGTGTTTGTTCATCATATTAAATCTCTCCTAAAATTTCCAATTCCAAGGTACCTCATTCAACTGTTGTCACCCCCATAGTTTGATATGATGCAACATTTCCTTCAATTGTATTCAGTGGGTTTGGCTCCTTGGTATGCATGGTACATTCCTACTCCTTGGATTTTGTGGGTTTTCTGATTACTACCACACTTAAAATGAAATATACTCATGCCTGCATAGACCATATTTTGGCATATCCTAGAAAATGGCCAGAGATCTTTGTTCATAGAGAAACAACTCATACAATTTCAACATAGGAAATCATGACACAATAAATTCCATTGATTCATGAAGTTATTACTATCTCTGAGTCCTACATTAAAAAATTCAACTCCATAATCTCATGAAAACAAGAGTGCTTCATGTTATACTTATTGCCATTGTCAAAACTTAACTACTCCATTTTAGCTTTCTTCCCCTGTGGACATTTAGTAGCATAATGTCCTGCTTCCTTGAAACAAAAACAAATGACTTCCAACCTGTCTCGAGGCTTCTTGGTGTTTGTTTTTTCTCCTTGGGTTTCACTCTTCCTTGCTAGGCACGAATTGGCATAGTGACCTAAGGTCTTGCATTTAAGACATGGGCTATGACTCGGGTCCTTATCTGCGGAGATTTGGCTCTTTCGAGTGTACTTTCTCTTCTTTCCGGACTTCTTCGTTCTGGCCAGTTCTTCTATTTCATGAGGATCAAACTCTACTTTTTCTATCGGGAAGTTTACCAGACACTCAAATATGGCTTGTGGCGCTCACTCTCTTTTAGGTGGATCGCTCTCTCACTTTTTATCTCTACAATGGGTAGAAGCTTGCTTGTCGGCTATCACTTGACTTGGTGACATTGGTCGAAGAACATACGCCTTGCCATTAATCTTGAAGCTATAGTGATTGGTCCTACCATGGATGACGTTGCGTCGAATTGCCAAGGTATTCCAAGAAGGACATGGCACACGGATATGGGAAGCACACACACTCCAACGTGTCTTCATGTGCACCAATCTTAAAGGTGACTTGCACGGTGTGGTTGACTTGGAGAGTGCGGGAGTCCCTTAGCCATTTAACCTTCTATGGGCGTGGGTACTTCTTCTTGACCAATTGTATCTTCGAACAGAGTTCTTCACCTACCAAATTGTGGCAACTTCTACCGTTGATAATGACCTTGACAGTTTTCCCTTGGATGCCCACTTTGGTGTGGAAAATGTGGCAATGTTGTTCATCGTCTTGTTGTTATTAAAGTGTCAAACCATTGGAAACAACAAAAGCAAGGCTCGGATCATTGTCGCAATAGATTTCCACATCTTCTTCTTCATTTACTTGGAGGTGCATGGCCACATGCTCCAATGCTTTGATCCCGTAGTCACTCATAGAATCATAAGTGTCGTCGTCATGAAGGATCATAGTGTGTCATGTTGGGCACTCTAAAGTCTTGTGGCTTCGTCCCTTGGAATTGAAGCATTGTATTCAACTTGTCTTGGTGTTGGAATCCGTTATAGTTGTAGAGGATTAAGCTCTTGGCTTGTAGTTGCTTGTAGAACGAGGGTGAATCGAAGATGTCATCGTCCACTTGTAACTTGACTTGTCACTGGTAGTTGTTGGAGTTCTTGTAGTTGAAGCAATCAAAGTTGGATAAGCTTTAGTACTTGAGCCATAGGTCTTGGAAGAGAAATTTGAGTATTTGAAGTCATCTTGCACTTGGCATTCCACCTTTGATGCTTGATGCACTAGCTCGAGTAGATCGCAAGTCCGTGATTTTCTTGATTTGGTAGTTGAGGCCATTCAAGAAATGTGCCATTGTTTGCTCCTCATCTTCCTTGACATTTGCTCAGATCATGGCCATTTCCATTTCTTGGTAGTGCTCTTCTACCGACTTGGTGCCTTGCATGAGGAGTTGTAGCTTCTTGAAGAGATCACGATTATAGTGTGTAGGCATGAAGCAAGCTCTCATGAGGTCCTTCATTTGATTCCAAGTCCTTATAGGAGGCTCACCTTTTTTTGTCTCCGCTCGATCACTTGCTTCCACCAAATGAGAACATAATGTTGGAACTCAAGTGATGGCGATCTTCTTTTCTTCTTCGTAGTTGTGGAAATGGAAGATCTTGTGAACATTAGGTGCCCATGAGAGGCAGTCTTCGGGGTCATTGCTTCTGCTGAACTTAGTCATGGTGAACTTGAGTTTGCCGAAGCGTTGTTCATCATTGTGGTGTTGAAGACGATGGCATTGTCGTGGATATAGTGCATCATTGTCATTGTTTTGTTGATGACGCTCTTGCCGTGGGGTTCTTCTTCATGAGACTCGTCATGATTTGCTTCAGGGCGTTGATGAGGCACACACACACACACGGTTTCTCCGTTCTTGGTGCTCCTTTTTTACGGTTATGTCCTTCCAAGGCACGAGTTCTGATACGTCTCCAATGTATCAAAAATTTATGAAGTATTCATTCCATATTTGCCTATGTTTATAATAAGCTTATATGGTATTGATGCACTTTATATGATTTATTAAGAACTAACCCACACTAACGTTGCTTTCACCAGAATTACCGTGGTGTTGTTTCTGTGTAGAAAATGAAAGTTCTTGGAATCACCCGAAACTTTTTTATGATTTTTTCTGGAACATATGAGCAATGTTGGAGCAAAGAACCACCAGAGGAGGGCTTCCACAAAGGCAAAAGCCAACAGGGTATGACCTGGGCCTTGGTCGCGCCCTGATGGCTTATAGGGCCCATGTGGCTCCATTGCACGTGATTCCAACACTGAAAAATCTAATAAATCCCAGAAACCCCAGAAATAAAGAGAGAACTTCTGCTTCTCCATCGAGACTCTCTCTATTGCCAAAAAACCAATTTGGAGCGATTCCAGTACCCTATCGAAGAGGGAAAACCATCACCGATGGCCATCTTCATCATACTGGCGGAAGCCATGACGAGGAGGGAGTAGTTTACCCTCGAGGCTGAGGGTATATACCAGTAGCTATGAGATCAATCTCTCTCTCTCTCTCTCTCTTTCTCGTGTTCTTAAGATGGCACGGTCTCAAGAACACTAACTTTGTTAATATAGTTGGATCATATGATGTATTTCTCTTACCATCTAGTTGTGATGAATTGAGTCTTTTCCTTTGAGATATCTTCATGTTGGATTGAGCATATTGGTATGACAACACTTGATGTAAGTCTTACATGGGATACCCGTAGTGGCAATGGGGTATTCTATTGATTCACTTGATATATGTTGAGGCATCAACTTGCGGGTTCCGGTGACCTTGGGGATCTATGCATAGGGGTTGATTTCACGTTTTCATACCATGTTCTCCGATAGAAATCTTGGGGTGCTCCTTGCACATTATTTGTGTTGGATTGAATATGATAGCTCTAAAATTGTTTGATGCATGTCGCATAATTTACCCATGGATACTTGAGGTGACATTGGAGAATCTAGGTGACATTAGGGTCGATTGATATGTATCATTTCTGTTATCCTAGTACGAACTCTTAGGTAGATCGAACAGACACGATAGCTTGATGTTATCTTAGTATGAACTCTTGAATAGATTGATCGGAAAGAATATCTTTGAGGTGGTTATACTACCTACACCAATTTCATCTTATTGTTCTCCACTAGATAGGAACTTTGGAGTGATTCTTTGTTGCATGTTGAGGGATCCAACTATGTTAGTATTGTCGAGAGATTGCACTAGTGAAAGTATGTACCCTAGGCCTTATTTCCAAGCACTAATACAATGTTTTGCTCTCTGTTTGCCACTTGTTACGTTGTTGTTTTATATTTTCAGATTACAAAAACCTATACCTACCATCCATATTGCACTTGTATCACCATCTCTTTGCCAAACAAGTGCACCTATACAATTTACCACTGTATTGGGTGTGTTGGCGACACAAGAGATTTCTTGTATTTGATTGTAGGGTTGCTTGAGAGAGACCATCTTCATCCTACACCTCCCATGGATTGATAAACCTTAGGTCATCCAATTGAGGGAAAATTTCTACTCTCCTACAAAACTCTGCGCTTGGAGGCCCAACACGAGTCTCCAAGAATAAAGTTGTGTAGTAGACATCAAGCTATTTTCTAGCGCGGTTGCTCGGGAGGTGAGTGCTTGAAGGTATATCTTTAGATCTTGCAATTAAATATTTTAGTTTCTTGTTTTTCACTAGTTTGGTTTTAAAAACTAAAACTACAAAAAAATGGAGTCTACGTTGCCTAAATGGTTTCATCTTTTTAAAGTCTTCCATTAAAAAGTTGGTTTGGAACATTTTGCTCATGTGGCTTCCTTGAATGATGAGCATGATTGCAATGTTGTTAGTACAGGTTCTCTTAATACCCTTGATGCTAATGATGATTGCACTAGTCATGATAAAAAGATTTCCTATAAGCATGTCAATTGTTGTGGAGTGAATAAAATTTGCAAAGACATGCCATATAGGGATGATAGATTTTGCAAGAAGCATAAACATGATCAAACTAATTGGTGGCTTAAAGTGATAGATGAAAGTTCCACAGAATTATGCTCTCTTCATCCCTTTACCTGTGAACTTTGGAATAGAGTTGGTCATCTTAATTTCCAATGCAAGTTTTTTTTATGACCGAACCGTTTCCAAATATTGTGATAATTTGATCTCCCATGAACTCTATAATGAACTTTGTTTATTTTTGGGTCAGAAAGAATTGTCACATAAAAATGATTGGTTTGATATATTCCTTATCACTAATGGTAATGAAACTAATCTACAAGAAATATATATATTTTGTGTAGTGAATTGCAATGAGAATGCTTATATCGCCAACTATAGAAAGAATGAGAAACCAATAGAATATAGAAAGGAACACTAATCAAAAGGTAAAGGTCTCCCAATACCCCCCCCCTATTGTTTCTCGTGATGAATCAGGTTGCAAGGAAGAGCTTTCCATCAAAGCAATCTCTTTAGGAAGCTCAAAAAATCACTTAGACCCAGACATAAGGTGGTGAAGAAGAAGAAAAGAAGGAAAAGTAGAGGTAAAAAGGCATCTCTCCCAAATAATGATGTTCCCATAATCATTGAGAATGAATACGAAAATAGTGTGGATGATGATACACTTGATGATTATTTTGGTATGCCTACTACTTGTTGTGATGAGGATGATTGGAAAGATAATGATACTACTTACAATATTGAAAATCTTTTTGGCACCAACTTGGAAAATTGTGATGATAATAATTGCTACACAATTGGTGCTATTCATGCTATTGAAGATTATGCTACTGATATGCAAACCCACAAGCTTGGGGATGCTATGCTTGATGAGAATGAAATATGTAAGAATATATTTGCTGCAATTTATGTGTATTCCAAGCTTGGGGAAGCTATGCATAATGAAGATGATCTTCTTAGTCCCCAAGGTTTGATGACCAAATTTATTATGATGATGGCATGACTACTATTTATGATGATTATGATGATGACATGTATGTAAAGAGTACTAATAACCATGAAACTTGTCGTCATGCTTTTAATATTCAATTGGGTTATGTCAATCAATTGTCTCATGATAGTTATTTTGTTGAGTTTGCTCCCACTACTATGAATGGGGAGAAAATTACTTATGTGGAGAGTAAAGAAAATTATATGCTTGTGCATCATGAAGATAATGCTTTATGTGATAGTTATATTTTTGAATTCCTTCATGATGCTACTGAAAATTATTACGAGGGAGGAACTTATGCTTGTAGGATTGCAATAATATCAAGTTTCCTCCCTATGTGTTGAAAATCTTGAAGTTTTTCTTGTTTTGACTTCATATGCTAGTTGATTCTTGTTCCCAAAAATTATTTTATCACAAAATACCTATGCATGGGAAGAGGGTTAGACTTAAATGTGCTTGTCATATACTTCATGATGCTCCCATTGTGTTCCAATTCAATATTTTTACGTGAGCATCATGGAAATCATCATACCTAGCTAAAAAGGCTTTAAAGAAAAGCGCTTGTTGGGAGACAAACCAACACTTTTACATTTTGTTCTTGTGTGTTGACATGATTAATCTACTTTATTAATAATGTTTGGTGTATTTTATTTCAGTGAAGTGCCAAGTAAAGCCTTTGGGATAGTGTGGAAACTTGTTAGTTTGAATCTGTGCAAAACCAGAAACTTTTGCCTCGAGTATATGAATTATGTGATTTTACTAGAAAGTCAAAAATTCCGAAATTTCTAAAAAGTTTTTGATATGCAAATTCTATGC
The DNA here is from genome assembly GCF_904849725.1 of Hordeum vulgare subsp. vulgare. NCBI lineage: Eukaryota > Viridiplantae > Streptophyta > Magnoliopsida > Poales > Poaceae > Hordeum > Hordeum vulgare. The sequence continues at coordinate 118,371,617 of NC_058518.1, read as the reverse complement.
ATTGTCCTAATTTTTCAGAATTTTTAGAGTCAGGTAAGTATGGTGTTTAGTCGGATCTTCACAGACCATTCGGTTTTTGACAGATTCTGTTTTGCATACATAATTTGCTTGTTTCAGTGTTTATATAGCTTATATTGAGTGATCTAAATTAGGGGAATGATAGAATACAGTAAGTATCATGTGGTAACAATTATGAATCTTGTCTTGACAGTACCTAAGTGAATGATAGAATACAGTAAGTATCATGTGGTAACAATTATGAATCTTGTCTTGACAGTACCTAAGTGAATGATCTATCTTTATTATACTAACCCTCTCATAACGTTCTCTTATGTTTTGTGTGATTGAGGTTTTCAAGTTTTGGGTGAGATACCGATATGAGGAAAATAAGGAGTGGAAATAAACTAATCTTGGGGATGTACAAGGCACCCCAAGGTAATATTCAAGGAAGACCCAAGCGTCTAAGCTTAGGGATGCCCTAGAAAGCATCTCCTCTTTCGTCTTTGATACTATCGGTATATCTTACTTGGAGCTATATTTTTATTCATCACGTGATATGTGTTTTCCTCGGAGTATCATTTTTTTGTTCTCTGATAGATGTTATTTATAATCTTGCTTTTCAATAAAAAGTTCCAAGAATTGCCTTAGGAATTGCATGTGTGATTTGTGTTGTATAAAAACAGAAATTGTTGCTGTATTATTTGAATTATGTAATTTTACTGAAAATTGCAAAGTTTCTGAAATTTTTACACGGCAGGTTCATACAAATTCTTTATCATGTCCTAAAGTTTCATAATTTTTGGAGATACAGAAGTACACTGTTTCAATAAATTGCTACAGACTGTCCTGTTTAGACAGACTGCTCTCATAGTTTTGTTATCTACTTCTTCTATAGTTTTCATGACTTATATTGGTAGATATAAATAGTGGAAATGATATATACAGTACATAATGTTTGAAAATTATTATGCAACTTGTCTTGGCAGTACATGAAGTGTTGATTTATTCTTACGTGTACTAACCTATCTCACGAGTTCTTTTCAAGTTTTGTGTGGATGAAGTTTTTGAGACATAGGTGTAACCGGGACATGAGAGGATTGAACGGGATACAAAATCTCAAGACTGGGGATTCCCAAGGAACACCCAAGACAATATTACAAGAAGTCTCAAGCATCTAAGCTTGGGGATGCTACGCATCCCACACCTCTTCGTCAAGTATCGGTTAGCCTATGTTGAGCCTAAATTTTTATTTGTTCAAATGATATATGCTATTCTTGGAGTGCTATTTTTTTGTTTGCTGTTTGAATAAAATATCAAGATCGAAAAATCTTTGCTGATAAAGAGTCCTCATATAGCTACTTAATTGTTTGACTACTCACTGATCTTCACTTATATATTTTGAGAGTATTTTGATGTTTACTCTTGTGCTTCACTTATATCCTAAGAGTAAAACGTTGAATGAATTGAATATCATAAACGTGAAATTATATATATGCTTCATATGCTTATCCCATGGGGTGTAGTGACTTCACATACTAGGAGTATAAGCGGTAAAATTTATTGGAAGTTAGCAAACATAACACTGGTCATTTAAACGATTCATGAAAGAACATTGAAGGAAGAGAGGTTTCACATATATATACTATCTTGGACATCTTCTATGATTGTGATCCCCATTAATTCTTTTCAAACTTGATCAAGTAGTTGACGTTGGACAAGCAAGACAACTTAATGGTTATGTTTGTTTATATTCACATGGATCCTCTAACATGTGCTGCTTATTTAAAACCTTTTGCTAGCCAAAACTTCATACTAAGTAGAGATACTACTTGTCCATCCAAATCCTTGAACCTAGTTTCTTGCCATGAGAGTCCACCATATCTAACTATGGATTGAATAAGATCCTTCAAGGAAGTTGTCATCGGTGCAAAAAGCAATAAAAATTGCTTCTAAATATATATGTTCTTTTATTGGAAGGGAAAATAAGCCTTGTAAAAACGTGAGATGGTGGAGAAATAAAAGCGAAGGACTACATAATAAAGGTTGCCATCACAAGGGGCAATATAAAGTGACGTTCCTTTTCGTTAACAGATTGCACATCCAAATGTAAAAAGTGCATGATAACCTCTGCTTCCCGCTACGAAGGGCCTATCTTTTACTTTTCATGTGGAGTCAACTTCTTATTCCAATCTATTAATTCCTTAGTTGGCAAGCATCATGTCGTGGGGCAGGATTCAGACACATATATCCAATTGAATACAGGTGATCATGTTTCATTATTTGTTGACATTATCCCCAAGATAAATAAGTTGGGAGGTGAAACTCTAAGCCCCTATCTTCCTTGTGTTTGACTGAACTGTTTTTTCTAAAAATATACTTTGAGTGTCATCAATCATGGAAGACTAAATTATAGTTGATTATGTGGAATTTTATGAACCAAAGCTCTTAGATAGACCCTTCCTGCAATAAGATGAATTATAACTGTTTGATGACTGAAAACATAGTTTTCTATTTTTCAAGAAATTTTATGGTCTATACTTAAACATGTGAAACTTGCTACTCGATCTTGAGAAGTTTTATGAGAAATACTTGCTGGTTATGATGCTAGAAAAAAGGCTGAAATTATCCTTGATCAATACCGGACTCTAAAAATTCTGAAAAATTAGGACAACCTATACAATTTGCATATAAAAACAGTGTAAAAATTTCAGAATTTTTTTACTTTCCAATAAAATCACATAATTCATATACCTGAGGCAAAAGTTTCTATTTTTGTACAGATTCAAACTAACAAGTTTCCACACTATCCCAAAGGCTTTACTTGGCACCTTTTTCAAATAAAATACACAAAACATGATTAATAAAGTAGATTAATCATGTGAGCACACAAGAACAGAATTTAAAAGTGTTGGGTTGTCTCCCAACAAGCGCTTTTCTTTAAAGCATTTTTAGCTAGGCATGATGATTTGAATGATGCTCATGTAAAAATATTGAATTGGAACACAATGGGAGAATCATGAAGCGTATGACATGCACATTTAAGTCTAACCCTCTTCCGATGAATAGATATTTTGTAAGAAAACAATTTTTTGGAACAAGAATCAACTAGCATAGGAAGGCAAAACAAGCAAAACTTTGAGATTTTCAACACATAGGGAGGAAACTTGATATTATTGCAATTCCTACAAGCATAAGTTCCTCCCTCATAATAATTTTCATTAGCATCATGAAGGAATTAAACAATATAAATATCACATAAAGAACTATCTTCATGATGCACAAGCATAGAAAATGTATGCTCTCCCCATGAGCAAACTTCTCATACATAATAGTGGGAGTATCATACGAGACCTGCATGCTATAAATTCTTTCCACATTAAAAGAATAATGTTTAGTGAAGGGTATTCATAATTGTGACAAAATTTATAATAGTAATCATCACTATTTTTTATAGCATAAGTATCATCACAATAATCATCATAAGTAGCAACTTGGTTCTCATCATAACTGGGAGGCAAGCAATCATCATAACAAATTTTATCCTTGAAGTAGGGTGACTAAAAAGATCATCTTAATTACGCATGGCATCCCCAAGCTTGTGGGTTTGCATACCATTATCATAATCATCAATAGCATCATTAGCACCAATAGTGTAACAATTATTATCATCACAATTTTCCAAGTTGGTACCAAAAAGATTTGAAGTAATATAAGGAGAGTCATTATCTTCCCAATGAACCTCATCACAACAAGTAGTAGGCATACCAAAATAATCATGAAGTGTATCATAATCCACACTATTTTAGTATTCATTCTCAATGATTATAGGAACAACATTATTTGGGAGAGATGCCTTTTTACCTCTAATTTTCCTTCTTTTCTTCTTTTTCACTACCTTATGTGTGGGTGTAAGTGATTTTTTCGAGCTTCTTAAAGAGATTGGTTTGATGGAAAGCTCTTCCTTGCAACCTGATTCATCATGACAAACAATAGGGGGTACTGGGATACCTTTACCCTTTCATTAGTGTTCCTTTTATATTCTATTGGTTTCTCATTCTCTCTATAGTTGGCGATATAAGCAATCTCATTGCAATTCACTACGCAAAACATACAGATTTCTTGTAGATTAGTTTCATTACCATTAGTGATAAGGAATATATCGAACCAATCATTTTTATGTGAAAATTCTTCTTGCACTACTGAAATTCAGAAATTTGCCGTCTCCCATGGCGGACGGCAAAGGTGGGAACCACTGACGACAAAGGCTTTGCCGTCGGTCAGCAGACGGCAAAAAAAATCCGGTGAAGAGGTTCTTTGCCGTCTGCTTTTTTATAGCGGACGGCAAAGAATCTTTGCCATGAGGGGGCAGACGGCAAATTAAATGGGACGGCACATACTCCAACGGCCCCGTTAAGTGTTAACGGCAGGCCTCCCCTCTTTGCCGTCTGCCATCCCCCCTTTGCCATGTGGGGGCAGACGGCAAAGGGGGGAACCAGCCCCCTCTCTCTCCCCTCTTTGTCGTCTGCCATCCCACCTTTGCCATGCGAGGGCAGACGACAAAGGGGGGAACCAACCCCCCCTCTCTTCCCCTTTGCCGTCTGTCGTCCCACCTTTGCCATGCGGGGGCAGACGGCAAAGGGGGGAACCAGCCCCCCCCCCCTCTCTTCCCCTTTGTCGTCTGCCATCACCCCTTTGCCATGTGGGGGCAGACAGCAAAGGGGGGAACCAACCCATTTTTAATTTATTTCTTATTATATCCAGCATTTTTAACAATAATCAGGATATATATATATATTTGACATAAATAAATTTCTTTCCGTACTCATAACCATTTTAAAATAACTTTCATCCATAGTGCATACATATTATGCAAGTTGCATCCGTACCAAACCATATATTACACCAGTTTCATCCACATGCATACAAAGTTTCATGTATATCCATATACTACAATAGTTTCAATACAATCTTCCGTGAAGCCATGGTACAAGAAATCATCTTCAACCATTCCATCAATATAATCCGAGCTTCTCGTGAAGTGAATGTAATCTGCAAAATGACAAATAAGAAAGTTAGAAGAATAATACTAGATGAACAAGTATATATAGGTTATTTCGGAGAGAAATTAGCTAAGTATAGGCCATTTAATAGCTAAATTAGGTGGAATAGGTCATCTTGGAGCTACATAGCCTTATTATGTCATTTAGGAGAGAACTTAGCTAAGTATAGGTCATTCCAGAGCTAACTTGGATAAAAATATGTCATTTTGTAGCCAACTATGATTATTAATCCATTTTGACCTTATTATGTCATTTTGGAGCTAAATTAGTCATTTTAATGAGCTAACCAAGGTTCTTATGATGTTTTTAACTAGCTATGCTAATTATGTCATTTTGGAGGATAATTAGCTAAGTATGTCTTTGTTGGGGAAAATAACCTACGCAGAAGAAGAAAGAGAAGAAGCAAGAAGATAAGAAGAAGGAGAAGAAAAAGAAGAAGAAGAAGGAGGAGGAGGAGAAGGAGGAGGAGAAGGAGAAGAAGAAGAAAAGAAGAAGGACAAGAAGAAGAAGAAGGAGTAGAAGAAGGAGAAGGAGCTTCTCTCCTCCTCCTTGTCCTTCTTCTTCCTCCTTCTTCTTCTTCTCTTCTTCTTCTTCTTCCTTCCTTTCATTTTTCCTCTTTCTTCTCCCCTTGTTCCCTTCTTTGGGCTAAATTAGCTAAGAATGCCTTTTTGGAGCTAATTATGTCATTTCGAGGATAATTAGCTAAGTATAGGTCATGTTTTATTAAATAGACCATTTTGGAGCTAACTAAGCTAATTATGTCATTTAGGTGGAACCCTAGCTAACTATAGGTCGTTTCGGAGCTCACTTCGGTAAAATAGGTCATTCCGGAGCAAACTATGCTTATTAAGCCATTTTGGATCTAGCTAGGCTAATTATAGGCCATTTAATACCTAAGCTAGGCGAATAGGTCATCTTGCAGCTACGTCAGCCTTATTATGTCATTTAGGAGAGAACTTAGCTAATTATAGGTCATTTTTTATTAAATAGGTCATTTTGGAGCTAACTAAGCTAATTATGTCCTTTTGTAGGATAATTAGCCAATTTAGTCTTTCTTGGATGAGTCTAAGCTACGTAGAAGAAGAGAAAGAGAAGAAGAAGTAAAAGAAGGAGGAGGAGGAGGAGGAGAAGGAGAAGGAAGAGGAGAAGAAGAAGAAAAGAAGAAGGAGAAGAAGATGGAGGAAGAAGGAGGAAGAAGAATGAGAATGAGGAGCTCCTTCTCCTTCTTCTCCTCCTTTTTCTCCTTCTTATCCTCCTCCTTCTCTTCTTCTTCTTCTCTTCTTCTTCTTCTTCCTTCCTTTCATTTTTCCTCTTTCTTCTCCTCTTGTCCCCTTATTCAGGCTTAATTAGCTAAGAATGCCTTTTTGGAGCTAATTATGTCATTTCGAGGATAATTAGCTAAGTATAGGTCATGTTTTATTAAATGGACCATTTTGGAGCTAACTAAGCTAATTATGTCATTTAGGTGGAACCCTGGGTAACTATAGGTCGTTTCGGAGCTAACTTGGGTAAAATAGGTCATTCCGGAGCAAACTATGCTTATTAAGCCATTTTGGATCTAGCTAGGCTAATTATAGGCCATTTAATACCTAAGTTAGGGGGAATAGGTCATCTTGCAGCTACGTAGGCCTTATTATGTCATTTAGGAGAGAACTTAGCTAACTATAGGTCATTTTTTTTAAATATGTCATTTCGGAGCTAACTAAGCTAATTATGTCCTTTTGTAGGATAATTAGCCAATTTAGTCTTTCTTGGATGAGTCTAAGCTACGTAGAAGAAGAGAAAGAGAAGAAGAAGTAAAAGAAAGAGGAGGAGGAGGAGGAGGAGAAGAAGGAGAAGGAAGAGGAGAAAAAGAAGAAAAGAAGAAGGAGAAGGAGAAGGAGGAAGAAGGAGGAAGAAGAAGGAGAAGGAGGAGCTCCTTCTCCTTCTTCTCCTCCTTCTTCTCCTTCTTATTATCCTCCTCCTTCTCTTCTTCTTCTTCCTTCCTTCCATTTTTCCTCTTTCTTCTCCTCTTGTCCCCTTCTTCGGGCTAAATTAGCTAATAATGCCTTTTTGGAGCTAATTATGTCATTTAGAGGATAATTAGCTAAGTATAGGTAATGTTTTATTAAATTGACCATTTTGGAGCTAAATAAGCTAATTATGTCATTTAGGTGGAACCCTAGGTAACTATAGGTCGCTTCGGAGCTAACTTGGGTAAAATAGGTCATTCCGGAGCAAACTATGCTTATTAAGCCATTTTGGATCTAGCTAGGCTAATTATAGGCCATTTAATACTTAAGTTAGTGGGAATAGGTCATCTTGCAGCTACGTAAGCCTTATTATGTCATTTAGGAGAGAACTTAGCTAACTATAGGTCATTTTTTATTAGATAGGTCATTTTGGAGCTAACTAAGCTAATTAGGTCCTTTTGTAGGATAATTAGCCAATTTAGTCTTTCTTGGATGAGTCTAAGCTACGTAGAAGAAGAGAAAGAGAAGAAGAAGTAAAAGAAGGAGGAGGAGGAGGAGGAGGAGGCGAAGGAGAAGGAACAGGAGAAGAAGAAGAAAAGAAGAAGGAGAAGGAGAAGGAGGAAGAAGGAGGAAGAAGAACGAGAAGGAGGAGCTCCTTCTCCTTCTTCTCCTCCTTCATCTCCTTCTTCTTACCCTCCTCCTTCTCTTCTTCTTCTTCTCTTCTTCTTCTTCTTCCTTCCTTCCATTTTTACTCTTTCTTCTCCTCTTGTCCCCTTCTTCGGGCTAAATTAGCTAAGAATGCCTTTTTGGAGCTAATTATGTCATTTCGAGGATAATTAGCTAAGTAGAGGTCATGTTTTATTAAATAGATTGTTTTGGAGCTAACTAAGCTAATTATATCATTTAGGTGGAATCCTAGCTAACTATAGGTCGTTTCGGAGCTAACTTGGGTAAAATAGGTCATTCCGGAGCAAACTATGCTTATTAAGCCATTTTGGATCTAGCTAGGCTAATTATAGGCCATTTAATACCTAAGTTAGGGGGAATAGGTCATCTTGCAGCTACGTAAGCCTTATTATGTCATTTAGGAGAGAACTTAGCTAACTATAGGTCATTTTTTATTAAATAGGTCATTTTGGAGCTAACTAAGCTAAGTATGTCATTTTGTAGGATAATTAGCCAATTTAGCCATTTTGGAGCTAACTAAGCTAATTATGTCATTTAGATGGAAGTCTAGCTATTATTTATTAAAACACTAGAAATAACATACCATTATCGTCATCACGGCGGTGAAGCACGGTGGCTCTGGCTTGTTTCACATGGAGAAGGCTCCACTGTAGAAGGGTCGTGCGATGCGTTTCAGGAGATATTTTGCAGCAAACATCGTTTGCATTGTGTCCTTAGCATGAGGATACTCTTAAGATCACTGCACTGAAATGAAACTGATCGTCCGCGCCACGTTAATGACTGGCATCGGCGGAGGGACTTGGCCGCTCTTCTCGCACATAGACTGTACATTTGGTTTCGACAAGTCAAACTTTTTATTTATTAACGAAACGGACATTCAAATGCAAGATTTGAAATAACATGAAGAAGAAACTTACCAAGAAGATCTCGTATATGGCCCTCTTAGACGCATCATTCCGTGCCCTCTCCGCCTCCACCAATGCAGTCGTCCTCTCCTCCAGCTCCCTAATCTCTTTATCCTTCTCCGCCATAGCCACCTGCATTGCCTCTCTCTCTTTCTGAATAGCAGCCTGCAACACAACTCATTGTTAGCAATGTAATCATATTGGTTCCAACGCACAACATAATGCGGAAAGATAGTTGAGTCCATTAAACTAACCTCGATGGCGAGCTCGACTGGCCGTGGACGACGTGTTATCTCCGGACAAGAGCTCGTTTGGCGTGCCTTTATCTGTCGGATAGTGCTAGGACAATGTATAAGGCCGTCTCCAATGGCGATCGAGCCATGAGGCCTCCTGTTGCCAGCTATCATCACCAGCTCTGGATCAATACGCCCCTCGCTCGGGTTAAAGTGCTCCCCTTTCCTCGCCTTCCCGTGATCTCTGTACTTCACGAGCTTGTGGTGGGAGGAGATGTTGGTGAAGTTTTCTGGATGGTCGAGGTCAGACTCAGAGAATGCCTTGACCTTCTTGTAGGAGGCAGTATGGGCCATCGCATACAGGTCGTACATCTGTGGCACCTCCGTCTTATTGTGACGCGCCTAAAAGAGAGTGAGAGGAAAATTGTATTAGTAAAGGGCTCAAGATAGCATTAAGAATGAATTGCATGAGGCATGAAGCAAACCACATACCCAGTTCTCGCCAAATTGGATTAAGTTGACGCTCCCTTGATGGTGTGGCTGCTGGAAATATGCCCTAGAGGCAATAATAATATGGTTATTATCATATTTCCTTGTTCATGATAATAGTCTATTGTTCATGGTATAATTGTATTAACAGGAAACAGTAATACATGTGTGAATAAATAGATCACAATGTGTCCCTAGCAAGCCTCTAGTTGGCTAGCTCGTTAGTCAATAGCTGATCATGGTTTCCTGATCATGGGAATTAGATGTCATTGATAACGGGATCACATCATTGGGAGAATGATGTGATGGACAAGACCCAATCGTAAGCATAGCACTAGATCGTATTGTTCGTATGCTAAAGCTTTTCTAATGTCAAGTGTCTTTTCCTTCGACCGTGAGATTGTGCAACTCCCGGATACCGTAGGACTGCTTTGGGTGTATCAAACGTCACAACGTAACTGGGTGACTATAAAGGTGCACTACGGGTACCTCCGAAAGTGTCTGTTGGGTTGGTACGAATCGAGATCGGGATTTGTCACTCCGTGTGACGGAGAGGTATCTCTGGGCCCACTCCGTAGAACATCATCGTGAGCTCAATATGACTAAGGAGTTAGTCACACGATGACGTGCTATGGAACGAGTAAAGAGACTTACCGGTAATGAGATTGAACAAGGTATTGGTATACCGATGATCGAATCTCGGGCAAGTTCTATACCGACAGACAAAGGGAATTGTATACGGGATTGATTGAATCCTTGACATCATGGTTCATCTGAAAGTTGTTCAGAGTCCCAGATGAGATCCTGGACGTCACGAGGAGCTCCGCAATGGTCCGGAGGTAAAGATTGATATATAGGACGGATGGTTTCGGACACCGGAAGTGTTTCGGGCATCACCGGTAACGTACCGGGACCACCGGGACCACCGGGACCACCGGATGTGGGGCCGGGGGTCCACCGAAGGGGGGAAACGGTCCCGGGAGGTAAGATGGGCCAAGTGGGGGAGGGAACCAGCCCCTAGGTGGGCTGGTGCGCCAACCCACTCAACCCAATGCACATGGGAGACAAAAGGGGGGACCCTAAGCCAGGTGGGCCTAAGGCCCACCAGGGGTGTGCACCACCCCTCCTCCCCCCTCTGGCCGCCGCACCTCCCATCTGGGTGGTCTGCCGCACAACCTAGGGTGGGAACCCTAGGGGTGGCACCCCCTCTCCCCTTCCCCTATATATAGTGGGCACTTTTGGCCATTGGGAGATAGACTTTTCCCTCTCTCTCGGCGCAGCCTGCCCTTCTTTCTCCTCCTCTCTGCCGGTGCTTGGCGAAGCCCTGCCGGGAGACCTCGTCTCTCCATTGACACCACGCCATCTTTTTGTTGGAGTTCTTCCCCAACCTCTCCCTCCTCCTTGCTGGATCAAGGTGCGGGAGACGTCACCGGGCTGCACGTGTGTTGAACGCGGAGGTGTCGTATTTCGGCACTAGATCGGAATCACACTGCGATCTGAATCGCTGCGAGTACGACTCCATCAATTGCGTTCTAGTAACGCTTCTGCTTAGCAATCTTCAAAGGTATGAAGATGCTCTTACCCCTATCTCGTTGCTGGTCTCTCCATAGGAAGGTCTGAATATGGCGTAGGAAAATTTTGAATTTATGCTTCATTACCCAACAGTGGCATCCGAGCAAGGTTTTCTATGCGTAGGTTCTATGCACGAGTACAACACAAAAGTTGTGGGTGATGATTTGTCAATTTGCTTGCCATTACTAGTCTTATTATTTTCCGGCGGTATTGTGAGATGAAGCGGCCCGGACCGACCTTACACGTACGCTTACGTGAGACTGGTTCCACCGACAGACATGCACACTGTGCATAAAGGTGGCTAGCGGGTGTTTGTCTCTCCTACTCTAGTCGAATTGGATTTGATGAAAAGGGTCCTTATGAAGGGTAAATAGCTTTGGCATATCATCGTTGTGGCTGTCACGTAGGTAAGAAAGCGTTCTTGCTAGAAACCCAAATCAGCCACGTAAAACTTGCAACAACAATTAGAGGACGTCTAACTTGTTTTTGCAGGGTTTGACATGTGATGTGATATGACCAAAGTTGTGATGTTGCATGTATGATGTATGAGATGATCATCTCATTGTAATAGGTTTCACGACTTGCATGTCGATGAGTATGACAACTGGCAGGAGCCATAGGAGTTGTCTTAATTTATTGTATGAGATGCAACGCCATGTGCTTACTACTTTTACTTCATTGCTAACGGTTAGTTGTAGTAGTGGTGATAGTAGTAGTTGGCATGATGACTTCACGGAGACACGATGATGGAGATCATGGTGTCACGCCAGTGACAATGATGATCATGCGATGCCTAAAGATGGAGATCGAAAGGGCAAAGATGATAATGGCCATATCATGTCACTGTATGATTGCATTGTGATGTTTATCATGTTTTTCATCTTATTGCTTAGAACGAAGGTAGCATAATAAGATGATCCCTCTTAAAATTTCGAGAACGTATTCCCCTAAGTGTGCACCGTTGCGAAGGTTCGTTGTCTCGAAGCACCACGTGATGATCGGGTGTGATAGATTCTAACGTTCGCATACAACGGGTGTAAGCCAGATTTACACACGCCAAACACCTAGGTTGACTCGACGAGCTTAGCATGTACAGACATGACCTCGAATACAAGAGACCGAAATGTCGAACATGAGTTGTATGGTTGAATACGATCAGCATGAAGTTGCTCACCAAGGTGACTAGTCCGTCTCACGTGATGATCGGACACGGGTTAGTCAACATGGATCATGTATCACTTAGATGACTAGAGGGATGTCGATTTAAGTGGGAGTTCATACTTAATGTGATTAAATGAACTTAATTGTCATGAACTTAGTCTACAAAGTTTGTCTTTAATTGTCAACCTCAATTTCAACGCATTCCTAGAGAAAAACAAGCTGAAAGATGATGGTAGCAACTATGCGGACTGGGTTCGCAACTTGAAGCTCATCCTTGAAGCAGCTAAGAAGGCTTATGTCCTTGATGCGCCGCTAGGTGACCCTCCCACTCCCGCAGAAGCCTAGGACATTCTGAATGTCTGGCAAGCGCGGAGTGATGACTACCCTCTGGTTAGGTGTGGCATGTTATACAGTTTAGAAACGGGGCTCCAAAGGCGTTTTGAGCAACACAGAGCATATGAGATGTTCCAAGAGCTGAAGCTAGTTTTTCAAGCTCATTCCCGTGTCGAGAGATATGAAGTCTCCGACAAGTTCTTTAGCTGTAAGATGGAGGAGAACAGTTCTGTCAGTGAGCACATACTCAAAATGTCTGGGTTACACGGTCGTCTGACTTCACTTGGAGTCAAACTTCCGGATGATGCTATAATTGACAGAATCCTCCAGTCTCTCCCACCAAGCTACAAAGGCTTTGTGCTTAACTACAACTTGCAAGGGATGGAGAAGACCATTGCCGAGTTGTACTCGATGCTCAAGTCTGCAGAAGTAGAAATCAAGAAAGAGCATCAAGTGTTGATGGTCAACAAGACCACTAGTTTCAAGAAAGGCAAGGGTAAGAAGAACTTCAAGAAAGACGGCAAAGCTGTTGCCGCGCCCGGTAAGCGAGATGCCGGGAAGAAGAAGAAAAATGGACCCAAGCCTGAGACTGAGTGCTTCTATTGCAAGGGAAAAGGTCACTGGAAGCGGAACTGCCCCAAATACTTAGCGAACAAGAAGACCGGCAACGTTAAAGGTATATGTGATATACATGTTATTGATGTGTACCTTACCAGCGCTCGTAGTAGCTCCTGGGTATTTGATACCGGTGTTGTTGCTCACATTTGCAACTCAAAGCAGGAACTGCGGAATAAGCGGAGACTGGCCAAGGACAAGGTGACGATGTGCGTCGGGAATGGTTCCAAGGTCGATGTGATCGCCGTCGGCACGCTACCTCTACATCTACCATTGGGATTAGTTTTAAACCTTAATAATTGTTATATAGTACCAGCTTTAAGCATGAACATTGTATCAGGGTCTTGCTTGATGTGAGACGGCTACTCATTTAAGTCAGAGAATAATGGTTGTTTTATTTATATGAGTGATATGTTTTATGGTCATGCTCCGCTGGTGAATGGTTTATTCTTGATGTATCTCGATCGTGATGTTACGCATATTCATAGTGTGAGTACCAAAAGATGTAAAGTTGATAATGATAGTCCCACATACTTGTGGCACTGCCGCCTTGGTCATATCGACGTTAAGCGCATGAAGAAGCTCCATACTATTGGACTATTAGAGTCTCTTGACTTTGAATCATTTGACACATGCGAACCGTGCCTCATGGGCAAGATGACTAATACTCTATTCTCAGGAATAATGGAGAGAGCAACCGACTTAATGGAAATAATACGTACTGATGTGGGTGGTCCAATGAACGTTGAAGCTCGCGGTGGCTATCGTTATGTTCTCACTCTCACCGATGATTTCAGTAGGTATGGGTATATCTACTTGATGAAGCACAAATCTGAGATGTTAGAAAAGTTCAAGGAATTTTAGAGTGAGGTTCAGAATCAACGTGACAGAAATATTAAATTTCTACAATCTGATCGTGGAGGAGAATATTTGAGTCACGAGTTTGGCACACACCTAAGGAAGTGTGGAATCGTTTCACAACTGACGCCGCCTCACACACTGCAACGCAAGGAGTGTCTAAACGTCGTAATCGCACTTTATTAGATATGGTACGATCTCTGATGTCTCTTACCGACTTACTGCTATCATTTTGGGGATACGCATTAGAAACTGCAGCATTCACTTTAAATAGGGTACCGTCTAAATCCATTGAGACGACACCGTATGAACTATGGTTTGGCAAGAAACCTAAGTTGTCGTTTCTTAAAGTTTCGGGCCGCGATGCTTATGTGAAGAAACTTCAACCAGAAAAGCTCGAACCCAAAGCGGCGAAATGCCTATTCATAGGATACCCTAAGGAAACTATTGGGTATACCTTCTATCTTAGATCCGAAGGTAAAACCTTTGTTGCCAAGAACGGATCCTTTCTAGAGAAAGAGTTTCTCTCGAAAGAAGTAAGTTCGAGGAAGGTAGAACTTGATGAGGTAATTACACCCCCTCTCGAACAGGATAGTAGCGCAGCGCGGGAAGTTGTTCATGTGGCGCCTACACCAACTGAAGAGGAAGTTAATGATGATGATCATGAAGCTTTGGATCAAGTTACTACTGAACCGCGAAGGTCCACAAGGGCACACTCTGCACCAGAGTGGTACGGCAACCCTGTGATGGAAATCATGTTGTTAGACAACGGTGAACCTTTGAACTATTAAGAAGCGATGGGGGGCCCGGATTCCAACAAATGGCTTGAAGCTATGAAATCCGAGATAGGATCCATGTATGAGAACAAAGTATGGACTTTGGTGGACTTGCCCGATGACCGGCAAGCCATAGAAAATAAATGGATCTTCAAGAAGAAGACTGATGCAAACGGTAATGTAACCGTTTATAAAGCTCGACTTGTCGCAAAGGGTTTTCGACAAATTCAAGGAGTTGACTACGAAGAGACTTTCTCTCCCGTAGCGAAGCTGAAATCAGTCCAAATCATGTTAGCAATTGCCGCCTTTTATGATTATGAAATTTGGCAAATGGACGTCAAAACAGCGTTCCTTAACGGGAACCTTAAGGAAGAGTTGTATATGATGTAACCAGAAGGTTTTGTCGAGCCTAAGGGTGCTAACAAAGTGTGCAAGCTCCAGCGCTCCATCTATGGGCTGGTGCAAGCATCTCGGAGTTGGAACATTCGCTTTAATGAGGTGATTAAAGCGTTTGGGTTCATACAGGTTTACGGAGAAGCCTGTCTGTACAAGAAAGTGAGTGGGAGCTCTGTAGCTTTCCTCATACTGTATGTGGATGACATATTATTGATGGGGAACAATATAGAGATGTTGGAGAGCATAAAGGCCTATTTGAACAAGAGTTTTTCAATGAAGGACCTTGGAGAAGGTGCATACATATTAGGCATCAAGATCTATAGAGATAGATCAAGACGCCTCATAGGTCTTTCGCAAAGTACATACCTTGACAAGATATTGAAGAAGTTCAATATGGAAAACTCAAAGAAAGGTTTCTTGCCAGTTTTTCAAGGTATGAGATTGAGTAAGACTTAGTTGCCGACCACGGCAGCAGATAGAGAGAAGATGAGTTATGTCCCCTACGCTTCAGCCGTGGGCTCTCTAATGTATGCCATGCTGTGTACCAGACCTGATATAAACCTTGCCATAAGTTTGGTAGGGAGGTACCAAAGTGATCCCGGTATGGAACACTGGACAGCGGTCAAGAATATCCTTAAGTACCTGAAAAGGACTAAGGAAATGTTTCTCGTTTATGAAGGTGACGAAGAGCTCGTCGTAAAGGGATACGTCGACGCTAGCTTCGACACAGATCCATATGACTCTAAGTCACAGACCGGATATGTATATGTGTTGAATGGTGGGGCAGTGAGCTGGTGCAGCAGCAAGCAAGAAGTCGTGGCAGCATCTACATGTGAAGCGGAGTACATAGCTGCTTCAGAAGCAGCTCATGAAGGAATTTGGATGAAGGTGCTCATCACCGACCTTGGAGTGGTTCCAAGCGCGTCGGGTCCAATGACACTCTTCTGTGATAACACTGGGGCCATTGCCATAGCCAAGGAGCCCAGGTTTCACCGGAAGACGAAGCACATCAAACGCCGCTACAACTCCATCCAGGACCATGTCCAGAGTGGAGTGATAGATATTTGTAAAGTACACAGAGAACTGAATGTTGCAGACCCGTTGACTAAACCTCTTCCACGAGCAAAACATGATCAACACCATAATGCTATGGGTGTTCGATACATCACAATGTAACTAGATTATTGACTCTAGTGCAAGTGGGAGACTGTTGGAAATATGCCCTTGAGGCAATAATAATATGGTTATTATCATATTTCCTTGTTCATGATAATGGTCTATTGTTCATGGTATAATTGTATTAACAGGAAACAGTAATACATGTGTGAATAAATAGATCACAATGTGTCCCTAGCAAGCCTCTAGTTGGCTAGCTCATTAGTCAATAGATGATCATGGTTTCCTAATCATGGGCATTAGATGTCATTGATAACGGGATCACATCATTGGGAGAATGATGTGATGGACAAGACCCAATCCTAAGCATAGCACTAGATCGTATTGTTCGTATGCTAAAGCTTTTCTAATGTCAAGTGTCTTTTCCTTCGACCGTGAGATTGTGCAACTCCCGAGTACCGTAGGAGTCCTTTGGGTGTATCAAACGTCACAACGTAGCTGGGTGGCTATAAAGGTGCACTACGGGTACCTCCGAAAGTGTCTGTTGGGTTGGTACGAATCGAGATCGGGATTTGTCACTCCGTGTGACGGAGAGGTATCTCTGGGCCCACTCCGTAGAACATCATCGTGAGCTCAATATGACTAAGGAGTTAGTCACACGATGACGTGCTATGGAACGAGTAAAGAGACTTACCGGTAATGAGATTGAACAAGGTATTGGTATACAGACGATCGAATCTCGGGCAAGTTCTATACCGACAAACAAAGGGAATTGTATACGGGATTGATTGAATCCTTGACATCGTGGTTCATCCGATGAGATCATCATGGAGCAAGTGGGAGCCCCCATCGGTATACAGACCCCGCTCATGGTTATCGGCCGGAGAGGTGTCTCGGTCATGTCTGCCTATCTCCCGAACCCGTAGGGTCTACACACTTAAGGTTCGATGACGCTAGGGTTATAGGGAATTGTTATACGAGGTTACCGAAAGTTTTTCGGAGTCCCGGATGAGATCCTGGACGTCATGAGGAGCTCCGGAATGGTCCGGAGGTAAAGATTGATATATAGGACGGATGGTTTCGGACACCGGAAGTGTTTCGGGCATCACCAGTAATGTACCGGGACCACCGGGACCACCGGAGGTGGCCCCGGGGGTCCACTGAAGGGGGGAAACGACCCCGGGAGGTAAGATGGGCCAAGTGGGGGAGGGAACCAGCCCCTATGTGGGCTGGTGCGCCTCCCCACTCAGCCCAATTCGTAGGGGAGAGAAAAGGGGGGGCTAAGCCAGGTGGGCCTAAGGCCCACCAGGGGTGCGCACCACCCCTCCTCCCCCCTCTAGCCGCCGCACCTCCCATCTGGGGGGGCTGCTGCACCACCTAGGGTGGGAACCCTAGGGGTGGCACCCCCTCTCCCCTTCCCCTATATATAGTGGGCTCTTTTGGCCATTGGGAGATACACTTTTCCCTCTCTCTCGGCGCAGCCCTGCCCTTCTTTCTCCTCCTCTCTACCGGTGCTTGGCGAAGCCCTGCCGGGAGACCTCGTCTCTCCATCGACACCGCACCGTCGTGCTGCTGGAGTTCTTCCCCAACCTCTCCCTCCTCCTTGCAGGATCAAGGTGCGGGAGACGTCACCGGGCTACACGTGTGTTGAACGCGGAGGTGCCGTAGTTCGACAATAGATCGGAATCACACCGCGATCTGAATCACTGCGAGTACGACTCCATCAACCGCGTTCTAGTAACGCTTCTGCTTAGCGATCTTCAAAGGTATGAAGATGCTTTTACCCCTCTCTCGTTGTTGGTCTCTCCATAAGAAGATCTGAATATGGCGTAGGAAAATTTTGAATTTATGCTTCGTTACCCAACAATGGCACACCAACCATTTTGCCACGCCTCTCCTTGGCGTTGTTGTGGCTGGCCTCCCACGTTTCGGAGCACCACTGATCCACCAAGGCCTCCCAACAATCCATCTTATCCACACACCATCTCGGGGGCACCTAAGTTAATAAAGAGAAATTTGAGCGCGTAAGAACCAAATCAAGGAAACTAACTACAAAGCCTTAATAATATGTAATTACCTTCATGTAATGCTCCTTCTCCATCTTTGCATCACGACACTTAGCCTTGTCAATCCTAATACGTCGGGTGGCATAGTTCTCTCGAACAGCCTGCACCCAAGCCTCGTGCCGAAAGTTTTGAAGTAGGCGGCGACATTCGGCTTCGATAACCTTTGCCGCATCCTCCTCGTATCCCTCCTCACACCTGTAGTAGGTCTGCAAACGAGACAACACCGATTAGTACAATAAATAGCTATGGTTGATTTATAATTGTGTGAAGGAGAAATTACCCAGAACTTTCAGATCACCATGTCCGCCCTCGTGTCGCACAAAACACCGTCGATCTCCACCTCCGGCGGGGCTGGGGCACCCAAGTAGTGCTCCCAGGTCATTCCTACCTCTCGCTCCCGACCGGGCAACGTAACAAACCCTGGGAAGTTTTTACGACAAAGCACACCAAGGACGATGTTGGGCTTGCGGACACCCTTAGCAACAATTCAACCCCTACAGTATGACAAATTAAAGCCAAAACATTAGATATTTGAGAAAACGCGAAGGCAAAAGGTTAAATAAGAGTAAATTAACTTACTTGTCCCCATTTGGCCTAATCGACCACCTCTGCTTGGGGTCGCCAGCACGAGTGGGAGCCCCGAACTACCACGCTGGTAGACGGTAGCCCCCTCACCCAGCTCCTCGTCGCTACCAGCATGGCCACTTGGCTCAGCCCAGGTATCCCACTGGGTCTCTTTGGGACGTACCCTCATCCCTGCTTTGCTCCGGAGTCGCCTGGAATGAAGCCTCTGGGACACGAGTCTCGTGGGTCGAAGGCTTGTCGACCTGAGGCTCGTCGACCCGAGGCTCGTGAACCGGAGACCGTGTAGCCTCCACCTCAGACGAATCCACCCTATAAGTCCTGTGCTCAGGTGAATCAGCTTGGGGTGGTGGCGGAGACCGTGTAGCCTCCACCTCAGAAGGCGTGGCAGCCACCGCCCTACCTCTCCCGCGGCCACGTGTACCTTTAGTACAACATAAATACCAACATGAGTAATAAAATGTATATAAATATCAATATGCATACAACATGAGTACACCATAAATACCAACATGAATACAACGTGTACCTTTAGTACCTCTCGGCTTCGCGGGGGGTCGACCTCCTCTCACGGGGGGCGCTCCTTGCAGAGTAGAGAGCAACGCTCTCCGAAGAGGCGAGACAGGAATGGAAGTACCCATCCCATCACCCGCCGACGAAGAAGGAGCCGCGGAGTGCTTTTGACCCTTTCCCACCATCTTTCAACACTTGTCATGACAAATAGTAAATGAAATTAGTACAACATAAATACCAACATGAGTAATAAAATTTATATAATTTAGTTGAATACCTGACATGAACTAATAACAATCATGCTCATCTATATATGCTTCGGGGTCAATAAATGCATCATGATCATCACTATTATCAATAAATGCATCATCATCATCACTATCACGAAGAACATGTGGAAGGCCACCATTATGTAATCGGTCAAGAAGTGACAGGTCATCTGCAGCAGTAACCTCTTCTTCTTCCAGCTCTTCCTGTTCGGGCTCAAGGGTTAAGACGGATTCACTGTCGCTGTCTACTTCAATGTTCTGGGGTGAAGTAGAGTGGTTCTTGAAACGTTTCTTGGACATACGTGTTTCTTGGAAGAATTATCCTTCATATGTGTCTGGGTTAATGTGAGGTTCATAATCATCTTCATTTGGGGTATGTGGTCTAAAATATGGTGGCACTTCATAAACGACATCCCAACCTTTGAGATTTGGATCAGTTTGGCAGGCCCACGGCAGATAGAAAACTTGTGTCGCCTGTTGAGCCGTAATATAGACATCGGGAACATCTAAGTGCGTGTTTTGCTTGATTTCGACTAGTCCTATATGTTCATGAGTCCTTCTAGTCTCCCTCGGCTCAAACCAATAACATTTGAAGACTATGATGGTCGGTGGGTTTTCACCATAGAATAGAAGTTCATAAATTGCTTCAACTCTTCCATAATACTCGGTGTCTCCTTCGCCAATAGCAGAGACAGAACAATTTGTAGTCTTTAGGTCGGGCATAGATAGCTCTTTGCCAAAGGAACGAAAGTGATACCTGTTGATGTTGTATTTGTCAAATGAACGGACCTTATAGTCAAAACCATTAGCGACTTGTCTCAACTCGGCGTCCATAGACTCTGCATCAGCCTACAAGTTTAATACGAAAGAATGGATGCATTAGCCGCAAATTAGACCAAGAAATAAAATGGGCCCTTAATGGTAATTAATTACCCTTTGTTTGAACCAAGAGCTGAAACCGGGATAGTCGTCTCCATGCTTTGCGAGAAGCTCATACTCTTCGACGGAGTCCTTTTCGATGACCGCTCCATCCGAGAGTTCGCCGACGTATCAACTATATCAAATATCCGGGAATAAGAGTAGTTCAAAGCAATTAGAAGTTGCGGAACAATAAATTACCGAGAACTTACTCGATGTACGTCTGCACTTCTGTTAGGTTGGTGAAGATATACAAAGAAATGGTCTGCCATTCTTCGACATCCAACGATTTCCTTTTCGAAGCACCGGATGGTGCGAGCTTACCTTTGAATAGGCTGAGGTTGGATTGAACTTTTTTTGGATCGCCATCATTGTACCGAGGCTTCAGGTTATGCAAATGATGATTTTTGGCTTCGTAGTGTGTTGTCACGAAGTTTTCAGCCTCCTCAGTAATGAATGCCTCGGCCATCGATGCTTCAATTCTACGTTTATTTTTACACTTAGCTAGAAGCGTCTTCTGCATCCTCTCAGTTGAGTAGCACCATCGATTTTGAACGGGCCCCCCCATTCTTGCCTCGGTCGGGAGATGCAAAATCAAATGTTGCATTGGATTAAAGAAGCCCGGTGGAAAGATATTTTCTAATTTGGAGATCAACTCCGGCGCCAACTCTTCCATTTCATCTAGCACGCCAGGAGATAGTTCTTTCGCACAAAGAGAATGGAAGAAATAGCTCAGCTCTGCCAGTACTAGCCATTCATCCTCAGGGATAAAGCCACGTAACATCACCGGCATTACCCGCTCAATCCATATGTGCCAATCATGACTCTTGAGCCCAAATATTTTCAATTTCTCAAGACTCGCTCCCCTCTTTAGATTCTCAGCATACCCATCGGGGAACATCAACCGCATTTTCACCCACAATAGCATTTCCCTCATAGCTGGCCTTTCAAGATTGAACCATGCCTTTGGCTTCGCTATGCTTTGCTTTCCTTTCCGTTGTCGCAAGTTTTACAACGGTCTATCACATAGAGCCTCCAGGTCGATTCTAGCCTTAGAATTATCTTTTGACTTCCCCTCTATGCCGAACAATGTACCAAAAATGGCCTCCGCAATATTCTTTTCATTGTGCATCACGTCGATGTTGTGTGGGCAAAGGAGGTCTTTGAAGTAAGGCAGATCCCATAAGCATGACTTGTGAGTCCAGGCCTGTTCCCTATTATACCCTTTGAAGTATCCTCGACGCAAAGGATCAGGCTCGAGAGCGTTTAACTAATCAAGGGTCTGTTGGCCTGTCAACGTAGCTGGTGCGGTGTTTTTGACAACTCTACCTTTGATGAAATTCTTCTTCTCTTTTCTGAACTTATGGTCAGGACCAGGAATTGTCTATGCATGTCGAAGCAAGAATACTTGCGACTAGCCTGCATCCAACGGAACTGAAGAGCTGCCTTGCATGTGGTGCACGGGAACCTTCCATGCACAAACCAGCCAGCGAATAGTGCAAACGCCGGATAATCATGCGTCGAGTACATGTACCACACATGCATTTTGAAATTTGTTTTGGCAGCCGCGTCGTAGGTCTTGATCCCATTATCCCAAGCTTCTTGCAACTCATCCTTAAGCGGCTGCATGTACACATTCATATTCTTCCCTGGATAGTTGGGCCCTGGAATTATCAACGTCGGGAAAAGGTTCTTTCTTTTCATAATCTCTCCGGGTGGCAAATTTAGTGGAATGACAAATACAGGCCAACAACTGTATTTTGATGCCGTCATACCATACACATTGAACCCATCCGTGCTGATAGCAACTCTAGGTTGCCTTGGATCTTCCGATTTATCCTTATGTAATGCATCGAAGTGCCTCCACGCAAAACCATCTAAAGTGTGTACCAGCATCTTGTTCCCATCCGCATCTAGTTCGGTTCTTTTGCCCAATTTGTGCCATGTCATCTATCTGGTCGTCTCTTCGACCATGAAAATACGTTGAAGTCTTGGTACGATTGGCAGATACCGAAGAACACTAATGGGGATTTTGGTCTGATTCTTCTCACCCATACCGTTGTCTACCACAATATACGTGGAAGAATTGCAAATGGGGCATTAATTCAAGGCCGCATACTCAAGCCTAAATAAGGCACATCCATTCTCATAGGCATGTATCATCTCATAGGGCATCTTAAGTACATGGAGGATTTTCTCTGAGTGGTACAGGTTTGCAGGCAGTACATGGCCTTTGGGTAGAAAGCGTCCAAATATCGTCATCATCGCGTCGTAGCATTCTCAGCCTAGGTTGAATTGAGCCTTCAGAGCCATTACTTGCGCGATGGCATCCAGCTGACAAAGCTCAGTCTGCTTGTGGAGAGGAGGTTTTGAAGACTCCAACATTTCATAGAAGGCCTTTGCAGATTCCTCCATCTCATCGTCTGAATCCCGAGCATCATCAAAGTCTTGCACCATGTCTTCAATCTCGGTACCATGCTCGTCGGTGCGATGACGAATCACCTCAGCTCTACCACGTTGGCCAGACTCACCATGAAAAGTCCACACCGTATAATTAGGCGTAAAACCCCACTTTTGCAGGTGTTTACCCATTTCAAACTATGTCCGCCTTTTCCAGTTGTCGTAGTTAGGACAGGGGCACCATGTTTTTTGCTGGCCATTTGCAAATGCGGCTCTCACAAACCCCCTGGTTTTTGTTAACCATTCATGGGTCATGTCTTTCTGACTAGGGTGACCAGTGTACATCCAAGCACGATCGCTCATGTTGCCTAGCTACCTATGGGGGCATAATAAATAAATATATAATTCATCATCTATATTCATACGCTAATCAAGTTTGTCAGTTTTATTACGTCCATGCAACCTACACGCTAATACGTAAAGATAGGTCCTAATCCCACCCGAGTATGTGTAGATTGGGTTTGTTTTCCCATGCTCTGCTCCAGATGCGATGCAGAATTTCGGCAGCACCTCCCCGTTGTTCTCCTGATACACGTCTCGGCAATAAGCAGAGAGGATGTGTACCCGGAGAACAACAGGGGAGGCACTGACAAAATTCCGCATCGGATCCGGAGCACAGCATACGGAAAAACAAACCCAATCTACGCATACTCGGGATGTCCATGGATAATGTTGGACAATTCGAAAGGATGGCGGTTATAAATATGCAAAGAAATGCATATTTGTAGATGTCGCCCTTTTGAACGGGAGACGCATACTGTTCACGCATACTCATGATTGAAGAAACCTATACCTAGCAAGTTTCATCGGCACGAAGACCGGGACAGAGCAAATTAAGGGGGTAGGAGGAGAAGTCATTTGTGCTCACCAACAAACGCAAGGGCGGAGCTCGTCCAATGCACGTGGAGGTCGTCGAACAACTGCACATTGAAATTCACACGATCAACACAAATATGATGTTTTTAACATAATCGGAAAATATGTGACCTAACTCATAATTTACAAAACTATGACATAGGCGACCTCTAGAAGGCCGAAAAGCACCTTCTCGTTCAACAGTAGGCAGAAGAGGTGTCGGGGGTCGGATCTTAGTGGCGTCGAGGGTCGGTGGTATCGGGTGTCGGTGGCGTCGGGGGTCGGGGGTTAGTTGCGTCGGTGGTCGGGGGTCAGTGTCGTCGAAGGTCGAGGGTCAGTGGCGTCGGGGGTTGGGGCCTTTTCGGTCAACAAGAGGCCTAAGAGGTGTCGGGGGTCGGGGGTTGGGGGTCGAGGGTTGGGGGTTGGTGGCGTCGGGCGTCGGGGGTCGAGGGTCGCTGGTTGGTGGCGTCGGGCGTCGGGGGTCGTGCGCCGGGGGTCGGGGTCGGGGTCCTCTTCTTTCTTCTTCTCTTCTCTTCACTTTTTATTCTTCTTCTCCTTCTTCTTCTTCTACTTCTTCTTCTTGATAATCTTCCTATTATTATTATTCTTCTTCTCTTTTCTCCTCCTCCTCCTCTTCTTCTTCTTCTTCTTTCTTTTCTCTTTCTCCTCCTCTCCTCTTTCTTCTTCTTCTTCTTTTTTTTCTTCTAGTTTATTATTATCTTATTTTCTTCTAAGTTTTTTCTATCTATTTTTTTTTCTTTTCTATCTACTTTTTCTACCTAATAAACTAACTATGTAATTTGATAGTCATTAACAAGTCAAAACCTTATCATATAGATCCTACTATTAAAGATTGTAGCAAATCTAAGAAAGAGAGACAGGACTGACCTGAACCAAGGAAGAGGCTGTCACATGTCGCAGTTGAGGAGGCGAGGAGGGGGTCTGGCCGGCGATGGGAGGGCGAGGGCGAGGGCGAGGGAGGCAGTGAGGGAGGACTGCGAGGAGGGCGCGAGCGCGGGCGTGGGCTGAGGGTGGACGGCGAGGGAGGCCAAGGGCGAGGGCACGGGCAGAGGGAGGACGAGGGCGAGGGCGCGGGCGGAGGGGGGAGGGGGGACGAGGGCAAGGGAGGACGGCGAGAGAGGCCGGTGAGGGAGGACGGCGAGGAAGGACGAGGGCGAGGGAGGACAGCGAGGGAGGACGGCGAGGGAGGCCGGCGAGGGAGGACGGCGAGGGAGGACGAGGGCGAGGGAGGATGGCGAGGGAGGACAAGGGCGAGGGAGGACGGCGAGGGAGGCCGAGGCCAAGGGCGCGGGTGGAGGGGGGACGGCGAGAGAGGGGGTGAGAGAGATAGAGAGAAGGGGCAAGGGCGACGGCTGGATCTCTGTCGGAGAGAGGGGGGCGTGGGGTGGGGGAGACGACCGTTAGGGGGCCCTCTCTTTGTCGTCCGCCCCCCGACGGCAAAGAGGTGTAAGGCAGACGGCAAAGAGAGCGGCCGTTATGGGGTGGGAGGGGGTGTGTGGTGGGCCGCCCCGTGCTCTTTGTCGTCTGCCCTGGGTCCCTTTGTCGTCCGCTGGCTGACGGCAAAGGGCCGACACATGGCAAATAGTATTTTTGCCATCAGTCAGCCCTTTGCCATCCGCCTTGTGTCAACTGACAGCAAATAGGTTCTTTGCCATCAGCCACGAGACGGCAAAGACCTGGCTGACGGCAAAGAACTGGATTCCAGTAGTGTTGTCCCACAAATAAACAAATTTCATTATAGAGTTCCTGGGAGATCAAATTATTACAATATCTGAAAACGGTTCGATCATAAAAAAACTTGCATTTGAAATAAAGTTGGCCAAATCTATTCCAAATTTCACAAGTAATGGGATGAAGAGAGCATAATTATATGGCACTTTCATCTATCACTTTAAGCCACCAATTAGTTTGATCATGTTTACGCTTCTTGCAAAATCTATCGTCTCTATATGTCTTTGCAAATTTTATTCACTCCACAAAAATTGACATGCTTATAGGAGACCTTTTTATCATGACTAGTGCAATCATCATTAGCATCATGGATATTAAAAGAACTTGTACCAACAACATTGCAATCATGCTCATCATTCAAGTAGCTCACATGAGCAAAAATTTCCAAACGAACTTTTTAACGGAAGACTTTAAAACAAGGCAACCATTTAGGCAATGTAGACTTCATCTTTTTTTTAGTTTTATTTTATAAAACCAAACTAGTGAAAAACAAGAAACTAAAATATTAAATTGCTAGATCTAAAGATATACCTTCAAGCACCCACCTCCCCGGCAATGGCACCAGAAGATAGCTTGATGTCTACTACACAACTTTATTCTTGTAGACTCGTGTTGGGCCTCCAAGCGCAGAGTTTTGTATTAGAGTAGGAATTTTTCCCTCAAGTGGATGACCTAAGGTTTATCAATCCGTGGAGGTGTAGGATGAAGATGGTCTCTCTCAAGCAACCCTGCAATCAAATACAAGAAAACTCTTGTGTCCCCAACACACCCAATACAATGGTAAATTGTATAGGTGCACTACTTCGGTGAAGAGATGGTGATACAAGCACTACTGGAATTGAGAATTTTGCCGTCTGCCTTGCCTTTGCCGTCTGCTGACGCATGGCAAAGGTACTCTTTGCCGTCAGTTGGCACAGTGCTGACGGCAAAGAGGTGGCTGATGGCAAAGGTTTTATTTGCCGTCGGCCACCTCGTTGCCGTCTGCTGGCGGACGGCAAAGAAGCCCTATGCGGACAGCAAAGGACGGCCGGACGGCAAAGCCCCCCCCCCCCCCCAACGGCCGAAACCCCACCCCCACCCACCCTGCCCCTTTGCCGTCCGCCACCCTCCCTTTGCAAACGGCAAAGGGGACATGGCCCTAACGGCTCACCCCCACCCCACGACCCTCCCTAACGGCTCCCACCGACAGCCTCCCCTAACCTCTCTCTCTCTCTCTCTCTCGCCGACGCCCTCCCCAGCGACCTGCCACCGCCGTAGCTCCCCTGCCCAGCCACCCACGTCGCCGCCCTCCTGGCCGCCGCGCTCTCCCACCTCCATTCCGACCGCCGCCCCCCTCTAACCTCCCTCCCAGCCGCCGCCCCCCCACCACCTCCCCCCCGTCCGTCGTTGCCGCCTCCCACCTTCCCTCCCGGCCGACCCCCATCCCACCTCCCTCCCGACCGCTGCCCCATCCCACCTCCGTCCCGTCCGCCGCCGCCCCCTACCACCTCCCTCCCAGCCGCCTCCCACCTCCCTCTCGGCCGCCTCCCCCCTCCCACCTCCCTCCCGGCCGCCTCCCCCCTCCCACCTCCCTCCCGGCCCCCTCCCACCACCCTCCCGGCCACTGCCCCCCTCCCACCTCCCTCCTGGTCGCCGCCCGAGCCAAACCTCCCGTGAGCCGGCGACACCAGCGCCCGCATCTCCGGTTAGTGTTTTTCTATTTTTTTTGTTTTTGTCCCTGTTTCTTCTTCTTTTTTTGCTGTTTAATTGATAAATTAAATTATGTATGTAGTGTAGATAATATTAGGTTAGTGTTCTTAGGTTTTATCCGAATAATTTTCTCTAAATAGAAAGAAACTTAGATAGTTAGTTTAGTGCTAGGTTTAGTTTTTTTCTGTTTTTTATGTTAAATTAGATAGTTAGTTTATTAGATAGAAAAAGTAGAAAAAGTAGAAGAAGAATGTGTAGTTTAGTGCTAGGTTTAGCTTTTTTCTGTTTTTTATGTTAAATTATATAGTTAGTTTATTAGGTAGAAAAAGTAGATAGAAAAGAAAAAAATAGATAGAAAAAAACTTAGAAGAAAATAAGAGAATAATAAACTAGAAGAAAAAAGAAGAAGAAGAAGAAGAAGAAGAAGAAGAAAGAGGAGAGGAGGAGAAAGATAAAAGAAAGAAGAAGAAGAAGAAGAAGAAGAAGAGGAGGAGGAGGAGGACGAGGAGGAGGAGAAAAAAGATGAATAATAATAATAAGATGATCAAGAAGAAGAAGAAGAAGAAAAAGAGGAGAGAGGAGAAGAAGAAAGAAGAGGACCCTGACCCCCGACCCGCGGCCCCCGACCACCGGCGGCCGACGCCACCAACCCCCGACCCTGGACCCCCTACCTCCGACGCCACTGACACCCGACTCCCGACCCTCGACACCCGACACCACTGACCCCCGACACCCGACTCTCGACCCCCGACGCCCGACGCCACCAACCCTCGACGGCCGACGCCACCAACCCGCGACCCCCAATGCCACTGACACCCGACTCCCGACCCCCGACCCACGACGCCCGGCACCACTGACCCCCGACCCCCAAATCCCGACGCCCGACACCACTAACCCCCGACCCCCGACCTCCAACCCCTGACTCCCTACCCCCAACCCCCGACCCCCGACGCCACTGACTCTCGACCCCCGACCCCCTACCCCCAACCCCCGACGCCACTAACCCCCAACCCCGGGCCCCCGACACCTCTTTGGCCTCTTGTTGATCAAAAAGACCCCAACCCCCGACGCTAGTGACCCTCGACCCCCGATGACACTGACCCCCGACCATCGATGCATTTAACCCGACTCCCGACCACCGACACCCGACATCACCGACCCTCGACGGCACTGACTCCCGACGCCACTAAGCCCCGACCCCCGACACCTCTTCTGCCTTCTGTTGAACGAGAAGGTGCTTTTTGGCCTTCTAGAGGCCCACGGGGTCATAATTTTGTAAATTATGAGTTAGGTCACATATTTTCCGATTATGTTAATTATAAAAACATCGTATTTGTGTTGATCGGGTGAATTTCAATGTGCAGTTGTTCGACGACCTCCACGTGTGTTGGACGTGCTCCGCCCTTGCGTTTGTTGGTGAGCACAAATGACTTCTCCTCCTACCCCCTTAATTTGCTCTGTCCCGATCTTCGTGCCGATGAAACTTGCTAGCTATAGGTTTCTTCAATCATGAGTATGTGTGACCAGTATGCGTCTCCCGTTCGAAAGGGCGACATCTATAAATATGCATTTCTTTGCATATTTATAACCGCCATCCTTTCGAATTGTCCAACATTATCCATGGACAGCCCGAGTATGTGTAGATTTGGTTTGTTTTCCTGTATCCTGTGCTCCGGATCCTATGCGGAATTTCGTCAGTGCTTCCCCTGTTGTTCTCCGGGTACACATCCTCTCTGCTTATTGCCGAGACGTGTATCAGGAGAATAGCGGGGAGGTGCTGCCGAAATTCTGCGTCGCATCTGGAGCAGAGCATGGGAAAACGAACCCAGTCTACACATACTCGGGTGGGATTAGGACCTATCTTTACCTATTAGCGTGTAGGTTGCCTGGACGTAATAAAACTGACAAACTTGATTAGCGTATCAATATAGATGATGAATTATATATTTATTTCTTGTGCCCCCATAGGTAGCTAGGCAACATGAGTGATCATGCTTGGATGTACACTGGTCACCCTAGTCAGAAAGACATGACCCATGAATGGTTAACAAAAACCAGGGGGTTTGTGAGAGCCCCATTTGCAAATGGCCAGCATAAAACATGGTGCCCCTGTCCCAACTGCGACAACTGGAAAAAGCAGGCAGAGTTTGAAATGGGTAAACACCTGCAGAAGTAGGGTTTTACGCATAATTATACGGTGTGGACTTTTCATGGTGAGTCTGACCAACGTGCCAAAGCTGAGGTGATTCGTCGTCGCACCGACGAGTATGGTACCGGGATTGAAGACATGGTGCAAGACTTTGATGATGCTCGTGATTCGGACGATGAGATGGAGGAATCTGCAAAGGCCTTGTATGAAATGTTGGAGTCTTCAAAACGTCCTCTCCACGAGCAGACTGAGCTTTGTCAGCTGGATGCCATTGCACAAGTAATGGCTCTGAAAGCTCAATTCAACCTAGGCAGAGAATGCTACGACGTGATGATGACGATATTTGGACGCTTTCTACCCAAAGGCCATGTACTGCCTGCAAACCTGTACCAGTCATAGAAAATCCTCCGTGTACTTAAGATGCCCTATGAGAAGATGCATGCCTGTGAGAATGGATGTGCCTTATTTAGGCTTGAGTATGCGGCCTTCAACTATTGCCCCATTTGCAATTCTTCCAGGTATATTGTGGTAGACAACGGCATGGGTGAGAAGAATCAGACCAAAATCCCCATTAGTGTTCTTCGATATCTGCCAATCGTACCAAGACTTCAACGTCTTTTCATGGTCGAAGAGACGGCCAGACAGATGACATGGCACAAATTGGGCAAAAGAATCGAACTAGATGCGGATGGGATCAAGATGCTGGTACACACTTCAGATGGTTTTGCGTGGAGGCACTTCGATGCATTACATAAGGATAAATCGGAAGATCCAAGGCAACCTAGAGTTGCCATCAGCACGGATGGGTTCAATGTGTATGGTATGACGGCAGCACAATACAATTTTTGGCCTGTATTTGTCATTCCACTAA
Organism: Hordeum vulgare subsp. vulgare; assembly: GCF_904849725.1. Taxonomy (NCBI): domain Eukaryota; kingdom Viridiplantae; phylum Streptophyta; class Magnoliopsida; order Poales; family Poaceae; genus Hordeum; species Hordeum vulgare. Next base: position 118,341,340 of record NC_058518.1, on the reverse strand, counting down.
ATTTGCCACCCGAAGAGATTATGAAAAGAAAGAACATATTCCTGACGTTGATAATTCCAGGGCCCAACTATCCGGGGAAGAATATGAATGTGTACATGCAGCCGCTTAAGGATGAGTTGCAAGAAGCCTGGGATAATGGGATCAAGACCTACGACGCGGCTACCAAAACAAATTTGAATGCCTCATGCAATTCATTCTTAATGCTATCTTGAGCCCTTTACCAATACAATTTTCCTCTCTCTCTCTCTTTTAGGCGCGTCACAATAAGACGGAGGCGCCACAGATGTACGACATGTATGCGATGGCCCATACTGCCTCGTACAAGAAGGTCAAGGCATTCTCTGAGTCTGACCTCGAGCATCCAGAAAACTTCACCAACATCTCCTCCCACGACAAGCTCGTGAACTATAGAGATCACGGGAAGGCGAGGAAAGGGGAGGACTTTAACCCGAGTGAGGGGCCTATTGATCTAGAGCTGGTGATGATAGCTGGCAACGGGAGGCCCCATGGCTCGATCGCCATTGGAGACGGCCTTATACGTTGTCCTAGCTCTCTCCGGCAGATAAAGGCACGCCAAACGAGCTCTTGTCCGGAGATAACACGTCGTGCACGGCCAGTCGAGCTCGCCATCGAGGTTAGTTTAATGGACTCAAATATATTTCCGCATTATGTTGTGCGTTGGAACCAATATGCTAACAATGAGTTGTGTTGTAGACTGCTATTTAGAAAGAGAGAGAGGCAATGCAGGCGGCTATGGCGGAGAAGGATAAGGAAATTAGGGAGCTGGAGGAGAGGACGACTGCATTGGTGGAGGCGGAGAGGGCACGGAATGATGCGTCTACCAGGGCCATATACGAGCTCTTCGTGGTAAGTTTCTTATTCATGTTATTTCAAATCTTGCATTTGAATGTTCGTTTCATTAATAAATAAAAAGTTTGACTTGTCGAAACCAAATGTACAGTCTATGTGCGAGAAGAACGGCCAAGTCCCTCCGTCGATGCCAGTCGTTAACGTGGCGGGGACGGTGAGTTTCATTTCAGTGGAGTGATCTTAAGAGTGTCCTCATGCTAACTACACATTGCAAACGATGTTTGGTGCAGAATATGTCCCGAAACGCGTCGCACGACCCTTCTACAATCGAGCCTTCTCCAGGGCAGCCTTCTCCAGGTGAAACAGGCCAGAGCCACCGTGCTTGACCCTAACTTAGGTATGTTATTTCTAGTGTTTTAATAAAAGATAGCTAGACGACATAATTAGCTTAGTTAGCTCCAAAAAGACCTATTTAATAAAAGATAGCTAGATGACATAGTTAGCTTAGTTAGCTTAGTTAGTTTAGTTAGCTTAGTTAGCTTAGTTAGCCTAGTTAGCTTAGTTAGCTTAGTTAGCTTAGTTAGCTTAATTAGCTTAGTTAGCTTAGTCAAAAATGACCTATACTTAGCTAATTATCCTTGAAATGACATAATTAGCTCCAAAAAGGCATTCTTAGCCAATTTAGCCCGAAGAAGGGGACGAGAGGAGAAGAAAGAGGAAATATGAAAGGAAGGAAGAAGAAGAAGAAGAGGAGAAGAAGAAGAAGGAGAGGGAGAAGGATAAGAAGAAGGAGGAGAAGAAGGAGAAGGAGCTCCTCCTTCTCCTTCTTCTTCCTCCTCCTTCCTCCTTCTCCTTCTCCTTCTCCTTTTCTTCTTCTTCTCCTCTTCCTTCTCCTTCTCCTCCTCCTCCTCCTCCTCCTCCTTCTTTTACTTCTTCTTCTCTTTCTCTTATTCTACGTAGCTTAGACTCATCCAACAAAGCCTAAATTGGCTAATTATCCATCTAAATGACATAATTAGCTTAGTTAGCTCCTAAATGGTCTATTTTATAAAAAATGACCTATACTTAGCTAACTTCTCTCCTAAATGACATAATTAGCTCCAAAAAGGCATTCTTAGCCAATTTAGCCTGAAGAAGGGGACGAGAGGATAAGAAAGAGGAAAAATGAAAGGAAGGAAGAAGAAGAAGAGGAGAAGAAGAAGAAGGAGAGGGAGGAGGATAAGAAGAAGGAAGAGAAGGAGGAGAAGAAGGACAAGGAGCTCCTCCTTCTCCTTCTTCTTCCTCCTTCTTCCTCCTTCTCCTTCTCCTTCTCCTTTTCTTCTTCTTCTCCTCTTCCTTCTCCTTCTCCTCCTCCTCCTCCTCCTCCTTCTTTTACTTCTTCTTCTCTTTCTCTTATTCTACGTAGCTTAGACTCGTCCAACAAAGCCTAAATTGGCTAATTATACATCTAAATGACATAATTAGCTTAGTTAGCTCCTAAATGGTCTATTTAATAAAAAATGACCTATACTTAGCTAAGTTCTCTCCTAAATGACATAATTAGCTCCAAAAAGGCATTCTTAGCCAATTTAGCCCGAAGAAGGAGACGAGAGGAGAAGAAAGAGGAAAAATGAAAGGAAGGAAGAAGAAGAAGAGGAGAAGAAGAAGAAGGAGAGGGAGGAGGATAAGAAGAAGGAGGAGAAGGAGGAGAAGAAGGAGAAGGAGATCCTCCTTCTCCTTGTTCTTCCTCCTTCTTCCTCCTTCTCCGTCTCCTTCTTCTTTTCTTCTTCTTCTCCTCTTCCTTCTCCTTCTCCTCCTCCTCCTTCTTTTACTTCTTCTTCTCTTTCTCTTATTCTACGTAGCTTAGACTCATCCAACAAAGCCTAAATTAGCTAATTATCCATCTAAATGACATATTTAGCTTAGTTAGCTCCTAAATGGTCTATTTAATAAAATATGACCTATACTTAGCTAAGTTCTCTCCTAAATGACATAATTAGCTCCAAAAAAGGCATTCTTAGCCAATTTAGCCTGAAGAAGGGGACGAGAGGAGAAGAAAGAGGAAAAATGAAAGGAAGGAAGAAGAAGAAGAAGAGGAGAAGAAGAAGAAGGAGAGGGAGGAGGATAAGAAGAAGGAGGAGAAGAAGGAGAAGGAGCTCCTCTTTCTCCTTCTTCTTCCTCCTTCTTCCTCCTTCTCCTTCTCCTTCTTCTTTTCTTCTTCTTCTCCTCTTCCTTCTCCTTCTCCTCCTCCTCCTCCTCCTCCTCCTTCTTTTACTTCTTCTCCTCTTTCTCTTATTCTACGTAGCTTAGACTCATCCAACAAAGCCTAAATTGGCTAATTATCCATCTAAATGACATAATTAGCTTAGTTAGCTCCTAAATGGTCTATTTAATAAAAAATGACCTATACTTAGCTAAGTTCTCTCCTAAATGACATAATTAGCTCCAAAAAGGCATTCTTAGCCAATTTAGCCCGAAGAAGGGGACGAGAGGAGAAGAAAGAGGAAAAATGAAAGGAAGGAAGAAGAAGAAGAGGAGAAGAAGAAGAAGGAGAGGGAGGAGGATAAGAAGAAGGAGGAGAAGGAGGAGAAGAAGGAGAAGGAGATCCTCCTTCTCCTTCTTCTTCCTCCTTCCTCCTTCTCCTTCTCCTTCTTCTTTTCTTCTTCTTCTCCTCTTCCTTCTCCATCTCCTCCTCCTCCTCCTCCTCCTCCTTTTACTTCTTCTTCTCTTTCTCTTATTCTACATAGCTTAGACTCATCCAACAAAGCCTAAATTGGCTAATTATCTATCTAAATGACATAATTAGCTTAGTTAACTCCTAAATGGTCTATTTAATAAAACATGACCTATACTTAGATAAGGTCTCACCTAAATGACATAATTAGCTCCAAAAAGGCATTCTTAGCCAATTTAGCCCGAAGAAGGGGACGAGAGGAGAAGAAAGAGGAAAAATGAAAGGAAGGAAGAAGAAGAAGAGTAGAAGAAGAAGAAGGAGAGGGAGGAGGATAATAAGAAGGAGGAGAAGGAGGAGAAGAAGGAGAAGGAGCTCCTCCTTCTCCTTCTTCTTCCTCCTTCTTCCTCCTTCTCCTTCTCCTTCTTCTTTTCTTCTTCTTCTCCTCTTCCTTCTCCTTCTCCTCCTCCTCCTCCTTCTTCTTTTACTTCTTCTTCTCTTTCTCTTATTCTACATAGCTTAGACTCATCCAACAAAGCCTAAATTGGCTAATTATCCATCTAAATGACATAATTAGCTTAGTTAGCTCCTAAATGGTCTATTTAATAAAACATGACGTATAGTTAGCTAAGTTCTCTCCTAAATGACATAATAAGGCTTACGTAGCTGCAACATGACCTATTCCCCCTAACTTAGGTATTAAATGGCCTATAATTAGCCTAGCTAGATCAAAAATGGCTTAATAAGCATAGTTTGCTCCGGAATGACCTATTTTACCCAAGTTAGCTCCGAAACGACCTATAGTTAGCTAGGGTTCCACCTAAATGACATAATTAGCTTAGTTAGATCCTAAATGGTCTATACTTAGCTAATTTCTCTCCGAAATAACCTATATATACACTACTGCATCTAGTATTATTCTTCTAACTTTCTTATTTGTCATTTTTCAGATTACCTTCACTTCACGGGAAGCTTGAAAAATATTGATGGAATGCTTGAAGATGATTTCTTGTACCATGGGTTGTATTGAAACTATCTTAGTATATGAATATATGAAACTTTGTATGCACGTGGATGAAACTCGTGTAATATATGAAACTTTCTATGCACGTGGATGCAACTTGAAAGCTGGATATAAGAGGTTATTTTAATATGGTTATGAGTACGGAAAGAAATTTATTTATGTCAAATATATATATATATATATATATATATATATATATATATATATATCCTGATTATTGTTAAAAATGCTGGATATAACAAAAAATAAATAAAAAAGGGGCCGGTTCCCCTCTTTGCCGTCTGCCCCCACATGGCAAAGAGGGGGAGGCACACGACAAAGGGGGGAATCTGCCCCCTCTCTCTCCCCTCTTTGCCGTCTGCCCCCACATGGCAAAGGGGGGTGGGCAGACGGCAAAGGGGGGAATCTGCCCCCTCTCTCTCCCCTCTTTGCCGTCTGCCCCCACATGGCAAAGGGGGGGAGGCAGACGGCAAAGGGGGGAATCTGCCCCCTCTCTCTCCCCTCTTTGCCGTCTGCCCCCACACGGCAAAGGAGGGGAGGCAGACGGCAAAGGGAGGAGGCCTACCATTAACACTTAACGGGGACGTTGCACCCTTTGTCGTCCCAGTTAATTTGCCGTCTGCCCCCTCATGGCAAAGATTCTGTGTCGTCCGCTTTGGGGAAGCTGACGGCAAAGAACCTCTTCACCGGATTTTTTTTACCGTCTACTTTGTCGTCTGCTGACAGACGGCAAAGCCTTTGCCGTCCGTGGTTGCACCCTTTGCCGTCCGCTTTCACAGACGGCAAATTTCTGAATTTCAGTAGTGAAGTGTAATATGGATAGTAGATATAGGTTTTTGTAATCTGAAAATATAAAAACACCAAGGTAACACGTGGCAAACAGGGAGAAAAATGTTGTATTAATGCTTGGAAATAAGGCCTAGGGTACATACTTTCACTAGTGCAATCTCTCAACAATGCTAACATAGTTGGATCCCTCAACGTGCCTCAAAGTTATTCTTTCTGATCAATCTATTCAAGAGTTCGTACTAAGATAACATCAAGCTATCCTTTCTGTTCAATCTATTCAAGAATTCGTACTAAGATAACATCAAGCTATCCTTTCCATTCGATCTATCTAAATGATCGTACTAGAATAACAACAATGATACAAATCAATCGACCCTAATGTCACCTACATACTCCAATGTCCCCTCAAGTATCCATGGGTAAATTATGCGACATGCATCAAACAATTTCAGAGCTATAATATTCAATCCAACACAAAGAACGTGAAAGGAGCACCCCAAGATTTCTGTCGGAGGACATGGTATGAAATCGTGCAATCAACCCCTATGCATAGATCCCCACGGTCACCGGAACCCACAAGTTGATGCCTCAACATATATCAAGTGAATCAATAGAATACCCCAATGTCACTACATGTATACCACACAAGACATACATCAAGTGTTGTCATACCAATATGCTCAATCCAACATGACGAGATCTTAAAGGAAAAGACTCAATTCATCACAACTAGATGGTAAGGGAAATACATTATATGATCCAACTATATTAACAAAGCTCGTGTTCTTGAGATCGTGCCATCTCAAGAAAATGAGAGAGAGAGAGAGAGAGAGATTAAACACATAGCTACTGGTATATACCCTCAAACTCAAGGGTGAACTACTTCCTCCTTGTCATGGCCACCGCCGGGATGATGAAGATGGCCACCCATGATGGCTTCACCTCTGCGGCACGATACTGGAATCGCTCCTGATTGGTTTTTGGGCGATACAGAGAGTTGCGGCATCAGAGTGGAAGTTCTCTCTTTACTTCAGCGATTTCTGGGATTTATAGGATTTTTTAGCGTTGGAATCACGCGCAACGGAGCCATATGGGCTCCACAAGCCATCAAGGCGCGGCCAAGGCCCAGGCCGCGCCCTGTTGGCATATGCCTCTGTGGCAGCCTATTGGAATTATGCCCTAGAGGCAATAATAAATATAGTTATTATTATAATTCCTGTATCAAGATAATCGTTTATTATCCATGCTATAATTGTATTGAATGAAGACTTATATACATGTGTGGATACATAGACAAAACACTATCCCTAGCAAGCCTCTAGTTGGCTAGCCAGTTGATCAAAGATAGTCAGGGTCTTCTTATTATGAACAAGGTGTTGTTGCTTGATAACTGGATCACGTCATTAGGAGAATCACGTGATGGACTAGACCCAAACTAATAGACGTAGCATGTTGATCGTGTCATTTTGTTGCTACTGTTTTCTGCGTGTCAAGTATTTGTTCCTATGACCATGAGATCATATAACTCAATGACACCGGAGGAATGCTTTGTGTGTATCAAACGTCGCAACGTAACTGGGTGACTATAAAGATACTCTACAGGTATCTCTGAAGGTGTTCATTGAGTTAGTATGGATCGAGACTGGGATTTGTCACTCCGTGTGACGGAGAGGTATCTCGGGGCCCACTCGGTAATACAACATCACACACAAGCCTTGCAAGAAATGTGACTTAGTGTAAGTTGCGGGATCTTGTATTACGGAACGTGTAAAGAGACTTGCCAGTAAACGAGATTGAAATAGGTATGTGGATACTGACGATCGAATCTCGGGCAAGTAACATACCGAAGGACAAAGGGAATGACATACGGGATTATATGAATCCTTGGCACTGAGGTTCAAACAATAAGATCTTCATAGAATATGTGGGATCCAATATGGGCATCCAGGTCTCGCTATTGGATATTGACCGAGGAGTCACTCGGGTCATGTCTACATATTTCTCGAACCCGCAGGGTCTGCACACTTAAGGTTCGACGTTGTTTTATGCGTATTTGACTTATATGGTTGGTTACCGAATGTTGTTCGGAGTCCCGGATGAGATCACGGATGTCACGAGGGTTTCCGGAATGGTCCGGAAACGAAGATTGATATATAGGATGACCTCATTTGATTACCGGAAGGTTTTCGGAGTTACCGGGAATGTACCGGGAATGACGAATGGGTTCCGGGTGTTCACCGGGGGGCAACCCACCCCGGGGAAGCCCATAGGCCTTGGGGGTGGCGCACCAGCCCTTGGTGGGCTGGTGGGACAGCCCAAGAAGGCCCTATGCGCCATAGGACGAAAATCAAAGAGAAAAAGGAAAAAAAAGAGGAGGTGGGAAAAAGGGGAAGGACTCCACCTTCCAAACCTAGTTGGATTCAGTTTGGAAGGGGAGGACTCCCCCCTTGGCTCGGCCGACCCCCTTGGGGATCCTTGAGCCCCAAGGCAAGGCCCCCCCTCTCCCACCTATATATACGGAGGTTTTAGGGTTGATTTGAGACAACTTTGCCACGGCAGCCCGACCACATATCTCCACGGTTTTACCTCTACATCGCGTTTCTGCGGAGCTCGGGTGGAGCCCTGCTGAGATTAGATCACCACTAACCTCCGGAGCGCCATCACGCTGCCGGAGAACTCATCTACCTCTCCGTCTCTCTTGCTGGATCAAGAAGGCCGAGATCATCGTCGAGCTGTACATGTGTTGAACGCGGAGGTGCCGTCCGTTCGGCACTAGATCATGGGACGGATCACGGGACGGTTCGCGGGGCGGATCGAGGGACGTGAGGATGTTCCACTACATCAACCGCGTTCACTAACGCTTCTGCTGTGCGATCTACAAGGGTACGTAGATCGAATATCCCCTCTCGTAGATGGACATCACCATGATAGGTCTTCGTGCGCGTAGGAAAATTTTTGTTTCCCATGCGACGTTCCCCAACAGTGGTATCAGAGCTCGGTTCATGCGTAGATGTCTTCTCGAGTAGAACACAAAAGTTTTTGTGGGCGGTGATGTGCGTTTTGCTGCCCTCCTTAGTCTTTTCTTGATTCCGCGGTATTTTTGGATTGACGCGGCTTGGACCGACATTACTCGTACGCTTACGAGAGACTGGTTTCATCGCTACGAGTAACCCCGTTGCTCAAAGATGACTGGCAAGTGTCGGTTTCTCCAACTTTAGTTGAATCGGATTTGACCGAGGAGGTCCTTGTATAAGGTTAAATAGCAATTCATATATCTCCGTTGTGGTGTTTGCGTAAGTAAGATGCGATCCTACTAGATACCCATGGTCACCACGTAAAACATGCGACAACAAAATTAGAGGACGTCTAACTTGTTTTTGCAGGGTATGCTTGTGCTGTGATATGGCCAACGATGTGATGTGATATATTGGATGTATGAGATGATCATGTTGTAATAGATAATATCGACTTGCACGTCGATGGTACGGCAACCGGCAGGAGCCATAGGGTTGTCTTTAAACTAAAGTTTGTGCTTGCAGATGCGTTTACTATTTTGCTAGGATGTAGCTTTAGTAGTAATAGCATGAGTAGCACGACAACCCCGATGGCGACATGTTGATGGAGATCATGGTGTGGCGCCGGTGACAAGAAGATCGTGCCGGTGCTTTGGTGATGGAGATCAAGGAGCACGTGATGATGGCCATATCATGTCACTTATGAATTGCATGTGATGTTAATCCTTTTATGCACCTTATTTTGCTTAGAACGACGGAAGCATTATGAGGTGATCTCTCACTAAAATTTCAAGACGAAATTGTGTTCTCCCCGACTGTGCACCGTTGCTACAGTTCGTCGTTTCGAGACACCACGTGATGATCGGGTGTGATAGACTCAACGTTCACATACAACGGGTGCAAAACAGTTGCACACGTGGAATACTCTGGTTAAGCTTGACGAGCCTAGCATGTGCAGACATGGCCTCGGAACACATGAGACCGAAAGGTCGATCATGAATCATATAGATGATATGATTAGCATAGGGATGCTTACCACTGAAACTATACTCAACTCACGTGATGATCGGACTTGAGCTAGTGTAAGTGGATCATGAACCACTCAAATGACTAGAGAGATGTACTTTTTGAGTGGGAGTTTAGCAAGTAATTTGATTAAGTTAAACTCTAATTATCTTGAACATAGTCTAAGTCCACTTTGAACATATTTGTGTTGTAGATCATGGCTCACGCGACAGTCACCCTGAATTTTAATACGTTCCTAGAGAAAGCTAAGTTGAAAGATGATGGAAGCAACTTTGTAGACTGGGCTCCTAATCTTAAGCTAATCCTACAAGCTGGGAAGAAGGATTATGTCCTTAATGCTGTGCTAGGAGATGAACCACCCGCTACGGCTGACCAGGATCTTAAGAACGCTTGGTTAACACGTAAGGAGGACTACTCAGTAGTTCAATGTGCAGTCTTGTATGGCTTAGAACCGGGACTTCAACGTCGCTTTGAGCGTCATGGAGTCCAGGAGTTGAAGTTTATCATTCAGAAGAACGCCCGGATCGAGAGGTATGAGACCTCCGGTAAATTCTATGCTTTCAAGATGGAGGAGAATTCGTCTGTCACTGAACATGTGCTCAAAATGTCTGGGTACTCAAACCGTCTAGCTGAGCTGGGGATTGAACTCCCGCAAGAGCCTATCACTGACAGAATCCTTCAATCACTGCCGCCAAGCTATAAAGGCTTTGTGTTGAACTACAACATGCAAGGGATGAACAAGTCACCCGGTGAGTTGTTTGCGATGCTGAAAGTCGCAGAGTCTGAACTCCGTAAAGAGCATCAAGTGTTGATGGTGAATAAGACCACTAGTTTCAAGAGAAACGGCAAAGGCAAGAAGGGTAATTCAAAGAAGAGCGGCAAGCCTGTTGCCAATCCGACGAAGAAACCCAAAGCTGGACCTAAGCCTGAAACAGAGTGCTACTATTGCAAGGGTATGGGTCACTAGAAGCGCAACTGCCCCAAGTATCTGGCTGATAAGAAGGCGGCCAAAGAAAAATCAGGTATATTTGATATACATGTTATTGATGTGTACTTAACCGGCTCTCGTAGTAGTGCCTGGGTATTTGATACCGGTTCTGTTGCTCATATTTGCAACTCGAAACAGGAACTGCGGAATAAGCGAAGGCTGGCGAAAGATGAAGTGACGATGCGCGTAGGAAATGGTTCCAAGGTTGATGCAATCATCGTCGGCACAGTTTCACTTCAGTTACCATCAGGATTAGTTATGAACTTGAATAATTGTTATTTAGTGCCTGCGTTGAGCATGAACATTATATATGGATCTTGTTTATTGCGAGACGGTTACTCTTTTAAGTCAGGGAATAATGGTTGTTCTATTTCTATGAGTAACATCTTTTATGGTCATGCACCCAATGTGAGACGATTGTTCATATTGAATCTTGATAGTGACACACATATACATAACATTGAGACCAAAAGAGTTAGAGTTAACAATGATAGCGCCATATTTTTGTGGCACTGCCGCTTAGGTCATATTGGTGTAAAACGCATGAAGAAACTCCATGCCGATGGACTTTTGGAGTCACTTGACTTTGATTCACTTGACACGTGCGAACCATGCCTCATGGGCAAGATGACTAAAACTCCGTTCTCCGGAACAACGGAGCGTGCCAGTGACTTGTTGGAAATCATACATACCGATGTGTGCGGTCCGATGAGCGTAGAGGCACGCCGCGGATATCGTTATTTTCTCACCTTCACTGATGATTTGAGTAGATATGGTTATGTCTACTTAATGAAGCACAAGTCTGAAACATTTGAAAAGTTCAAGCAATTTCAGAGTGAAGTTGAAAATCATCGTAACAAGAAGATCAAGTTCCTACGATCTGATCGTGGGGGTGAATATCTGAGTTTCAAGTTTGGTGCTCAGTTAAGACAATGTGGAATTGTTTCACAGATGACACCACCTGGAACACCACAGCGTAATGGTGTGTTCGAACATCGTAATCGTACTTTATTATAGATGGTGCGATCTATGATGTCTCTTACCGATTTGCCGTTATCGTTTTGGGGTTATGCATTAGACACAGCTGCATTCACTTTAAATAGGGCACCATCAAAATCCATTGAGACGACACCATACGAACTGTGGTATGGCAAAAGGCCAAAGTTATCGTTTCTTAAAGTTTGGGGATGTGATACTTATGTCAAAAAGCTTCAGCCTGAAAAGCTGGAACCCAAAGCGGAAAAGTGCATCTTCATAGGTTACCCAAAAGAGACAGTTGGGTACACCTTCTATCTCAAATCCGAGGGCAAAGTGTTTATTGCTAAAACGGAACTTTCTCGAGAAGGAGTTTCTCTCGAGAGAATTGAGTGGGAGGAATATAGAACTTGATGAGGTTGTCGAACCTCTCATCCCTCTAGATGGTGGCGCAGGGCAAGGGGAAACCTCTGTCGTTGCGATGCCGGTTGAGGAGGAAGTTAATGACGATGATCATGAAACTCCGGTTCAAGTTCCTGTCGAACCACGCAGGTCGACGAGACCACGTACTGCTCCAGAGTGGTACGGTAATCCCGTTTTGTCAATCATGTTGTTAGACAACAATGAACCTACAAATTATGAAGAAGCAATGGTGGGCCCAGATTCCAACAAATGGCTAGAGGCCATGAAGTCCGAGATAGGATCCATGTATGAAAACAAAGTGTGGACTTTGGAAGTACTACCTGAGGGCCGTAAGGCTATTCAGAATGGATCTTTAAGAAGAAGACGGACGCTGACGGCAATGTGACCGTTTATAAAGCTCGACTTGTGGCAAAGGGTTTTTCACAAGTTCAAGGAGTTGACTACGATGAGACATTCTCACCCGTAGCGATGCTTAAGTCCGTCAGAATCATGTTAGCAATAGCTGCATTTTTCGATTATGAAATCTGGCAGATGGATGTCAAAATGGCGTTCCTTAATGGTTTCCTTAAGGAAGAGTTGTATATGATGCAACCCGAAGGTTTTGTCGATCCTAAGAATGCTGACAAGGTGTGCAAGCTCCAGCGATCCATTTATGGACTCGTGCAAGCATCTCGGAGTTGGAACAGACGCTTTGATGAGGTGATCAAGGCATTTGGGTTTATACAAGTGGTTGGAGAATCTTGTATTTACAAGAAAGTGAGTGGGAGCTCTGTGGCGTTTCTAATATTATATGTGGATGACATATTGCTGATTGGAAACAACGTAGAGTTTTTGGAGAGCATAAAGGATTACTTGAATAAAAGTTTCTCTATGAAGGACCTAGGAGAAGCTTCTTACATTATAGGCATTAAGATCTACAGGGATAGATCAAAACGCCTGATAGGACTTTCACAAAGCACATACCTTGATAAAGTTTTGAAGAGGTTCAAAATGGAACAGTCCAAGAAAGGGTTCTTGCCAGTTTTACAAGGTACCAGATTGAGTAAGACTCAGTGCCCAGCAACTGATGAGGATAGAGAGCATATGAGCACCGTCCCCTATGCTTCAGCCATAGGTTCTATCATGTATGCAATGTTGTGCACTAGACCGGACGTTAGCCTGGCCATAAGTATGGCAGGCAGGTTCCAGAGTAATCCAGGAGTGGATCACTGGACGGCGGTCAAGAATATCCTGAAGTACCTGAAAAGGACTAAGGAGATGTTTCTCGTGTATGGAGGTGACGAAGAGCTCGCCGTAAAGGGTTACGTCGATGCAAGCTTTGACACAGATCCGGACGACTCTAAGTCGCAGACCGGATACGTATTTATTCTTAATGGGGGTGCGGTAAGCTGGTGCAGTTCCAAGCAAAGCGTCGTAGCAGATTCTACATGTGAAGCGGAGTACATGGCTGCCTCGGAGGCGGCTAAGGAGGGTGTCTGGATGAAGCAGTTCATGACGGATCTTGGAGTGGTGCCAAGCGCATTGAATCCAATAACCTTCTTCTGTGACAACACGGGTGCCATTGCCTTAGCAAAGGAACCACGGTTTCACAAGAAGACTAGACACATCAAACGATGCTTCAACCTCATCCGCGACTACGTCGAAGGGGAGGACGTAAATATATGCAAAGTGCACACGGATCTGAATGTAGCAGACCCGCTGACTAAACCTCTTCCACGGGCAAAGCATGATCAACACCAGAACTGTATGGGTGTTAGATTTATTACAATGTAATTCGCATGATGATGTGAGGGCTAGATTATTGACTCTAGTGCAAGTGGGAGACTGTTGGAATTATGCCCTAGAGGCAATAATAAATATAGTTATTATTATAATTCCTGTATCAAGATAATCGTTTATTATCCATGCTATAATTGTATTGAATGAAGACTTATATACATGTGTGGATACATAGACAAAACACTGTCACTAGCAAGCCTCTAGTTGGCTAGCCAGTTGATCAAAGATAGTCAGGGTCTTCTGATTATGAACAAGGTGTTGTTGCTTGATAACTGGATCACATCACTAGGAGAATCACGTGATGGACTAGACCCAAACTAATAGACGTAGCATATTGATCGTGTCATTTTGTTGCTACTGTTTTCTGCGTGTCAACTATTTGTTCCTATGACCATAAGATCATATAACGCACTGACACCGGAGGAATGCTTTGTGTGTATCAAACGTCGCAACGTAACTGGGTGACTATAAAGATGCTCCACACGTATCTCCGAAGGTGTTCGTTGAGTTAGTATGGATCGAGACTGGGATTTGTCACTCCGTGTGACGGAGAGGTATCTCGGGGCCCACTCGGTAATACAACATCATACACAAGCCTTGCAAGCAATGTGACTTAGTGTAAGTTCGGGGATCTTGTATTACGGAACGAGTAAAGAGACTTGCCGGTAAACGAGATTGAAATAGGTATGTGGATACTGACGATCGAATCTCGGGCAAGTAACATACCGAAGGACAAAGGGAATGACATACGGGATTATATGAATCCTTGGCACTGAGGTTCAAACGATAAGATCTTCGTAGAATATGAGGGATCCAATATGGGCATCCAGGTCCCGCTATTGGATATTGACCGAGGAGTCACTCGGGTCATGTCTACATAGTTCTCGAACCCGCAGGGTCTGCACACTTAAGGTTCGACGTTGTTTTATGCGTATTTGAGTTATATGGTTGGTTACCGAATGTTGTTCGGAGTCCTGGATGAGATCACGGACATCACGAGGGTTTATGGAATGGTCCGGAAACGAAGATTGATATATAGGATGACCTCATTTGATTACCGGGAGGTTTTCGGAGTTACCGGGAATGTACCGGGAATGACGAATGGGTTATGGGTGTTCATCGGGGGGGCAACCCACCCCGGGGAGCCCCATAGGCCTTGGGGTGGCGCACCAGACCTTGGTCGGCTGGTGGGACAGCCCAAGAAGACCCTATGCGCCATAGGAAGAAAATCAAAGAGAAAAAGGAAAAAAAGAGGAGGTGGGAAAAAGGGGAAGGACTCCACCTTGCAAACCTAGTTGGATTCGGTTTGGAAGGGGAGGACTCCCCCCCTTGGCTCGGCCGACCCCCTTGGCGCTCCTTGAGCCCCAAGGCAAGGCCCCCCTCTCCCACCTATATATACGGAGGTTTTAGGGCTGATTTGAGACAACTTTGCCACGGCAGCCCGACCACATATCTCCACGGTTTTACCTCTAGATCGCGTTTCTGCGGAGCTCGGGCGGAGCCCTGCTGAGATTAGATCACCACCAACCTCCGGAGCGCCGTCACACTGCCGGAGAACTCATCTACCTCTCCGTCTCTCTTGCTGGATCAAGAAGGCCGAGATCATCGTCGAGCTGTACGTGTGCTGAACGCGGAGGTGCTGTCCGTTCGGCACTAGATCATGGGACGGATCGCCGGACGGTTCCGGGGCGGATCGAGGGACGTGAGGACGTTCCACTACATCAACCGCGTTCACTAACGCTTCTGCTGTGCGATCTACAAGGGTACGTAGATCGAATATCCCCTCTCGTAGATGGACATCACCATGATAGGTCTTCGTGCGCGTAGGAAATTTTTTGTTTCCCATGCGACGTTCCCCAACAGTGGTATGAGAGCTAGGTTCATGCGTAGATGTCTTTTCGAGTAGAACACAAAAGTTTTTGTGGGCGGTGATGTGCGTTTTGCTGCCCTCCTTAGTCTTTTCTTGATTCCGCGGTATTTTTGGATAAGTCCGGGTTAGTTCTAAATAAATCATATAAAGTGCAGCAATACCATATAAAGTTATGATAAACATAGGAAAATATGGCATGAATACTTCATAAATTATTGATACGTTGTAGACGTATCACGGGCTTAGCTGCGTACCAGCTTTCGCCTAAGTTAAAGGGGTCCGAATAAAGGCAAGACCTCCATTCAGGCGCCAATATGAAGAGGACGATCATTTCTTGGTAGCGAACCTATTTCGCCTAAGGTAAACCCTACCCTGAGTGACCATGGAAACCTCCATACTTGGGGGCTTAGCTACGAACGAGCTTTCGCCTAAGTTATAGCGGTCCCGAATGAAAGCATGATTTTCATTCCAACGTCAATATGAATAGAACAATCATCCTTAAGCAACGAAATCCGTTTTCATCTAAGGAATAACATCTCCCGAGTGAGGACGAGCCTCCATGCTCGGGGACTTGGTCATGAACCAGTCTTCGTCCAGTAAAAGCAAATCAAAACAAGGATAGAAGAATCCAAATGCAATTCAAAGCGAACAAAGATGCACTTCAGTTCAAACAAAAGGTGCATGCGAGAAAGCCCAAGGCTCACTGAGAGTTTAAAAGGTTACATAAAACCACATGGCATACCGAGGCGAATTGAAGCTTAAGAGTATTTTTCGAGAATCACTCGGATGACGGAGACCCTACAGCCTCCACAAAGGTATCAAGGTCGATGTCGTTGGTGATCCGGGTGGCCGCCTCCATGAACATCTCCGTAAATTCCTCAAACTTGAGGCTCTTCCTATTGACCACCCGGAGGTTCTTCAGCTTCTCCTCATCCACTCCCTTGCAGTGGATTCGGACGTGCAAGAGGGCGATATCCGCTCTGGCACGAGCCGTCGACTTCTTCCAAGACTGAAGGTGGCCGGGAATATCTTTCTCTCATTCATGGGTTCTTCTTCATGGCCGGTCCCCTCGTCAACCTCCGTCATAGCCAAATGGATCCATCTGAAGCAGCCCAGCGCATAATCGATGCGAGCTTCCAATCGGAGGAGAGTGATGGCAGTAATGTCCTTCATAAGCCCAGTCTTCGGGTTCAGCTCCTTCTCAATCAAAGTCGTCTCCTCCTCGAGATCGACAAAGAAAGTTGGATTCTATCAAAGACAAAGGATGAGAATCACCACTCGGAAATGACAAGACATCAATAGAAATCATTTGGAATTCATCCATACCTTTGAGCTTGCCGACGAGGTCTAAGACGAAGTCCTCAATGAACTTCTGCAGCTCAGCTCTTTTGGCGCTGACCTCTAAGAACTTGGTCTCCCACTCGGCATAGCTCTTCTTCAGGTTGGCAATCTCTCCTGTAGTCTTTTCAGCGGCCACATTCAAGAGTCGATTCTCCTTCTCGGGCTTCTCAATGGCCTTCAACTTGGACTCGGCCGCCTTAGTCTTTTGGCGGTCTTCCTTCTGAGCCGATGCTAGTTCTACATCCCTCTTCTTGAGGGCCTCCTTCATGGCGACTAAAGAAATGGAATTCTTCAGCCTCTGAACAAGGCGATCTCGCAAGATAGCCTCAGTCGGACAGGAAAGAAAATCAATTGAAGATTCATTCGGTCGGCAGAGTTTACCTTCAATAGCTTTCTTCTCCTGCTCGAGACAAATGCACTTGTCCTTTTCAGCTTCGAGGTTGAGGTGCAAATCCAACAACTCTTGATCTGCTGCTTCGGTACGGTCCCTGGGCCCACAAGCAGTCTGCCGACAGCAAGGTCAAGTCAGCAAAAATACAGCACGAACTCTAAGACTACCGCCGACTGCCTCAATCAACGGCGGTCTCGGGGACTACACCCAGTGGGTGCGCTTAGTGCGCCCCCACTGGAAGGATAAAAGGAGATAAGGCTCTGTACCTTGTTAACTACTACTAAACGGGAATAGAAACTGAGACTATCACCGACTGCCATAGTCCACGATAACCTCGGGGACTACACCCAGTGGGTGCACTCAGCGCGCCCCCACTGTAAAGCAACACCAACACCCAGTGGGTGTGTATCCTCTCAGGACACCCACTTGGATTCAAACTTACCCGAACATTCTTGTCCACGGCCTCACTGACGTCATACGCCTCCTTCAATTGTCCGACCATCAGGTCTAGCTGAGCCAAGGCTTCCTTGCGCGCCTCCTCCCGATCCTCTAGGATGTGGTGGAGCTGGAACATGCGGTGATCCGATGGAGGAGGCAACGTACCCATTCCGAGTGACGCCCCGGCCGAGGTGGTCTCACGGGCCACAGAAGTCTTGGTTTTGGCAACCACTCGGCTGGGAGTGGCAGCCTGCTTGGGTGCCTCTTCAACTCTAGAAGGAGCCTCAGGGTCATGTTCTATCACGCCTCGTGGTTCTACACATGTTCACAAGGAGTAAATGGCCAAGCGCCGAATACCGATTGAGCCTTCAGAGAATACGGAGTGAACCTTCAAAAAAGTGAAGACTTATTTTTGGAAGAAGCAACATGAGCGTCAGTTTTCCCTTGTTAGTGGCCTTGGCTTCCAAAGAAGCGGTCGAAGTATCGGCTATGCAATGAACACAACTAGAATACAACAATCATTCGATGAAACATAGCCAACAAATACAAAGTCATCCGGCCATGAAACTTACGCCGAAGTGATGGGTACATCGACCTTGATGCGCGGCAGGACATCCTTCCGAGGTTTGGAGCTCGCGACCTTGGGCTGTTTGGCAGTCTTCTCCCGGTGTGATAGCCTCACTTTGGCCCCGTTTGGAACTGCAGGTCGGCATTGCCGATACACTCGGGTGGGACCTCACCAAACGGAGATGACTCCGCCTCATCCCCCTGATCATTATCGTCACTCTCCTCCACTTCCTCCGCGTCATCGTAATCATCGCTATCTTCATCATCACCTGCATCCGAGCCCTCCGGGCGCTCGGTGTCGCTCTCCACATCAAAGGGCATTCGGTCAACCACGAGGACGGATCTGACTAGCCCAGTAAAACCCTGCCGAGTGGAGAAGATCACGTTATAAACAAGCACCGGGACAATGTAGAAAATTACTCACACGTAAAGGGCAGTAGCTCACCTCATTTGGCAGGATCTCCACTGAGAAAGGAGGCACCGTCCTAGTCCCCCTAGGATGATCCCTCACCGGAGTGATGGCCATGATCTTTTCTTCCAACTGCTGCTCCGTGAGCTCCTCCAGGTGAACACGAGTTCGGTCATCCGGCCGCTGGTACATCCACATGGGATGGGCTCTGGCCTAAAGGGCTGGATCCTACACTAAAAGAAGACTTCTAGGAGGTCCATTCCATTGAGGCCTTTGCGCCTCACATCAACCATTGCAATCACCAGAATATCTACATCAACTTTCTCCGCCTTCGACAAGGTCAAGGCTGGAGCCGACTGAACCCTATCGGTGGAATATGGTGGAAGGCCCAAGTGACCCTCGCCAACAGAAACATCCTGGTAGTAGAACCAAGAGTCCTGCCACCCCTTCACAGAATCGGGAAAGCTCATTTGGGGGAAGCTACTCTTGCCCCTAAGCTGGATACCTAGACCTCCGCAAAGCTGCACTACGTTGGTTTTGCCCCCCGACTGAGAGGACTTCTTAAAAGTCATCACTCGACAAGTAAATAGGTGTTTAAACAAACCCTAGTGCGGATGGCAACCGAGGAAGTTCTCACACAGATATACGAAAGCAGCTAAGTAGGAGACAACATTCGGAGGAAGATGATGCAACTGTGCACCGAAGAAGGCTAAGAAAGCTCGGAGGAAAGGATATGGAGGAAGGAAGAAACTTCTCTCAATGTGAGTGACAAGCAACACTCGCTCATCGTCTCTCAGCGCTGGCTCGAACTTACCGGCGTCGGGCAGCCGACAACTCCCCGGAGCAATGAGACCCTCGCCCTCCAGCTCCTGCAGACGCCCGACCATGACCCACGATGACAACCAATCGCCCTGGATCTAGCCCGGCGGCAGCGTGTGTTGGAAATATGCCCTAGAGGCAATAATAAAATAGTTATTATTTTATTTCCTGTTTCAAGATAATCATTTATTATCCATGCTATAATTGTATTGAATGGAAACATAAATGCATGTGTGGATATATAGACAAAACAATGTCCCTAGTGAGCCTTTAGTTGACTAGCATGTTGGTCAAGGATGGTTAAGGTTTCCTAGCCATAAACAAGTGTTGTCACTTCATGACAGGATCACATCATTACGAGAATGATGTGATGGACAAGACCCAAACTATAAATGCAGCATATGATCGTGTCATTTTGTTGCTATTGTTTTCTGCATGTCAAGTATACATTCCTATGACCATGAGATCATGTAACTTACTGACACCGGAGGAATGCCTTGTGTGTATCAAGCGTCACAGTGTTACTGGGTGACTATAAAGGTACTCTACAGGCATATCCGAAGGTGTCCATTGAGTTACCATGGACCAAGACTGGGATTTGTCACTCCGTGTGACGGAGAGGTATCTCAGGGCCCACTCGGTTATACAACATCACAAACAAGACTTGCAAGCAATGTGACTAAAGAGTTAGCCACATGATCTTGTATTACGGAATGAGTAAAGAGACTTTCCGGTAACGAGATTGAAATAGGTATGGCGATACCGATGATCAAATCTCGGGCAAGTAACATACCAAAGGACAAAGGGAACGATATGCGGGATTGTGTGAATCCTTGACATAGAGGTTCAACCGATAAGATCTTCGTAGAATATGTAGGATCCAATATGGACGTCCAGGTCCTGCTATTGGATATTGACCGGAGAGTGTCTCGGTCATGTATACATAGTTCTTGAACCCGCAGGGTCTGCACACTTAAGGTTCGGTGACATTTTCGGTATAGTTGAATTATTGATGTTGGTAACTGAATGTTGTTCAGAGTCCTGTATGAGATATCAGACATCACGAGTGTCTCCGGAATAGTCCGACAACGAAGATTGATATATAGGATTATTGCATTTGGCTTCCGAAAAGTTTTTGGGCATTACCTGTAAAGTAACGGGAGTGACGAATGGGTTCTAGGGTTTTACCGGGAGGGGCCACCCACCCGGGAGAGAACCAAATAGGCCCATGGGTGGCGCACCAGCCCTTGGTGGGCTGGTGAGGCCAGCCCAATAAGGCTATTTCGGCCAAAGCAATAATAAAGTAGGGAAAAGAAAAAAAGGAGGTGGACAAGAGAGGAAGGAGTCCTCCACCAAACCGAATTGGAGGAGGACTCCTCCCTCCTTCCCTCAGTCAAGGCTCCTCCTTGGAGTAGGAGGCAATCCAACCACCCCTTGGTTTCTCCTATATATAGTGGAGGGTTTTAGGGTTTTTGCAACTCAAGCCTTTGTGCAGCCCTCTCTCCCTCCACTACTTCGTGGCACCTCATAGCTAGATAGGTACGGCACGGCGAAGACCTGCTGGAGTAGCTCCACCATCATCACCGCCACACCGTCGTGCTGCCAAAGAATTCAGCTCCCTCTTCGTCTCTCTTGCTGGATCAAGAAGGCGGAGATCGTCATCGAGCTGTATGTGTGCTGAACGCGGAGGTGCCATCCGTTCGGCACTAGATCGGGACGGATCATGGGACGGCGGCGATTTGGATTGCGAAGACGTTCACCGCATTTCTTAACGCTTCCCGCTTAGCGATCTACAAGGGTATGTGGATCCGATCTCCCTCTCGTAGATGATCATCACCATGATAGGTCTTCGTGTGCATAGGGATTTTTTTGTTTCCCATGCAACGTTCCCCAACAGTGTCCCAGTGCTTGAAGAAGATCCGCACGATCCCCTCTTGGCTCGCCGACCTTCACCGTCGCCCCTTTCACCATGGCCCTTGGTGGAAGGAGAGGGATGAGCAGACGCCGATGCCGGAATGTGATGGGTGGTTTCGGCTGTGAGGCTTGGAGACGGGGGAGAAGAGTCTAGATCTGTGGCACAGTACCTTCCCCTCTCAGCCGAAGGCCTTAGATACCATCAGAGAGATGCCCATCTAGTGTGCTACCAACCCGAGGAGGATCCACACGATCCCGATGACAGCACACACTATAGCACAACATGACAGTGCAGGCGCGGAAATTGGGGCGCCGCACCACTACCTCCACTAACCACGTCGCCTCCAATTTCGCCGCCCCTGTGCGTGCCTTCAATTCAAAATATGCGGAGGAAACCGCTCCCCCACGCAACCTGAATGGACTCCGCGTCCACAGCGTGTGACGAGAATGGCTGAGCGCTCTTCCTGCCAGTCCCTCCGCGTGACCCCGATCATTCGGGCAACACAAAAAGGCGATCAAGTCGCCCCTATCGAGTACGAGTGGATCCATTCCAGATAATCGACTGGATACATGGAGCTCTAGGCCCGTGATCGTCTGAATCATCAAACGAATCTCCCAAAAGGTGTTCGATCTTACCGAATGTGAACTTACGGGCACGCCCGAACATTTGGGATTTCTTGCTCTTGAATCCGTAGTGGCTATCTAAGAGTCCGAATGACGCTGCCTCTGACAGCAACCCCTGTATCTCCGAAACACCAAGGGAGTCATTCACTCGGCCGGAAAACCTCTATCGATTCGGGGGCTAGTGACGGGGTTATACTTAAGGGGTAGGCCTACAGACCCGTTTCCATAGAGCCCACCTAAGTACCTGCAAGGACATCAGTGTCCTACAAGTCATCGTGATACTCTCAACCTCACTTGGTCATCGTGCTCTCACTCGGCCACATGAGGTCACTCAGTCTGTTTTGTGGCAATCGGACGCTCCCCATCACTCGGTCCACAACAAGGCAGGGACAATGAAGGGACTGCAATGGTCAAGGACTTAAACACCTACGCGAAGGCCCATGAAGACATGCGTTACCTATAACGTTGTAATTAAAGCCCCCGTTTCTAGTAACTCCCTTAGTTATTAGCATTTATTACCTTGTAATGGTGCTCGGCCGGTCGTGGCGGCCACTATATAAGCCACTCCCGGGCACCGGCTGAAGGTTCAACACTTGTGACCTTTTACACCCTCCATAAGAAAACACCAGCCTCTGGGCTCGAGACGTAGGGCTATTACCACTTTAGAGTGGGGCCTGAACTCGTAAATCCGAGTGCATCCACTGCGTTTAGCTAGACTTCGCCCCTTAGTTCGTACCCCCGGTACTATTGTCAAGATCATTCCCACGACACCTGATGCCTGAATATGCACAAAGTCTCTGCTTTAGGTAGCACACACGTTCCATTTGTATCGAAGGGATATTTGTTCAGGAGAGATGTCACCTGGGTTTCCAAGGAACGTGTGCGGGTTCTTGTCATGGGAACACTTGTAGCTTGAGGTGTATCCATGAGGATGATCGAAGGATGCTCCGCTTCACACAAGATGATACAATGATTCGAGTTCAACACGGGATACAAGTAAAGATGATAGTTCTTCCCACTCGAAGGGATGGGGCCTTGAATCCTTAAATTATCTTCCCTATGATAGGGGCATTGACATCCACATGGATCTTCTCACACTGAGGTCATCTCCATGAAAAAGGAGGAAGTGGAAGGAGCAATCCTCCACTAAATCAAGAGAAAAACATATGCTAACCTTATTTTGTCCAAGGGGTATGGTACTTATAGTCTAGGGCGAGAGAGAGAGGTGCATGGGTCAAAGCCCGAGTAGCTGCGTGTAAACAGGCTTCGGACGTCCGGAAGTTACCTGTCGTCTGGTGGCTTGTGAAGGACCGGACGTCCGGACCGGGTCGGACTTCTGATGATTCAGTTCGGGTGCGAGGACGTTGGATTTTCGGAGACTGTCGGTCATCCGGTGCCACGATCATCCGGAAGGCTTCAGTCTTCTATCGATTCGGCACTGGACTGGAGGCACCGTATTGCCGAAGGCAATAGGCAATCGGACGGCCGGTCGTTGGGACATGTCGGACGTCTGGTCTTCGTCGATCGTGCGGGCGCTATAGAGTTTAGCTGGGCCTTCGGGCTGGTTGATCTCTAGGGTGTTGGATGTCCAGTAAGGACCGGTCGTCTGGTGGCTGAAGCGTGTCCGCAGCTCCTCCTTGAGCTTCCCACGCTTGGCTTCCTTGACGTCTTATCCTTCATATCTGAGTACACAAAGCACTTCTGCTTGAGGTACCGACTAAGTCTCGAGCGGATCGAATGGTGTTTCAGTATGGAGAGATGTGACCTCAGTTTCGATGACATGTGAGCGAGCTCTTGTCATATGACCATTTGAAGCTTGAGAGGTTGGTGTAGAGTTCATGGGGATGACCACGGGATGCTCCACATCGTTATGGCTGGTTATTGGTATGGCGACTTCCACATCTTCTTCTATGTTTGTCTATGGATTGCAAGCCTGTTTCGCGTAGGATGATGCTTCGGCAAATATTGTTTCATCAATTTTTAGATCTCGTCTCAAGGGGTGGATGTCTATTGTGGTCTTTAAAATCTCGTATAGCAAGGACGTTAGGAGGTGTCATTTTTTTTGCTATTGGTTGAGTGAAATTTTCAATCTTTGATCGACGACGTACAATCAAATGAAGATAAGGACTAGTATTTGTTTTAATACATTTTTATTTGGTACCGGTCATTCTATGTCCAGTTGTTCATACTTTATACTCGCCTATATTATTTTCGATATTAATCGGATCAAAAGATGTCTTGGGATGTCTTTATTCAAATAAGAAAACATGTAAACTAGTGTTTTGTTAAAAGACACTTGTAAACTAGTGTTAAAAAACTCCTTTGATCCCAATATTCTTCGAAAAGAGAGAGAGAGAGTATGATGTACAAAGCACAGGGAGTTCGAGCTGGGCACGGACTCGGTACCCGACTCCTCGTACGACCCGCTCCCGATCCGACTCGCCTTCTCATCCGATCGTCCGAGGCAGCCTTTAATATCACGAGTTCACGACGCCCCTCTTCCTCTCTCCGACCTCAAGCCACGAACCACGAACCCGCCCCGCGCACGATCGAGACGAGCAGAGAATCACCGCCGGCGGACCGTTCGATCTTGCTATTAGCAGCGGCGTCACCAATGTCGGGCGACGCGGCGGAGGCGCAGAGGACGAGGGCCGCCAACGGCAGCGGCAGCGGCGGGAGCAGCAACCGGATTCAGGTGTCCAACACCAAGAAACCCCTCTTCTTCTACGTCAACCTCGCCAAGGTATTCAATATATCTGTTCACGCGTCGATCGATCGATCCACCGATCGGCTGCGGGTCTCGTTGTTACGCCATGGCCTGGTGGGTGCTGATTCTTTCCCTTGCGTCGCGTGCAGAGGTACATGCAGCAGCATGGCGAGGTCGAGCTCTCGGCGCTCGGCATGGGTACGTCGCCTACTAGCTCCTCCTTGCGTCCTGTCAAATATGTCTGCGATTGCCGCATGATTCTGGTTAACCTGCACAGATTTCTGAACCACTACTTTTAAGGATCGAATACGGAATAAAAGACAACTGCGGCTTCTCATTATTCATTAACATATGTGCCTAATATGCTTGCAGCCATAGCGACGGTCGTGACCGTGGCAGAGATTCTGAAGAACAATGGCTTCGGTGTCGAGACAAGTAAGAGTTTATTTTTATTATTTTTGCCCTTGCCCAACATTATACACTTATATGCTGATAGTGGTAGCACTATATTGAGATCCTGTTTTTTGTTTATAATGGTACCAACTTTCTCTAACCAAGAATAATATGTGCAGGGATTAGGACATCCACTGTGGAAATCAAGGATGAGATGAGAGGGCGGCCAATCCAAAAGGCTAAGGTCAGAATGATCCATATTGCGATATCATCAGAATGTTGTTTTTGGCAGGATATCATTCAGATATTGGTTCTTTTTACCCCAACATTCTTCTCCGGAAAATATTTACGTTGAAATTTTTGCACAGATTGAGATAGTGCTGCAGAAAAGTGACAAGTTTGATGAGCTGATGGCCACAGCTGCGGCGGAGGCAGCAGCAGAAGACGAGGAGGAGCAGACCTAGAAACCATTAGTCATGTAGACAGGATGGCTTCTGTTTTCTTTTGTTATTACTTTTGGTTACACCGGGAGCGGGGAGAGAGTGAGGATGAAGATGTGTTCAGTTCTTGATCAATGTGAACCTCTAGAATTTATTAAACATATACATATTTGGTTTATTCAAAATGCATCTTGCAAGTGTTGGTAACGTTATAATTTTGCAATGAAATTGTTTTTTTTTTTTTTGAAACGGAGGCAAAAGATGCAATGCAATTGTGGCAAGAGCTGAGAATTCAAGCGTACGTCTGGAAGACTTGCGGCATCAATCAAAATCAAAAGTCCATACCAGACTTGCCATCAAAATGAAAAGTCCATAAGATAATGAACTGAACAAGATAAATCTAGATGCCACTCAAATAAAATTTGATGTCTCCGGAGTTGATCTCACTGGTTTCATACCCCCAAACAAAGACTTTCCGGAAAACAAACACTTCATTCAAACATATGTACTCCCTGCGATCAGAAAAGAGTGTCTCAGCTTTGAACAAAGATTGAACTTTGTTCAAAGCTGAGACACTTTTTCCAATCGGAGGAGTAACCTTTTATCAGGGCAAGTTGAGACTACAGAAAGAGTTTGAAATCTTGTAGCTACAGTTATTGAGCTTAGTCAGGTAACTTCATTCAAAGAAGACCAAAAGTTTCCCCACTGTCTGTCACGAAACCGAGCTCTGGTATCCTGGGAGGAAGGCCCCAGGATCAGATCCATAATACGACCAGCAAATAAAATTCAAGTCACTACCCTTTTATGGCGCCGTCGTTGAGGAACATTTCACTCGTCCTTTTCCTCAATCAGTATCTTCTTGCAAGCTTCGTAGCACATAAATGAAATCCCAGCAGCAGGCACCAGCTTCATGCAACTAGGCCCCAGCCCTCTGTAGAGGCCCCCAGCCCCTTCATCCTCGAGAATGGTCAGGAGAGCATGAAGCATGTTCTTGTATACCTTTCGACCGCTAACAGCGCCGACTTGCATGTGCTTGCGGGCAACCTCCAGAGGAAATGTGGCAGTGCTTGAGATGGCTCCTGCAGCAGACCCAATGAGCAGGGTTGGAACATTGCCAATTTCATTTGTCTTGAACATTTTCTTGTACACCTTCTTAAGGGTGTCATACGCAAAGTAGTTGGTCGCTGCATATGGCACCACTCCGATTAGACTTGGGGTTAAGCCTCTATACAGCTCAGTAGGGCCTTCTTCACGGACGATTTTTACAAATGCATGCAGGAAGTTATCATACACACCTCTCTGCACAATTAGAGGGCATTCATCATATGCACTTCATGTGTTGTTATAGAAAACTCTAACAAAAAAATTCTTTCTGGCATCCAGACAGTTCTTGCGTAATAACACTAACCTGTATGGTTAATCGGGTCTTAATTAGTTCCAGAGGGTATGTACAGAGAGTTGAGCTGAAACCAGCAAAAGCCCCTGCCACTAGTGAAGGAGGGATTGGGATCTTCTGTTCTTCCCCAGATTTGGGGGTTAGGAACTTCTTAGCTGTATCAAAGGCAAAGAGCTGCAACAAAAGAGGGAAAAGGGGGTCAAAACAAGCATTAAGGAAAGAGGATAAACCATATGAAAATAACTGCATAAGAGATAAGATAGCACAGAAATATTCTCAATAATATACTGATTGAAAGGGACAGAGCATTAGCATTAAGTTAAATAAAGGTACAGAAAAGTGGCAATAGTAATACTAATGGTCTGCAGCTCAGTCGAAAGGTTATAGCACTATAATTAAATGAAAAAAATGATTAGACTGGACGGTCAAGACACGATTGAAGTTTAAATCCCTGCTCTCATCCAACACTTCAGGCATGGAATTTTTTAAATGATGAACATAATCATCCAGAGACATTGCAGGTGCATGACAATAAAACGCCAATGTGAGTTCTTGGTGTATATGGATTATGTTCTACGGAAACTACAATGACTCCATGTTATATAAACCTAAATTTTGATTCTGTTAACATAAAGGTCCCTAATGACAAAATGAGAACAATAATATATTACGAAGAATCAAACTGGAATAAAAACCCAGGTATCACGAAAGCTCTTCTGAAATAATATATATGAAGTACATCAAAGCTTTAGATCTCTTCTGAACTAGATTGAAGGATTAGTCATAACTGGCCTAGCTCTGGAAAGCTGTTAACATATACTCCCTCCGTCCCAAAATTCTTGTCTTAGTTTTGTCTAGAAATGAGTGTATCTAAATACTAAAGCGTGACTAGATACATTCATATCTAGACAAATCTAAGACAAGAATTTTGGGACGGAGGGAGCATTTGGGTAAATTCAGCTTATAAGCTCTTGGACTTCTCTGTGATACCAAATACGACCGATAGTACTTCAGTTTTAAACAAAAAAAGAAGTTAGCCAGGGTTAAATAGTAAACTTAGTTGAAGAATATATGTAGGCACTTTGCCAAATATAGGATCTAAGACAATAGTAATTTTTTTTTTACCTAAGCCGAAACTTGGACAGAAATAGACACTGATTTACAGTGAGTTGTGAGTATCACTGAATTTGTATGTGGGTGGGTACGTGCATTTATATGCTAATCAAAAGAAAAGGCATATGCAAGGACTCTTAACATTATGGTAAATAAGTCTCCTGATAGCATGTACTCCCTCTGTTTCATAATGTAAGACGCTTTTTGACACTACACTACACTAGTGTCAAAAAGTGTCTTACATTATGGGACTCACAAAGAAAACAGAGTAATAAGTAGAATCCCTGTCCAAAACAAGGGAACCATGGTGCAGAATAAGGAAAGCAGGGCAGCCATGGATCAATTAGTCACCTCGATTGCTTTGCTCGGGGCGACTCGAATGACATTAACAAAATTGCCGCGGAACAACCCGGTCCATCCTTCATTCTTCATGATAGACTCAAACACCTCCGTGGATGAATTCCCATTACTGCCGACCATCAAATGTGTCCTAATCGTCTCCAAAGGCGCAACGACTGTCCTTGACACTGCTCCTGCTAACCCCCCGCTGATGAGCCTCTTGAGGTGGGAATTCCCAACCTTAATCTTGATCCTCACCGCTTTCTTCTTCCCCTTCCCCCGCAGCCCCGCTCCGTCACCCGGCACCGGCAGGGATGTTTCGACGGCCTCCGGTGAAACGTACTTTCTGTACGGGTCTTGGAGGTTTTCCGACGATGCGGCGCCAGAGGAGGAGGCCGGGAAGCCCACCCCGACCTTGTGGCCGACGCTGGCGAAGAGACCGGCGGGTGGGTGGAAGGACTGGTGGAGGGTCCATGCCAGGTTGAATCCACCATTGGTATCTGCATCACAGGGCGGCGCAGGTGCGGGTGGCGGCAGGGAGAGGGAGAGGAAGCAGCAGCCCCAATCCGCCGCCGTCGCCTCCGCGCATTGCGACCGCACGCCGCCGCCCTTGTTGCTCATCGCCTCGGCTCGTCCCCGGGAGGGGTTGCTAGCCTACGGTGGTGTCGGTAGGGCTCCGGTCCTCCTCAACCCGAAGAACCAGCTTGTCCCAAAGGAATGAAAGCCGATGGCGACGGATATCAGGGGGGCATCAACCGGCTGGGCCGGGCGTGGAAGAGACGCGGAAAGGCAATTGGGAATCTTGGTGGCAGATAAAGGGCTCGCCGGATCAATTCGTCCCGATGATGGCGGCAGAGCAGTCAAAGGAATCTGCATGGGAGAGAAAAACGCAATTCAATAAATTAAAGATTGGGAGGCCCTTTCTCCACGGCGCGATTTGGAGCCGGAACGGGAGCGGTTACCTGTCTCGGCCTCGCGCTTCTGGCCGCCGCCGCGGTTGGTGAAGATGGAGGGTGGCGGATCAAAAGGGGGGCAGCACGGCGACAAGGCTGCACTTTTTCCTCTCGCGACGTTGTACCTTCTTCCCTCCCTCCTACTTACTTCTCCCGTTCCTCCATTCAAGACTATGGCGGGGCCGGCGCTGGAGTAGTTGCTAGCTCAGCCCAGCGATGGTAGATTTTGGTACTGCTCCACAAGAACAGTTTCGTCAGTCATCTGACTGCTTAGAAACATCCGCCCTATAAGACGTGGCGGCTTAGAAGCATTCGCTCTGCTCTGTGGTGCCAGGTGCACCTTGGATCCTCCTGGGCCATTTCTTTTTATTGAGGTAGACTCCCACCATAAATAAAAACGGAATGGCTTGGCCTGACGTCGTAGTATCCGGCTGAATTTAGAGCTTTTGTGTCGTTTTTTTTTCTTCTAAGTAGGAGCTTATTTTCAAGAAATCTTCAGAAATTTACACTGTTAGTCCTTCAAGTCTCTAATGCATAACATTTTAGTTTTTTTAGGTAATATGTGTCTCGTTTATATCAAAAAGATTAAAATACAAGTCACATAAGAACCGAATTCACAAAACTCAAGAAACATTACAATATGGTCCTTATATAGGAAAATACATTACAATTGCGGTCCTACGGTCCCCTCGATGATAGAGCGCTCTCGTGCCGCCGCGTGGCGCTGTGCGTGTACGAAAACCTTCCTTGCCCCACGATGGGCGTCAACTGTCGTGGTTTTATCACGACAGATGTCCTCGTGGGAGAAGTTGAGTGTGAGGCCATCGTCGATGTGTGACGACTCAAAGGGGTTGATCAAGAACGAGAGACGAGTTTACCCAGGTTCGGCCCCTCCGATGAAGGTAAAAGTCTACGTCTTGCTTTTGTGTGTATTGATGATGAAATTAATTACAAGGGAGCGGATTCGCTTGACCTAGCTATAGATTGATTGTAACCTACCCTATCGACCTCAGGGCTTGCCTTTATATACAGGTCAAGAGCCAGGGTTTTACAAGAGACCGGATCGTGCTATGATTCGTAACCCGACACATCCCTAACTTGCCTTGCCTTTCAAACAAGGATATCTTCTGCCAAACCTTCTACCTCATGGGCCTTGTCCCGCTATCTTCGAGAACCGCCAGGCGGCTTACTAGAACCGGCCGCCTTGCACCTTTGGTCTTGTACGCCAAGTCCCATCTTGAGTATAATCGTAAGCCGCCATAATCATGACCCGACCCCATAGGACGGGTTATACGGCGGGGTAATATCATCAACATTAGGCCCCAGATTGACTTGAATTTATTCATGTCAATATTCTTTACCTTAATCTTGGCGGCTTGTCTGTAATTCGTGTCTTTATCTCCCCCGAGGTAGAAATGTCGACTTCACGGAACTTCAAAGATCTTTATAACTGTTGGCTCTGCTCATCAGTGACATTACCCACCCCAAAATCTAGGGACTTGATGATGTCGTCGTAGCGGTTCTTTATACTTATCCATCTAGCCTGAAAATTGAGGCGCCCCTCGCTCCGGATTTTACTGCGCCTCCTTGATTCCCGCGCTTGCCATTTACACTTCGGCTCTTGGCCTTAAATACTCGCGAGGGGCCCTTTCATTTTTTACCTTTCCCTCTTGTCTTCTTCCTTGTGCATGCCTCTGGTCGTCGTGTCGTCGCCGTCGCCGCCGCCGTTCTCCTTCGTTAGACAACGACGCCCCAGGAACGTGACGCCTCCTCACTTCATCGAAACGCAGCTACTCGACTCCACCACCTCAGCAACTCTTCCGGTAAGTTCCTCTTCACCTATATCTTTTCCATTATTATCAATCTTCACCTATGCTGGTGAGATTTCCCATAGTATTACGGGGTTGATTCAATTGCCCCATCTTTCGCATAATGCTCCCTAGGCTTCGTTTGAAATATGTCAACAAGATCACTACCGTTTCCATACTTTACTGTTTAGGGTTAGAAAATATTCCCCTTATTTGAACCATTCATAGATATGTAATTTTGAACGCTTCGGTAGAAACATGTTTGTCCCATACTTAGCAGATGAAACAGAAAATCTTGTCCATCTGTAACCCGCCCCCTTATATGACTGTAATCCACCAGCTTCTCTAAATCGCTTCCCCTTTGTATGGCGACTCGTGGTAGGGCGACTGCTACCTCTTGAGCTTGCGTTGGTTTTTCCTTGAAGAGGAAAGGGTGATGCAGTGAAGTAGATAAGTATTTCCCTCAGTTTGTTAACAACCAAGGTATCCATCCAGTAGGAGGAACAAGCAAGGCCCCAATAGTAGTACCTACACAAATAATCAAACTCTTGCACCCAACGCTATAGAGGGGTTGTCAATCCCTTCAGAGTTATTTGCAAGGACGGGATCTGATAGAGATGGATATAAAAGATTGCGGAAACAAAAGTAAATAAATTGCAGCAAAGTATTTTTGGTATTTTTGGTTTATAGATCTGAAAATATATTATGGAAAATAGACCCGGGGGCCATAGGTTTCACTAGAGGTTTTTTTCATAAAGGAAAATAATACGGTGGGTGAACAAATTACTGTCGAGCAATTGATAAAAAAGCAAATAATTACGAAGATATCTAAGGCAATGATTATGCATATAGGCATCACGTCCGTATCAAGTAGACCGAAACAATTCTGCATCTACTACTATTACTCCACACATCGACCGACTCCTGCGTGCATCTAGAGTATTAAATTCATAAAGAACGTAGTAACGCATTAAGTAAGATGACATGATGTAGGGGGATAAACTCAAGAAATATGATGAAAACCCATCCTTTTTACCCTTGATGGCAACAATACAATACGTGCCTCGCTACCCCTACTGTCACTGGGTGAGGACACCGCAAATTGAACCCAAAACTAAGCACGTCTCCCATTGCAAGAATTTCCCATCTAGTTGGCCAAACCAAACCAATAATTCGAGGAGACTTGCAAAGATATGAAATCATGCATATAAAAATTCAGAAGAGACTTAAATAATATTCATAGATAATCTGAACATAAAATCACAAGTCATCGGATCTCGATAGACACACCGCAAAAGAGTATTACATCGGATAGATCTTCATGAAGATCATGAGTAACATGGTGTTGAAGATCAAACAGAGAGAAGAAGCCATCTAGCTACTAGCTATGGACCCGTAGGTCTGTGGTGAACTACTCACACATCATTGGAGGGGCAATGGAGTTGATGTAGATGCCCTCCGTGATCAATTCCCTCTCTGGCAGATTACTAGAAAAGGCTCCGAGATTGGATCTCTTGGGAACAAAGGCTCCCGACGGTGTAAAAGTATTTTTATGGCTCATTTTGGCGATACGGGAATATTTGGGAATTTATAGGCCAAGAAATAGGGTTAGGAGACCTGCAGGGGGCCCACAAGCCAGGGGCGCGGCCACCCCCCCCCCCCCCCCCCAGGGCGTGCCCTGTAGGCTTGTGGCCTCCCGGCAAGAGCCTTGCCCCCTACTCCAAGTCTCCTGGTGTCTTCTGGTTCAAGAAAAATCTTTTCGGAGATTTTGTTCCATTTGGACTCAGTTTAATATTCCTTATCTGCAATATTCAAAAACATGGAAAAACAGAAACTGACACTAGGCTCTAGACTAATAGTTTAGTCCCAAAAATAATATAAAACAACATATTAATGCATATAAAACATCCAAAACAGATAATATAATGGCATGGAACAATCAAAAATTAAAGATACGTTGGAGATGTATCAAGCATCCCCAAGCTTAATTCTTGCTCGTCCTCGAGTAGGTAAATGATGAAAACAGAATTTTTGATGTGGAATGCTACCTAACATATTTATCCATGTAATATTATCTAATGTGGCATGAATATTCTGATCCATAAGACTCAAAACAAAAGTCTAATATTGACACACAAACAATAATACTTCAAGCATACTAATAAGGTAATGCTTCCTTTCAAAATAACATGGTCTTAGAAAGTTATCCTTACAAAATCATATGGTCTAGCTATGTTCTATCTTCACCACACAAAGTATCTAAATCATGCACAACCCTGGTGAAAATCAAGCAAGTGTTTCACACCTTTTATGTTCTCAAACCTTTTCAACTCTCACGCAATACATGAGCGTGTGCCATGGATGTAGCACTATAGGTGGAATAGAGTGTGGTGGAGGTTGCAAAAAGAAAGGAAGAAGATAGTCTCACATCAACTAGGCATATCAACGGGCTATGGAGATGCGCATCAATAGATATCAATGTGAGTGAGTAGGTATTGCCATGCAACAAATGCACTAGAGCTATAAGTCTATGAAATCTCAAAAAGAAAACTAAGTGGTTGTGCCAAATATGTAATACCACTAGTTATATGAAAGTGACAAAATAGGAGACTCTCTATGAAGAACATCGTGCTACTTTGAAACAAAAGTGTGGAAAAAGATAGTAGCATTGTCCCTTCTCTCTTTCTCTCATTTTTTTCTTTTTTTTTTCTTTTTTTCTCTTTTTTTGAATGGGCTTCGCTGGCCTCTTTTATTTTTTGTAAAGTCCGAAGACTCATTCCAACTTGTCAGGGAATCATAGCTTCCATCATCCTTTTTTCTCACACGGGACAATGCTCTAATAATGCAAATCATCACACTTTTATTTACTTACAACTCGATATCTAGAACAAACTATGACTCTATAAGCAATATGGAAGTGATGGTGTGTGTCATAAAAACGAGGCGGTGGCGTTGCATGGCAATATATCTCGGAATGGCTATGAAAATGCCGTATTAGGTAGGTATGTTGGTTGTTTTGATGAAAATATATGGTGGTTGTTTTGAGGAAGGTGGGTTTAATGTACCGGCGAAGGTTGTGTGGTACTAGAGAGGCTAGCAAAGGTGGAAGGGTGAGAGTGCGTATAATCCATGAACTCAACATTAGTCGTAAAAAAAACTCACATACTTATTATAAAATCCTATTAGTTATCGAAGCAAAGTATTAGATGCATGCTCCTAGGGGAAGGGTTGGTAGGAGTTAACCATCGCGCGATCCCGACCTCCATGCAAAGATTTACAATCATTGAACAAATCATGCTCCGACTTCATCACATAACGGTTCACCATACGTGCATGCTACGGGAATCACAAGCTTTAACACAAGTATTTCTTCTAATCCACAATTACTTACTAGCATGACTCTCATATTACCTTCTTCATATCTCAAAACTATATGCAAGGAATCAAACTTCTCATCATATTCAATGCACTTAATATGGAAGTTTTTATTATATCCCTCTTGGATGCCTATTATATTAGGACTAAATTCATAACTAAACCAATTACCATGTTGTTTAAAGAACTCCCAGAATAATATAAGTGAAGTACGAAAGTTTAATAATTTCTATAAAACAAAACACCGCCGTTCTCTAAAAGATCATGCGATGATCTGCTTATGCAAGCATTTCTGGATCTGCTTATGCAAGCATTTCTGGATCTACTTATGCAAGCATTTCTGGATCATGCGGTGGAAAGTAGACCCGACATTTTTGAGACCGAATGGCATAGTGATATAGCAGAAACACCCGAATCGGGTGATGATGGCCGTTTTTATTTCATCATGCCCGTACATTTGGATCTGGTGGTACCCGGAGTACGCATCCAGGAAGAACAAGCGTTCACATCTGGTAGTAGAATCTACTATATGATCTATGCGAGGTAGAGGAAAGTGGTCTTTCTGGCAGGTCCGATTGTGGTGCTTGAAGTCGATGCACATGCGGAGTGAGTTGTTCTTCTTGGGCACCATGACGACATTCGCGAGCCACTCGGAGTGGTATATCTCGCGAACGAACTCAGCAGCTAGGAGCCGAGCGATCTCCTCACCCATTGCCTCGTGCTTATCGACGAAGGATCGATGCAAGTGCTCCTTGACCGACTTAACCTTGCGATCGGCTCGGAGTCGGTGCTCGGCCAGATCCCTAGGAACACCCGGCATGTTAGACGGCTTCCATGCGAAGATGTCCCGGTTCTTATGGATGAACTGGATGAGATCGACTTCCTATTTATTGTTGAATGACGTGGAGATGTTCATCGCGTAGGCACTCGGATCATGCGAGTGAATGTGGAACTGCTTGGTCTCGCCGGCCAACTGAAAAGCTGCTTCCGTAGCGAGCCGCTTTGACTTGAGCAAGTCGGCGGCATCCATCGTCTTCTTGTATCCATCGAGTTCTACGGCAAGCACCTGCTCGTTGGCGATTTTGGAGCCCTACTGGAGGCTCTCCTCGGCAACCTTTCGATCGCACCGTGATCACATGCTTTAGTCCTCACACCTAAAGTTTAAGATACACGTAACATGGACGAGCAGTGAAATGTGTGTAGGCGGGCCTGCCCAGGGTACCACTTCAAAGGTTAGTTGCTCCTTCTGGAAATTTTTCTCGCCTCCGAACACAACGTTCAGAGTGATTTGGTCGAGTGACTCTGCCTTCTTCCCGAGGATGACCCCGTGGAAATGCATGTTGCTCTTGCTCAATCGGGACATCGAGATGTCCATTGCCTTGAGCATGTCCGCATAGATTATGTTGAGCCTACTGCCACCGTCCATCATGACCTTACACAGTTGGACTCCATTGAGAGCTGGATCAACAACCAGCGTGTGCCTCCGAGGGGTGGCTATGTGGGATGGATGGTCCGACTGGTCGAACATTACACGAGTCTTCACCCAATTGAGGTAGCTGGTGACACTCAGGACTACCATATGGACCTCGTTATTGACGACCTTCAATTGGCTCTTGCTTTCTACGTCGGCAAAGATCATGAGAACTTTTTCGATATTAGGGGTACTCAGATGTATCTTCCCCTTCTTCGTCATTGTCAATTTCCCCTGAGGGCTCTCTTTCCATCTCCCGTCGGAGCAAGCGGCACTCCCGAGTGGTATACTTCGGATATACTATGTTGCCTTCTTCATCCTTCTTGGTATGAATCTCGCAGGGATGATCGAGGACGTCAACTTTAGATTCAAATTTTTTTTCTTTTGGGCCCACTCCTTCTTTTTCTTCTGCTTGGGCTTGCTTTGGCCTGTCCCAGGTACGGCTGCAACCTCTGCCTTGCCCGAGGCTTCGGCCTTCTACTTTTGATTCTTCCCAGCACTGCCCCTCGATTGAGGGGCATCACCGGCTTGGCCCTTGCCGCTACGGAGGTGGTCTTCTTCTTCACCATTGGCATAATTATTAGCGATCTCCATGGCCCAACTAAGGGACACGTCCCGAGCCCGACCTAACTTGAGGATGAGCTCTCGATACCGAGTGCCTACCTTGAAAGCCTGGATGGCTTGGTGCTCGGACACATTCTCCAGGGTGTTGTGCAGAGTGGTCCAGCGCTGAATGTACTCTCGTAGAGTCTCATTGCTTTTTCTGGACACAGTGCTACAACTTTGTCAACCCACCCGGGCGATTGTGCATGCCCTCGAATGTCTTTATGAAAACTCAGGCCAAGTCCTCCCAACAGTATATGCAACTAGCGGGTAGCTGGTTCAACCATGCTCGTGCAGATCCCTCCAACATTAGAAGAAGGTGCTTCATTACGACGAAGTCATCACCGCTGCCAATTTGGCCAGCCACTCGGTAATCATCAAGCCAAGTTTCCGCCTTCGAATCAACGTTAAACTTCCCGATTCTCGTTGCCAACCTGTAGTTGGAGGGTATTTCGGCCTCTCGGATGTACCTACTGAAGCACAGGAGACCAGAAGGTCCCGAGCCACTCATTCGGTCCGTGTTTTCCCTGTTCGTGTCCACCACATTCTGGGTTATGATGGACCTAGCGTTGAGCTGTGGAGGTTGACGATCGTCATCCCCGTAACCCTTGCGCCAAATGGGACTCCGCTCGCAGCCTTCCTCATGGACTCTGCCACCATCATAGGGTCATTGGCCGTACGAACCGCCCCTCGGAGGGGGCGTTTGACTGATGTGGCGGTCATCACGCCGGCGTCCTCGTGCATGCCTCTCAAAGGAGGAGGAGGAGGTCACTAGTTTTTCTTGGCGAGTGTGGGCTAGGAGTCGACTGCATCGTATCCGCCTGGGCAGACTTGCTTTGTATCCGTTGGTGCGATTGTGACACCGTAGAATTCTACTATAGGGCGGTCTTTGGCAGAGTTTGAATCTACCGAATGCCCTCCCCACCTGCTGAATCAGACAGTTGAATTGAGTCAGTGATCCGAGTGGTTGCGGCCAAGTTTAGCATCGGGGTGTTCATCATTGGGATGTCACTCGGATGCAAATTCCAAATTCTTTGGAAACAAGTTTCTATTTATTCGGTTGCAGATACTGGAATCTTTGGAAAACAAGTTCCCATTTAATATGTTTGTAAGAGTCTGTAATAATGGGAGAAAACAAGTTTCAATTTCCAAATTCTATGGATGCAGATACTCATTTCTTTGGCTGCCAACTCCAAATATGGTGGATGTGAATTCCAAATTTAGTGGAGGCAAATTCCTATTTATTCGGATGCATATACAAGATTTTGAGGACAAGTTTCAATTTTTTTAAAGAGTATGTAATAATGGTAAAAATTATGTTTGATGGAAGCATGCATTTGTTGGAAGGAAGGTGTCTGCATTGAACTTAGACGATGCAAAATAAATTTTCATGTTCGACAAATTGAAATAATATACAGTTGATACGGAAGCAAAATTGCTAGCCAATAGAACCAAAATGAATCGATATGCTTCCACTATTAATAAAACATGAATTGCATGACATGCATCCGGTTTGGCACATGCACCGTTACAAATACTGCATATTTTTAAGCATGGAGAAAGCAATCCGGAATAAAATACCGATTGATTTATATGGAAGCAAGCTACATATACTATACTAGAGACCTACGTTGAAAGGACTAGCAATCAACCTACGGAAATCGAGCGCTGGAATCAAGGGTAATCAGCATTAACTAGTTTTAGTTTTGGGTTCACCAAGTGAAAGGTGCCTTGCTTATCCAACGAGTGCATGGGATCAAATCCAACGCCTCGGTGTTGGTCTGGTTGAATGCTAGGCATCAGTAGTCTGATGTCTAACGGTTCTCATGTTTCTATGATTTCTACCGATTAATTTATATGTGTTTTTTTGAAGGTTCATCGGGGAAGGCGAGGCCCTCGACATAAATTGTATTCAAATTTGCCTATAAAGCTTTGCAGCTCGCAAGATAGGTTCAAGCGAACCAGAAGTACATGAGACATAAGAAAAAAAGAGATAAACAAAACACACACGTCAACTACACACATAACAGGGAGAACAAGCAAGAAAAACACAACAAAGAGCACCATAGGAGAAGCCCAACATTGGCTAGCCGGTCCAAACCACGACACTGCACCATCGATGCAATCCAAGGACACCTCGCAAACCAAGACTGCACAACGCCGCGACACAGGACCCGCATCGTGAGGCATAGTCGAAGGCCTCGCAAGACCGAGACGACGCCACGCCACTTGTTTGCCAACGTCATAGATGAAGGCATCGCCAAGACACCAAGCTGTAGCATTGTATCATCGACGGAATCCAATGGCACCTCACAAACCAAGACTGCACAACACCGCGACACCATCTATGTCGGGGATGCGTTCGAACGGAAATGCGAGGCCGAGACAATGCCACAACACCTCTGTGCCAACAAAGTAGCCGCAGGGACCGCCAAGCAGAGACGCACCAGGAGCACTCAAGCATGACACACACCACCGCCGACCCCAGACCGGACGCACCACCATCGACCACCCACATCAGACCAGCCAACCACCATCCCAAACCTTAGGCAAGCAGAGTGGAGCAGCATCTCTCAAGACAGGCGCCACATAGTGCGATAAAATGACGTCAAGGACGCCACCGCTGTCCAATCCAGAAGCGGGAACCAACGCTTACGCCTGGAGAATGAACAAAGTCGTCGCTAAACCAATGCATCACACAACGACACCTATAAGGAGGGATCCGACGCGAGAAGGCGACGCTGCCGCCGGTGCTGACCGAAATCAGAACAGGGCTTTTACCCGAAGAATCACCCATGCCACCCTGTTGCTGCGCCACGTCGCTGCCGAGACTGGAGGCACCGCTGAAAAAGGCAGGTCACTGGCAAGGCCCCGCCACCCCCCGCAGTCACCACCCCGGGGACGTAGATCAGCCGTGCACCTCGCGCGCCAGATCTGTCGAGAGCCCGTGCTGCTGGCTACGCCTATAGGGATTTCCTTGGCAAATAAGAAAAGGATTCCCCCGCGGTCTTGGAGCCTTGCATTTGTGTTACCTTGAAGAGAAAAGGATGATGTAGCACAACGGCGGTAAGTATTTCCCTCAGTTTGAGATCCAAGGTATCAATCCAGTAGGAGGATCGCGTCAAGTCACAAGTACCTGCACAAACACAAAGAGCTTGCACCCAACGCTATGAAGGGGTTGTCAATCCCTTATAGATTGTTTGCAAAGTGAGAACTGAAAGCAAAAAGTAAACAAAGCGAAGTAAAAGTAAAAGCAGAGATGATAATTGTGAATAGACCAGGGGGGCGTAGTGTTCACTAGTGGATTCTCTCATGAAAGCAAGTAGACGGTGGGTGAACGAATTACTGTCGAGCAATTGATAGAACCGTGCAAAGTCATGACATTATCTATGGCAATGATCATACATATAGGCATCACATCCAAAACAAGTAGACCGATACTTTCTGCATCTACTACTATTACTCCACACGTCGACCGCTATCCAGCATGCATCTAGTGTATTGAGTTCATAAGAACAGAGTAACGCCTTAAGAAAGATGACATGATGTAGATGGACAATCTCAAATCTATGATGAAAGCCCATCTTGTTACCCTTGATGGCAACAACGCGATGTGTGCCTTGCTGCCCCTTCTGTCACTGGGAAAGGTCACTGCACGGTATGAACCCAAAACCAAGCACTTCTCCCATTGCAAGAATCATAGATCTAGTTGGCCAAACAAAACCCAAGACTCGAAGAGACTTACAAGGATATCAAATCATGCATATAAGAAATCAGCAAAGACTCAAATATAATTCATAGTTAATTTGATCACAAATCCACAATTCATCGGATCTCGACAAACACACCGCCAAAGAGGATTACATCGGATAGATCTCCATGAAGATCATGGAGAACTTTGTATTGAAGATCCAAGAGAGAGAAGAAGCCATCTAGCTACTAACTACGGACCCGTAGGTCTGAAGTGGACTACTCACGAGTCATTGGAGAGGCAATGATGTTGATGTATAAGCCCTCCAGCTCCAAAGTCCCCTCTGGCAGGGTACCGGGAAGGGTCTCCAGATGAGATCTCGCGGAAACGGAAGCTTGCGGCGGCGGAAAAGTGGTTTCGTGGACGCCCTGATTTTTTCTGGGATTTTAGGGAATATATAGGCGAAAGAGCTAGGGCAGGGGATCTCTAGGGAGGCCACAAGCCTGGTAGCCGCGGGCCCCCCTGGCCGCGGCTACAGGGCTTGTGGGCTCCCTATGGGCCTCATGCCTTGGCCCTCAAGTCCCCCGATCTTCTTCTGTTATGGAAAAATTCATTTCGGGGATTTTATTTCATTTGGACTCCGTTCCAAAATCAGATCTAAAAAGAGTAAAAAAACACAGAAAAAACAGGAACTGGCACTTGGAACTAAATTAATAAGTTAGTCACAAAAAAGATATAAAAGGTATATAAAACATCCAAAGTTGACAAAATAACAGCATGAAACCATCAAAAATTATAGATACGTTTGAGACGTATCAAGCATCCCCAAGCTTAACTCTTGCTCGTCCTCGAGTAGGGAAGTGATAAAGAATGAATTTTTGATGCTTTCATGCTACCTAGCATAGATGTCCTTTGTAACTCCTCTTATGTGACATGAATGTTCAGATCCGTTAGATTCAAAACAATAGTTTGCTATTGACGTGGAGACAATAATACTTCAAGCAAACTAGCAAGGTAATCATGAACTTTCAAAATAACAAGGCCAAAAAAATTATGCCTACAAAATCATATAGTCTGGCTATGCTCTATCATCCTTGCACAACGAATTTAAATCATGCACAACCTCGATATTGGCCAAGTAATTGTTTTCACACCTTTACTTTCTCAAACCTTTTCAACTCCCATGCGATACATGAGCGTGAGCCATGGTTTTAGCACTATAAGTGGAATGGACTGTGGTGGAGGTTGCAAGGCAAAAAAGGAGAAGATGGTCACATTGACTAGGCATATCAATGAGCTATGGAGATGCTCATCAATAGATATCAATGTGAATGAGTAGGAATTTCCATACAAATGATGCACTAGAGCTAAGAGTATGTGAAAGCTCTGAAAGAAAACTAGTGGGTGTGCATCTAACTTGCTTGCTCACGAAGACATAAGGCAATATTGAGGAAGCCCATCATTGGAATATACAAGTCAAGTTATATAATGAAAATTTCCCACTAGCTATATGGTGGTGACAAAACGAGAGACTCTCAATCATGAAGATCATGGTGCTTAATAAGCACAAGTGTGGAAAGATAGTAGCATTCTCCCTTCTTTCTTTTTCTCTCATTTTTTTGGTGGGCTCTTTGGCCTCTTTTTTTGTGGGCATCTTTGGCCTCTTTTTGTAAATGGGCTTCGCTGGCCTCT
Organism: Hordeum vulgare subsp. vulgare; assembly: GCF_904849725.1. NCBI lineage: Eukaryota > Viridiplantae > Streptophyta > Magnoliopsida > Poales > Poaceae > Hordeum > Hordeum vulgare. Next base: position 118,299,508 of record NC_058518.1, on the reverse strand, counting down.
TTTATTTCCTCACATGGTACAATGCTCCATCAATGATGATCATCACACTTACAACTCAAAACTTAGAGCAATGATGACTCTATATGGAATGCCTTCGGTAGTGTACCGTGACAATGATCTAGCATGGCATAGACATCAATGGAAACATCATGCTAGCTATCTTATGATCATGCAATGGCAATGTAGAAGTGGTGGCACATGTCATGGTGGTAGTTGCATGGCAATATATCTCGGAATGGCTTTGAAAAAGCCATAGTAGGTAGGTATGGTGACTGTTTTGAGGGAGGCTAATGGTGGGTTTTATGCATCGGCGAAAGTTGCACGGCACTAAAGAAGATAGTGATGGTGGAAGGTGAAAGTGCATCTAAACCATGGACTCAACATTAGTCATGAAGAACTCATATACTTGTTGCAAAAGTTTTAGTAGTAATCGAAACAAAGCATTCAACGCATACTCCTAGGGGAAGGGTTGGTAGGTATAAACCATCACGCGATACCGACCGCTACACAAAGGATGACAATCAATAAACTAATCATGCTCAGACTTCATCACATAGTGGTTGACCATACATGCATGCTACGGGAATCACTAACTTCAACACAAGTATTTCTAGATCCACAACACCTTACTAGTATAACTTCAATATTGCCACAACCACAACTCAAAACTAATTGAGATGAATCAAACTTCTCTAACTACTGAATGCACATGAAGGTGGAAGTTTTCGTATCCCTTTGGATAACTACCCCTTTTGAGACTACTTTCATAGCATAGATCAACTACCACGCCACGCACTGCCGTGCTCCAAAAGATAGAAGTAAAGCACAAAGAGCAAAATCAACTAGCTCAAAAGATATAAGTGAAACACATGTGAGCTGAATTGCCTAACCAAAGGATAGAAGTGAAGATCGACAAAATCACGGTGAGTGCATGTCTCTCTCTAGGTGTGCAGCAAGGAAGATTGTGACACAACAAAAATAAAAGACTCCTACGATACAAGACGCTCCAAGCAAAACACATAACATGTGGTGAATAAAAATATAGCCCCAAGTAACGTTACCGATGGATTGAAGACGAAAGAGGGGATACCTTCCCGGGGCACTACTAGGAAAAGGGCTATAGATGATATAGACACTAATGGCGCACCACACAAGTAGTGCGCCACTACTATATAGCAGTGGCACACCATGTGCAGGTGTGCCATTAGTGTGATGGACACTAATGGCGCACCACACACTCGGTGCGCCACTACTATATATTTTTGTGCAAAAGTACTAATGGCGCACCGGGGCAGAGTGCGCCATTACTAGTTTAACTAGTAATGGCGCACCACTCACTCAGTGCGCCACTACTTAATTTTTTTTTTTGCAAAACTACTAATGGCGCACCACCAGCTGGTGTGCCATTAGTAACCAGGGTTACTAATGGCGCATTTGTAGGTGGTGCGCCACTACTATAAATTTTTTTTGCAAAACCACTAATGGCGCACCCCGGGGATGCGCCATTGCTATCACCCCCGCTAAAATCCCCATGTCAGTCCCCGCGAGGCCCCTGTGCCCGTATCGACCAAGTCGAGCTCGCTCTCCCCCGTATCCCTCCCCTTCTCTTGCTCTCCCTCCCAGCGGCGGCCGCCTCGTCGGCGGCGAGCCTCGTCGGACGCGCTCCGCGACGGCGTCGGGTACCTGCCCGCGCGGCCCCTGGGTTAGTCTCCTTCCCTTCTCCTCCCCCCTCACTCCCTCTCCCGCTCGTCCCCATGGCCCAAGGGGGGGGGGTGGCAACCTAGGGTTAGGTGCAGAGCTCCCCGTCGTGCCGACGCCGTTCCCGCGTGCTCGTGCGCTGCTGCCGCCGCCCCGTCACGCGCCCGCTGCTTCTCGAGGACAGCCTAGCTGAATCGTACTGCTGACTTTTACTGAAGGAGCAGTTGGCCCGTCGGTGGCGTCGCCGGAGCTCATCAGGTCCGTGACCGAGCACCAGCAGCAGCTCGCCCAGGCGCTCGTCGACAAGGCCAAGGCCATTTGCACCGACCACGGGGTATGTGATTCGCTCTCTCGCGCGCCTAATTTCTTCCCCGATCCGGTCAATGGGCGCGGCGATGGCTGTGAGAATTACTACTAATTTTGGGGTGGAACTGGATCTTGGTTCAGGGGATTAATTCGTCGGGTATTTTGTGTGTAGGTTGATGCAGAGACCGTCATCGAGGTGGGTGATCCCAAGGAAACCATATGTCAAGCTGCAGACAAGTTGAATGTTGATCTGCTCATCCTGGGCAGCCACAGCCGTGGACCTATACGGAGGTACCGATCATAATCCTTTTCTGCTCATCCGGATTTCATTTTGAGTTCTGGACATGTGTTACTCCCTTGCGCTCTGTTCTAAATCAATTACCAAATTCCTGTCAATGCTAATTGCGATGTTGTTCTTATTATTTGCTCGCAATGTGACTAACGCCTGAATTGGAGATGGATAAATATGTTTTTTCAAGAGCTACCATTTATTTAGATAAATAGGTAGCTGTCAGATACAAAGTGCTGATTAGTGCGGGCGTGTGATGGGGCGGCGGCGGCAGCGCACAAGCACGCGGGTGACAAGTGAGGTAGCTACGTGCGACGATGAACGACGTGGACAACACGATGCGTTGGCTGCCCGGCACGGACGTCTTGGCCACAACATCCAGATGACAGTACTGGCTCATCGTCATGGACAAGCCCGGCGGCGAGGGCGCCTCCAAGCACCAGATGATTGACTGCTACATACAGACCCTCGCCAAGGTCCTCGGAAGGTACTCCCCACCCGCCGTGCACCCCTGATACGTCCATTTTTCATCATGCTTTCATGTTGATATTTATTGCTTTTTGGGCTGTTATATTACTTGTGGTACCATATTTATGCCTTTTCTCTCGTATTTTGCAAGGTTTATTTGAAGAGGGAGAATTCACGCAGCCGGAATTCTGGACTGGAATAGGAGCAAATCCTAGTCCACTATTCTGCACATCTCCAAATGCCTTGAAAATTTACGTGGAATTTTTTGGGAATATATAAAAAATACTAGGCGAAAGAACTACCGGAGGGGGGCCACCAGGGCTCCACAAGCTTGCCCACCGCCACCACCACCCCTGGTGGTGCAGGGCAGGCTTGTGGGCTGCCTGACGGCCCACTAGCCCCCCTCATTTTCTATATGAAGCGTTTTGGTCTGGAAAATATCCATAGGGAGGTTTTTCGTGGTTTCGCCGCCGCCACAAGGCGGAACTTCAGCAGATCCAATCTAGAGCTCCGGCAGGACGATCCTGTCAGGGAAACTTCCCTCTCAGAGGGGGAAATCGTCGCCATTGTCATCACCAACACTCCTCTCGTAGGAGGGGAGGCATCTTCATGAACATCTTCATCAGCACCATCTCCTCTCCAATCCCTAGTTCATCTCTTGTAACCAATCTTCGTCTCGCAATTCCGATTGGTACTTGTAAGGTTGCTAGTAGTGTTGATTACTCTTTGTAGTTGATGCTAGTTGGATTACTTGGTGGAAGATTTTATGTTCAGATCCTTGATGCTATTAATTACACCTATGATCATGATTATGATTGTGTTTTGTGAGTAGTTACTTTTGTTCCTGAGGACATGGGATAACTCATGCTGATAATAGTCATGTGAATTTCATATTCGTTCGGTATTTTGATATGTTGTATGTTGTTTTTCCTCTAGTGGTGTTATGTGAACGTCGACTACATAAAATTTCACCATATTTGGGCCTAGAGGAAGGCATTGGGAAGTAGTAAGTAGATGATGGGTTGCTGGAGTGACAGAAGCTTAAACCTCAGTCTATGCGTTGCTTCGTGAGGGGCTCATTTGGATCCACTAGTTTAATGTTATGGTTAGACTTTGTCTTAATTCTTATTTTGTAGTTGCGGAAGCTTGCGAGAGAGGTTAATCATAAGTGGGGTGCTTGTTCAAGTAAGGGAAGTACCCAAGCGCCAGTCCACCCACATATCAAACTATCAAAGTAACGAACGCGAATCATATGAACATGATGAAACTAGCATGACAGAAATTCATGTGTGTCCTCGGGAGCGTTTTTCCTCCTATAAGACTTCGTCCAGGCTTGTCCCTTGCTACAAAAGGGATTGGGCCACTTGCTGTACCGTTGCTACTACTTGTTACTTGTTACTCTTTGCTTGCTACGTTTCACCTCGCTGCACAATCACTTGTTACCGCTACTTTCAGTGCTTGCAGTTATTACTTTTCTGAAATCCGTTTATCAGAGCCTTCTGCTCCTCGTTGGGTTCGACACTCTTACTTATCGAAAGGACTACAATTGATCCCCTATACTTGTGGGTCATCAAGACTCTTTTCTGGCGCCGTTGCCGAGGAGTGAAGTGCCTTTGGTAAGTGGAAATTGGTAAGGAAACATTTATATACTGTGCTGAAATTTATTGTCACTTGTCACTATGGAAACTATTTCTTTGAGGAGTTTGTTCGGGGTATATTCACCACGAACGGAAGCATGAGGAGTTGCTCCTCAACCTGAGGTACCTACTGAAAATATCTTTTATGAAATTCCTTCGGGTATGCTTGAGAAACTGCTAGCTAATCCTTTCACAGGAGATGGATCTTTACATCCAGACTTGCATCAAATCTATGTAGATGAAGTTTGTGGTTTATTTAAGCTTGCAGGTTTACCCGAGGATGATGTAATGAAGAAAGTCTTTCCTTTATCTTTGAAGGATAAGGCGTTGACGTGGTATAGGCTATGTGATGATACTGGATCATGGGGCTACAATCGGTTTAAATTGGAATTTCATCAAAAGTTCTATCCTATGCATTTAGTACATCGTGATCGGAACTTTATTCATAACTTTTGGCCTCGTGACAGGGAAAGCATAGCTCAATCTTGGGGGAGGCTTAAATCTATGCTATATTCATGCCCCAATCATGAGCTCTCGAGAGAAATCATCACTCAAAACTTTTATGCTCGGCTTTCTCATGAAGATAGTACCATGCTTGACACTTCTTGTGCCGGTTCTTTTATGATGAAGGATGTTGATCACAAGTGGAATTTATTGGAGAGAATCAAACGCAACTCTGAAGATTGGGAGCTGGAGGAAGGTAAGGAGTCAGGTATGAATTTCCAGTTTGATTGCGTTAAATCTTTTGTTGAGACAAACACTTCTAGAGATTTTAGCGGTAAGTATGGACTTGACTCTGAGATAGTAGCTTCTCTATGTGAATCTTTTGCTGCTCATGTTGATCTTCCAAAGAGAAGTGGTTTTAATATCATCCTTGTGTAGAAAGCAACATAGCCAAAACAAATCTAGTTGAGGAGAAAGTCATTGCTTTTAGTGATCCTGTTGTTCCTTGTGCTTACACTGAGAAACCACCATACCGTGCTAGGATAAAGGATTATTCTAAAGCTCCAACTGTGATACGTAGGGGTTACATTAGATCACTTGCACCCCTTGAGGAGATTAGAGTTGAACCTAGTGTTGCTATTATCAAAGATCTCTTAGCCGAAGACATAGATGGGCATGTTATCAAATTCTGTGAGGACTCCGCTAGAATTGCTAAACCTCACGCGAAAGACAAACACATACCTGTAGTTTGCCTGCCCGTTGTTTCTGTTAAGATAGGAGATCACTGTTACCATGGTTTATGTGATATGGGAGCTAGTGTTAGTGCAATACCCCGTTCTCTATATGATGAAATCAAAGATGAGATTGCACCTGCTGAGTTAGAACCCATTGATGTTACTATTACGCTAGCTAATAGAGACACTATCTGCACTCTGGGAATTGTGAGAGACGTAGAAGTCCTGTGTGGTAAGACGAAGTAACCTACTGATTTCCTCGTCCTTGGTACTGCACAAGATAGCTTTTGTCCCATCATATTTGGTAGACCCTTTCTCAACACTGTCAATGCTCACATTGATTGCATTAAGTAGACTGTCACAGTAACTTTCGAGGGTGTGTCTCATGAATTTAACTTCTCCAAGTTTGGGAGACAATCCCATGAAAGAGAGTCGTCTGGTAGAGATGAAATTATAGCTCTTGCCTCTATTTTCGTACCTCCTACGGATCCTTTAGAGCAATATCTGCTTGAGCATGAAAATGATATGCATATGGAGGAGAGAGATGAGATAGATAAAATTGTCTTAGAACAATATCCTATTCTCAAGAATAATCTTCCTGTTGAACTGCTTGGGGATCCTCCCCCACCAAAGGGTGATCCTGTGTTCGAGCTTAAACAGTTGCGTGATACTCTTAAGTATGCCTATCTTGATGAGAAGGAGATATATCCTGTCATTATTAGTGCTCTCCTCTCAGAGCGCGAAGAGAAGAAGTTACTAAAAACTCTGAGGAAGCACCGCGCTGCTATTGGATATACTCTTGATGATATTAAGGGTATTAGTCCTACTCTATGTCAGCACAAGATTAAAACCGATCCTGGCTTTAAACCAGTTCCGGATCATCAAAGGAGATTAAATCCTAAGATGAAAGAGGTCGTTAGAAAAGAAATATTAAAGCTTCTGGAAGCAGGAATCAGTTATCTTGTTGCTCATAGTGATTGGGTAAGTCCAGTACATTCTGTACCTAAGGGAGGTATCACCGTCGTTCCTAATGATAAGGATGAACTAATCCCACAAAGGATTATTACCGGCTATAGAATGGTGATAGACTTCCTGAAACTGAACAAGGCAACCAGGAAAGATCATTATCCTTTGCTATTTATCGACCAAATGCTAGAAAGGCTATCAAAGCACACACACTTCTGCTTTCTAGACGGTTATTCAGGTTTCTCGCAGATACCTGTTGCACAATCTGATCAAGAGAAAACCACTTTCACCTTCCCTTTCGGTACCTTTGCCTATAGACGTATGCCTTTTGGCTTATGTAATGCACCTGTCACCTTCCAAAGATGTATGATGGCTATATTCTCTAACTTTTGTGAAAAGATTGTTGAGCTTTTCATGGATGACTTTTCCATTTACGGGTCTTCCTTTGATGATTGCCTCAGCAACCTTGATTGAGTCTTACAGAGATGCGAAGAAACCAACCTCGTCTTGAATTGGGAGAAGTGCCACTTTATGGTTAATGAAGGTATCGTCTTAGGACACAAAATTTCTGAGAGAGGCATTGAAGTTGATAAGGCTAAGGTTGATGCAATTGAGAAAATGCCTTGCCCCACAAATATCAGAGGTATACGAAGTTTCCTAGGTCATGCTGGTTTCTATAGAAAGTTGATTAAAGACTTCTCTAAGATTTCTAGGACTCTTACCAACCTCTTGCAGAAGGATGTTCCTTTTGTTTTTGATGAGGATTGTGAGGAAGCCTTTGAAATACTTAATAAGGCTTTGATAACTGCACCTATTGTTCAACCACCTTACTGGAACTTGCCCTTTGAAATCATGTGTGACGTAGTGATTATGCTGTTGGTGTTGTCCTAGGACAAAGAGTTGACAAGAAGTTGAATGTCATTCACTATGCTAGTAAAACTCTAGACAGTGCCCAAAGAAACTATGCCACTACGGAAAAGGAATTTTTAGCAGTCTTGTTTGCATGCGAAAAGTTCAGATCTTATATACTTGATTCCAAAGTCACTATTCACTCTGATCATGCTGCTATTAAGTACCTCATGGAGAAGAAGGACGCTAAGCCTAGGCTGATCAGATGGGTTCTCCTGCTACAGGAATTTGATTTGCACGTCGTTGACCGAAAGGGTGTTGATAACCCTGTAGCAGATAACTTGTCTAGGCTAGAGAATGTCCTTGATGACCCACTACCTATTGATGACAACTTTCCTGATGAGCAATTAAATGTCATCCGCACTCCACATAGTGCACCGTGGTATGCCGATTATGCAAACTATATCATAGCCAAATACATACCACCCAGTTTCACCTATCAGCAAAATAAGAAATTCTTCTTTGATTTGAGACACTACTTTTGGGATGATCCTCGCCTTTATAAGGAAGGAGTAGATGGTGTTATTAGACGTTGTGTGCCTGAATATGAACAGGGACAGATCCTGCAAAAGTGTCATTCCGAAGCCTACGGAGGACACCATGCTGGAGATAGAACTACCCATAAGGTATTGCAATCAGGTTTCTATTGGTCCACTCTCTTCAAGGATGCTCGTAAGTTTGTCTTGTCTTGAGACGAATGCCAAAGGATAGGGAACATTAGTAAGCGTCAGGAAATGCCTATGAACTATTCACTTGTCATTGAACCATTTGATGTCTGGGGCTTTGATTATATGGGACCCTTCCCGAGCTCCAATGGATAGTTGCTGTGGATTACGTTACTAAGTGGGTAGAAGCTATCCCCACTAAAAATGCTGATCGCCACACCTCTATTAAGTTGCTTAAAGAAGTCATATTCCCAAGATTTGGAGTCCCTAGATACTTGATGACTGATGGCGGTTCACATTTCATTCATGGCGTTTTCCGCAAGATGCTAGCTAAGTATGATGTCAACCATAGAGTTGCATCTCCTTATCATCCTCAGTCTAGTGGTCAAGTTGAGTTGAGTAATAGGGAGATCAATTTGATCTTACAAAAGACCGTCAGTAGATCTCGAAAGAACTGGTCTAGCAAACTTGACGATGCACTATGGGCTTATAGGACTGCTTATAAGAATCCCATGGGCATCTCACCGTATAAAATGGTTTATGGTAAGGCCTGTCATTTACCTCTTGAGGTGGAACACAAATCTTATTGGGCAATCAAAGAGCTCAACTTTGATTTCAAACTTGCCGGTGAGAAGCGGTTGTTTGATATCAGCTCGTTAGATGAATGGAGAGCCCACGCATACGAGAATGCTAGGTTGTTCAAGGAAAATATTAAGAGATGGCACGACAAACGAATACAGAAACGAGAGTTCAATGTAGGTGATTATGTCTTGTTATACAATTCTCGTTTGAGATTCTTTGAAGGCAAGCTTCTCTCTAAATGGGAAGGTCCCTATGTTGTCGAGGAAGTATATCGTTCTGGTGCCATCAAAATCAATAACACGGAAGGAAACTTTCCTAGAGTGGTAAATGGGCAAAGAATCAAGCATTACATCTCTGGTACTCCCATAAATGTTGAGACCAATATCATCAATGTCATAACTCCAGAGGAGTACATAAGGGATGTTTATCAGCCTGTTTCAGACCTTGAAAACGAAGGTGTATCTGTTTCGGCAAAAAATTGGACTCCGATACTTTTCCAATAGGAAATTTCTTCCGTTTTGGAATTTTTGGAAAATTAGAAAAATAAAAAGTAGTCCGGAGAGCGAACGAGGCAGCCACAAGCCCTGCCACCGCCCCTACCCCCTGGTGGCGGAGGGCAAGATTGTGGGCACCTCGTGTGCCTCCCGGACTCCATTTTCTTGCGGAGGACTCCTTCTGGCCTAGAAAAAAATCAATATATAGTCGCCCGAAGGTTTTGATCTCCGTATTGCATAGTTTTCCTCTGTTTTCGTTTCAAGCCTGTTTCTGTGACAGATCTAGATCATCATGACTTCCCCAAATGCTCCTAAGGACAAGATCTTCGAGAAGGTCATCAATCCCTACCTCACGGAAGTGCTGAAACACCCTCAATCAATCAAGATGAGCGAGGGGATCTTGCACATTCGTGATGTTGAGGGGCCTAAGAAGACCGGAAGCATGGAGACGAGGCTCGAAGCAATGGAGCAACAAGTCTTCAAGTGCCAAGGGATGGTGGAGCGTGGACTCAACGCCAACCACACGATGATCACGGAGTTCACTAGAAATCACAAGATGGATGCCATTGATATTGGGAACACCTCTCCAGGATCTACGATAGGGTTGACCAACTTCAGGGCCAGATCTATGACCTGCAGAATCAAAACTGTGAGTATGAGTAAAAATTTAAATCAATAAGGTTGGCTGCAGATTTGAGGATTCCGACGACTCGTTCATCCTCCCATGATGGAGCACCTATGCCTTGGAAGACGGAGGATCAGACTACTCCGACAACAACACCACCACCACCAAAGGAAGACAACTAAGCATTGGTATGGGCAATCCCCTTGGCTTCTGCCAAGCTTGGGGGAGTTGCCCTGGTATCGTATCACCTTTATATCTTTTTCTTTTACCTTTGTTTTAGTTCTTCCTTTTCAGTTTTTATTTCTTCTCTTAGAGGAATACGTCTTTAGTTTTTAGTTTGAGTCTTTTGCTTTTGTCTCTCCCCCGATGTATTCGAGCTTACGAGCTATATAATAAAGAGTTTCTTAGTCAAGGGCTTTGCTTTGTGCCACGATCAAAAGTATGAAAAGAAAGATAGCATGAAAGATCATGAGACGATCTTATGGAAAGTGATAACTTCACTTATGACAAGTATGATGATTGAAACTTGTTGAGAATAAATCAACATAGACCCCAGTCATTGTTGCAATTAATAAGTAATAAGGAAATAGAGGTTCACATATAAATATATCATCTTAGACACTTTTTACAATTGTGAGCACTCACCAAACTATTACATGCCTAGGAGTAGACGTTGGACAAGGAAGACAACATAATGAATTGTGTTTGCTTGGTTCCAAACAATGTTATATGATTAGAGATCCCTTAGCATGTGACGATTGCTTCCACCTCATATTAGCCAAAACTCCCGCACCAAGTAGAGATACTACTTGTACATCCATAAACCTCCAACCAGTTTTGCCATGAGAGTCCACCATACCTACCTATGGATTGAATAAGATCCTTCAAGTAAGTTGTCATCGGTGCAAGCAAAAAAATTGCTCTCTAATATGTATGATCTATTAGTGTGTGGAAAATAAGCTTTGTACGAACCTGTGATGAGGAAGACATAAAAGTGACAGACTGCATAATAAAGTTCTTTATCACAGGAGGCAATATAAAGTGACGTTCCTCCGCACTAAGAGGACACGCATTCAAACCTCAAAAGCGCATGACAACCTCTGCTTCCCTCTGTGAAGGGCCTATCTTGTACCTTTACTTTTTGCCCTTGTAAGAGTCATGGTGATCATCACCAATTCCCTATTTTTGCCTTTGTCTTGGCTACCGTCACATGTTTGGGAAAGATCTATATTCATATATCAACTTGGAATTGAGTACTCATGCTTTATTGTTGTTGACTTTACCCTTGAGGTAAATGGTTGGGAGGCAAAACTATAAGCCCCTATCTTCCTCTGTGTCCAGCTGAAACTTTGACACCATGAGTACCACGTGAGTTGTAACAATTGTGGAAAACAAAAGAGATGATTGAGTATGTGGGTTTGCCTTACAAGCTCTTATTTGACTCTTTCTGATGTTGTGATAAATTGCAATTGCTTCAATGACTATGGACTATTGTTGGTCACTTCTCGGTAAGGTTTTTTGCTTCATGCTTTGCATTGTGAAGGAATTATTTCTTTCCCATAAGAATCTTTATGATGTCTTGCTATCCTATGTGTGATCATGATGCCCTCATGCCCGTATTATGTTGTATCGACACCTTCGTCCCTCAACATGTGGACATGTTTATGGAACTTGGTTTTCGCTTGAGGACAAGCGAGGTCTAAGCTTGGGGGAGTTGATACGTCCATTTTGCATCATGCTTTCATGTTGATATTTATTGCTTTTTGGGCTGTTATATTACTTGTGGTACCATATTTATGCTTTTTCTCTCTTATTTTGCAAGGTTTATTTGAATAGGGAGAATTCAGGCAGCTGGAATTTTGGACTGGAAAAGGAGCAAATCCTAGTCCACTATTCTGGACATCTCCAAATGCCCTGAAAATTTACGTGGAATTTTTTGGGAATATATAAAAAATACTGGGTGAAAGAACTACCGGAGGGGGGCCACCAGGGCTCCACAAGCTTGCCCACCGCCACCACCACCCCTGGTGGCGCAGGGCAGGCTTGTAGGCTGCCTGACGGCCCACTAGCCCCCCTCTTTTGCTATACGAAGCGTTTTGGTCTGGAAAAAAATCAATAGGGAGCTTTTTCATGGTTTTGCCGCTGCCACGAGGCGGAACTTGAACAGATCCAATCTAGAGCGCCGACAGGACATCCTGCCGGGGAAACTTCCCTCCCGGAGGGGGAAATCGTCGCCGTCGTCATCACCAACACTCCTCTTGTCGGAGGGGAGGCATCTTCATCAACATCTTCATCAGCACCATCTCCTCTCCAATCCCTAGTTCATCTCTTGTAACCAATCTTCGTCTCGCAACTCCGATTGGTACTTGTAAGGTTGCTAGTAGTGTTGATTACTCTTTGTAGTTGATGCTAGTTGGATTACTTGGTGGAAGAGTTTATGTTCAGATCCTTGATGCTATGATTATGATTATGTTTTGTGATCATGATTATGATTATGTTTTGTGAGTAGTTACTTTTGTTCCTGAGGACATGGGATAAGTCATATTAATAATAGTCATGTGAATTTGATATTCGTTCGGTATTTTGATATGATGTATGTTGTTTTTCCTCTAGTGGTGTTATGTGAACGTCGACTACATAACACTTCACCATATTTTGGCCTAGAGGAAGGCATTGGGAAGTTGTAAATAGATGATGGGTTGCTGGAGTGACAGAAGCTTAACCCCCAGTCTATGCGTTACTTCGTGAGGGGCTGATTTGGATCCACTAGTTTAATGCTATGGTTAGTCTTTGTCTTAATTCTTCTTTTGTAGTTGCAGATGCTTGCGAGACAGGTTAATCATAAGTGGGATGCTTGTACAAGTAAGGGCAGTACCCAAGCGCCCGTCCACCCACATATCAAACTATCAAAGTAACGAACGCGAATCATATGAACATGATGAAACTAGCATGACAGAAATTCCCGTGTGTCCTCGGGAGCGTTTTTCCTCCTATAAGACTTTGTTCAGGCTTGTCCCTTGCTACAAAAGGGATTGGTCCACTTGCTGCACCATTGCTACTACTTGTTACTTGTTACTCTTTGCTTGCTATGTTTCACCTCGCTACACAATCACTTGTTACCGCTACTTTCAATGCTTGCAGTTATTACCTTGCTGAAATCCATTTATCAGAGCCTTCTGCTCCTCGTTGGGTTCGACACTCTTACTTATCGAAGGGACTATGATTGATCCCCTATACTTGTGGGTCATCAACCCCTCACCGCTGCCTGCCTGCTGCTGCTGTTGCATCTAATCATGAACGATGCTTCCATGACAGCGCCGATCGGCCAGTCTCCGATGTAGTGATACTGTCTTAGACAAGATGTACTGAAACTGCTTGCCTCTGTTTGCTTATTACCAGTGTCCATTTTTGGCGCAATCCCTGGTCCATGTATCTTGTGGACATGTCTGCCTGTTGTCAAGTGCGCGGTTTCAGCAAACTTGTGTCTTGTTTGGGTTGGACGACTAGTTCCGCGGTAGTTTCTGTCGAGTATTGTTTGTGTAAGCGTGATAAGCCGATATTGTTCCATCTTTGCATTCTGCGGCAGCGAGGAGGAGGCCAAGAAGTATATTTACAACATCTCGTGTGAGCGCTACTTTGGGTTTGGGTGTGAGATTGACGAAGAGACATCCAACAAGCTTGAAGGTTCGTCTACTCTAACTTGTCTTGTTTCTCCTTCTGGTAGGGTGTGTGTGTGTCTAAATAAATCTGTTGGTTTGTGCTGCAGGTATTCCTCGTGTTCTTTTTGTGCTCCCTGATTCCTATGTTGACCCTGAACACAAGGACTATGGAGGTAATTCTGCACATGTTATACATATCCCGCAACCATCTTTTGTTGCCTTTTTGTTTAAACAATGCCATGTTAAGTTAAAAACTTCATGTCGATGATAAGCCATTTGTGGAAGGGAGTTAGTCTATAACATTCTCTGTGGGATTAGAGCTGCTCAAGTCGACAAGCATTTCAGATTTTTCAAGGTTACAGACTTGCAGTACAGAAGTACATCTTGTTTTTTTTTCAACCAACAAGAGATGTGTTGTCCATTAGCATTTAAATAATTCCATCTTGGTTATATGATGCGGCATTATGGGCGGTATCATTGATTTAATTGCTAATAAACTTGTAGATGGTCATGCACGTGAGTAGATTTCTTTTATCATGAAACATACATCATCTTTCAGTACAACCCATGGTGCTCTAATGTGTTTCTGCTGAGCAATGGTTTCTTTCTTCCTTTCTTTCTTTCAAATCCAATCAGACCTACCTACCTAACCCTAAGGGAATTGCATCTATTCCTGCTTGCAGGCGTCGACTTCAAGGTCAAGATGGTTAACATTGCCGGCAAGAAGCTCAAGCTCGCCGTCTGGGACACTGGTGCATCCCCTCTCTTTCTCTTTTTCACCCTGCAATTCTTTCTTTCTTTCTTTCTTTGGTTATTAATATTAATTTCTCCTTGCCCTCGGCTGGGATTCAACCGTCCTAGATTGACAACGCCATGTTTTTTCATCTTTCCTGAACCGCCACATATTCTGTTGGATATTCAACATATCTGAAGCATCTATTACATATTATATTGCTCATGGTCAAAGATGATTGTGTTACCTGCAGCTTCCAAATCCACCAGGCCAAGTATTGCTACCGTTGTTATCTGCCAAGCGAAGTTATTTTGAACTCCTCGGTACATAGCTGCCAGGGTTATGAAATCCAACCATGTACTCAATTCCGATTCCTTCACTTATTTTGCAACATACCTGTATTGCGATGATTGTGATGTTCCTAATGGCTCCAGTGTTTGTTCATTTTGGAGAAGAGGCTTCAATGTCTATTGTGATAGTTCACAACACTTATCACCAAAAGTAGGTCGACAACATTCTGTCTTGAACCACACATATATATATACTATTCAATTTGAGATCCAAATATCTCCGAAGAAAAATGTCTATTGTCTGAATACTTCATGTATCGCTGCCACTGTCATCAGCTTAGCTTCCAGATTTTTCTGTCGTTCTTTGAATTATTGAAGCTTTACCTGATAGACATGGTTTCCCATAGAAAAAGATGATCACACTGGACATATTTCGAATATATTTATACAGACACACCTTGTACAAAACCGCTTGCTTAATCCTATACAAACCATATCCCGAACCCGCAGCAAGCTGCAGTCATGAGTTATGACATGCTGCTATTCAGCCTCACTATCCTGCCAGACCAAGGTTGAAAGGTTCCAGAACTTGCATCCATGATCCATATCGTCCCTAACTAGGACTTGTTGTCCATGCGAAAAATCACTGACCCTACATGATCAAGTTGACAATGGAAAAGTGTAAGAGAAGGCAGTAGAGCATCACTTAGTTACCGACGGACGACTAATTCTTCATGCATGGTGCTTGGTGTAGGAGGCATTGTTAATTGCCTAGTGTTGGCAGCGAGACAGTGAGAGCTGCAACTCCGACAACCTTGAGGGGCAACTCCGATTTCGTCTGGCTTAACCATCGTACACAGGAAAGGTTTAGGACCTTGACCAGCTCTTACTACAGAGGGGCACAAGGGATCATCATGGGTAATTCTTTCTCTTCACACTTCTGTTTGCACTGTTGAAGGCCGTGTCATACTCCTTTCTTCTCATTGTCCTACATTGCTGGAACTTGATGCCACATCAACTAGGCTAGTCTTGACAATAAACTATTCTGTCAATTTCCTTACATTGATGAACTACACATCACCTTAGATGGTTGAGTTTTCAGTTATACATACATGATTAAGTAGGTCAGCTTGACTTTCCTGAAAGAAAATCACTGCATCTATAGTGTTACCTTTTCAGGCTTTTTTATTTTTTTAAAACTGCCGAGCCTACTGTATCATTATCATAGAACATACAACTGTCGACCCTACTTCATCATAGAAAAGTACAACTCTCTTTCTGGCTTTGGTTAACTTATTAGGAGTCATTCACTACACAGGGCACCAAAGCCTTTTTTCTGTTTCTTTCACTGGTGTGTTTCTTGTTGGGTTATATCTAATGCGCTGTCTAATTTTGAGAGATGCCACTTAATGAATGCCTCGTCTGTTTTCCAGTGTACGATGTTACTCGCCGAGACACGTTCACAAATCTGTCTAACATATGGGCCAAGGAAATTGACCTGTATTCGACCAACCAGGACTGCATAAAGATGCTTGTAGGAAACAAAGTGGACAAGGCTCTTAATCTGTTCCAGCTTACTAGTTTGCTGAGGAGCAAGAACATATATTTGATATGCATAGTCTTCTCTCTCTCACTCTCTGCATATTAGTACTTATGTTCTTCATATACGTGCATGATGGCCGCCTGCTACCCTGCTTAAATTGGACAGAAATATATGTTTTGCATATGTGAGGCCAGGTTGGTTGGGCGTTTCCTGAATCCTGATGTTTTCGACGGATACTGGATCTTTTCTTTTCAGCAGTTGTGTCTCTTGTAGCACCATACTCCTGAATCAGTCCGTGTGTAGCTATAATGTCGCTGCATGTTTCCTTTCCTGTGCAAACTTTTTTTGGTTGACCTGAGGATCCTTTTAAATTGCAATCTTTCTCCTGCTGATTGATTGACTCGAGTGACCCATAAAAAAATTACTTTTGTAATTGCAGACAAGTTAAGCTACACCTGGAACAGAAGATTGGGAGCTCCTTCCTGTGGTAGTCCCCCCCTCCATCCCCACCCCCCCCCCCCCCCCCCCGCCGCCCCCGACGGCCTGTAGATCCTAGACGGCCCAGGCATGCCTCTTCCCCTTCCTGCCATGTACATAGCTTACTTGTTATGTTGTCGCGATTAGTTAAATTTCTATGAACATCGCCATTCTATTTGAGCGTATTGGTTGGTGATTAGTCAAAAAAGGCATAAATTGGAGAAGAAAAATTGTAGCTTTATTCTACTATAAAAAATCCAGGGGGCTCCTAATCTACACTAGCTTACTCATTGGCTCAGGAACATGAACATATACTGCTATGCTTTATATGCCTATTTTTTTTTAAGTTTTCTTTAACTTTTGCATAGTCTTTTGTTACCAAGTAGAACAATCAGGACATACATAACCCCTCTCTCTCTCTCTCTCACACACACACACACACACACACTCACAATCAGGACATACATAACGGCTGGTAATCAGGCCGTTGGCGATTTATTGTTTGGATGTGTGGTGGCGGTCTTGTGTTATTGTGACTGGTCATCATCTTGCTTGAGGATGTGATTGCAATTCTGTGTTGGGCTCCTTTTTGCAGTGCATGCACCATTTATTTGTGCAATCCATATTCTGATGTCTACACCCCATTGCATTTCCGTCCACAAGGCTTGTCTTGTTGTCCCTATGATCCGGTGTCGACAAACCCTAAATTATAAAACCTTGACTTTTAGGGTGCCTCGGTGTCGATAAAAACCTAAATGATGAAAGTTTAGGCTTTTAGGGTGCCTCGGCGTCGACAAACCCTAAATGATAAAAGCTTAGCTTTTAGGATGCCTCGGTGTCGACAAACCCTAAATGATGAGACCATGATCTTGTTCCTTGAGAATAACCAACTTTTTGACCAAACTTTTTTCCTATTTAGAGCGAAACATGGCCCGCAACGATGAGGTCGGCGGTTCGGGCAAGGCATTCTGGGAGCTGTCCCAGGAGATGGAGGAACAACCTCACCGCTATGAGGACGTCGCGGAAGACACCGATCCCGACTACACAACCCCTAGTGACGTCGGGGATGACACCACTGATGGTGCCGCCGATGATTCCACCACTGATGATGGCAGCGCACGCACATATGGTAGTGATGCCCGCAGCTCTCTTCTATGTGATGGTAGTTTAGATGATCGATATCGACTTGTAATGTGAAGACAAACTCGCTACTTGCGGTCTCGAGACTTGTAATGTTCTAATTTTGTTCGGTATTTTAAATTCGGAGACTAATATGATGAATTGTATTCAGAGACTAATCTTCTATTGTATTTGATAAATCTGCTATTTATATGTTGTGCTCTCTATATTCTGTGCAGTAATATGTTTTGTAGCCTCTGCAAATATCAGAAAAGAAAAAAAAAGTAATACCTAATATTCATACTAGTGGCACACCACTCAGCATTTTAGTGGCGCACTGCAAAAAGCACACTAGTGGCGCATCGTCAACTAGTGCGCCATTATTAAGCCAGATACTAATGGCACACCATGAGCTATACTAATGGCACACTGGGAGGCATACTAATGGCACACCATGAGCTATACTAATGGCACACTTCCTCGTGCGCCATTAGTATACCAGATACTAATGGCGCACCATGAGCTATACTAATGGCGCACTGCCTGGTGCGCCATTAGTATACCAGATACTGTAAGTGCATCTAGTGCCCCTTAGTGATTTTGGTGGTTTGAAGACTTATAGGTTAAGTATCTGATGTGTTCATGAGTGTACACAGGATCTATAAGTCACTGAGGAGTTTGAAATATTTGATGAATATCGACCCCTAAAAATGTATATCTTCGGTTGAAGAAATTGGTCTGAGGCTGAAGAATTGAATCGCGAAGAATCTGCGATGAAATTGATATTCCTCATGAAGATATTGAAATTGAGGAATTTAGTGTGTCTTGAAGAAAATCATTCTGAAGAATTTGAAGCATGAAGATTTACTCTTTCTGTTTTGTTTTCTTCACACTTGAGTAATAGGAACACCGTACTGTTAAAGGGGGTCGAGGTAACACATTGGAACGAATTTCCTCATGATGCTCAACCCAAGCCTATTCCTACCAAAAGCCTCAAGTGAGGAATATGAGTGACATGAGGACTCTCACAGTTGAGGGTTCCGACCATTTCGATAGCCACGCCACATCATTGGTCTTATCCACACCAACGGTCATATTATTTAAGGGCATTAGTGTCAAATCATGTCGGGATGCTCCCAGGCTATAAATAGCCGCCCCCCACAACCATTAGCTGGTTGGCTACTCCATTGGAAACTGACACTTGTCATAAGAGCAACCCAAATTCCTCAGGGTTTTCGAGAGTAATTCATGAGTGAGGAAATACCCCAAACACCAAACACCAAACCACAAACCGAAAACCAAGTGATTGAGCATCACTGAAGAAGTTGTTCCTGTGTGGGACTGAAGTCTTTTACCTTTGAGGATTGTGCATCCTCCACACGGTTAGGCATCATGGTCTAGAGCAATCCAGCAGTCAATTGTGGATCGTCGGGTGACCAGGTTTGTGAGGGTTTGGAAGTCTACCCTGAAGACTTACCACGAGTGTTTGGCGAGGACTGTGTGTTGTTAGCCCAAGGAGAATACGGTAGGGACTGTGTGTCCCGGGACTGTGTGTCTTTTGGTTTTAATACCAAGCCGCTCCAAACCAGATGTACAACTGTCACAGCAGTTTGAACTGGGTCATCAACTACTGTCTTCGCTGTGAAACGGGTTCTAATTCCTCAACTCTTTATATTCCTGAGATTATGTGTTGATGATTTTCACTGTCATTGTTTCAAGAATTTGCTGAAGACTTTCTCTGAAATTCCTCAACCCCAAATTCTTCACGCTAGTGATTCCTCATCTGTTTTCTGCGTGCCTGCTCACTTTGCAATCTATTTTCACATTCCTCATACTGAAAAACTGTTGTAGTGAAACTTTGCACTCCTGATCCTTTACTGTTTCTGCTGTAAGTTAGTCATCAGTGAGGAATTTCCTCAAAAGGAATTTCCTCAGTGATGAAATTCTAAAAATCTCCTATTCACCCCCCTCTAGTCGATATAACGCACTTTCAATTGGTATCAGAGCAAGGTACTCCCTTGTTTTGTGTGATTTTGGTTTAACCACCTGGAGTTTTAGTTATGTCGACTGCAGGCATGATTAAGGTTACTGCAGCATGTCCTACTTTAGAAGGACAGAACTTTCCCTTCTGGAAGACCAAGATGCAGATGCATCTACAAGCTATTGACAATGATCTCTGGTATATTGTGGAACATGGCGTCCCCATCATCTCTACTAGTGTCTCTGTTGCTGATGTGAAGAAATTCAAGCAACTTGATTATCAAGCGAAAAATATCATCTGTGGCCATCTGAGCCCAGGCCAATTTGGAAGAGTGAGTGCTTTGGCTCAGCGACACTTATCTGGGAGAGACTGTGCAAAGTAAATGAAGCAGTATCAACCGAGCGTGATTCTCGTGTTGATGTTCTTCGCAATCTCTTCAATCGCTTCAAGAGGCTTGACAATGAAAGCTGCCAAGATACCTTTGATCGCCTCACTGACATATCAAATGAACTGCAAGCACTAGGAGCTCGAGACATTACTGATCACGAAGTTGTGAAGAAACTGCTAAGATCTTTGGATTCTTCATTTGATACTTTAGTCCTGATGATTCAAGAAAGACCAGACTACAAGATGCTTGATCTAGCTGAAATACTCGAAAGACTCAATACTCATGAATTCCAGCAAGAAGAAAAGAAAGATCTATATGGACCAAGGTATTCTAGACCACGTGCACTCAAGGCTAGAGAAATTTCCTCATCTAAAGAAGAAGACTCACATGATTGCGTTGGTGACCCTGAAGAATTTGGACAGGAGCTTGCAATGCTCGTGAGGAAATTCCAGAGGTTTACACGACATGGCCAGTTCGGTAAATCTTCAAGAAGAGATATGAGGAAATCAGAATCTTCATCTGAGGACTACAAGAAAATAACCTGCCACAAATGAAAGAAATCAGGTCACTACATTGCTGATTGTCCCCGTTGGGGAAATGAATAAAAGAAGAAGAAATACAAGGATGACAGTTCTGATGACTCAAAGAAGAAGAAGAAATCTTCAAAATCCTCATCTTCAAATCCCTCATCGCACAAGAAGACTAGTTTCAGAAAGGCTCGGGCACTTATTGGCAAGGAAATGGATTCCGAGGCAGAATCAGAGGAATGTGATGAAGAAGCGGGTTCTGATGAAGACTCAGAATCCGGACAGGCTAGTCTTGCACTTGCAACCACTTTTGTCACCAAGTCAATCTTCAACCTTGAAGAAGATAATAACACCATCCACACTGATGACTATGCTGATGACTTCGCTCCAACCTATTGCTTCATGGCAAAAGGTTCAAAGGTACCAAATGATGCTTCCTCCTCCCATTCAAGTGACTATGAACCTGATGATTATAAAAAACCCAGTTAGAGTAAACTTGCTATCATTGCCACTAAACAACAAACTGTCCTTGAAAAACTTCAGAAACTGCTAGATATAAGTGATGATCTCTTGAATGATGAAATGAATCTTACCCAAATCCTCACTGAAGATGTGAAAAGTCTTCAGTCGAGATTTGATAATCTTCAAGATCGTCATGATACACTCCTCGCTGATCATGAGAAACTTTCCTATGAATTTCTTCAAAGGAAGCTTGATCTAGAGAAGTTGAGGATTTCTCATGATGATCTTCGTATCGAAAATGATTCATTACTAGCTCAACAGATCAGCGCTGCTCAAGTTGAATTCATTCCTCCATGTCTTAAATGCATTGAACCCGAAGCTGCTAATTCTTCACCAGAATCATCAAATGATTCTATTGCTAAAAATTCTTCAACTGCTCCTCTAGTGTCAAATTCCTCACTTGAGGAAAACACAAATGTCACTGATGAAAATGGAGGGCTGAAGGAATTGTATGTGACAGGCATATACAAAAGTATCAAAGGACATCAAACCCGTTGTGATGTGCTCAAAAAGCATATCTTGAACAGGAACCCGAGGAAAGAAGGAATTGCCTTTGAGAGGAAATTGAATGTTGATGGATCTTATTGGAAACCTGAGCAGTATCCCAAAACCTCATGGGTTGGTGCTACTGGGCCTCCTTTTGATCCATCCAATCTAACTGGCTTTTCATGTGAATTATCCTATTCCTGAGATGAGTCATTTGACTCCAACTATAAACTGTACAAAAATGAAGCAGGTGAAGTATTTGCTCGATATGTTGGAACTAACTACAGGAATGGCCCTCCCCTAAGGAAAATCTGAGTTCCCAAAAGTTGTCTTGAAAATCTTCAGGTGAATGTCCTCATGACACCACCAATGAAGAATCTGAACCCCAGATCAAATTCCTCAGGAGGACCAAAGTCTTCAAGAGGATCAAAATCCTCAACTGGTCAAAACTATGCTCGTAGCCGTGCTAATGCTTCTAACATGCAGGGAAACTTCAAGGAATATGAATATGAGCGTTACTCTTCAAATCATTATGTTCATAAATCCTCAAACCAGTTCTCTCCATATTCATATGAGTACTTTAACCCCCCCAACTTCTAAGAGAAGTGCATTAGCTTCAATGCCTCCTTTCTCATATGGTGCTCGCATGATGATGAATGCTTTACCACCCCTTCATATGTGGGTGGTGAAGAAATTGAACTAATCACTTCTGCAGGTCAGGTCTCCAGATGAAAATCATCATCTGAAGAAGTTGCTGGAGACCTAAGGAAATACTTGATAGGACGCAAGCTAGTATTGATGAAATAGAAATATTTCACGCGTCCTTATAATTCTGTTATGATGAAAGTCCTATCTGATGAAATTGATATCATATTCTTCAAGTTTGAAGCATATGAGATGGTAAGTTGTACTAATTCATCTGCAGGATGACAAACCCAAGAGTACTGAGTGGGTTCTTGATAGTGGCTGCACACATCACATGACTGGTGATAAAACCTTGCTGATGAATATGCCACTAATTCCATCACCTCTGAAGCAAATCACATATGCTGACAAAGGTAAAAGCAAGGTATTGGGACTTGGCAAAGTGGCTATTTCCAAGGATAGGCATACGGACAAAGTGATGCTTGTTGAATCCCTTGGATTTAACCTCATGTCAGTCTCGATGCTTTGTGATCTTGATATGATTGTTATCTTTGGTAGATATAGATGTGTTGTGATCATGGAATCTGACAAACCCAAATCTTCAAAGGTGTAAGAAGAGGGGATTTGTACATTGTTGATTTCTCTATAGGTCCTCAACCAGCCACTTGCTTACTAGCAAAAACCTCAGAAGAGTGGCTGCGGCACCGAAGACTAGGTCATGCAGGCATGAGGAATTTGCACACGCTCGCGAAGCAGAAGCATGTAATCGGCATCGAATCAGTAAAATTCCTCAAGGATCATCTCTGCGGTGCATGTGAATCTGGGAAAATGACAAGATCCAAGCATCCCTCGAAGACTATCATGACCATAATCGTCCCTTCGAATTGCTTCATATGGATCTATTTGGACCTACTCACTATGCCACACTAACAAATGCAACATCTTTATATGGCTTCGTCATAGTTGATGATTACTCCAGATATACATGGGTGCATATCATCTTATATAAAACTAAAGTGCAGGAAATCTTCAAACAATTTTCTTCAAGGGCCTCGACGAACTTCGGCATCAAGATCAAACATATCAGGAGTGATAATGGAGCAGAGTTCAAAAACACTGGTCTTGATGATTATCTTGATGGACTTGGTATTACTCATGAATTATCTGCTCCTTATACTCCTCAACAGAACGGTGTCGTCGAAAGGAAGAACATGACTCTGGTTGAGATGGCAAGAACCATGTTTGAAGAATATCACACTCCTCGTCGCTTTTGGCCTGAAGCAATCAACACTGCATGCCATATCATCAACAGGGTATATCTTCACAAATTCCTCAAGAAAACCTCATATGAACTCCTCACTGATAAGAAACCCAATGTAAGTTATTTCAAAGTCTTCGGTGCAAAATGTTGGATTAGATATCCTCACCATAGCTCAAAATTTGCACCTAAGGCACATGAGGGTTTTATGCTCGGTTATGGAAAGGACTCGCACACCTACAGAGTCTTCAACAATTATCACAACAAAGTTGTTGATACTGTAGATGTGCGGTTCGATAAAACTAATGGCTCGCAAAGAGAGAAATTGCCTTCTGATCCAGATAAGTTGTCTCCTGAGGAAGCAATAAAGCTCAAACCTACTGAAGACATTGTTCCCACTAAGGAAATTGATGAAGAAACCATCCCCATCACTGATGAAAATCAAGAAGGTGCTCCTGAGGAAATTGCTCCAGAACCACTTCCTCAGCCCAGACGAAATCTTCAACCAGCTCATCCGAGGATTGCAAATGAAGTAGAACTTGACAAAATCCTCAATGACATCAACGCGCCAGGTCCTCTCACTCGCATAAGAGCTTCACACTTAGTTAACTTTTGTGGGAATTTTCCTTTGTATCTATCACAGAACCCTCAAAAGTTGCTGAGGCTTTCCTGGAACCGGAGTGGATCCAAGCTATGCAAGACGAACTTCTTCAATTCAAGTTGAATGACGTATGGGAGCTCGTCAAACGACCAGATCCTCGCAAGCAAAACATCATAGGAACCAAGTGGATTTTCCGAAACAAGCAAGATGAGGATGGTCAAGTGGTGAGGAATAAAGCACGACTTGTAGCCCAAGGCTACACCCAGGTTGAAGGAATAAATTTTGATGAAACTTTTGCACCCGTTGCTAGACTTGAAGCTATTCGAATACTACTTGCATATGCTAATCATCATAACATCGTATTATATCAAATGGATGTGAAAAGTGCATTCCTCGATGGTAAGCTTGAGGAAGAAGTATATGTTGCTCAGCCCATTTTGAGGATCCAAAGAATCCAGACAAAGTCTTCAGACTCAAAAAGGCGCTCTATGGTCTCAAGCAAGCCCCTCGAGCATGGTATGATACATTGAATGAATTACTCATGAAGAAAGGCTTCAAACCTGGTTCACTCGATCCAACTCTTTTCACTAAATCCTATGATAATGAGCTATTTGTGTGCCAGATATATGTTGATGATATTATATTTGGTTGTACTAACAAACGATACAGTGATGAATTTGCTTACATGATGAGTGAAGAATATCACATGTCTATGATGGGGGAGCTAAAATTCTTCTTAGGTCTTCAAATTCGTCAACAACGCAATGGAATCTTCATATCACATGAGAAATACCTCAAGGATGTTTTGAGGAAATTTGACATGCATGAACGCAAAGGTGCCAAGACTCCAATGCCTACCAACGGCCACCTCGGCACTGACGAAAATGGTAAAGAATTCGATCAACAGGTATATCGCTCTATGATTGGCTCTTTATTGTATCTATGTGCATCTAGGCCAGATATAATGCTTAGTGTTTGCATGTGTGTACGTTTTCAAGAAAAACCGAAGGAATCACACCATAAGGTTGTGAAACATATTCTTCGATACTTAGCTCACACACCAACACTAGGATTATGGTATCGCAAGGGCTCAAATCTTCACCTGGTAGGTTATTCTAATTCTGACTGTGCTGGTGACCATGTGGATCACAAGTCAACATCTAGCACATGCCATTTCCTCGGAAGATCACTCGTTTGCTGGTCCTCAAAGAAGTAGAACTGCGTATCACTCTCCACTGCCGAAGCTGAGTACATTGCTGCTGGTTCGTGCTGTGCTCAATTGCTGTGGATGAAGCAAACCCTCAAGGACTACGGCATCAACATGAAGAATGTGCCTCTCTACTGCGACAATGAGAGTGAAATCAAGATTGCATACAACCCAGTACATCACTCGAAGACCAAGCACATCCAGATTTGTCATCATTTTCTTCGGGACCATGTCCTCAAGGGCAATATCCTCATCGACCATGTGAAGACTGATGATCAACTGGCAGATATCTTCACTAAGCCTTTGGATGACAAAAGGTTTTGCAAGTTGCAGTGTGAGCTAAATATCTTAGAGTCTTCAAATGTTTTGTAAAAACATGCACACATCCTAACTCTTATGCAAAATTGATGACTTAGATGTGCAACACAAGATGAATCAATTTTCTTCAACTGATGAAGAATATCACTCTGAATGTGAAGAAATCAACAAAGAAATTGATTCTCAGGGCCCTACGACAATTGTACGCAGCGTCTGTAATCAACATTCTTATATGGTGGGTCACGCCACCGCCCAACATGAAATTCCTCAAGTTGATTTTCTTTAAAGTTCCATTTCCCCAAAATTTGATTTTCTTCAAAATAGTTGTTCTTCATTGTGACGATTGATCACAAAATCCTCAAGTTAGTCAAATCTTCAAAAACACTTGATGATTTTCGTTTACCTAGATAGATTGTGATTTCAAGTCCTCAATAGCATTCACTTATAGCTATTTCTTCAAGTTGATATTTCATCTAAGTGAATGTGATCGGACCCTACTTTCCCTCTATGCTATTCTCATCCAGTCTATTCAATTCTTCATATGCGTCCTACTTGAAACTTTGTTCAAAATCCTCACTACGTCCTTGTCAGCTTATGATTTTGTAACAAAATCCTCAAATCTTCAAAAATATTTTTTTTAAATGAACAGTAACTGAACCCCACTTCCCTCGTTCGGATAACCACGATCTCCACCGCTTTGCTCGTAAGCTACACATGTCCTGCGGAGACGTAGAGGCAAGGGCTATTTAGTCCGATTTCTTTGCGCCAACAGTAACTGCCTGGCTATAAATATGTCCCCATCCCCCTCGTCAAACACTTCTTCGCTCCATCGGTCTCCCACTACAGCAAAAGCCTCGAACCCTAGCGCCACTGCTGGAAGTCTCGTCGCCGGCGAAGAAGAGCTTCATTGCCTCGACTTTTCCATCTCCGAAACCACGCCGGAGTCGGACCATCCTCGTCCGCCGCCGCCGTAGACGTTCTCTTCTGCCGGGTTAGGGCGCATTGGACACGCACCGAAAGAGCTTCTCCCTGCTACTCTTCTTTGTTCTTCGTGCGCGCCATCTAGGGTAAATAAAAACCCTATTTTTACAGCAAGTTTGATCTACTATTTTACCTCTGTGATGTGAAATCTGTTTTTCCTCAAGAATCCATCTGTTCTTTTTCCTCACACACTACCTATCACCACACTATTGATGAACTTCACTAAGCATCCAAGATTTTCACGAGATTCCTTAGTTGTGCTAATTTTCGGATCTGTACAACTCTGGAACCCAAGAACAGTATGCTTAAGCAAATTCCTCAACCACTGGTCAAATTCCTCAACTGTCACAATTTTTCAATTTCTTCAAATCTGAGAACGCATATGACCTCTCCAAATTCCTCGCAACTATACTCTGTTCACAGGTACACACATGTCAGGTGATGAATCTCTCGGTTCTCATCAAATTAACTCATTTGCAGCATTTCTTGAAGAAAATCTTCAAGTCTCATCAGAGTCCTCAAGAGTTCAATCTCATCAGCAAAATCCTCAGCTGAAGAAAATGGAGGATGACACGAAGCAAAACGGAGGCAAGAAACTTGAGCAGAATACAGCCTTAGACATCCCTGAGGATATATACCTGGATTACTGCACCCCTGATGAAAATGAAACTATGCCCAAGAGAAAGATTCGGCTTCAGAAGATTGAACGCCGATGGGCTAAGGAGTGGAAGGAGTACAGATTCGTCACTCCCAAATATGCGAAGAAATTCGCTCTGAAGCCTCCTGGCAAACGGGCTCCACTTGAGGATTATCAAGAAGCACATCCCTCAAGCCTCAAGACGCTTGATGATTATCCTGATGAAAAGGAAAAGCACTTGGCAAAGCTCAAGAAGCAGGCAGAGGCTGCTGTGAGGAAATTCAATGAATCATCTGCTGCTGCTTCAACTGCTGCTACTTCCTCTGCTGCTAAGACTTCTGGCTCGGCAATTCCTCAACAAAAGTCTGTGCCATCAAAACCAAAGGCTTCAAAGCCTCAAGAGAAACCAGCTCAAGCATTAGCTCCAAAACCATCAGCGCCAAAACCCTCAGCTCCAAAATCCTCAGCA
The DNA here is from genome assembly GCF_904849725.1 of Hordeum vulgare subsp. vulgare. Classification (NCBI taxonomy): domain Eukaryota; kingdom Viridiplantae; phylum Streptophyta; class Magnoliopsida; order Poales; family Poaceae; genus Hordeum; species Hordeum vulgare. Next base: position 118,271,850 of record NC_058518.1, on the reverse strand, counting down.
CCACCACAGGCTGCAAAACCTGAACAGAAGCCAATAATGAAGCCACTGCCAGCTACCTCCAGCTCCTCACTCCCAGCTGCAACCAGCTCGGAGATAATGTCTTCACCAACTCCTCTGAAGACTAAGGTGACTGCTGGGAGAGGAACAAGACCCAGCCCAAGCAAAATCATCACGGTCCCTTCTGCATCAGAGGGTAGTGATGAATATGATGATAAAACTTTGCAAGCAATGATCAGAAACAAGCAGGAGAGGGTAGCTCAAGCTTCTGGCAGCTCCATTCCTGTGGCCATGGACCCAAAAGTCATCCTAGACTACATCAATATCAGGTATGAGGACCCCAACACTCTACTTGATGATTTGAAACTTCCCCTGGCATCAGCCACATGGTGGCCACATTCATCAACGAGGCCAAGTGGAAGGAGCAGCAAGCTAAACAGGCCAAGGTGGCGAAGCTCAAGAAGGAGAAATTCTCAAGAAGAATCTCCTCAATCTCAGGCCTAATGATCTTGTGTCAACACACGCAGAGTTGAAGACTTTGACAGATAAGTACTCCAAGCTTTCTGACCGTCAAAGTCTCAAAAGCAATTTCATCAAACTTGCTACTGAAGCTGTTAATGACTACAACAAGAAAGCTGCCCCTCCAGTACCAACTCCTCAGCCTCTGATTGAAGAACCGGCTGATGACACTCCTCAAGCTGAGGAAATCCCTCAAGAAAGCCATGTGGATGATCCGTCAATTGTGGAAATCACGACTGACAATCCAGCTGATGAATTTGCTACAGCTGGTGAGACACACCCTGCTCCAGCTGCTGCTTCAAAGCCAGCTGACGACTCTGCGCCAGCTGGTTCCTCAAAGTCAGTTGATGAATCTGCTGAGAAAACACCTTCACCAAAAGCTTCAAAGGTGAAGAAGATGACTCTGTCTGCATCAGATGTGAAGAAGACAAGGGATGCTGAAAAGGAAGCCAAGAAGAGAAAGGCTTCTTCAGCAGAAGAACACACTGAGGCCAAGCGCCTCAAAGCACTTGAAGAAAATGCTCCACTGGACCCTGTGCCTCTTAACATCGCTCCATCTTATGAAATGGCCACCTTTGAAGACCAGGAGAAAGGGCCAGATGAGGAAATGAAGGATGCTGCATCTGAGGAACATACTGACGAAGAAATTCGCATTGACGACAGTCCTCAGCCCTCCATTCCTCATGTAGAAACTGCACAAGGATCAGCTCCACCAGCTGATGAATCTGGCTCTGTCACCAAGCAAGCTGAGGAAGAACAAAGTGAAAATCCTCAAGCTGATGAAATTCAGAGTCCTGAGCAAAATCCTCAGCCTGAGGATCAGGCTGACCCAACTCCTCCTCCTGAGCAAGATCCTCAAACTAAGGCTCAGGGTGAACCCATTCCTCCTCCGAGGCAAAACCCTCAACAGGATGCTCCAGTTGACGACATTCCTCAGCTTGAGGCTCAGCCAGATCACATTCCTCAGCCTGAGGATCAGCCAGATCCCATTCCTCGGCCTGAAGCACAACAAGAGCATGCTCCTCAGCGTGAAGCTCAAGCTGATGAAATTCCTCACCCTGAGGACCATGCCGAGGAAAATGCACCAGACCAAGACAATGCTTTCATCGTGCTCAACCCAGAATCTGCAATTGTTGTATCCCCTCAAGTCCAACAGCAAAATCTTCAGCCAATGCAGCGTCAGCCGTTCTCCAAGCGGCCAAAGTTTCAAAAGGAGTCCTTCTTTGAAGAACGCATGTTGTTCATCGGAGAAAATCCCTATGACAAGCCTCAAATCAGGCATTTGAAGTTTTGGACGAGGACACAGCTCAATTACTATGCCTCTATGGTGTGTGGACGAAACAAGATTTTCCAGCACATGCACATTCCTCATGTTGCGCTTGAAGCAATACCATGCCTAGCTCCAGTCCTCAACGTCCTTCATGAAGCTGGACTTCTCCCAATGTGCTCAGATATCTGTGATTGGAACAGTGAGCTCATTTTTCAATTTTATGCCACTCTTCACATATCTAGCGATCCAGCAGATATCAACACCTAGGTGTTTGACTGGATGACGCAAATAACACACCACAAGGCTCCTACCATTGAGCTCCTCCGTGAACTGCCAGTGTCAATTCCTTTAGAACAAGCCGTGAAGCTTTATGATGAACGTGAGCTGCCCAACGGGATGATGGAAGTCCTCATGAAGCCTTTGGCTAAAGGGAAACAACCGAGAAAAACCTTCCTCATCCACGAGCTCAAATATGAACCAAGGACTGTTTACAGAATCCTCTGCAGCGTTCTTGCGCCAATCAAGGGCCACGATGATGAAGAAGATGTTTTAGGCCTCATGAAGAATATCCTCTTCAACATCATTCATGGTATTCCTATCAACATCCATGATTTCTTCTTGAGGACTTTGGCCGACAATGCAATGTGTCCTTTTGACCACAAGATATATGCTCCATGGATCATGAGATTCATCACGAAAAGGACATGCATCAACTTTCATGCTGATTGCAACAACCATGTTGGTTACATGCCTCCTATCAGGGTCAACAAGAAGACTTTCAAGCCTGTTGAAGGAAAAGGCAAGTCTGTCATTGATGAAGGCAGTAGGCCCCTTGATGGACAGTTCAGAGAGCCTGAGCCATATTCTTCATGGGATGATACTGAGACTCATCCTCCAAGCCCTGTTGCTCCTCGCGTGCTGAATACCAGAGAGTTTCTCCTCAGTCTTCACCAGAAGGTGGATCGGAATCACAAGTGGGTCAAACGCCAGTTCGGCGCCATTGTGAAAACCCTCAATGAAACGCAGAATGCTGTGAAGCTTAATCATCATTATCTTCATGAGGTTTTTGATCGCACCTGGGCTACACTTGCTCATCTCAAGACTCCGACAGAACTTGAAGAATTGGAGTTTGTGCGAGACTTTGACTGGTCGTGGCCACCAAAGAAGAAGTTCAGGCCAATTCCAGTTCCAGACCTTGAGGATAGCTCTTTTTCTTCATTTCGCACTGTTGAATCTGATGAAGAACAACAAGACACTGCCACCGGTCCAAGGAAGAAGACTACTCCCAAGAATCCTCACACGTCTTCATCAACTGCCAAGGAGTGAAGTCTTCATGGGCGTTAGTCCTCAGATTGTCCCTTTTTGTCACTTGATGACAAAGGGGGAGAAACTTGAGAGTTAGTCTTCAAGCAGGATAATTTGGGGCTTATGAACTATATTTAAGTTACAAACTCTTGGCTCTTCTGAAGTGTTTATGTAATGAGTTGTAACTTAAGCCTGATGGTACTCTGACGCTTTTGAACGTTTTTGTTTGCATGCTTATTCCTCAAAATTTTAATGCACGCATGCTGGAATTCATCAGATACCATTTGTCATCATGCATCTTCAATTTCTTCATACTATATGTCATATGTATGCATGATTTACAAGACTCAGGGGGAGATCTCCATGATATAAATCATCAATGTGCATTTGCTGTGAAAAGCAAAATCCTCAAGATATGCACATCTTCAGGGGGAGTCTCTCTGAATCTTGTTTTCAAATTCCTCAAATGAGTATTTACACTTCATATTTTTATCCCTGTTGAAGACTTAACCTAATTGTCGTCAACCACCAAAAAGGGGGAGATTGTAAGTGCATCTAGTGCCCCTTAGTGATTTTGGTGGTTTGAAGACTTATAGGTTAAGTATCTAATGTGTTCATGAGTGTACACATGATCTATAAGTCACTGAGGAGTTTGAAATATTTGATGAATATCGACCCCTAAAAATGTATATCTTCGGTTGAAGAAATTGGTCTTAAGCTGAAGAATTGAATCGCGAAGAATCTGCGATGAAATTGATATTCCTCATGAAGATATTGAAATTGAGGAATTCGGTGTGTCCTGAAGAAAATCATTCTGAAGAATTGGAAGCATGAAGATTTACTCTTTCTGTTTTTGTTTTCTTCACACTTGAGTAATAGGAACATCGTACTGTTAAAGGGGGTCGAGGTAAGACATTGGAATGAATTTCCTCATGATGCTCAACCCAAGCCTAATCCTACCAAAAGCCTCAAGTGAGGAATATGAGTGACATGAGGACTCTCACAGTTGAGGGTTCCGGCCGTTTCGATAGCCACGCCACATCATTGGTCTTATCCACACCAACGGTCATATTATTTAAGGGCATTAGTGTCAAATCATGTCGGGATGATCCCAGGCTATAAATAGCCACCCCCACAACCATTAGCTGGTTGGTTGCTCCGTTCGAAACTCACACTTGTCATAAGAGCAACCCAAATTCCTCAGAGTCTTCGAGAGTAATTCATCAGTGAGGACATACCCCAAACACCAAACCACAAACAGAAAACCAAGTGATTGAGCATCACTGAAGAAGTTGTTCCTGTGTGGGACTGAAGCCTTTTACCTTTGAGGACTGTGTATCCTCCAGACGGTTAGGCGTCATGGTCTAGAGCAATCCAGCAGTCAATTGTGGATCGTCGGGTGACCAAGTTTGTGAGGGTTTGGAAGTCTGCACTGAAGACTTACCACGAGTGTTGGGCGAGGACTGTGTGTTCTTAGCCCAAGGAGAATACGGTAGGGACTGTGTGTCCCGAGACTGTGTGTCTTTTGATTTCAATACCAAGCCGCTCCAAACTAGATGTACAACTGTCACAGTAGTTGGAACTGGGTCATCAACTACTGTCTTCGCTGTGAAACGGGTTCTAATTCCTCAACTCTTTATATTCCTCAGATTATGTGTTGATGATTTTCATTGTCACTGTTTGAAGAATTTGCTGAAGACTTCCTCTGAAATTCCTCAACCCCAAATTCTTCACGCTAGTCATTCCTCATCTGTTTCTGCGTGCCTGCTCATTGTGCAATCTGTTTTCACATTCCTCATACTGAAAAACTGTTGTAGTGAAACTTTGCACTCCTGATCCTTTACTATTTCCGCTGTAAGTTAGTCATCAGTGAGGAATTTCCTCAAAAGGAATTTCCTCAGTGATGAAATTCTAAAAAACTCCTATTCACCCCCCCCTCTAGTTGATATAACGCACTTTCAGATACTAATGGCACACCTGTGGTGCGCCATTAGTAAAAAATCTAATGGCGTGATGCTAGTGGCGCACGTGTAGTGCGCCATTAGTAGCCAAAACAGGTGCACCACTAGCAAGCCTTTTCCTAGTAGTGGGGCATCCCCAAGCTTAGGCTTTTTCGGCATCCTTGAATCAACTGGGGGTGCCTTGGGCATCAACAAGCTTGAGCTCTTGCCACTCTTTATCTCTTTGTCCATAAGAACTTCACCGAAAACTTGAAAACTTCACAACACGAAACTTAAATAGAAACTCGTGATATCATTAGTATAAGAAAGCAAATCACCACTTCCTTAGGTTCTGTAGCAAACTTAAATTCTACTTACATTGATGTTGGGTTAATGTATTTTCAATCTTCCATGGCTAATACCCCCCGATACTATCCATAGTTTCATCAAAATAAGCAACCAACTCAACAAAAATAGAATCTGTTAACAGCAGACCAGTCTGTAGCAATCTGTATACTTCGGATACTTCTCGTACTTCAAAAATTCTGAAACATTACGACAGTCTGAAGAATTTGCGTAGAAATCAGCAGTAAAAAGAATCAACTCAAAATCTATCACACAAAAAAATGAAAATTCCTTTCGTGAGCAGAAAGTTTCTGTCTTTTCCAGCATGATCAAACGATCATCCCCAAGACTAATCATAATGATTTCACTTGACGCAAACGCAAAAAGAAACAGAAAAACACAATCATAACAGAATTATGAAAGTGTGGAAAACACAAAACAGAAAGAAAAAGGATAGATTCGTTGGGTTGCCTCCCAACAAGCGCTACTGTTTAACGCCCTTAGCTAGGCATAAGGTGATGGAATCACGTATAGTCATCTTTGGTGCTCAAACCATAAGTAGCCCTCATCATAGATTCATAAGGCAATCTTATTTTCTATCTAGGAAAATGCTCCATGCCCTTCTTTATAGGAAATTGAAATCTAATATTCCCTTCCTTCATATCGATGATAGCACCAATAGTCCTTAGGAAAGGTCAACCAAGAATAATGGGACATGAAGGGTTGCAGTCTATGTCAAGTACAATGAAATCCACGGGTACATAGTTCTTATTTGCAACAATAAGACCATCATTGATCCTTCCCATGGGTTTCTTGACAGTAGAATCCGCAAGATGCAAATTAAGAGAACACTCTTCAATCTCATGAAAACCAAGAATATCACATAAAGACTTTGGAATCGCGGAAACACTAGCACCCAAATCACACAAAACAATTCATTCATAGTTTTTGATTTTGATTTTGATAGTAGGTTCCCACTCATCATGAAGTTTTCTAGGTATAGAGACTTCTAATCCGAGTTTGTCTTCAAGAGATTTCATCATAGCATCTACAATATGTGCGGTAAAGGCTTTGCTTTGGCTATAATCATGTGGAGAGTTTGCAATGGATTGCATCAAGGAAATGCATTCAAACAAGGAGCAACTATCATAATTGAATCCCTTGAAATTCAAAGTGGAAGTTTCATTACTACCCAATATTCTGATTTCTTCTACTCCACTCTCCACACCTTTATCATCAAGATAGGTGGACTCCGAATCATTTGGGCGTTTTTCAACCAAAGTGGATTCATATCCAGCCCCTTAATCAATAGGTTTGACACGCAAAAACAAAGATTCAAGAAGAGTCACACCAAGCACTTTAAGATCTTCGTGATTTGCATCACGAGAACGCACCGTTTTAAACCATTCATGTCTAGCGCGAATTTGGGCGGTTCTTTCTTTGCTCTCATTCATGGAGACTGATACATCTCCATCGTATCTACTTTTCCAAACTCTTTTGCCCTTGTTTTGGACTCTAATTTGCATGATTTGAATGGAACTAACCCGACCTGACGCTTTTTCAGCAGAATTGCCATGGTGTTGTTTTTGTGCAGAAATGAAAGTTCTCGGAACGTCCTAAAAATTTACGGAGAATTTTTCTGGAAAATATGAAAAATACCTGCGCAAAGATCCACCGGAGGGGATGAGCCAGTGGGCCACAAGCCCTGTTTCCGCGGCCACCCCCTGGTCGCGGCAACCAAGCTTGTGGGGCCCACATGGCTCTGCCGCCCCCAAACTCAGATCTATAAATTCACTTTCGCCCAGAAAAAAATCAGAAGAGAAGATTTCGTCGCGTTTGCGATACGGAGGCGCCGCCACATCCTGTTCTACATCTGGAGGACATATCTGGAGTCCGTTTTGGGCTCCGGAGAGCGGAAATCGTCGCCATCGTCATCATCAACCTTCTTCCCTCTCCAATTCCAAGAAGCTCTTCATCGTTCGTGAGTAATCTATTCGTAGGCTCGCTGGGCGGTGATGAGTAGGATGAGATCTATCATGTAATCGAGTTAGTTTTGACGAAGATTGATCCCTAGTATCCACTATGTTCTAAGATTGATGTTGCTACTACTTTGCCATGCTTAATGCTTGTCACTAGGGCCCGAGTGCCATGATTTCAGATCTGAAATTATTATGTTGTCACCAATATATGTGTGTTTTAGATCCGATCTTGCAAGTTGTAGTTACCTACTATATGTTATGACCCGGCAACCCCGGAGTGACAATAACCGGAACCACTCCCGGTGATGACCATAGTTTGAGGAGTTCATGTGTTCACCAAGTGCTAATGTGTTGTTCCGGTTCTTTATTAAAAGGAGAACCTTAATATCATGTAGTATCCTTTTGGACCCTGCTGCCACGGGAGGGATGGACAATAGATGTCATGCAAGTTCTTTTCCCTAAGCACGTATGACTACACACGGAATGCATGCCTACATCACATTGACGAAAAGGAGCTAGCCACATATCTCTCCGTGTTATAACTATTGCATGATGAATGTCATCCAAAAAAATCACCAACAAATTTCCTACAAGTTTGTCCCACTGCTGCCGTTACTTGTCTTGCTCTGTTGCCACTGTTGTTACTACTGTTGTTGCTGTTGTTACTTCCTACTGCTGTTACTTGCTACTATTGCTATTTGCTATTGCTGTCACTACTGCTGTTCCTTGCTACTCCTGTTACTCGTTACACTGCTACTACCTGCTACAATACTTGTTCGCTCGGCATAGACGGGAAAAGACTATTTCCGTCTACGGGCAACTTCTGGCACCATTGATACAACAGTTAGGAATAGTCTGCCGTCAACAGATCGTTTCTGGCACCATTGTTATCATACTAATTTGCTGCTGATACTTTGCTTGCAGATACTAATCTTTCAGGTGTGGTTGAATCTGATACATTCAGCTGCTAATACTCGAGAGTATCCTCTCACCTCCTGTCTGGCGAATCAACAAATTTGGGTCGAATACTCTACCCTCGAAAACTACCGCGAACCCACGCGCTGGTGGGCCATTGCAAGACAGATGCTAATTGTTGAGCAACTGGGAGCAGTTCTGGCTCTGTTGTCACGAAGGCATCAAGTCAGGGACTCGTCAACAACATTCTTCTAGTGTCGTTGCCGGGGAGTGCCAGCAGCATTTTTTTGGCGCCGTTGCCGGGGAGGTATTGCTATATTCTCTGAGTCACTTGGGATTTATATCTGCTGATCACTATGAAGAATCTGAAAGATCCAAAAACCAAAGTCTTGCCCTCAACTACGAGGGGAGGTAAGGAACTGCCATCTAGCTCTGCACTTGATTCACCTTCAGTTATGAGTAAGTTTGTGACATCACCTCCTGCTAGAAATCTTGATATGTCGCATGTCCTTGATGATGCTTATGATGCTATGCTTGATACTGTTAGAGATGCTATGCCTGATACTGCTAGAAATACTATGCCTGATGCTGCTTTGCCTGATGATGCTAGAGATGCTATTTGCCTGATAATGTTATGCTTAATACTGATAGAGATACTACTTTGCCCGATGTGCCACTAGGGGTATTCCTTGATGCTCATATTGCTAGAGTTACTGTCAATGCTGGTGATGCTTGTGAAACTGCTGATACTATTGAGATAGAACCTACTTTTACTCCTGCTAGATCTAGCTCTCCTAGATATGAATTTCCTTATATACCTGAGGGTTACGTTATGGAGGGAGAGATAGCTGAGAATTTTCTTGCGTGTAAGGATGCCTATGACGCTGAGAAATTACTTCTCAAGTGGAAGGAAAAATCTCTAAAAGCTAGGATGAAATACGACCCGAAGTTTGCCACTTCGCCTATCTTTATCACCAATAAGGATTATGAATTCTCTGTCGATCCTGAGATAATCTCTCTAGTCGAATCTGATACTTTCCACGGTTATGAGTCTGAGATGGTCGTAGCCCATCTTACAAAACTACACGATATAGCCACCCTTTTGAGTAGTGAGGAGAAGATCCGCCACTACTATATCCTTTAGTTTTTTCCTTTCTCTCTAAAGGATGCGCTAAAGCCTGGTTCACTTCTCTTGCTCCTGGATGTGTGAGTAGTCCCCGGGATATGGTCTATTACTTCTGTGAGAAATATTTCCCTGCCCATAAGAAGCAAGCTGCCTTGCAGGAAATATACAACTTTTCTCAACACAAAGAAGAGAGTCTCCCACAAGCTTGGGGGAGGCTCGTCCAGCTACAGAATGCTTTGCCTGATCACCCTCTTAAGAAGAACGAGATACTTGATATCTTCTATAACGGACTTACCGATGCTTCTAGAGACGACCTAGATAGTTGTGCTGGTTGTGTTTTTAGGGAACGAACTGTAGAACAAGCTGAGACTCTACTGAATAACATCTTGATCAACGATAATGCTTGGACTATTCCCGAACCACCTCCTAAGCCAACTCCGAAGAAAAGAGGTATTCTATTCCTCAGTCCCGAAGATATGAAAGAAGCCAAGAAATCTATGCAAGAGAAAGGCATTAGATCTGAAGATGTCAAAAATCTACCACCTATCGAAGAGATCCATGGTCTCGATAACCCGATACAGGTAGTAGAAGTAAATTCTCTGCGTAGGTTTGATGAGAGTTATATTCCTTTTGGTAAACCTGCTAGCCTATGCTTTGATGAACTTGACAACTTTGTTGCCAAACAATAGAGTTTCAATGATTATGTTAGCAGATATTTGGAACAAAGTACTCGTATGCTTAGTCATTTAAGTGCTTGTGTAGACAGAAATGTCAATGATCCGAAGCTTCTGAGTAAACATGCCTCTATGATTACTACTCAGGTAGAACAAGTACTTAAAGCTCAGAATGACTTGCTCAATGAATTAAATGACAACTCTGTCAGAGTCATTACTAGAGGAGGCAAAAGGACTCACGAACCTTTGTATCCTGAGGGTCATCCTAAGAGAATTGATCAAGATTCTTAAGGAATTAATGTAGATACACCCAGTCATCCTAAGGAGAAGAAGAAAGATGATAGAAACCTGCATGTCAGTTCACCAAATATTGTCACACCTGAAGAACCAAATGATATTTCTGCGTCTGATGCAGAAACACAATCTGGTGATAAACATGAACCTGGTGACAATATGGACAGCGATGTTCATAATGATGCTCAACGTAGCAATGATAATGATGTGGAGATTGAACCTACGGTTAATCCTGATAACCCACAACCTAAGAGATACGATAAGAATGACTTTACTACTAGGAAGCATGGTAAAGAAAGGGAGCCATGGGTTCAGAGACCTATGCCCTTTCCTCCTAAGCCATCCAAGAAAAAGGATGATGAGGATTTTGAGCGCTTTGTTGAAATGATAAGACCCGTCTTTCTGTAGATGCGGTTAGTTGATATGCTCAAAATGTCTCCATATGCCAAGTACATGAAAGATATCGTGACCAATAAACGGAAGATACCAGATCTTGAGATCTCCACCATGCTTGCCAATTACACTTTCAAAGGTGGAACTCCTAAGAAACTTGGTGATCCCGGAGTGCCCACTATACCTTGCTCCATTAAAGGAGACTACGTAAGAACTGCCTTATGCGACCTTGGAGCCGGAGTTAGTGTTATGCCTCTCTCTCTTTCTCGTAGACTTGAACTGGACAAGTTGACACCCACTGAAATCTCTATGCAAATGGCCGACAAATCAACTCCTTTCCATGTCGGCATTTGCGAGGATGTGCCTATTGTGGTTGCTAACACCACTATCTTAACAGACTTTGTAACCTTGGATATTCCCGAGGATGATGCCATGGATGTCATCCTCGGAAGACCCTTTTTAAACACTGCAGGGGCTGTTATAGATTGCAACAAAGGCAATGTCACTTTCAATGTCAACGGTAATGAGCATACCGTGCACTTTCCGAAGAAACGATATCAAGTACATTGCATCAATGCTATTGAAAAAACTTCATCGATTCTTATTGGGAGCTTTGAATGCCCTATTCCTCGTGTCAAGATGAAGTATGATTTGCTTGTTGGGGAGATTCATATCCCCATTGAGGTGACTTAGTGGCTATTCGAAAATTCTCCATTCTCTCTTGCGATTCGAGAAAGTTTTGTCATAAGGATTTGATCAACCCCATTGACGGATTTCTTTCGATGACCATGAAATGGATGAATCAAAGAGTCACTTACCTCTGTTTTAAGCTTTCGTTTTCTGTTGCTTAGAAGAAAAATAATAGATTTAGTTTAGTTTTTCCTGTTTTCTGTTTTAGCATCCCAGAGAAAAATACCCCGAGAATAAAAGTTCTCCGATGGTCCTGAAAATCTAGTATGATTTTTTCTGGAATATTTGAAAAATACTGGGACTCAGAGCTGGCCTGGGGGCCACCCCAGTGGGCCACAAGCCCTGTCACCACAGCCACCCCCCTGGCCGCGACAAGCAAGCTTGTGGGGCCCACAGGGCTCCCCTCCACTCATTCCAGCTCCCATCCTCTTCTTCTTCCTCGAGAAAAAATTGTTTCGCAGCTCAAACCCGTGTTCTTGCTCATTTGCCTGTGATTTTCGATCTCCCTGCTCAAAGCATCATTCTCCGAACCGTTTTGGGGAAATTACTCCTTGGTAAGTGACTCCTCCATTGGTCCAATTAGTTTTTGCTCTAGTGCTTTATCCTTCACGTATTCTTGCTACCTTGGTGACCCTGTTCTTGAGCTTGAAATGTTGATTTTAGCTGGTCCCAAGTAAGAAGGGTCCCCGTCTTTCTATTCGGGAGCCCGATCCTTATCAACTAAGGGACGCACCGGTACAACCATGTGAATGGCCTTCCGATGAGTTCATGATCGAAGCAGGCTTCAAGGATGAGTTTGATACACTTGTCCACAATGCCGGGTTAGAAGAATTCCTCTCAGATAAATGTGAACAGTATGCTATGCTCACTGCCTCTTTCGTGCGTAGATTTAAATTGTCACTTGGCCGTGACTCATCCATACTGTTTGATTTGTAGGATTTTAATAGGATTTTCAAAATATCCGATGGGGGTAATCTTAAAGATCCTGCTAAATCTTCGGTTAGAGATTTTTTTTGCTAGTATATCTGTTGGAGAAACTAGAGGCATCACGCAAGCTACCATAGGAAGCATTCATTTCCCTCCATTGCACTACTTTTCCATCTTCATAGGTAGATGCATTAATGGTAAGGTTGAACATTGTCACCTATGCGCATCTGACCTTAGTATCCTTAAGAGCGCAGTTACAGGTGACAAAAGCTTCAACATGGGAGCTATTATAGCAAGGAGGCTGAATAAGAATGCTATTGAGGGAGATTTATTTGACGGCATCTATGCCACTCGCATAACAAATTTTCTTGGAGTACCCATCCGTGCAGGAGATCCCCCGCTCCATACAGCTTTCCTTGACCGCGTTGCTTTGACACGCTACCAGTTCCTTGAGAGGGATGATGAATCCCTCCTATACTGATTGATATTTAACCGACAGCGTGTCTTCCATATTACCCTTATTGCTCCTGCTTTCTTTGACTTTCAGGTAAAACGGAGATACTACATAACCTTAGGAGAGGCAGAGGAGTATGAGAGGGAGGCGACGGCTGCTCGTCTTCGTGAGGCAGCTATTCAGGCAGTGGCTGCAGCGCTCCCGTATAACCCCGATTATGATTTTGGATTTCGCCAGGACCGTCCTTGGGAGTAGATCAAGCTAGGCCAAAGGCCTAAGCTTGGGGGAGTACGTGTTCTCACCGACCTTACATTCATGCTTATGCTTTCACTTTGTTTGTCGGTGTTTACACTTTGCCACTGTATTATCCATGCTAGTTTATTTTCGTTTTCTTGTTTTCTTGTTTTGTGTCCTTATGAGAAAACCCAAAAAGATTTTCCTTTCTTCTTTTGCTTGTTGGGAGCTTTCCCGTGTAAATAGTTTTCTTTTTCTTTGGGTCAAGTTAGAAGATATTGGTTACAATGTTTAGTGGCCCTTGCATGCATACCTTTTTAGCTTTCAAAGAGCCATATTACTTTGTCTTCTCCTTTGTGTTTGCCTGCAGATGCAGCTTAGTCCAATGCACGAGCACGCTTATTATTCTTCACATCGTTCGATCGTGCAAGAGAAAGGCAATAATGATGATATATGATGAAGTGACTGAGACTGGAAAAGCTGGTATGAACTCTATCTATTTTGTTTTTGTAAATATGACTAGCTTGTCGTCCCAGATTCAGCTTTGTTGTGAGAGAACCATGTTTGCAATGACAACTTAGAGATCATAGTTTCTGATGCCATGCTTATTTAGCTAGGAGCTTATAATGGTTTGTATTGAATGCCAACATAGATTTTGAGATGACTATGATGTAGTATGATAGGATGGTATTCTCCTTTGAATAATTCAAGTGGCTTGACTTGGCGCATGTTCATGCAAGTAGTTGAAACAAAATCAACATAGCCTCTTTGATGTTCGTGTTCATGGTGATTTATATCTTGTTCATGCTTGCACTCCATGTTAGTCAAACCCATTGCATCTTGATGACCGTTGTCTCTCTCTAGTTGGTCGCTTCCCAGTCTTTTGCTAACCTTCACTTGTACTAAGCGGGAATACTGTGTCACGCCCAAGATGCGAACCTATCCTCAATTTGGCACGAAGGCCTCGTCAGGGATAGAAGCGCATCTCGTCGTGTCGCAAGAATGGATATCGTTACAAGTACATTACCTGAAAAGATGAGATATATATAGAATTGGCTTACACTCGCCACAAGCTACATCAGAGTCGCAGCAGTACAATACATAATCATCATGAAGAAGAGCAGGGTCCGACTACGGACGAAAAACAAACGAGAAAAGAAGAACGACGTCCATCCTTCCTATCCCAGGCTGCCGACCTGGAACCCATCCTAGATCGATGAAGAAGAAGAAGAAGAAGCAACTCCAAATGAACAATCAACGCGCTCGCGTCAAGTAAACTTTACCTATACCTGCAACTGGTGTTGTAGTAATCTGTGAGCCATAGGGGACTCAGCAATCTCATTTCCAAAGGTATCAAGACTAGCAAAACTTAATGGGTGAGCTATGGTTAAGTGGTGAGGTTGCAGCAGCGGCTAAGCATTTATTTGGTGACTAACTTACGAGTACAAGAAATAAGAGGGGGAGGATCTACGCATAACGGACGTGAGTACTGATGATCAAATGAATGATCATGAACACCTACCTATGTCAGACATAACCCCACCGTGTCCTCGATCGGAGAAGGAACTCACGAAATAGACAGTCACGGTTACGCACACAGTTGGCAAGTTTTAATTAAGTTACCTTCGAGTTATCTAGAACCAGTGTTAAACAAAGTTTCCACGTTGCCACATAACCGCGGGCATGGCTTTTCGAAAAGATTTAACCCTGCAGGGGTGCTCCAACTAATCCATCACAAATTACCACAAGCCGCATAGAAATCCTCGATCACGAAGCTCGCGATCTCGTCGGATTCCTTAGTGGAAAACCTCAACTCTGAGATTACCCAAAGCATCACCGAAATCCTGATGCACAAGATATCTCGTCAAAGGTAAAACTAATCCAGCAAGGCCGCCCGGCGTGTCGACGATCCCGATAGGAGCCGCGTATCTCGTTTTGAGGACACAACGGATGAGCGACGCGTACGGTGGCCTGATAGAAATCACCCAAGTTGCCCTGTGTTGGCCCCCGCACAGTGCTCTGTTTTGGACCAACACTGGCCCTCCCTGTATTATGTAGAATTACTCCTCGGGTAGCGCTAACTCCCTATGCATTTCAGTGTTATCAGAATTATTATGTTGGGCAAATGTAGTACCAATGTTGGGCCTTGCCAGACTAGCTTTAATCTAAAACGGATTATCAAGGGGGTCCCCATAACAACCCCGATCGTGTTAGGAGCGCTCAATTATGGAACATAACACCGGTAGCCGAAACTAAGGGGGCGAAGGTGGAACAAAACACCAGGCTAGAAAGGCCGAGCCTCCCAACTTTTACCAAGTATATAGGTGCATTAAATTAAATAGCATTTAATATGTTGATATAACAAAGAACCCATGTTGTCACACGGAAGCAACTGCACCTGCAACTAGCAACGCTAACACAGGGTTAAGCAAGCGGTAACATAGCCAATCAGTGGTTTTCTAGGTTGAACAGGTTGAAGGTTTTCATGGCATTGTTGAGAGGCTGATATTTAACATGTGGTACGCAACAAGACATAATCGATAGAAGCGGTAAAGATAGCATGGCAATGATAGTAATGGTATCTGGGGAAATGGTCATCTTGCCTGAGATCCCGCTTGGACGAAGAATGCCTCCGTGAAGCATACGAACCGACGTAGTCGAACGGGTCCTCACAATCCGACACGCTTGCGGAACTCTATCGAGACGAACAAACCGGAAACGAAAATCAACACATGATATACACCACACGATGCACAACACATATGATGCATGAGCAGCTGAATACATGCAAGACACGGCATGACAATTCACCCAATCAAACACTACACATTAAGTGAAGTTTAATATGCAACGAGTTGCATATTGACGAAACTCCACGTTTATTTATTTAGTTCTATCCCGATTAGATACACGGCAATATTAAATGTGGTTAAACATGGCAAGAGGTGAAGCGTAATTAGGCCACCTATCTAGGCATTTTAAATGAGGTCGGAAATGACATATAGCACCTCCGAGGCGACCTCACATGTTAATTTACAATTCTGTCCAGATCTGGACTAACACATTTAATAATTGTTAAAGAGAAAAACCAATAGGTTCACGTGATTCTACGCGTCATTACAAGCAATTTACACATAGAGAACATCTCCAACGGAACTACGGATCAAAAGATACGAACACCGCAAGATATGATGGCATGAATGCAATATGTGTGCCACGACGGTCACGAGCACTTCAAAATATACAACCAGCAAGAGAAAATGAAACTACACGAGATTCTAAGCAAGTTTCATATAGGGCACGATCAAATCGGAGCTACGGTTCAACAACTACGAGCAAAACAAGAAATCACTACAATCTGCCAAAATCAGCCACATAGCATTTTCTACGCCCCACAACTACGAGCTACAAAACTCCGATATGCTCAAGAAAGGCATGAGACGACAGAGGGCAAGAAGCACTACAACATACAACCAACAACACCTAGCATGGCATCAATGATCACTAAGAAAAGAAGTCACAAAATGGCTTCTCACACACAGTTTCAATAAACTACGGCAATAAATCTATCGAGACAGCACGCTAAACTAGGCGTTAGGCATGCTAAACAACGTCAAACAATTATACAAGTTCTGAAATCGTATTGTACGCGCAAATCTACACGAAAACCATATATAATTCGTTCCGATCCGAAGCACGGTTAATTAACTACGGCCGATTGAAAATATCTAATATTTCCTGTAAATAATAATTCACAGAAAAATTCTAAAATACTAAACGGGCCAAAACTACTTACTAGGCTGAAACTGTTGGGGGGATGACAACTAAACAGCGCGCGGGCGCAAAAAAATAGAGGGTTGTGGCCTCACCTCGTCTCTTGGGCCGGATCTGGCCGGCGCGTTGTAGAGGAGAGGTGGAGCTGGTTGGGCCTCGGGGTGCCTGGGCCTTACCCTACTGCTGGCCTGGAGGGGAAGGGAGGGAGCATGGCCGGCCTGGCTGCAGCAGGCCCACGAGGCCAGGCGCAGTCAACGCACTGTCTCCTCGATCTGGTCCTCGCTCCAGATCGCGGTCGGGCAAGCGCTCGCCAGCGAGGACCTCGTTCGGAGAGTCCAGCGGGCACTTGGGCCTGCGGCTGCGCGGAGGGAAGCGGGCACGGCTGCGCGGAATCGGTGGCGCGGGACCTGGCGCGGGGGAGCGGCGACCTCGCGCGGGGCGGCGGCGAGGGCACCGGCAGGGCTGTGCACGGGCGACGGGAGGTTGTGGCGCATGCGGGAGGGGCTGGGCATGGCATGGTTCTCGGGGCAGCTCGGGGAGGTCTCGCGAGGAACTGAGGTCGCCCAGACATGTCCGATTTGACCACGGACATGTCCGGTAGGTGGGGATTTGGGCAAATCTGAGCCCCTTATCTCACATCCGAAGGCTGAGACACGCTAAGGAGCTTGGGGCTGCGGGATTTGAAGGGTGTGGGCTAGCAGGTGGGGATTTTTTAGGGGGGTGGCTGCAAAAACGACTAGGGGGAACCCTAGTGAAGTGAGAGAGGCCTCTCCATGGGGTGGAGCTTATATAGGGTTGGACTATGGTAGGGTGGACCTCGTCCGTCCGATCGCGATCTTATGACCACGAACGGAGGAAGTGGCTAGGTGGAACTAGTGGGCTGTGTAGAGTGGTTATCCGGAGACGAGAGGGAAAACGAGTGGCGCGGCAACGCAATTTAAAACACCGGGACACGTCCGATGGTAGACCGAATACGATGTCGCTACGGTTGACCATTCGGGTACCAGACGGACTCCGATCGCGACGAAATTTGACAGGCGGCCTAGCTATATCTAATAAAGACCGCACGTCAAATCTCACCCCAATCAGAGAAAGTTTTATGCACACTTTAAAACAAGATTTGACGGTGTCGCGGGCGCGTGCGAGTGCGGTCGGACTCAGAATGGACAACGACGAAAACCGGTAACTACTAACGGATGCAAGTTTGATAACTGGCGGCAACAGGATGCTGATGCAATGCTGATGATGCGCAAGATGCGAAGATGATGCAACAAATTAAAATACCCACACGACGGAAACGGAAAGGAAAGGGGGATCTTCTGGAACATCGGCATCGGGCTGTCACATACTGCTTGTGCATTCACTTCCATAAACCCAAAAGTTTTTCCATGAGAGTCCACCATACCTACCTATTTGCGGTATTTACCTGCCGTTCCAAGTAAATTTGCATGTGCCATTCTCTAAACCTTCAAGAAATAATCTGTTTTGCATGCCCGAACCGCTCATGTGGTGACAGGGGGCTATTGATATCTTCCATGTTAGGCGTGTTATCCTCGACATGTGTTTATTCACTGTCATTCACGAGAAAGGGGCCGGTAATTGGAATGCCCAGTTCCACGCTTAAATCGAAAACATAACTGTAAAACAAGACTCCCCCCGGATTGATGTTAGTATGGACAGTACCCGAGGATTCGGCTAGCCGTGGAGTGTGATTGATTGGTGGTGGGGGAGTTAAAACTTTACTTTTTTGTTTGGGAACCGCCTATAGCATGAGTAGCGTGGAAGATATTGAGAACTCTTGGTCATTGCGTTGACAATCAAAGCATACCACCCAAAATTATTATCTTTGTTTTCAAAGCTTGAGCTCTGGCACCTCTGCAAATCAATGCTTCCCTGTGCGAAGGGTCTGTCTGTTTATTTTCCTGTTGAGTCATCCTCTTCTTATATAAGGACCAATTAGGGAGTACCTCTATCATTTTTATGATTTGCTTTTGATTGTTATTGAGTATGACTGTGACTGGATCTTCGTTGCTATGAATTACAATGTTTAGTCAGCCCTTGATCTTTGAAAGTGCTCTGCATTTATGTTTTGCGATCTCAGAAAGAGCTAGCGAGATACAACCTATTCATATTGCTTCATGCTTGTTTTGATTGAATTGTTGGTATCTGAAACTCATTATTATTTGCTCGCTAGCTGATTATGCCTTTGATATTAGTTTACCTTGAGACCTTTGTGTCACTTGCTTATGTGGTTAACTTGTGATCTTGCTGAAATTTTGGTTATGAGTTACACATAGTTGCAACAACAAGATCAAACAGAGTCTGTCAAAGTTATTCTTTGTCTTTTAGTTTGTAAACTGAGTTCCTTGAGGACAAGCATGGTTTTAAGCTTGGGGGAGTTGATACGTCTCCATCGTATCTACTTTTCCAAACTCTTTTGCCCTTGTTTTGGACTCTAATTTGCATGATTTGAATGGAACTAACCCGGAATCACGATGTTTTCAGCACAATTGCCATGGTGTTGTTTTTGTGCAGAAATGAAAGTTCCGGGAACGTCCTGAAAATTTACGGAGAATTTTTCTGGAAAATATGAAAAATACATGCGCAAAGATCCACCGGACGGGATGGGCCAGTGGGCCACAAGCCCTGTTGCCGCGGCCACCCCCCTGGCCGCGGCAACCAAGCTTGTGGGTCCCACGTGGCTCTGTCGCCCCCAAACTCAGCTCTATAAATTCACTTTCGCCTAGAAAAAAAATCAGAAGAGAAGATTTCGTCGCGTTTGCGATACGGAGGCGCCGCCACATCCTGTTCTTCATCTGGAGGACAGATCTGGAGTCCGTTTTGGGCTCTGGAGAGGGGAAATCGTCGCCATCGTCATCATCACCTTCTTCCCTCTCCAATTCCATGAAGCTCTTCATCGTTCGTGAGTAATCTATTCGTAGGCTCGCTGGGCGGTGATGAGTAGGACGAGATCTATCATGTAGTCGAGTTAGTTTTGACGGGGATTGATCCCTAGTATCCACTATGTTTTGAGATTGATGTTGCTACTACTTTGCCCTACTTAATGCTTGTCACTAGGGCCCGAGTGCCATGATTTCAGATCTGAAATTATTACGTTGTCACCAATATATGTGTGTTTGATCCGATCTTGCAAGTTGTAGTTACCTATTATGTGTTATGACCCGGCACCCCCAGAGTGACAATAACCGGAACCACTCCCGGTGATGACCATAATTTGAGGACTTCATGTGTTCACCAAGTGCTAATGCGTTGTTCCGGTTCTTTATTAAAAGGAGAACCTTAATATCCTGTAGTATCCTTTTGGACCCCGCTGCCACGGGAGGGATGGACAATAGATGTCATGCAAGTTCTTTTCCCTAAGCATGTATGACTACACACGGAATGCATGCCTACATCACATTGACGAACTGGAGCTAGCCACATATCTCTCCGTGTTATAACTATTGCATGATGAATGTCATCCAAACAAATCACCGACCCATTCCCTACGAGTTTGTCCCACTGGTGCTGTTACTTGTCTTGCTCTGCTGCTACTGCTGTTACTACTGTTGGTGCTGCTGTTACTTGCTACTGTTGTTACTTGCTAATGTTGTTCCTTACAACTGTTGTTACTCGTTACATTGCTACTACCTGCTACAATACTTGTTCGCTCGGTGTAGACGGGAAAAGACTATTTCCGTCTACGGGCAACTTCTCGCGCCATTGATACAACAATTAGGAATAGTCTGCCGTCAACAAATCGTTTCTGGCACCGTTGTTATCATACTACTTTGTTGTTGATACTTTGCTTGCGGATACTAATCTTTCAGGTGTGGTTGAATCTGATACTTTCAGCTGTTAATACTCGAGAGTATCCTCTCACCTCCTGCCTGGCGAATCAACAAATTTGGGTTGAATACTCTACCCTCGAAAACTGTCGCGAACCCACGCGCTGATGGGCCATTGCAAGACAATTGCTAATTGTTGAGCAACTCGGAGCAGTTCTGGCTCTGTTGTCGCGAAGGCATCAAGTCACGGACTCGTCAACAACATTCTTCTAGTGTCGTTCTGGGGAGTGCTAGCACAGACACGCATAGCTTTTAAAGTTTCATCCAAGTTAACCTTGGGAGGAGCACATCTAACTTTCAAAGCATCAATATCACAAGACATCCTATCGACACTCTTAGCCAAATCGTCTATTTTTAGTAGTTTTTCCTCTATGGACGCATTGAAAATCTTTTTAGAGTTGATGAACTCTTTGATATTACTCTCTAAATTAGAGGGTAATTTGGTATGATTTCCATAAGTGTTGTTGTAGGAATTGCCATAGTTGTTAGAGGAGTTACAAGGAAAAGGCCTAGGAACATAGTTTCCTCTAAAAGCATTGTTGTTGCCAAAATTGTTCCTACCAACAAAATTAACGTCCAAACTAGCATTGCTACTCTCAATCAAGGAAGATAGTGGCATGTTATTAGGATCTAAAGAAGCATTTCTACTAGCAACCAAATTCATCAACTCGTCCATCTTAGCACTAAGCGAGTTAATTTCTTCTATAGCGTGTACCTTTTTGCTAGCAGGTGACCTTTCAGTGTCCCACTGAGAGTAGTTGGTCATGATATTGTATAGGAGTTTTGTAGCTTCTCCTAACGTGATTTCCATGAACGTTCCACCTGAGGCGGAATCCAAGAAATTTCTAGAAGCAAAATTCAAACCAGCGTAAAAGATTTGTATAATCATCCACAAACTCAAGCCATGAGCGGGACAATTTCTAATCATTAATTTCATCCTCTCCCAAGATTGTGCAACATGTTCATGATCAAGTTGCTTGAAATTCATGATATCATTATGGAGAGAGATAATCTTAGCCGACGGAAAATAATTGGATATGTAAGCATCTTTGCACTTATTCCAAGAATTGATACTATTTTTAGGCAAAGAAGAAAACCAAGTTTTTGCACGATCTCGCAAAGAGAACGGAAAAAGCTTCAATTTAACAGCATCATTATCCACATCTTTCTTCTTTTGCATATCGCAAAGTTCAATGAAAGTGTTAAGATGGGATGCGGCATCTTCACTAGGAAGGCTAGAAAATTGCTCTTTCATAACAAGATTCAGCAAGGCAGCATTGATTTCATATGATTCCGCACTAGTGGCGGGAGCAATCGGAGTACTAATAAAATCATTATTATTAGTATTCGAGAAGTCGCAAAGTTTGGTGTTTTCAGCCATGATGACATCAACAAACAAACAAGAACACAAGCAAGCAAGAAAACTGGCAAAGGAAAACGGCAAAAGGCAAAGGAGAAAGGCAAATGAAAACGACAAATGTGAAGTGGGGGAGAGGAAAACGAGAGGCAACTCGCAAAAAAGTTAAATGCAAGAGATGAGCTTGTGACACTTACTTGGATAGATCTTGACTTGATCTCTCCCCGGCAACGACGCCAGAAATCCTTCTGCTGCTGGCTACGCCTATAGGGATTTCCTTGGCAAATATGCAAAGGATTCCCCCGCGGCGTTGGAGCCTTGCGTTGGTGTTCCCTTGAAGAGGAAAGGGTGATGTAGCACAACGGCGATAAGTATTTCCCTCAGTTTGAGAACCAAGGTATCAATCCAGTAAGAGAATCGCGTCAAGTCACAAGTACCTACACAAACACAGAGATCTTGCACCCAACGCTATGAAGGGGTTGTCAATCCCTTATAGATTGTTTGCAAAGTGAGAACTGAAAGCAAAAAGTAAACAAAGCAAAGTAAAAGTAAAAGCGGAGATGATAATTGTGAATAGACCCGGGGGCCGTAGTGTTCACTAGTGGCTTCTCTCATGAAAGCAAGTAGACGGTGGGTGAACGAATTACTGTCGAGCAATTGATAGAATCGTGCAAAGTGATGACGTTATCTATGGCAATGATCATATCTATAGGCATCACGTCCAAAACAAGTAGACCGATACTTCCTGCATCTACTACTATTACTCCACACGTCGACCGCTATCCAACATGCATCTAGTGTATTGAGTTCATAAGAACAGGTAACGCCTTAAGCAAGATGACATTATGTAGATGGACAATCTAAAATCTATGATGAAAGCCCATCTTGTTACCCTTGATGGCAACAACAGGATGCGTGCCTTGCTGCCCCTTCTGTCACTGGGAAAGGTCACCGCACGGTATGAACCCAAAACCAAGCACTCCTCCCATTGCAAGAATCATAGATCTAGTTGGCCAAACAAAACCCAAGACTCGGAGAGACTTACAAGGATATCAAATCATGCATATAAGAAATCAGCAAAGACTCAAATATAATTCATAGATAATCTGATCACAAATCCACAATTCATCGGATCTCAACAAACACACCGCCAAAGAGGATTACATCGGATAGATCTCCATGAAGATCATGGAGAACTTTGTATTGAAGATCCAAGAGAGAGAAGAAGCCATCTAGTTACTAACTACGGACCCGTAGGTCTCAAGTGGACTACTCACGAGTCATTGGAGGGGCGATGATGTTGATGTAGAATCCCTCCAGCTCCAAAGTCCCCTCCGGCACGGCACCGGGAAGGGTCTCCAGATGAGATCTCGCGGAAACGGAAGCTTGCGGCGGCGGAAAAGTGGTTTCATGGACGCCCTGATTTTTTCTGAGTAGTCGCGGGCCCCCAGGCCGCGGCTACACGGCTTGGGGGCTCCCTGTGGGCCTCCTGCCTTGGCCCTCAAGTCCCCCGATCTTCTTCTGTTCTGGAAAAATTCATTTCGGGGATTTTATTCCGCTTGGACTCTGTTCCAAAATCAGATCTGAAAAGAGTCAAAAACACAGAAAAAACAGGAACGGGCACTTGGCACTGAATTAATAAGTTAGTCCCAAAAAAGATATAAAAGGTATATAAAACATCCAAATTTAACAAGATAACAAGATGAAACCATAAAAAATTATAGATACGTTTGAGACGTATCAGCCCGCACCGGTCCCTCGCAACCCCGCGCACGCACACGACACCTCAGTCATGCCGCACCACTGATACGTCTCCGTCGTATCTACTTTTCCAAACTCTTTTTCCCTTGTTTTGGACTCTAACTTGCATGATTTGGATGGAACTAACCCGGACTAACGTTGTTTTCAGCAGAATTGCCATGGTGTTGTTTTTGCACAGAAATAGAAGTTCTCGGAATGACCTGGAAATTTACGAAGAATTTTTGTGGAAATTTACGAATAATTTTTGTGGAAATCGTCGCCGTCGTCATCATCAACCTTCCTCCATCGACAATTCCATGATGTTCTTCACCGTTCGTGAGTAATCTCATCGTAGGCTTGCTGGATGGTGATGGGTTGGATGAGATCTATCATGTAATCGAGTTAGTTTTGACGGGGATTGAACCCTAGTATCCACTGTTGCTACTACTTTGCCATGCTTAATGCTTGTCACTAGGGCCCGAGTGCCACGATTTCAGATCTGAACCTATTATGTTGTCGCCAATATATGTGTGTTCTTGATCCTATCTTGTAAGTTGTAGTCACCTACTATGTGTTATGACCCGGCAACCCCGGAGTGACAATAGCCGGAACCACTTCGGAGATGACCATAGTATGAGGAGTTCATGTATTCACCAAGTGTTAATGCGTTGGTCCGGTTCTTCATTAAAAGGAGAACCTTAATATCCCGTAGTTTTCATTAGGACTCCGCTGCCACGGGAGGGATGGACAATAGATGTCATGCAAGTTCTTTTCCCTAAGCACGTATGACTACATATGGAATACATGCGTACATTACATTGACGAACTGGAGCTAGTTACATATCTCTCCATGTTATAACTGTTGCATGATGAATAACATCCGGCATAATTATCCATCACCGATCTAATGCCTACGAGTCTTTTCCTACTGGTCCTTGCTACGTTACTTTGCTGCTACTACTATCACTGCTGCTACTGTTACTCTGTTGCTACTACTGTTACTTTGTTGCTACTGGTTATTGTTGCTACTGCTGCTATCACACTACTTTCCTACTGATACTTTGCTGCAGATACTAAATCTTTCAGGTGTGGTTGAATTGACAACTCAACTGCTAATACTTGAGAATATTCTTTGTCTTCCCCTTGTGTCGAATTAATAAATTTGGGTTGAATACTCTACCCTCGAAAACTGTTGCGATCCCCTATACTTGTGGGTTATCAACCACCTTCACCACACTGCAGCCACCACCTTGCGACTGCCGGACCCAACCGAGATAAGGGGAGATATCTGCCACGCTCGGCCTTCCGCCCTCCGGAGCCGCGAGGCGCACCCATGGCGTCCACAATGCAGTCCACCATGAGAAAGCACCCCGCACTGTGGCCAAGCGCCAGAACAAACCACGGGGACCATGCTCGTGCGCCGCCGGCCACCAAAACACGCCCGTAGCTCACACCCGCCGCTGCCAACCGACCGCACAGAGGCAGGCCGCGGCCTCCGGCCCACGCTGTCCCAGCCCCGCGCCGCTCCTCGTGCCTCACCAGCCGAGCCTCCGTGCCAGATCTGACGGCTGTCGCCAGCCAACCGCAGGCCTGCCAAGCACACCCCGCCGTGTACCAGATCCCCACGAAGTCGCCGCAACCCTGTCCTTCGACCACGCGCAACCCTGTCCTTCGACCACGCCTCCGACGTGCCGGACGACTCGCCGCGACCGTGCCCCACGTAAGCGCTGCGGCTCCGGCCAGATGTGGAAGCTCGCGCTGCATACACCCATGGGAAGGGTAGGGAATTTCCCGCCGCCGCCGCGTCCACCGACAAGGCTTTGCCCGACGGTGCGTGCCGATGGCGACGAGGGGGAGGGACGGAGCGGAGGGGACAGACGGCGACGCGGCCAGGCTTCGCCTTCCCCGCTCGCCAGAGCGGGTCGGGCGAGCAGTCAGATTTTTGTTGATTGATCATTAATTCATATGTGTGGTAATGACCCTGCTTGAATCCTAGGGTTAGAGTTAGAGTGGGTTAGATTTGAGCCATCTAACCCTCAAAGATCCAAATAGATGGGTTAGAGTTGGTTAGATGCATCTAACACACCCAAAAACTTTAACCCATCTAAGAGGTGCTTTTTTGAGTTAGAGTAGGTGGGGTCGAGTGAAAGAGAAAGGTCCAAAGTATCCAAATGATTAAGAAAGAGCATTTATTATTCATCAAACCCTCCCATCCAAACACCTTTAAAGTTAGAGTTAGTTCATGTTAGTTTAAGGGTTAGAATCTAACTTTTACTCTAAGGCCGTGCTTGGATTACATGTATTGTAATATGGAGGTGTCAAATTTACACATGTATTATACTGGTCTGCATTGATTTTCAGTTGGAAATGAAACCGACGGATAAAGATCTGTATGTATTCTTGAAAAATACGCTATTCCAAACAATGAAACCAGGTTAAAGTATCCAAACAGGGGCAATGTAAACAGGAAACAGATCATTAGGGGTGCCAGGAAGGTGCCCTCATGGCCTCATCATTTTTCGGATTCTCTAATTACTTATTCTGAATTCTCTGTTTATTCTCGACAAAATGCCGAATTACTACATACGGAGAGGGGCTGCGCCCGGTGAGTAGAGCCGAATCAATCAGGTCGCCCTAGCCCAGAGGCGAAGCAGCCGTAGAGGTGGTGTTTGTCCGAGCCGCCGCCGATGCTTTGGCCTTGGGGCAGCGGTTGTGGCCGTACCAAACGCCGTCCGGCAACGGCGCTCCGAAGTAGAACGTGGCGGGCTTCTCTCCGGCGCCGGGGCCCGGCTCGACGACCTGGACCCACTCGGGCGCCCAGCCGTCGCGGCCGGCGCGGCGGAGGTAGAGGTAGCAGACGCCGTACCCGCACACCCCGGAGACGCGGAAGGTGTCGGTGCCGCACCGCTCGAAGGCGCCGGGCGGGAGGCGCGCGCCGTACGCCTCGTTCCGGTACGCGTCGCCGAACGCCACGCTGACCGCGTCCGACGTCCGCGCCGGCGACGCGCAGCTCGTCTTCACCTTCACCGTGTACGTGCACGTCCGCACGGCCGCCTCCTGCACAACACAGCACAGCACAAAACGGCGCCATCTGTCAGTGTCACACAGCAGAGCAGAGCAGTCGTTGGTTGTGCAAGAAGAAGAAGAAGAACTCACGGTGCGGCTGTCGGGGGAGAAGCCTCCGAAGACGGCGACGAGCAGCAGCAGGAGCGAGAGGCGAGACGCGGCCGCTACGACGCCGGGACCCGCCATTGCCGGCGACGAGGCGAGGACGTTGGGATGGGGATGTGGGAAGGGGGCGGCGCTAGAGCTGGATGTGATTGGTTGCGCCGCCGTGTAGGAGCTCGGGGGTGCTAATAATAGCGCCCCGGCGTGTCACTGTGTGAGGATTGGGACGCGGTGCACGCTAGCACATGGCTGCAGGCCAGTGGACCAGCACCGCATCGCATCGCACCGCACCGGCAACACGCCGAATCGGTCACTGGCGGACACGGGCCTTGCGTGTCGTCATGCTCGGTGCTGATGTGGTCCGCCGCAGCGCAGGTCGACGGACAGGTACACACGAGCGCGGAGAGTTCTAATGATGGTTTATTATGGTCTCAGGATAAAATGGTTCTACAAAAATACGAGTTCGGAAAGATTATGGACGTTGAGAGCGGTCTCTGTGGCACGCTTCAAATGGGAGAGAGAGAGCAAAGAAACAAAAATAATATAATTGGGGCATTCCGAGAATTGAACTCGGGACCTCTCGCACCCTAAGCGAGAATCATACCACTAGACCAAATGCCCATTGTTGTACTTTATGTCATCTACAACTTATTAAAACAATCCAGAACGTTGTAGAATGCACACATCCAACCGCAAGGGAGTGAATGTATGCTCCGTTGTCAATCCTATTTGCTTTTTTCTGAATTGTTTTTTATGTTAACTTAATAATATCATTGTGATAGTCAAAATAAAGATGAATCTTCATAAGCGTAACAATCGAATCGCGGCTGGCCATACAAGTTAAGGAGGATGTGATTTCTTGAGGGCCTGAATCATCACGTCAATTCTTTGTGAAACATATCTATTAAGGACATGTTCTGATCTCCTCCAACTTCACAAAACTTCCCAAATCCAGCTTCCCCAGCCAGCTTCTTGCTCCAACTAACGATTCCCCGAGCGGTCGGCTTCGTGTGTAGCTTCTTCTAGCGCCGCGGCTCAGCTGGGAGGTTGCGGGCCTATTGGATGCCAGTTTGGGCCCGTTGGAGGCAGCCGAGTACCGGTTCCATGGAGGGAGCGAGTAGCGACCTGTTACTTGCGAGCGTACTAATTCGCTGGATTGACTTGACGGTGGCAGTTGGATGTAAAAAGGGCAAACTCCAGCTTTTTGTTTTGGTGGAGCTGGGCCGAGCCTGCTTCTCGTTTTTGCACGTAGCTCCGGCTTAGCTTCTCGAATCGAGCTTCTCCTCGCTCAAACGTTCGGCACGGCTTCTGTTCAGAAATTTGAGGAGTTGGAAGCTGGAGGAGATCAGAAAAGGCCCTAAAAGGTACCAACCTCTTCTGGAAGACATGCATACCTCCCAAAATTAAGGTGTTTATTTGTGAGGATTTTTGCCACCATCTCTCTGAGGACAATCGTCACAGCCTTAGTGATGGTTGTTGCTCCCTTTGCGGGGAGGAGGATGTTAATCGTATTTGTTTTCGTGTGTGCTTGCCAAATTCATGTGGATTGTGGTTCAGGGGTGTTTAGGGACCTTTCGGACCGTAGGTCGTGTCTGATGTGTCAACGCCATGGACCTCATGTGACCATGTACTGGATCTTATCATGTAGTTGCGTGGCAGGTTTTTTGACGCTCAATCATTTTCTTCGTATTAAAGTTGCTATTGAAAATATTATCATTGTTCATATGCCTGATTGTATTTTGCAATCAATTGACTTCTTTCAGTTCATCTATGTTGTCACTTGGGAAGGAGAAGGACAAGACCATGTTGCAAGCAATACTCATGAATCTTAGATATATCCACTCTCTCAATCGACCGTCGCCCAAGCAACTAAAGTAGGGTGTAGTTGTAGGTTTTGGTTACCGAGCATGCATGCTCGTGTATGCACTCATTTGTATCGCTGATAACCTCAACCGTTCATTTTGTGCAACCTTCTAATGTAAAACTTGAACCTGTGTTCATGTTTGATGATGTGTAATATATATAAAGGCATGTGTTGCTTCTAGCAATCTTCTAAAAACGTATGGATATAGTATCGGTATTTGTTAAAATTTGGTGTTTTTCGTGAGTATATTGGATGTGTTAAGAGTTCCAAGAAGAAAATGTATGATTGAGGTGAGCGAGACAAACCCCTTGAATTATAAGATACGGAAATGAATGTTAATCAAATAGCAGGAATAGATGTGCAGTCGATGTTGGCCATGATAAAAAAGTATGTAATGGTGGTGCACACAACTCTACGAAGTAATGACAAGAACCTGTAGTGGGCCAATGTGAAGAGATTCTCCTTCATGGAGCTCAAGACGTACACCATGAACTTCTGCCTCGATTGCGTGCTTGGCGAAGGCGGCATGTGCTAAGTCTTCAAGGGTTGGATCGACGAGGTCACCTTTGCGCGAGCGCATCCCAAAAGCTACATGGCATCGTCCTCAAGAATATCATGCTAAACTAGGGGCAATTGCCCTTGGTCACCTTCAAATAATTGAATGAACTTTGATTCAGGAAATAAGAAAAACAAATACTAACAAAAAGCAGGAACATATGTGAGTTCGGTGGTGTTCATGACAACAAGTATGGCAACGGTGCCAATGATGCAACGGAGAGGGCGATATCCTGCACGCTGCAGTCATCCAACTTGAGGACCTTTGCCTATACGGATCTCAAGACATGCACATACATCTTCTTTAAATCCATGAAGGAATATATTATCAAGTTTGCCATGTCGTAACTAAAATAAAAAAGAAACTAATGAAAGGGCGTGTAATATGTTCTCCCTATGACAATAAAGCACATAGGTACAAGAAACTAAGGCACATAGCTGAACGTAAGCAACACAACTCAATGCCAGCCCACATTCCCAAGCCCAACACACACAAAACCGGTGAATGTTTGGATCCTGTACCTTGGGGTACTAAGGTGAAAACAGTGGATCCCTCCATCCTATGGTTTTCCTAAGGTCAATGTTGACGGTTTGGTCTCTAGGAACGACGAGAGAGGGGTCATGTATCTTGTTTGTTGTCGAGACCAACATTGCTTATATTTGGGTGGTTCATATGTAGTTATGAGAAGCTTAACTGAACTATAAATTTTAGAGGTGATGGCATGCTTAGAGGGCCTTAATCTAGGATGTGATATTTACCCGCGGAATATAGAAGTTGCAACAGACTGTTTGGCAACTGTTAAGAACCTGAAAGAACCTTGCCTGGTTGCAAGTAGTACAATCATCCAAGATATCAAGGTCAATACGGATGCTTTCGGTAAGATCGGTATTGACCATGAGGTTAGAAAAGCCAATATCAAGCACATGAACTAGCTAGGGAAGTAGCATCGTAGATCTCAGTTGATATATGTGGTTTATAGGAACTTTAGATATAATTTATATCTAAACTATTTATTCGCTGAATAAAAGTGTTTCACCCTCTTAAAAGATGACAAAATGACACGGGAGAAGAAAAAAAGAAGACGATGCTTCGCACACTAATATGAACATGTGTAGCATTCTCAATTGGGTGAGCTCTAGGAAACCATTCGCCATCTCGAAACCTCTCTAGAGACGCGATCGCAGGCGATCTTCTCCCTCCCCTCTCAACACTAATGTTGTCGTGGGTCCTAGTCCTCCCCTTCTGCTGCTTTAGCGGTGAGAGCGGATGGGGGCCCTCGCAACTTCTCTTCAGTAGGGAGATATGATAGGCATAGCTTTTGTGAGAGGTGATGCATCAATGGTGGAGACGGCGCCACATGAGAATAATCTACTTCTGCTCTTCCTCCATCTTGTTGACACTCTAATGGGAAGCACCGAGGAGAAGGTGGCTTGGTCTTCTTGCCGGTCTTCAGATCCGATGAGATTCGTGTCGACTATTATACTTGTGTTTTGCGTCTTGTAGTGGGGTGCGTGGACGGCGACAAGTGATATGTCCATTTTGCATCACGAACTCTTATTGATAATTATGTTATTCTTGGTTATTATTCCACATTATGATATAATTCTAATGCCTTCTCTCTCTAAATTTAGAAGGTACACCACAAAAGAGGGAAAATGCCATAAACTAGAATTCTGGACCTGAAAACGTCTGAAAATTCACTCGAATCCAAATGACCAAAATTTCGTGGAGAATTTTTGTGGAATATATGTCAATTATTGGAGAAAAATATACCATAGGGGGGCCACCTGTTGGTTCCAAGCCAACAGGGCACGCCCACCCCCTAGGCATGCCTTGATGGCTTGGGGCCACCTCCCAGGTGCCCTGGCATCCCTGTTGTGCTTAAAATGGTTTTTGACCTAGAAAAAAACAAGAAGAAACTTTTGGGTTGAAGAACCATTGTCTCGAGTCGAAAACCTGGGCAGAGGCCCTTTTGCTCTCTCGTAGAGTGATTCTATCGGGGAAACTTCCATCCGAGAGGGGGAAATTGAAGCCATCGCCATCACCAACACTTCCTCCTTCTTGGGAGGACCAATCTTAATCAACATCTTCACCCCCAGCATCTCATCTCAAACCTTAGTTCATCTCTTGTATTCAATATTTGTCTCATGTAAGTGCATCTAGTGCCCCTTAGTGATTTTTGTCGTTTGAAGACCTATAGGTTAAGTATCTAATTTGTTCATGAGTGTACATAGGATCTATAAGTCACTGAGGAGTTTGAAATATTCGATGAATATCGACCCCTAAAAATGTATATCTTAGGCTGAAGAAAATGGTTTTCTGTTGAAGAATTGAATCGCGAAGAAACTGCGATGAAATTGATATTCCTCATGAAGATATTGAAGATGAGGAATTCGTTGTGTCCTGAAGAAAATCAATCTGAAAACTTTGAAGCATGAAGATTTATTCTTTCTATTTTATTTTCTTCACTCTTGAGTCATAGGAACACCGTACTGTTAAAGGGGGTCGAGGTAACACTTTGGAATGAATTTCCTCATGATTCTCAACCCAAGCCTAATCCTACCAAAAGCATCATGTGAGGAATATGAGAGACATGAGGACTCTCACAGTTGAGGGTCCCGACCGTTACCGCAATTCGTGCCACGTCACTGATCTTATCCACACCAACGGTCATATTATTTAAGGACATTAATGTCAAATCATGTCGGGATGCTCCCAGGCTATAAATAGCCTCCCCCCACAACCATTAGCTGGTTGTCTGCTCCGTTAGAAACTGACACTTGTCATAAGAGCAACCCAAATTCCTCAGAGTCTTCGAGAGTAAATCATCAGTGAGGAAATACCCCAAACACCAAACCACAAACCAAAAACTAAGTGATTGAGCATCACTGAAGAAGTTGTTCCTGTGTGGGACTGAAGCCTTTTACGTTTGAGGACTGTGCATCCTCCAGACGGTTAGGCGTCATGGTCTAGAGCAATCCAGCAGTCAATTGTGGATCGCCGGGTGAGCAAGTTTGTGAGGGTTTGGAAGTCTGTCGTGAAGACTTACCACGAGTGTTGGGCGAGGATTGTGTGTTGTTAGATCAAGGAGAATACGGTAGGGACTGTGTGTCCCAGGACTGTGTGTCTTTTGGTTTCAATACCAAGCCGCTCCAAACCAAATGTACAACTATCACATCAGTTGGAACTGGGTCATCAACCATTGTCTTCACTGTGAAACGGGTTCTATTTCTTCAACTCTTTCAATTCCACATATTGTATGTTGAAGATTTTCATTATCACTATTTGAAGAATTTGCTGAAGACTTTCTCTGAAATTCCTCAACCCCAAATTCTTCACACGAGTTAATCTTCACCTGATTTCTTTGTGCCTACATACTGTGCAAACTGCTTTTCATATTCTTCACCTTGAAAACTGATGTAGTGATACTTTGCACCCCCGATCCATTGTTGTTTCCGCTGCAAGTTAGTCATAAGTGAGGAATTTCCTCAAAAGGAATTTCCTCAGTGATGAAATTCTAAAAATCTCCTATTCACCCCCCTCTAGTCGATATAATGCACTTTCAATTGGTATCAGAGCAAGGTACTCCATTGTTCTGTGTGATTTTGGTTTAACCACCTGGATTTTTAGTTATGTCGACTGCAGGCATGATCAAGGTTACTGCAGGATGTCCTACTTTCAAAGGAAAGGACTTTCCCTTCTTGAAGACCAAGATGCAGATGCATCTACAAGCTATTGACAATGATCTCTGGTATATTGTGGAACATGGTGTCCCTATCATCACTGCTACTGTCTCTGCCGCTGTTGTGAAGAAATTCAAGCAACTTGATTCTCAAGCAAAGAATATCATATGTGGCCATCTGAGGGAAGGTCAGTATGGCAGAGTGAGTGTTTTGGGCTCAACAAAACTTATCTGGGATTGTAAGTGCATCTAGTGCCCCTTAGTGATTTTGGTGGTTTGAAGACTTATAGGTTAAGTATCTAATGTGTTCATGAGTGTACACAGGATCCATAAGTCACTGAGGAGTTTGAACTATTTGATGAATATCGACCCCTAAAAATGTATATCTTCGGTTGAAGAAATTGGTCTGAAGGTGAAGAATTGAATCGCGAAGAATCTGCGATGAAATTGATATTCCTCATGAAGATATTGAAATTGAGGAATTCAGTGTGTCCTGAAGAAAATCATTCTGAAGACTTTGAAGCATGAATATTTACTCTTTCTGTTTTGTTTTCTTCACACTTGAGTAATACGAACACCGTACTGTTAAAGGGGGTCGAAGTTACACTTTCGAATGAATTTCCTCATGATGCTCAACCCAAGCCTATTCCTACCAAAAGCCTCAAGTGAGGAATACGAGTGACATGAGGACTCTCACAGTTGAGGGTTCCGACCGTTTTGGTAGCCACGCCACATCATTGGTATTATCCACACCAACGGTCATATTATTTAAGGGCATTAGTGTCAAATCATGTCGGGATGCTCCGAGGCTATAAATAGCTGCCCCCACAACCATTAGCTGGTTGGCTGCTCCGTTAGAAACTGACACTTGTCATAAGAGCAACCCAATTCCTCAGAGTCTTCGAGAGTAATTCATCAGTGAGGAAATACCCCAAACACCAAACCACAAACCTAGAACCAAGTGATTGAGCATCACTGAAGAAGTTGTTCCTGTGTGGGACTGAAGCCTTTTACCTTTGAGGACTGTGCATCCTCGAGACAGTTAGGCGTCATGGTCTAGAGCAATCCAGCAGTCAATTGTGGATCGCCGGGTGACCAAGTTTGTGAGGGTTTGGAAG
This sequence comes from Hordeum vulgare subsp. vulgare, assembly GCF_904849725.1. Classification (NCBI taxonomy): domain Eukaryota; kingdom Viridiplantae; phylum Streptophyta; class Magnoliopsida; order Poales; family Poaceae; genus Hordeum; species Hordeum vulgare. The sequence continues at coordinate 118,237,681 of NC_058518.1, read as the reverse complement.
TCTGCCCTGAAGACTTACCACGAGCGTTGGGCGAGGACTATGTGTTCTTAGACCAAGGAGAATACGGTAGGGACTGTGTGTCCCGGGACTGTGTGTCTTTTGGTTTCAATACCAAACCGCTCCAAACCAGATGTACAACTGTCACAACAGTTGGAATTGGGTCATCAACAACTGTCTTCGCTGTGAAACGGGTTCTAATTCCTCAACTCTTTATATTCCTCAGGTTATGTGTTGATGACTTTCACTGTTACTGTTTGAAGAATTTGCTGAAGACTTTCTCCGAAATTCCTCAACCCCAAATTCTTCACGCAAGTTAATCCTTATCTGTTTTCTGCGTGCCTGCTTACTGTGCAATCTGTTTTCACATTCCTCATACTGAAAAACCGTTGTAGTGAAACTTTGCACTCCTGATCCTTTACTGTTTCCGCTGTAAGTTAGTCATCAGTGAGGAATTTCCTCAAAAGGAATTTCCTCAGTGACGAAATTCTAAAAATCTCCTATTCACCCCCTCTAGTTGATATAACGCACTTTCAATTGGTATCAGAGCAAGGTACTCCCTTGTTCTGTGTGATTTTGGTTTAACCACCTGGAGTTTTAGTTATGTCGACTGCAGGCATGATTAAGGTTACTACAGCATGTCCTACTTTTGAAGGAAAGAACTTTCCCTTCTAGAAGACCAAGATGCAGATGCATCTACAAGCTATTGACAATGCTCTCTGGTATATTGTGGAACATGGCGTCCCCATTATCTCTGCTAGTGTGTCTGCTGCTGATGTGAAGAAATTCAAGCAACTTGATTCTCAAGTGAATAATATCATATGTGGCCATCTGAGCCCAGGCCAGTTTGGAAGAGTGAGTGCCTTGGGCTCTGCAACACTTATCTCGGAGAGACCGTGCAAAGTAAATGAAGGAGTATCAACCGAGCGTGATTCTCGTGTTGATGTTCTCCGCAATCTCTTCAATCGCTTCAAGAGGCTTGACAATGAAAGCTGCCAAATACCTTTGATCGCCTCACTGACATATCAAATGAACTGCAAGCACTGGGAGCTCGAGACATTACTGATCACGAAGTTGTGAAGAAACTGCTAAGATCTTTGGATTCTTCATTTGATACTTTAGTCCTGATGATTCAAGAAAGACCAGACTACAAGATGCTTGATCCAGCTGATATACTCGAAAGACTCAATACTCATGAATTCCAGCAAGAAGAAAAGAAAGATCTATATGGACCAAGCTTTTCTAGACCACGTGCACTGAAGGCTAGAGCAATTTCCTCATCTGAATAAGAAGACTCAGATGATATCATTGGTGACCCTGAAGAGTTTGGACAGGAGCTTGCAATGCTTGTGAGGAAATTTGAGAGGTTTACACGACGTGGCCAGTTCGGTGAATCTTCAAGAAGAGATATGAGGAAATCATAATCTTCATTTGAGGACTACAAGAAAAGAACCTGCCACAAATGCAAGAAATCACATCACTACATTGCTGATTGTCCCCGTTGGGGAAAGGAATCAAAGAAGAAGAAATACAAGGATGACAGTTCTGATGACTCGAAGAAGAAGAAGAAGAAATCTTCAAAATCCTCATCTTCAAAGCCCTCATCGCACAAGAAGACTAGTTTCAGAAAGGCTCGGGCACTTATTGGCAAGGAAATGGATTCCGAGGCAGAATCAGAGGAATGTGATAAAGACTCAGAATCCGGACAGGCCAGTCTTGCACTTGCAACTACTTTTGTCAGGAAGTCAATCTTCAACCTTGAAGAAGATGATGACTCCATCCACAGTGATGACTATGTTGATGACTTCGCTCCAACCTATTGCTTCATGGCAAAAGGTTCAAAGGTATCGAATGTTGCTTCCTCTTCTGATTCAAGTGACTGTGAACCTGATGATTATAAAAAACCCAATTATAGTAAACTTGGAATCATTGCCACTAAACAACAAACTATCGTGGAAAAGCTTCAGAAACTGCTAGATAGAAGTGATGATCTGTTGAATGATGAAATGAATCTTACCCAAATCCTCACTGAAGATGTGAAAAGTCTTCAGTCTAGATTTGATAATCTTCAAGATCGTTATGATACACTCCTCACTGATCATGAGAAACTTTCCTATGAATTTCTTCAAAGGAAGCTTGATCTAGAGAAGCTAAGGATTTCTCATGACGATCTTCGTATGGAAAATGATTCATTACTAGCTCAACAGATCAGCGCTGCTCAAGCTCAATTCATTCCTCCATGTCTTAAATGCATTGAACGCGAAACTGTTAATTCTTCACCAGAATCATCAAATGCTTCTATTGCTACAAATTCTTCATCTGCTCCTGTAGTGTCAAATTCCTCACTTGAGGAAAACACAAATGTCACTGATGAAAATGCAGGGCTGAAGGAATTGTATGTGACAGACATATACAAAAATCTCAAAGGAGACCAAACCCTTTGTGATGTGCTCAAAAAGCAGAGCTTGAACAGGAACCCGAGGAAAGAAGGAATTGCCTTTGAGAGGAAATTGAATGCTGATGGATCTTATTGGAAACCTGAGCAGTATCCCAAAACCTCATGGGTTGCTGCTACTGGGCCTCCATTTGATCCATCCAATCTAACTGGCTTATCATGTGAATTATCCTATTCCTCAGATGAGTCATTTGACTCCAACTATAAACTGTTCAAAAATCAAGCTGGTGAAGTATTTGCTCGATATGTTGGAATTAACTGCAGGAATGGTCCTCCCCTAAGGAAATTTTGGGTTCCCAAAAGTTGTCTTGAAAATCTTCACGTGAATGTCCTCATGACACCACCAATGAAGAATCTGAACCCCAGATCAAATTCCTCAGGAGGACCAAAGTCTTCAAGAGGATCAAAATCCTCAACTGGTCAAAACTATGCTCGTACCCATGCTAATGCTTCTAACATGCAGGGAAACTACAAGGAATATGAATATGAACGTTACTCTTCAAATCATTATGTTCATAAATCCTCAAACGAGTTCTCTGCATATTCATATGAGTACTTTAACCCCCTACTGCTAAGAGAAGTGCATTAGCTTCAATGCCTCCTTTCTCATATGGTGCTCGCATGATGATGAATGCTTTACCACCCCTTCAGATGTGGGTGGTGAAGAAATTGAACTAATCACTTCTGCAGGTCAGGTCTCCACATGAAAATCATCATCTGAAGAAGTTGCTGGAGACCTGAGGAAATACTTGATAGGACGCAAGCTAATATTGATGAAATAGAAATATTTCACACGTCCTTATAATTCTATTATGATGAAATTCCTATCTGATGAAATTGATATCATATTCTTCAAGTTTGAAGCATATGAGATGGTAAGCTGTACTAATTCATCTGCAGGATGACAAACCCAAGAGTACTGAGTGGTTCTTGATAGTGGCTGCACACATCACATGACTGGTGATAAAAGCCTGTTGATGAATATGCCATTAATTCCATCACCTCTGAAGCAAATGACATATGCTCACAAAGGTAAAAGCAAGGTATTGGGACTTGGCAAAGTGGCTATTTCCAAGGATAGGCATATGGACAAAGTGATGCTTGTTGAATCCCTTGGATTTAACCTCATGTCAGTCTCAATGTTTTGTGATCTTGATATGATTTTTATCTTTGGTAGAGATAGATGTGTGGTGATCATGGAATCTGACAAATCCAAAGTCTTCGAAGGTGTAAGAAGAGGGGATTTGTACATTGTTGATTTCTCTACAGGTCCTCAACCAGCCACTTGCTTACTAGCAAAAATCTCAGAAGGATGACTATGGCACCGAAGACTAGGTCATGCAGGAATGAGGAATTTGCACACGCTCGCGAAGAAGAAGCATGTCATTGGCATCGAATCAGTCAAATTCCTCAAGGATCATCTCTGCGGTGCATGTGAATCTGGGAAAATGACCAGATCCAAGCATCCCTCGAAGACTATCATGACCAATACTCGTCCCTTAGAATTGCTTCATATGAATCTATTTGGACCTACTCACTATGCCACACTAACAAATGCAGCATCTTTATATGGCTTCGTCATAGTTGATGATTATTCCAGATATACATGGGTGCATATCATCTTATATAAAACTGAAGTGCAGTAAATCTTCAAACGATTTTCTTCAAGGGCCTCGACGAACTTCGGCATCAAGATCAAACATATCAGGAGTGATAATGGAACAGAGTTCAAAAACACTAGTCTTGATGATTATCTTGATGAACTTGGTATTACTCACGAATTATCTGCTCCTTATACTCCTCAATAGAACGGTGTCGTCGAAAGGAAGAACAGGACTCTGGTTGAGATGGCAAGAACCATGCTTGAATAATATCAGACTCCTCGTCGCTTTTGGCCTGAAGCAATCAATACTGCATGCCATATCATCAACATGGTATATCTTTAGAAATTCCTCAAGAAAACCTCATATGAACTCCTCACTGATAAGAAACCCAATGTAAGTTATTTCAAAGTCTTCGGTGCAAAATGTTGGATTAGAGATGCTCACCATATCTCAAAATTTGCACCTAAGGCACATGAGGGTTTTATGCTCGGTTATGGAAAGGACTCGCATACCTACAGAGTCTTCAACAACTATCACAACAAAGTTGTTGAGACTGTAGATGTGCGGCTCGATGAAACTAATGGCTCGCAAAGAGAGCAATTGCCTTCTGATCCAGATAAGTTGTCTCCTGAGGAAGCAATAAAGCTAAAACCTACTGAAGACATTGTTCCCACTGAGGAAATTGATGAAGAAACCATCCCCATCACTGATGAAAATCAAGAAGGTGCTTCTGAGGAAATTACTCCAGAACCACTTCCTCAGCCCAGACGAAATCCTCAGCCAGTTCATCCGAGGATTGCAAATGAAGTAGAACTTGACAAAATCCTCAATGACATCAACACGCCATGTCCTCTCACTCGCTCAAAAGCTTCACACTTAGTTAACCTTTGTGGGCATTTCTCTTTTGTATCTATCACAGAACCCTCAAAAGTTGCTGAGGCTTTCCTAGAACGGGAGTGGATCCAAGCTATGCAAGACGAACTTCTTCAATTCAAGCTGAATGACGTATGGGAGCTCGTCAAATGACCAGGTCCTCGCAAGCACAACATCATCGGAACCAAGTGGATTTTCCGAAACAAGCAAGATGAGGATGGTCAAGTGGTGAGGAACAAGGCATGACTTGTAGCCCAAGGCTACACCTAGGTTGAAGGAATAGATTTCGATGAAACTTTTGCACCTGTTGCTAGACTTGAAGCTATTCGAATACTACTTGCTTATGCTAATCATCATAACATCATATTATATCAAATGGATGTGAAAAGTGCATTCCTAAATGGTAAGCTTAAGGAAGAAGTATATGTTGATCAGCCCCCAGGTCTTGCGGATCCAAAGAATCCAGACAAAGTCTTCAGACTCAAAAAGGCGCTCTATGGTCTCAAGCAAGCCCCTCGGGCATGGTATGATACATTGAAGGAATTCCTCATGAAGAAAGGCTTCACACCTGGTTCACTCGATCCAACTCTTTTCACTAAATCCTATGATAATGAGTTATTTGTGTGCCAGATATATGTCTATTATATTTGGCTGTACTAACAAACGATACAGTGATGAATTTGCTTACATGATGAGTGAAAAATATCAGATGTCTATGATGGGGGAGCTGAAATTATTCTTAGGTCTTCAAATTTGTCAACAACGCAATGAAATCTTCATATCACAGGAGAAATACCTCAAGGATGTTCTGAGGAAATTCGACATGCATGAATGCAAAGGTGCCAAGACTCCAATGCCTACCAACGGCCACCTCGGCACTGACGAAAATGGTAAAGAATTCGATCAACAGGTATATCGCTCTATGATTGGCTCTTCATTGTATCTATGTGCATCTAGGCCAGATATAATGCTTAGTGTTTGCATGTGTGCACGTTTTCAAGCAAACCCGAAGGAATCACATCATAAGGTTGTGAAGCATATTCTTCGATACTTAGCTCACACACAAACACTAGGATTATGGTATCCCAAGGGCTCAAATCTTCATCTGGTAGGGTATTCTTATTCTGACTATGCTGGTGACCGTGTGGATTGCAAGTCAACATCTGGCACATGCCATTTCCTCAGAAGATCACTAGTCTGCTGGTCCTCAAAGAAGCAGAACTGCGTATCTCTCTCCACTGCCGAAGCTGAGTACATTGCTGCTGGTTCATGCTGTGCTCAATTGCTGTGGATGAAGCAAACCCTCAAGGACTACGGCATCAACATGAAGAATGTGCCTCTCTACTGCGACAATGAGAGTGCAGTCAAGATTGCATACAACCCAGTACAACACTCGAAGACCAAGCACATCCAGATTCGTCATCATTTTCTTCAGGACCATGTCCTCAAGGGCAATATCCTCATCGACCATGTGAAGACTGATGATCAACTGGCAGATATCTTCACTAAGCCCTTGGATGAGAAAAGGTTTTGCAAGTTGCGGTGTGAGCTAAATATCTTAGAATCTTCAAAAGTTTTGTAAAAACATGCACACATCCTAACACTTATGCAAAATTGATGACTTAGATGTGCAACACACGATGAATCGATTTTCTTCAACTAACGACGAATATCACTCTCAGTGTGAAGAAATCAATGAAGAAATTGATTCTCAGGGCCCTACGACAATTGTACGCGGCGTCTGTAATCAACATTCTTATATTGTGGGTCACGCCACCGCCCAACATGAAATTCCTCAAGTTGATTTTCTTCAAAGTTCCATTTCCTCAAAATTTGACTTTCTTCAAAATAGGTGTTCTTCATTGTGACGATTTATCACAAAATCCTCAAGTTAGTCAAATCTTCAAAAACACTTGATGATTTTCGTTTACCTAGACAGACTGTGATTTCAAGTCCTCAATAACATTCACTTATAGCTATTTCTTCAAATTGATATTTCATCTAAGTGAATGTGATCGGACCCTACTTTCCCTCTATGCTATTCTCATCCAGTCTATTCAATTCTTCATATGCGTTCTACTTGAAATCTTGTTCGAAATCCTCACCGCGTCCTTGTCAGCTGATGATTTTGTAACAAAATCCTCAAATCTTCAAAAATATTTTTTTAATGAACAGTAATTGAACCCCACTTCCCTCGTTCGGATAACCACGATCTCCACGATCTCCACCGCTTTGCTCATAAGCTACACGTGTCATGCAGAGATGTAGAGGCAGGGGCTATTTGGTCCGATTTCTTCGCGCCAGCAGTAACTGCCTTGGTATAAATATGTCCCCATCCCCCTCGGTAAAACACTTCTTCGCTCCATCGCACTCCTGCTATAGCAAAAGCACCGAACCCTAGCGCCACCACTGGAAGTCTCGTCGCCGGCGAAGAAGAGCTTCACTGCCTCGACTTTTCCGTCGCCGAAACCACGCCGGAGTCGGACCATCCTCGTCCGCCGCTGCCGTAGACGTCCTCTGCTGCCGGGTTAGGGCGCATTGGACACACATCGAAAGAGCTTCTCCCTGCTACTCTTCTCTGTTCTTCGTGCGCGCCATCTAGGGTAAATAAAAACCCTATTTTTACAGCAAGTTTGATCTATTATTTTACCTCTGAGATGTGAAATCTGTTTTTCCTCAAGAATCCATATGCCTCTGATTCCTCAAACACTGCCTATCACCACACTATTGATGAACTTCACTAAGCATCTAAGATTTTGAAGAGATTCCTCAATTGTGCGAATTTTTGGATCTGTACAACTCTGGAACCCAAGAAAAGTATGCTTAGGCAAATTCCTCAACTGTCAATTTTTTTTTTCATTTTCTTCAAATCTGAGAACGCATATGACCTCTCCAAATTCCTCGCAACTATATTGTGTTCACACGTACACACATGTCAGCTGATGAATCTCTCGGTTCTCATCAAATTAACTCATTTGCAGCATTTCTTGAAGAAAATCTTCAAGTCTCATCAGAGTCCTCAAGAGTTCAATTTCATCAGCAAAATCTTCAGTTGAAGAAAATGGAGGATGATAGGAAGCAAAAGGGAGGCAAGAAACTTGAGGAGAATACAGCCTTAGACATCCCTGAGGATATATACCTGGATTACTGCACCCGTGATGAACATGAAACTATGGCCAAGAGAAAGATTCGACTTCAGAAGATAGAACGCCGATGGGCTAAGGAGTGGAAGGAGTACAAATTCGTCACTCCCAAATATGCGAAGAAATTCGCTCCGAAGCCTCCTGGCAAACGGGCTCCACTTGAGGAATATCAAGAAGCACATCCCTCAAGCCTCAAGACCCTTGATGACTATCCTGATGAAAAGGAAAAGCACTTGGCAAAGCTCAAGAAGCAGGCAGATGTTGCTGTGAGGAAATTCAACGAATCATCTGCTGCTGCTTCAACTGCCGCTACTTCCTCTGTTGCTGAGACTTCTGGCTCGACAATTCCTCAACAGAAGTCAGCACCATCAATACCAAAGGCTTCAAAGCCTCAAGAGAAATCAGCTCCAGCATCAACTACAAAACCATCTGCCCCAAAACCCTCAGCTCCAAAATCCTCAGCACCACCACAGGCTTCAAAACCTGAACAGAAGCCGATAGTGAAGCCACTGCGAGCTACCTCCACCTCCTCACTCCCAGCTGCAACCAGCTCGGAGACAAAGTCTTCACCAACTCCTCTGAAGACTAAGGTGACTGCTGCGAGAGGAACAAGACCCAGCCCAAGCAAAATCATCACGGTCCCTTCTGCATGAGAGGGCAGTGATGAATATGATGATGAGACTTTGCAAGCAATGATCAGAAACAAGCAGGAGAGGGTAGCTCAAGCTTCTGGCAGCTCCATTCCTCTGGCCATGGACCCAAAAGTCCTCCTAGACTACATCAATATCTGGTATGAGGACCCCAACACTCCGGTTGATGATTTTAAACTTCCCCCTGGCATTAGCCACATGGTGGCCACATTCATCAACGAGGCCAAGTGGAAGGAGCAGCAAGCTAAACAAGCCAAGGTGGCTAAGCTCAAGAAGGAGAAATTCCTCAAGCAGAATCTCCTCAATCTGACGCCTGATGATCTTGGATCAACACAGGCAGAGTTGAAGACTTTGACAGATAAGTACTCCAAGAAGCTGTTAATGACTACAACAAGAAAGCTGCCGCTCCAGTACCAACTCCTCAGCCTCTGATTGAAGAACCAGCTGATGAAACTCCTCAAGTTGAGGAAATCCCTCAAGAAAGCTGTGTGGATGAACCGGCAATTGAGGAAATCACGACTGACAATCCAGCTGATGAATCTACTACAGCTGGTGAGACAGACCCTGCTCCAGCTGCTGCTTCCAAGCCAGCTGATGAATCTGTTCGAGCTGCTGCTTCAAAGCCAGCTGATGACTCTGCTCCAGCTGGTTCCTCAAAGCCAGCTGATGAATCTGCTGAGAAAACACCTTCACCAAAAGCTTCAAAGGTGAAGAAGATGACTCCGTCTGCATCATACATGAAGAAGACAAGGGCTGCTGAAAAGGAAGCCAAAAAGAGAAAGGCTTCTTCAGTTGAAGACCACACTGAGGCCAAGTGCCTCAAAGCACTTGAAGAAAATGCTCCACTGGACCCTGTGCCTCTTAACATCGCTCCATCTTATGAAATGGCCACCTTAGAAGACCAGGAGAAAGGGCCAGATGAGGAAATGAAGGATGCTGCATCTGAGGAACATACTGATGAAGAAATTCACATTGACGACAATCCTCAGCCCTCCATTCCTAATGAAGGAACTGCACAAGGATCAACTGCACCAGCTGATGAATCTGGCTCTGTCACCAAGCAAGCTGAGGAAGATCAACGTGAAAATCCTCAAGCTGATGAAATTCAGAGCCCTGAGCAAAATCCTCACCCTGAGGATCAGGCTGACCCAACTCCTCCTGAGCAAGATCCTCAAACTGAGGCTCAGGGTGAACCCATTCCTCCTCCGGAGCAAAACCCTCAACAAGATGCTCTAGTTGACGACATTCCTCAGCCTGAGGCTCAGCCAGATCACATTCCTTAGCCAGAAGCACAACAAGAGCATGCTCCTCAGCCTGAAGCTCAACCTGATGAAATTCCTCACCCTGAGGACCATGCAGAGGAAAATGCACCAGATCAAGACAATGCTTTCGTTGTGCTCAACCCAGAATCTGCAATTGTTGTATCCCCTCAAGTCCCACAACAAAATCTTCAGCCAATGCAGCGTCATCCGTTCTCCAAGCGGCCAAAGTTTCAAAAGGAGAACTTCTCTGAAGAACGCATGTACTTCACCGGAGAAAATCCCTATGACAAACCTCAAATCAGGCATCTGAAGTTTTGGACGAGGACACAACTCAATTATTATGCCTCTGTGCTGTGTGGAAGAAACAAGATTTTCCAGCACAATCCTATTCCTCATGTTGAGCTTGAAGCAATACCATGCCTAGCTCTAGTCCTCAACGTCCTTCATGAAGTTGGACTTCTTCCAATGTGCTAAGATATATGTGATTGGAACAGTGAGCTCATTCTTCAATTTTATGCCACTCTTCACATATCTGGGGATCCAGCAGATATCAACACTTGGGTGTTTGACTGGATGACGCAAACAACACACCACAAGGCTCCTGCCATTGAGCTTCTGCGTGAACTGCCAGTATCAATTCCTTCAGAACAAGCAGTGAAGCTTTATGATGAACGTGAGCTGCCCAACGGGATGATGTAAGTCCTCATGAAGTCTTTGGCTAAAGGGAAACCACCAATAAAAACCTTCCTCATCCACGAGCTCAAATATGAACCAAGGACTGTTTACAGAATTCTCTGCAGCGTCCTTGCGCCAATCAAGGTACACGATGATGAAGAAGATGTTGAAGGCCTCATGAAGAATATCCTCTTCAACATCATTCATGGTATTCCTATCAACATCCATGATTTCTTCTTGAGGACCGCAAGCACTGGGAGCTCGAGACATTACTGACCATGAAGTTGTGAAGAAACTGCTAAGATCTTTGGATTCTTCATTTGATACTTTAGTTCTCATGATTCAAGAAAGACCAGACTACAAGATGCTTGATCCTGCTGATATACTCGAAAGACTCAATACTTATGAATTCCAACAAGAAGAAAAGAGAGATCTATACGGACGAAGCTATTCTAGACCTCGTGCACTGAAGGATAAAGCAATTTCCTCATCCGAAGAAGAAGACTCGGATGGCAGCATTGGTGATCCCCAAGAATTTGGACAGGAGCTTGCAATGCTCATGAGGAAATTCCACAAGTTTACAAGACTTGGACAGTTTGGTAAATCTTCAAGAAGAGATATGAGGAAATCAGAATCTTCATCTGAGGACTACAAGAAAAGAACCTGCCAAAAATGCAAGAAATCAGGTCACTACATTGCTGATTGTCCTCGTTGGGTGAAGGAATCAAAGAAGAAGAAATACAAGGATGAAAGTTCTGATGACTAGAAGAAAAAGAAGAAATCTTCAAAATCCTCATCCTCAAAGTCCTCATTGCACAAGAAGACTAGTTTCAGAAAGGCTCGGGCACTTATTGGGAAGGAAATGGATTCTGAGGCAGAATCCGAGGAATGTGATGAAGAGGAGGGTTCTGATGAAGACTCGGAATCTAGACAAGCTAGTCTTGCACTTGCAACCACATTCGTCAGCAAGTCAATCTTCAACCTTGAAGAAAATGATAATGCCATCCATATTGATGACTATGCTAATGACTTCGCTCCAACCCATTGCTTCATGGCAAAAGGTTCAAAGGTACCGAATGATGCTTCCTCCTATGATTCAAGTGACTGTGAATCTGAAGATTATAAAAAACCCAGTTATAGTAAACTTGCTATCATTGCTACTAAACAACAAACTGCCCTAGAAAAGCTTCAGAAACTGCTAGACAGAAGCGATGATCTGTTGAATGATGAAATGAATCTTACCCAAATCCACACTGGAGACCTGAAAAGTCTTTAGTCCAGATTTGATAATCTTCAAGATCATCATGTTACACTCCTCGCTGATCATGCGAAACTTTCCTATGAATTTCTTCAAAGGAAACTTGACCTTGAGAAGCTGAGGATTTTTCATGATGATCTTCGTATGGAAAATGATTCATTACTCGCTCAACAGATCAGTGCTGCTCAGGCTGAATTCATTCCTCCATGTCTTAAATGCATCGAACGTGAAACTGCTAATTCTTCACCAGAATCATCAAATGCTTCTATTGCTATAAATTCTTCAACTACTCCTGTAGTGTCAAATTCCTCACTTGAGGAAACCACAAATGTCACTGATGAAAATGCAGGGTTGAAGGAATTGTATGTGACAGGCATGTACAAAAGTCTCAAAGGGCACCAAACCCTTTGCGATGTGCTCAAAAAGCAGATCTTGAACAGGAACCCAAGGAAAGAAGGAATTGCCTTTGAGAGGAAATTGAATGCTGATGGATCATACTGGAAACCTGAGCAGTATCCCAAAAGCTCATGGGTTGCTTCTAAAGGGCCTCCTGTTGATCCATCCAATCTAATAGGTTTTGCATGTGAATTATCCTATTCCTCAGATGAGTCATTTGACTCCAACTATAAACTGTTCAAAAATCAATCTGGTGAAGTATTTGCTTGATATGTTGGAACTAACTGCAGGAATGGACCACCCGTGAAGAAAATCTGGGTCCCCAAAAGTTGCCTTGAAAATCTTCAGGTGAATGTCCTCATGACACCACCTTTGAAGAATTTGAACCCCAGATCAAATTCCTCAGGAGGACCAAAGTCTTCAAGAGGATCAAAATCCTCAATTGGTCAAAACTATGCTCGTACCCGTGCTAATGCTTTTAACATGCAGGGAAATTACAAGGAATATGAATATGAGCGTTATTCTTCAAATCATTATGTTCATAAATCCGCAAAGAAATTCTCTGCATATTCATTTGAGTACTTTAACCCCCCTATTGTTAAGAGAAGTGCATTAGCTTCAATGCCCCTTTCTCATATGGTGCTCGCACGATGATGAATGCTTTACCACCCCTTGAGATGTGGGTGGTGAAGAAATTGAACTAATCACTTCTGCAGGTCGGGTCTCCAGATGAAAATCATCATCTGGAGAGGTGAGGAACATGCTTGATAGGACGCAAGCTAATATTGATGAAATGAAATATTTCACTCATCCTCAAAATTAATGTTTATGATAAAATTCCTATCTGATGAAATTGATATCATATTCTTCGTGTCTGAAGCATATGAGATGGTAAGCTGTACTAATTCATCTGCAAGATAACAAACCCAAGAGTACTGAGTGGGTTCTTGATAGTGGCTGCACACATCACATGAATGGTGACAAAAGCTTGCTCATGAATATGCCACTAACTCCATCACCCCTGAAGCAAATCACTTATGCTGACAAAGGTAAAAGCAAGGTATTGGGACTTGGCAAAGTGGCTATTTCCAAGGACAGGCACATGGACAAAGTGATGCTTGTTGAATACCTTGGGTTTAACCTCATGTCAGTCTCAATGCTTTGTGATCTTGATATGGTTGTTATCTTTGGAAGATATAGATGTGTTGTCATCATGGAATCTGACAGATCCAAAGTCTTCGAAGGTGTTAGAAGAGGTGATTTGTACATTGTTGATTTCTCTACTGGTCCTCAACCAGCCACTTGCTTACTAGCAAAAACCTCAGAAGGGTGGCTATGGCATCAAAGACTTGGTCATGCATGCATGAGGAATTTGCACACGCTTGCGAAGAAGAAGCATGTCATCAGCATCGAATCAGTCAAATTCCTCAAGGACCACCTCTGCGGTGCTTGTGAGTCTGGGAAAATGACCTGATCCAAGCACCCCTCGAAGACCATCATGACCACTACTCATCCATTTGAATTGCTTCACATGGATCTATTTGGACCTACTCATTATTCCACTCTAACAAATACAACATCTTTATATGGCTTCGTCATAGTTGATGATTACTCTAGATACACTTGGGTGCATATCATTTTGTATAAAACTGAAGTGCAGGAAGTCTTCAAACGATTTCCCTCAAGGGCCTCGACGAACTTCGGCGTCAAGATCAAACACATCAAGAGTGATAATGGAACAAAATTCAAAAACATCGGTCTTGATAATTATCTTGATGAACTTGGTATTACTCACGAATTGTCTATTCCTTATACTCCTCAACAGAATGGCGTTGTCGAAAGGAAAAACGGGACTCTGGTTGAGATGGCACGAACCATGCTTGAAGAATATCAGACTCCTCATTGTTTCTGGCCTGAAGCAATCAACATTGCTTGCCATATCATCAACAGGGTATATCTTCACAAATTCCTCAAGAATCCTCATATGAACTCCTCACTGACAAGAAACCTAGTGTAAGTTATTTCAAAGTCTCCGGTACAAAATGCTGGATTAGAGATCCTCACCATAGCTCAAAGTTTGCACCTAAGGCACATGAGGGTTTTATGCTTGGTTATGGAAAGGACTCGCACACCTACAGAGTCTTCAACACCTATCACAACAAGGTTGTTGAAACTGTAGATGTGCGGTTCGATGAAACTAATGGCTCGCAAAGAGAGCAATTGCCTCGTGATCCAAATAAGCTGTCTCCCGAGAAAGCAATAAAGCTCAAAGCTACTGAAGACATTGTTCCCACTGAGGAAATTGCTGAAGAAATCATTCCTAGCACTGATGAAAATGAAGAAGATGCTCCTGAGGAAATTCCACCAAAACCAATTCCTCAGCCGAGACGAAATCCTCAACCAGCTCATCCGAGGATTGCAAATGAAGTAGAACTTGACAAAATCCTCGATGACATCAACACACCAGGTCCTCTCACTCGCTCAAAAGCTTCACACTTAGTTAACTTTTGTGGGCATTTTTCCTTTGTGTCTATCACAGAACCTTCAAAAGTTGCTAAGGCTTTCATGGAACTGGAGTGGATTCAAGCCATGCAAGACGAACTTCTTCAATTCAAGCTGAATGACGTATGGGAGCTTGTCAAACGACCAAATCCTCGCAAGCACAATATCATCGGCACCAAGTGGATTTTCCGAAACAAGCAAGATGAGGATGGTCAAGTGGTAAGGAATAAGGCACGACTTGTAGCCCAAGGCTACACACAGGCTGAAGGAATTGATTTCGACGAAACTTTTGCACAGGTTGCTAGACTTGAAGCTATTCGAATACTACTTGCTTATGCTAATCATCATAACATTATATTATATCAAATGGATGTGAAAAGTGCATTCCTCAATGGTAAGCTTGAGCAAGAAGAATATGTTGCTCAGCCCCCAGGTTTTGAGGATACAAAGAATCCAGACAAAGTCTTCAGACTCAAAAAGGCGCTCTATGGTCTCAAGCAAGCCCCTCGGGCGTGGTACGATACATTGAAGGAATTCCTCATGAAGAAAGGCTTCAAACCTGGTTCACTCGATCCAACTCTTTTCACTAAATCCTATGATAATGAACTATTTGTGTGCCAGATATATGTCAATGACATCAGTACTGACAACCGTTACAGTGATGAATTTGCTTATATGATGAGTGAAGAATATCAGATGTCTATGATGGGGGAGCTAAAATTCTTCTTAGGTCTTCAAATTCGTCAACAACGCAATGGGATCTTCATATCACAGGAGAAATACCTCAAGGATGTTCTGAGGAAATTCGACATGCATGAATGCAAAGGTGCCAAGACTCCCATGCCTACCAATGGCCACCTCTGCACAGACGAAAATGGTAAAGAATTCGAACAACAGGTATATCGCTCCATGATTGGCTCTTTTCTGTATTTGTGTGCATCTAGGCCAAATATAATGCTTAGTGTTTGCATGTGTGCACTTTTCAAGCAAAATCGAAGGAATCACACCATAAGGCTGTGAAGCATATTCTTCGATACTTAGCACACACACCAACACTAGGATTATGGTACCCCTAGGGATCAAATCTTCATCTTGTGGTATATTCTGATTCTGACTATGTTGGTGACCGTGTGGATCGCAAGTTAACTTCTGGCACATGTCATTTCCCCGGAAGATCATTAGTCTCCTGGTCCTCAAAGAAGAAGAACTATGTTTCTCTCTCCAATGCCGAAGCTGAGTACATTGCTGCTGGTTCATGAAGTGCTCAATTGCTATGGATGAAGCAAACCCTCATGGACTATGGCATCAACATGAAGAATGTGCCTCTCTACTGCGACAATGAGAGTGCAATCAAGATTGCATACAACCCAGTACAACATTTGAAGACTAAGCACATCTGGA
Organism: Hordeum vulgare subsp. vulgare; assembly: GCF_904849725.1. NCBI lineage: Eukaryota > Viridiplantae > Streptophyta > Magnoliopsida > Poales > Poaceae > Hordeum > Hordeum vulgare. Next base: position 118,221,465 of record NC_058518.1, on the reverse strand, counting down.
TTCCTCATCATTTTCTTCGGGACCATGTCCTCAAGGGCAATATCCTCATCGAACATGTGAAGACTGACGATCAACTAGAACATATCTTCACTAAGCCCTTGGATGAGAAAAGGTTTTGCAAGTTGCGGTGTGAGCGAAATATCTTAGAATCTTCTATTGTTGTGTAAAAACATGCACACATCCTAACACTTATGCAAAATTGATGACTTAGATGTGCAACACATGAAGAATCAATTTTCTTCAACCAATGAATAATATCACTCTTAGTGTGAGGAAATTAACGAAGAAATTGATTCTCAGGGCCCTACGACAATTGTACGTGGCGTGTGAAATCAACATTCTTATACGGTGGGTCACGCCACCACCCAACTCGAAATTCCTCAAGTTGAATTTCTTCAAAGTTGATTTTCTTCAAAGTTGTTATTCTTCAAACTTGTTTTTCTTCAAAGGAGAAATTCATAAACATGACGCTTTGTCACAAAATCCTCAAATAATCAAAATCTTCAAAACACTTGATGATTTTCATTTGCCTAGATATATATATATATATATATATATATATATATATATATAGACTATGATTTCAAAGTCCTCAACAACATTCACTTATAGCTAATTCTTCAACTTGATATTTCATCTACGTGAATGTGATCGGACCCTTCTTCCCTTCTATGCTATACTCACCCAGTCTATTCAATTCTTCATATGCGTTCTACTTGAAACTTTGTTCAAAATCCTCACTGCGTCCTTGTTAGCTGATGATTTGGTAACAAAATCCTCAAATCCTCCAAATATTTTTTGTTTGTTATACAGTAACTGAACCCCACTTCCTACGATCAGATAAGCACGATCTCCACCGCTTTAAACGGTTGCTACACGTGTCCTGCGAAGATGAAAGGGCAGGGGTAGTTCAGTCCGAAAGAATTGGCCAGACAGTTTTCACCTGAGCTATAAATATGTCCTTACCCCCTCCGGTCAAAACTCTTCATTCTCTCTTGACCTACTCTCCGCTACAGCAAAGACCTAGTGCCACCGCTAGAAGTTTCGTCGTCGGGGAAGAAAAGCTTCACTGCCTCAACCTCTCCATCGCTGAAATCACGCCGGAACCAGAACGTCTTCGCCCGCCGCCGCCGTAGCCGTCCTCTGTTGCCAAGTTAGGGCGCAGTGGACTCGCATCGAAGAGCATCTACTGCTACTTCTTCCTCTGTTCTTCGTGCGCGATATATAGGGTAAATAAAACCCTATTTTTATAGTCCCTTTCAATCTACTATTTTACCTTAGATTCGTGGAATCTATTTTTCCTCAATGTCTATCAGTCTCTATTTCTCAAACACTGCTTATTCCTCAAACTGTTGATGAATTTCACTAAGCAACTATAAGTCTTCACAAGATTCCTCAATTGTGCAAATTTTCGAATCCATACAACTCTGGAACCCAAGATCAGAGTGCTTAGACAAATTCCTCAACCCACTGGTCAAATTCCTCAACTTTAAAATTTTCAATTTCTTCAAATCTGAGAACACATATGACCTATCCAAATTCCTCGCAACTATACTCTGTTCACAGGTACAAAAATGTCAGCTGATGAATCTCTAGGTTCTCATCAACTTAACTCATTTGCAGCGTTTCTTGAAGAAAATCTGCCAGTGTCATCAGAATCCTCAAGAGTTCAATTTCCTCAGCAAAAGCCTTAGCTGAAGAAAATGGAAGATGACAAGAAGCAAAAGGTTGGCAAGAAGCTCGAACAGAACGCTGCCATTGATATCCCTGAGGATATATACTTGGAATAGTGCACACCAGATGAGCAAGAAACAATGCCCAAGAGGAAAATAAGGCCTCAAAAGATAGAACACCGGTGGGCTAAGGAGTGGAAAGAATACAGATTCGTCACTCCAAAGTACGCGAAGAAATTCACTCTTAAGCCACCTAGCAAAAGGCCTCCTCTCGAGGATTATCCAGATGCCCATCCTTCAAGCCTCAAGAGGATTGATGACTATCCTGAGGAAAAGACAAAACACTTGTCAAAGCTTCAGAAGCAAGCAGAAGCCGGTGTGAGGAAATTTAATGAAGAATGTGCTGCTGCTGCTACCATAGCCACCTCCTGAGCCGCTGAAAGTTCTGGCACGACCATTCCTCAAGTGAAGCGTGTGCTACAGAAATCAAAGGCTTCAAAGCCTGAGGAGAAATTGCTTCAGAAGGCTGCACCTGCATCTGCGCCAAGACCCTCAGCAACACCAAAGGCTTCAAAGCCTAAACACAAGCAGATTGTGAAGCAACTGCCTATTGTCTCCAACTCCTCTGTTCCTTCTACAACGAGCTCAGAGACAAAGTCTTCACCAACACCAATGAAGACTAAGGTGACTGCTGGGAGAGGAACCAGACCCAGCCCAAGCAAAGTCATCAAAGTCCCTTCTGCATCAGAAGGCAGTGATGAATATGATGATCAGACACTTCAAGCAATCATAAGGAACAAGCAGGAGCGTGTTGCTCAAGCTTCAGACAACACCATCCCACTGGCCATGGACCGAAAAGTCCTGATGGACTACATCAACGTTTGGTATGATGACCCCAACACACCAATTGATAACTTGAAGCTTCCCCCAAGCATCAGCCATATGGTGGCCACTTTCATCAACGAGTCCAAGTGGAAGGAGACGCAAGCCAAACAAGCAAAGGCTGCAAAGCTGAAGAAGGAGAAATTCCTCAGACAAAATCTCCTCAGCCTGACGCCTGATGCTCTTGTGTCAGCCCAAGCAGAATTGAAGACTTTGACAAACAAGTATACCAAGCTATCTGATCATCAAAGTCTCAAGAACAATTTCATCAAGTTTGCTACCAGCGCAGTTGATGATTACAACAAAAAGGCTGCCCCTCCAGCAGCACCACAACAGCCTGAAATTGAGGAAGAACAACCCACCCCTGCTGAGGAAATACCTCAAGAAAGCCGTGCTGATGCACCGGCTACTGAGGAAATAGCTAAGGAAGTTCCAGCTAATGTATCTAAGCCAGCTGATGAATCTGCTCCAGCTGAAGAACATGCTTCAGCTGAGGAAAGTGCCAGGACGAATACGACTCCGCCTCCTGAAGAGAAAATGCCTTCACCAAAATCTTCAAAGGTGAAGAAAATGACTCTGTCTGCATGAAACGTGAAGAAAACCAGGGCTGCAGAAAAGGAAGCTAAGAAGAGAAAAGCTTCCTCAACACCAGAATCAACTGAGGCCATGCGCCTCAAATCTCTTGAAGAAAATGCTCCTTTGGATGTTGTGCTTCTCAAGATTGCTCCTTCCTATGAAATGATTCCATTCGAGAGCGAAGACAAGGAGCATCTAACTGATGAGGAAATGAAGACTGCTAAGTCTAAGGAACACACTGATGAGGAGATTCAAATTGATGAAAATCCTCAAACATTCATTCCTCCCGAAGAACCTGCTCAAGGATCAACTGCAACAGCTGATGAATTTGGCTCCTCCTCCAAGCAAATTCCTCAAGCTTAGGAAAACCAAGGAGAAGATCCCAGCCCGGAGAAAATCCAAATCCTGAGCAAAACCCTCCACCTGAGGCTCAGCATGAAGAGATTCTTCCTCCTGAGCAAAACCCTCAACCAGAGGCTCAGGCTGAAGAAAATACTCAAACGGAGCAAAATCCTCAACCAGAGGCACATGTTGATGAAATTCCTCATCCTAAGGAACATGCTGAAGAAAATGCCCCTGCGCCAAATATAGAAACTTCTCTTGTGGTTGTCAATCCAGAGACTGCCATGATTGTCTCTCGTCAAGGGAAGAAGAAAAATCTTCAGCCTATGCAGCATCAACACTTCTCCAAGTGGCCAAAGTTTCAGAAGGAAGCGTTCTATGAATAATGCATGTATTTCATCGGAGAAAATCCTTATGACAAGCCTCGCATCAGGCACATGAAGTTTTGTACAAGGACTCAACTCAACTACTATGCATCTGTGCTCTGTGGAAGAAACAAAATATTTCAGCACATGCATATTCCTCATGTTGAGCTTGAATAAATTCCTTGCTTTGCCCCCAGTCCTGAGTGTCCTTCATGAAGCAGGACTGCTCCTACTTTACACTCATATCTGCGATTGGAACATCGACATCCTTCTTCAATTCTATGCAACTTTGCATATCTCTGGAGATCCAACAAATATCAACACATGGGTGCTGGATTGGATGACGCAGCACACTGATAACCCACAAGTGTAGGGGATCGCAACAGTTTTCGAGGGTAGAGTATTCAACCCAAATTTATTGATTCGCCACAAGGGGAAGAGAAAGAATATTCTCAAGTATTAGCAGCTGAGTTTTCAATTCAACCACACCTGAAAGATTAGTGTATGCAGGCAAAGTATCAGTTGCAAAGTGGTATGATAGCAACGGTGCCAGAAACAGGTTTGTTGACGGCAGACTATTCCTAACTTGTTGTATCAATGGCGCCAGTAAAGTGTTGCATCAAGTAACAGCCAAGTAGCAAGTAACAACACTAGTAACAACAGTAGCAAGTAACATCAGTAGTGACAGCAGTAGCAAGTAATAGCAGTAGCAACAGAGTAACAGCAGTAGCAGCAGAGTAACGTAGCAAGGACCAGTAGTAAAATACTCGTAGGAAGTGGATCGGTGATGGATGAATATGCCGAATGTGATTCATCATGTAACAGCTATAACACGGAGAGATAAGTAACTAGCCCCCGTTCGTCAAGCTAATGTAGGCATGTATTCCGTATGTAGTCATACGTGCTTAGGGAAAAGAACCTGCATGACATCTATTGTCCATCCCTCCCGTGGCAGCGGGGTCCTAATGGAAACTACGGGATATTAAGGTTCTCCTTTTAATAAATTACCGGACCAACACATTAACACGTGGTGAATAGATGAACTCCTCATACTATGGTCATCTCCGGGAGTGGTTCCGGCTATTGTCACTCCGGGGTTGCCGGGTCATAACACATAGTAGGTGACTACAACTTGCAAGATAGGATCTAAAACACACAAATATTGGCGACAACATAATAGGTTCAGATCTGAAATCATGGCACTCGGGCCCTAGTGACAAACATTAAGCATGGCAAAGTAGTAGCAACATCAATCTCAGAACATAGTGGATACTAGGGATCAATCCCCGTCAAAACTAACTCGATTACATGATAGATCTCATCCAACTCATCACCGTCCAGCAAGCCTACGATGAGATTACTCACGAATGGTGAAGGGAATCATGGAATTGTCGATGGAGGAAGGTTGATGATGACGATGGCGACGATTTCCCCTCTCCGGAGCCCGGAACGGACTCCAGATCTGCCTTCCAGATGAAGAATAGGAGGTGGCGGTGCCTCCGTATCGTAAAACGTGATGAATCCTTCTCTCTAATATTTTTCCGGGCAAAACGGAATATATAGAAATGAGTTTGGAGGCGGTGGAGCCTCGTGGGCCCCACAAGCCCTCACGACGCGGCCCGGGGGGGTGGGGTGGGGTGGCCGCGGCCGAGGGGCTTGTGGCCCACTGGCTCACTGATATGTCTCCAACGTATCTACTTTTCCTAACTCTTTTGCCCTTGTTTTGGACTATAATTTGCATGATTTGAATGGAGCTAACCTGGACTGACGCTGTTTTCAGCAGAATTGCCTTGGTGTTATTTTTGTGCAGAAATCAAAGTTCTCCAAACGTCCTGAAAATTTACGGGGAGCAGTTTTGGAAAATATCAAAAATATCCGCGCAAAGTTCCACCTCAGGGGGTGGGGCAGTGGGCCACAAGCCCCAGCTCCACCACCACCCCCCTGGTGGCGGTGGGCAGGCTTGTGGGGCCCACATGCACCTGCCGCCCCCAACTCCAGCTCTATAAGTTGTCTTTCGTCCCAGAAAAAATAAAAAGAGAAGTTTTCGTCGCGTTTTCAATACGGAGGCGCCGCCACCACCTGTTCTTCATCTCGAGGGCAGATCTGGAGTCCGTCTTGGGCTCCGCAGAGGTGAAATCATCGCCATCGTCATCATCAACCTTCTTCCCTCTCCAATTCCATGAAGCTCTTCGTCGTTCGTGAGTAATCTATTCGTAGGCTTGCTGGGCGGTGATGAGTAGGATGAGATCTATCATGTAATCAAGTTAGTTTTGATGGGGATTGATCCCTAGTATCCACTATGTTCTGAGATTTGATGTTGCTACTACTTTGCCATGCTTAATGCTTGTCACTAGGGCCCGAGTGCCATGATTTCAGATCTGAAATTATTATGTTGTCACCAATATATGTGTGTTTTAGATCCGATCTTGCAAGTTGTAGTTACCTACTATGTGTTATGATGCGACAACCCTGGAGTGACAATAACCGGAACCACTCCCGGTGATGACCATAGTTTGAGGAGTTCATGCGTTCACCAAGTGCTAATGCGTTGGTCCGGTTCTTTTTTAAAAGGAGAACCTTAATATCCCGTAGTTTCCTTTTGGACTCCGCTGCCACGGGAGGGATGGACAATAGATGTCATGGAAGTTCTTTTCCCTAAGCACGTATGACGACACACGGAATGCATGCCTACATCACATTGACGAACGGGAGCTAGCCACATATCTCTCCGTGTTATAGCTGTTGCATGATGAATATCATCCAAATAAATCACCGACCCATTGCCTACGAGTTTGTCCTACTTCTGTTAATTGTCTTGCTCTACTGCTGCTACTACTGTTGCTACCGATGTTACTTGTCTTGCTCTGCTGCTGCTGCTACAACTGTTGCTACTACTGTCGCTTGCTACTGTTGCTATTTGCTACTGCTGTCACTACTGCTGTTCCTTGTCGCTGCTATTGCTCGTTACGCTGCCGTTACTCGCTACTTTGCTGTTACTACTGTGCTTGCAAATACTTATCTTCCAGGTGTGGTTGAATCTGACACATTCAGCTGCTAATACTTGAGAGTATACTCTCACCTCCTGACGTGCAAACCAACAAATTGGGTTGAATACTCTACCCTCGAAAACTGCTGCGAACCCACGCGCTGGTGGGCCGTCAACAACATTCTTCTAGTTTCATTACTGGGGAGTGCTACCAGCATGCTTCCGGTGCCATTGCAGGAGAAGGTTTGTTGTTATAAGCATTCGTCTATCTAACGCTAGAGATTGCGTGATCAGCATTTTTCTGGCGCCGTTGCCAGGGAGGTATTGCTATATTCTCTGAGTCACTTGGGATTTATATCTGCTGATCACTATGAAGAATGTGAAGGATCCAAAGACCAAAGTCTTGCCCTCAACTACGAGGGGAGGTAAGGAATTGCCATCGATCTCTGCACTTGATTCACCTTCAGTTATGAGTAAGTTTGCGACAACACCTCCTGCTAGAAATCTTGATATGTTGCCTATGCCTGATGATTCTTGTGATACTACTACTAGACATGCTATGCTTGATGATGCTATGCTTGATACTATGCGTGATGATACTATGCTTGATAATATGCTTGATACTGCTAGAGATGCTATGCCTGATACTGCTTTGCCTGATGATGCTAGAGATGCTATTTTGCCTGATGATGCTATGCTTGATACTGCTAGAGATACTCCTTTGCCTGATGTTCCACTAGGAGTGTTCCTTTATGCTCATATCGCTAGAGTTACTGTGCTGGTGATGCTTCTGAAACTGCCAATACTATTGAGATAGAACCTGCTTTTGCTCCTGCTAGATCTAGCTCTCCTAGATATGAATTGCCTAATATACCCGAGGGTTACGTTATGGAGAGGGAGATAGCTTAGGATTTTCTTGCGTGTAAGGATGACTATGACGCTGAGAAATTAATTCTCAAGTGGAAGGAAAAATCTCGTGAAGCTAGGATGAAAAATGACCCGAAGTTTGCCACTTTGCCAATCTTTGTCACCGATAAGGATTATGAATTCTCTGTCGACCGTGAGATAATCTCTCTAGTCGAATCTGATCCTTTTCACGGTTATGAGTCTGAGACGTTCATAGCCCATCTTGCCAAACTATCCGAAATAGCCAACGTTTTCACTAATGAGGAGAAGATTCGCCACTACTATATCCTTAAGTTGTTTCCTTTCTCTCTAAAGGATGACGCTAAAGTCTGGTTCACCTCTCTTGCTCGTGGATGTGTACGTAGTCCCCAGGAGATGGTCTATTACTTCTATGAGAAATATTTCCCTGCCCATAAGAAGCAAGCTGCCTTGCAGGAAATATACAACTTTGCTCAACTCCAAGAAGAGAGTCTTCCACAAGCTTGGGGGAGGCTCGTCCAGCTACAGAATGCTTCGCCTAATCACCCTCTTAAGAAGAATGAGATACTTGATATCCTCTATAACGGACTTACCGATGCCTCTAGAGACTACCTAGATAGTTGTGCCGGTTGTGTTTTTAGGGAACGAACTGTAGAACAAGCTGAGACTCTACTGAATAACCTCTTGATCAACGATAATGCTTGGACTATTCCCGAACCACCTCCTAAGCCAACTCCTAAGAAAAGAGGTATTCTATTCCTCACTCCCGAAGATATGGAAGAAGCCGAGAAATCTATGCAAGAGAAAGGCATTAGAGCTGAAGATGTCAAAAATCTACCACCTATCGAAGAGATCCATGGTCTCAATAACCCGATACAGGTAGTAGAAGTGAATTATCTGCGTAGGTTTGATGAGAGTGATATTCCTTTTGATAAACCTGCTAGCCTATGCTTTGATGAATTTGACAACTTTGTTGCCAAACAACATAGTTTCAATGATTATGTTAGCAGACATTTGGAACAAAGTACTCATATGCTTAGCCATTTAAGTGCTTGTGTAGACAGAAATGTCAATGCTCTGAAGCTTGTGAGTAAACATGCCTCTATGATTACTACTCAGGTAGAACAAGTACTTAAAGCTCAGAATGACCTGCTCAATGAATTAAATGACAACTTTGTTAGAGTCATTACTAGAGGAGGCAAAATGACTCCGGAACCTTTGTATCCTGAAGGTCATCCTAAGAGAATTGATCAAGATTCTCAAGGAATCAATGCTGATACACCGAGTCATCCTAAGAAGAAGAAGGATGATAGAAACCTGCACGCTAGTTCATCAAATACTGTCACACCTGAAGAACCTAATGATATTTCTGCGTCTGATGCGGAAACACAATCAGGTGATGAACATGAACCTGGTGACAATGTGGACAGTGATGTTCATAATAATGCTCAACCTAGCCATGACGAGGATGTGGAGATTGAACCTACGGTTAATCCAGATAATCCACCCTAAGAGATATGACAAGAATGACTTCACTGCTAGGAAGCATGCTAAAGAAAGAGAGCCATGGGTTCAGAGACCTATGCCCTTTCCTCCTAAGCCATCCAAGAAAAAGAATGATGAGGATTTTGAGCGCTTCGTTGAGATGATAAGACCCGTCTTTCTGCAGATGCGGTTAACTGATATGCTCAAGATGTCTCCGTATGCCAAGTACATGAAATATATCGTGACTAATAAACGGAAGATACCGGATCTTGAGATCTCCAACATGCTTTCCAATTACACTTTCAAAGGTGGAACTCCTAAGAAACTTGGTGATCCCGGAGTGCCCACTATACCTTGCTCCATTAAAGGAAACTACGTAAGAACTGCCTTATGTGACCTTGGAGCCGGTGTTAGTGTTATGCCGCTTTCTCTTTACCGTAGACTTGAGTTGGATAAGTTGACACCCACTGAAATTTCTCTGCAAATGGCCGACAAATCAACTGCTTTCCCTATCGGCGTTTGCGAGGATGTGCCTGTTGTGGTTGCTAATACCACTATCTTAACAGACTTTGTTATCTTGGATATTCCCGAGGATGATGCCATGGCTATCATCCTCGGAAGACCCTTTTTAAACACTACAGGAGCTGTTATAGATTGCAACAAAGGCAATGTCACTTTCCATGTCAACGGTAATGAGCACACCGTACACTTACCGAAGAAACGATATCCAGTACATTGCGTCAATGCTATCGAAAAGACTTCATCGATTCTTATTGGGAGCTTTGAATGCCCTATTCCTCGTGTCAAGATGAAGTATGATTTGCTTGTTGGAGAGATACATATCCCCATTGAGGTGACTTAGTGGCTATTCGAAAATTCTCCGTTCTCTCTTGCGATTCGAGAAGGTTTTGTCATAAGGACTTGATCAACCCCATTGACGGATTTCTTCCGATGACCATGAAATGGATGAATCAAAGAGTCACATACCTCTGTTTTGAGCTTTCCTTTTCTGTTGCTTAGAAGAAAAATGATAGAATTAGTTTAGTTTTTCCTGTTTTCTATTTTAGCATCCCGGAGAAAAATACCTCGAAAATAAAAGTTCTCCGATGGTCCTGAAAATTTAGTATGATTTTTTCTTGAATTTTTGAAAATTTCTAGGCCCGAGAGCTGGTCAGGGGGCCTGACCAGTGGGCCACTAGACCCCCCACCGCCACCTACCCCCTAGTGGCGGGGTGCAAGCTTGTGGGGCCCACAGGCATCCCCTCCACTCATTCCAGCTCCCAGCCTCTTCTTCCTCCTCCAGAAAAAATTGTTTCGCAGCTCAAACCGGTGTTCTTGCTCATTTGGCTGTGATTTTTGATCTCTTTGCTCAAAGCACCATTCTCCGAACTGTTTTGGGGAAACTGCTCCTTGGTAAGTGACTCCTCCATTGGTCCAATTAGTTTTTGCTCTAGTGCTTTATCCTTCGCGAATTCTCACTACCTTGGTGACCGAGCTAGAAATGTTGATTTTAGCCGGTCCCAAGTAGTTTTAGCGTGTGATACGGTCTCTAGGCACTAGTAGGAGTAGTTGTTACAAGTTGGGTTAATCCTTATTCACTTTTCTTTCGAGGTCTCAAAAATTTCAGAATTTTACAGAGCTAGAAAAAGGAAAAGACGAGGAGGTTCTTGAGAGGCTCTTCAAGCCGTAACCCCAAGGAGGATGAGAAGAACCACCCCAAGTACGCAGTCCCTCGAGTCACAGAAGTTCGAGCGTGCGAGTGGCCAAGTGATGAATTTTTGCACGTCGCCGGACTTTATGAAGACTTTTATTACTTGGTGGAGAACGCAGGTCTTACTGCGTTCGTTGAAGATAAGTGCCCACAATATCTCCTCCTCACCAATATTTTCGTTCAAAGCTTCAACTTGTATCCGAGGAAGAATCCTCCCATGGTTGAGTTCATGATTTACGATGTCCCCTAGTGCATGACGCTGCAGGATTTTTGCAATGTATGCAAATTACCTTATGTTGGGGATATCCGTGACCCTCGTCCACGGGACTTGGAGGATTTCATTGTTCTATTGCTGTTGGAGAGGAGAGGGGAGTGTCTCGCGCTAGAATTGCTAGCATTCATTCTCCTGTGCTTCAGTACTTCTCACTATTTGTGGGAAAATGTTTGATTGGTCGTGGGGAGGCTGGATCACTTAGTTCTCCAGACCTTGCGGTTTTGCGCGAAGGCCTTTATAACGATAAGACTTATAGCTTGGGCGCTATAGTCGCTCAACGGTTGAACCTTAACCGTTCTAAGGGTGTTGTCTATGGAGGTATCTATGCTACCCGTCTTGCCAAACACTTTGAGATACCCATTAGACTGGGAGAGGAAGGAGAGATGCTCCTCCCTGAGAGATATCTGGATTATGATAGCATGGTTCGCCATGATTTTCTGGATAGAGATGCTAGTAGACGGATGATTTATAGCCTGGTGTTTAGTCAGGGTACTCGAGAGGCTATTACTTTGCCTGCTCCTTCTTTGTTTGATCTTCATGCAGGTAGGTACACTATTATACCCGCGAACATCTATGCATATTGGGGCTTGGCCCAACCACAGGCGCCTGTGCCGAGCCGCCAGTCGAGTACCGGACGCCAGTTTATCAGTGGGAGCCAGAGGAGCTCACACAGCAGTGGCATCCGCAGTCTGCTCCGGAGTATCCTGGAGCTGGTTATTTCCCACCATGGGAGTAGACCAAGCTAGGCTAAAAGCCTAAGCTTGGGGGAGTATGTGTTCTCACCGACTTTACATTTATGCTTATGCTTTCACTGTGTTAGCCGGTGTTTACACTTTGCCACTGTATTATCCATGCTAGTTTCTTTTCGTTTTCTTGTTTTCTTGTTTTGTGTCCTTTTGAGAAAACCCAAAAAGATTTTTCTTTCTTCTTTTGCTTGTTGGGAGCTTTCCCGTGTAAATAGTTTTCTTTTTCTTTGTGTCAAGGTAGAAGATATTGATTACAATGTTTATTGGTTCTTGCATGCTTACCAGTTTAGCTTTCAAAGAGCCATATTATTTTTTCTTCTCCTTTGTGTTTGCCTGAAGATTTAGCTTAGTGCAATGCGCTTATTATCGTTTTCATCGTTCGATCGTGCAAATGAAAGGCAACAATGATGGTATATGATGAAGTGACTGAGACTGAAAAGCTGGTATGAACTCTATCTATTTTGTTTTTGTAAATATGACTAGCTTGTCGACCCAGATTTAGCTTTGTTGTGAGAGAACCATGTTTGCAATGACAACTTAGAGATCATAGTTTCTAATGCCATGCTTATTTAGCTGAGAGCTTATAATGGTTTGTATTGAATGCCAACATAGATTTTGAGATGACTATGATGTAGTATGATAGGATGGTATTCTCCTTTGAATGTTTCAAGTGGCTTGACTTGGCGCATGTTCATGCATGTAGTTCAAATAAAATCAACATAGCCTCTATGATATTCGTGTTCATGGTGATTTATATCCTGTTCATGCTTGCATTCAATGTTAGTCAAACTCATTGCATCTTGATGACTGTTGTCGCTCTCTAGTTGGTCGCTTCCCAGTCTTTTGCTAGCCTTCACTTGTACTAAGCGGGAATACTGCTTGTGGATCCACTTCCATAAACAGTTTTTCCATGAGAGTGCACCATACCTAACTTTTTGCGATATCTACCTGCCGTTCCAAGTAAATTTGCATGTGCCATTCTCTAAACCTTCAAGAAATAAATCTGTTCTGCATGCCCGAACCGCTCATGTGGTGACAGAGGGCTATTGGTATCTTCCATGCTAGGAGTGTTATCCTCGACATGTGTTTATTCACAGTCATTCACGAGAAAGGGGCCTGTATTTGGGATGCCCAGTTCCATGCTTAAATCGAAAATATAACTGTAAAACAAGACTCCCCCCGGATTGATGTTAGTATGGACGGTACCCGAAGATTCGACTAGCCGTGGAGTGTGATTGATTGGTGGTGGGGGAGTTAAAACTGTACTTTTCTGTTTGGGAACCGCCTATAGCATGGGTAGCATGGAAGATATTGAGAACTCTTGGTCATTGCGTTGACAATGAAAGCATGCCACACAAATTATTATCTCTGTTTTCAAAGATTGAGCTCTGGCACCTATGCAAATCAATGCTTCCCTCTGCGAAGGGCCTGTCTATTTATTTTCCCGTCGAGTCATCCTCCTCTTATATAAGCACCAATTAGAGAGCACCTTTGTCATTTTTATGCTTTGCTTTTGATTGATATTGAGTATCACTACGACTGGATCTTTGTTGCTATGAATTACAATGTTTAGTCAGCCCTTGATCTTTGAAAGTGCTCTGCATTTATGTTTTGCGGTCTCAGAAAGAGCTAGCGAGATACCACCTATTCATATTGCTTCATGCTTGTTTTGATTGAAGTGTTGGTATTTGAAACTCATTATTATTTGCTCGTTAGCTGATTATGCCATTGATATTAGTTTACCGTGAGACCTTCGTGTCATTTGCTTATGTGGTTAACTTGTGATCTTGCTGAAATTCTGGATATGAGTTAGACATAGTTGCAACAACAAGATCAAACAGAGTTTGTCAAAGTTTTTCTTTCTCTCTCAGTTTGTCAACTGAGTTGCTTGAGGACAAGCAAGGTTTTAAGATTGGGGGAGTTGATACGTCTCGAACGTATCTACTTTTCCAAACTCTTTTGCCCTTGTTTTGGACTATAATTTGCATGATTTGAATGGAACTAACCTGGACTGACGCTGTTTTCAGCAGAATTGCCTTGGTGTTATTTTTGTGCAGAAATCAAAGTTCTCCAAACGTCCTGAAAATTTACGGGGAGCAGTTTTGGAAAATATCAAAAATATGTGCGCCAAGTTCCACATCAGGGGGTGGGCCAGTGGGCCACAAGCCCCTGCTCCGCCACCACCCCCTGGTGGCGGTGGGCAGGCTTGTGGGGCCCACACACACCTGCCGCCCCCAAGTCCAGCTCTATAAGTTGTCTTTCGTCCCAGAAAAAATGAAAAGAGAAGTTTTCGTCGCGTTTTCGATATGGAGGCGCCGCCACCACCTCTTCTTCATCTGGAGTCCGTCTTGGGCTCCGGAGAGGGGAAATCGTCGCCATCGTCATCATCAACCTTCTTCCCTCTCCAATTCCATGAAGCTCTTCGTCGTTCGTGAGTAATCTATTCGTAGGCTCGCTGGGCGGTGATGAGTAGGATGAGATCTATCATGTAATCGAGTTAGTTTTGATGGGGATTGATCCCTAGTATCCACTATGTTCTGAGATTTGATGTTGCTACCACTTTGCCATTCTTAATCCTTGTCACTAGGGCCCGAGTGTCATGATTTCAGATCTGTAATTATTATGTTGTCACCAATATATGTGTGTTTTAGATCCGATCTTGCAAGTTGTAGTTACCTACTATGTGTTATGATCCGGCAACCCCGGAGGATCAATAACCGGAACCACTCCCGGTGATGACCATAGTTTGAGGAGTTCATGTGTTCACCAAGTGCTAATGCGTTGGTATGGTTCTTTATTAAAAGGAGAACCTCAATATCTCATAGTTTCTTTTGGACCCCGCTGCCATGGGAGGGATGCACAATAGATGTCATGCAAGTTCTTTTCCCTAAGCACGTATGACGACACACGGAATGCATGCCTACATCACATTGACGAACGAGAGCTAGCCACATATCTCTCCGTGTTATAGATGTTGCATGATGAATATCATCCAAATAAATCACCGACCCATTGCCTACAAGTTTGTCCTACTTCTGTTACTTGTCTTGTTCTGCTGCTGCTACTACTGTTGCTACCACTGTTACTTGCCTTGCTCTGCTGCTGCTGCTACTACTGTCGCCCTGCTACTGTTGCTACTTGCTATTGCTATCACTACTGCTGTTCCTTGCCGCTACTATTGCTCGTTACGTTGCCGTTACTCGCTACTTTGCTGTTACTACTGTGCTTGCAGATACTAATCTTTCAGGTGTGGTTGAATCTGACACATTCAGCTGCTAATACTTTAGAGTATACTCTCACCTCCTGACGTGCAAACCAACAAATTGGGTCGAATACTCTGCCCTCGAAAACTGCTGCGAACCCACGCGCTGGTGGGCCGTCAAAAACATTCTTCTAGTTTCGTTACTGGGGAGTGCTATCAGCATTCTTCCGGTGCCGTTGCAGGAGAAGGTTTGTTGTTACAAGCATTTGTCTAGCTAACGCTAGATATTGCGCGATCACTCACCTCCTCCAATGGATCTTTGCGCAGGTATTTTTCATTAATTCTAAAAAAAATCTCTGTAAATTTTCAGGTCATTACGAGAACTTTTATTTCTGTACAAAAACAACACCATGGCAATTCTGCTGAAAACAGTGTTAGTCCGGGTTAGTTCCATTCAAATCATGCAAATTAGAGTCCAAAACAAGGGCAAAAGAGTTCGGAAAAGTAGATACGATGGAGACGTATCAACTCCCCCAAGCTTAAAGCCTTGCTTGTCCTCAAGCAATTCTGTTGACAAACTGAAAGAGACAAAAGAAAAACTTTGATGAACTCTGTTTGATCTTGTTGTTGCAACTATGTCTAACTCATAACCAGAATTTCAGCAAGATCACAAGCGAACCACATAAGCAAATGGCATCTAGGTCTCACGGTAAACTCATATCAATGGTATAATCAACTAGCGTGCAAATAATAATAAGTCTCAAACGTCAATACTTCAACCAAGACAACATGAAGCAGTACGAATAGATGGTATTTCACTAGCTCTTTCTGAGACCGCAAAACATAAATGCAGAGCACCTTCAAAGACCAAGGGCTGACTAAACATTGTAACTCATGGCAAAGAAGATCCAGTCACAGTCATACTCAACACAGTTAAAAGCAAAGCATAAAAATGACAGAGGTGCTCCCTAATTGGTGCTTTTCTAAGAGGAGGATGACTCCACAGGAACATAAATAGACTGGCCCTTCGCAGAGGGAAGCATTGATTTGCAGAGGTGCCAGAGCTCAAGCTTTTAAAACACAGATAATAATTTTGGGTGGCATGCTTTTCATTGTCAATGCAATGACTAAGAGTTCTCAACATCTTCCATGCTACACATGCTATAGGCAGTTCCCAAACAGAAAAGTAAAGTTTTGACTCCCCCACCACCAATCAATCACACTCCAGGCTAGCCGAATCCTCGGTACCGTCCATACCAACATCAATCCTGGGGGAGTTTTGTTTGGAATTATCTTTTCAATTTGAGCATGGAACTGGGAATTCCAATTACCGGCCCCTTTCTCGTGAATGATAGTGAATAAAGACATATCGAGGATTACACGCCTAGCATGGAATATACCAATAGCCCCTGTCACCACATGAGCGGTTCGGGCATGCAAAACAGATTATTTCTTGAAGGTTTAGAGAGTGGTACATGCAAATTTACTTGGAACGACAGGTAGATACCGCACATAGGTAGGTATGGTGGACTCACATGGAACAAATTTGGGTTTATGGGAGTGGATGCACAAGCAATATTCCCTCTTAGTACAAGTGAAGGCTAGCAAAAGACTGGGAAGAGACCAACTAGAGAGCGACAACAGTCATCAAAATGCATTGAGATTAACTAACATTGAGTGCAAGCATGAGTATGACATAAATCACCATGAACATGAACATCATAGAGGCTATGTTGATTTTATTTCAACTACATGCATGAACATGCGCCAAGTCAAGCCACTTGAATCATTCAAAGGAGGATACCATCCTATCATACTACAACACAGTTATCTCAAAATTCATGAGGGAAACCAAGACAAATCACTATAAGCTCCTAGCTAAGTAAGCATGGCATAAGCAACTATGATCTCTAAGTTGTCATTGCAAACATGTTTCTCTCATAACAAAGCTGAATCAGGCATGATGAGCTAGTCATATTTACAAAAACAAAATAGATTGAGTTCATACCAGCTTTTCCAGGCTCAGTCACTTCATCATATATCGTCATTATTGCCTTTCACTTGCACGATCGAACGATGTGAACAATAATAAGAGTGCTCGTGCATTGCACTACGTCGGAATCTACAGGCAAACACAAAGGAGAAGACAAAGTAATATGGCTCTTTGAAAACTAAACAGATATGCATGCAAGAGCCACTAAACATTGTAACCAATATCTTCTACCTTGACCCAAAGAAAAAGAAAACTATTTACACGGGAAAGCTCCCAACAAGCAAAAGAAGAAAAAGAAAATCTTTTTGGGTTTTCTCAAACTAGACAGACACACGAAAAGAAAAACGAGAAAAAGAAATAAACTAACATGGATCATAGAGTGGCAAAGTGTGAACATCAGCTAACAAAGTGAAAGCATAAGCAAGAATGTAAAGTCGGTGAGAACACGTACTCCCCCAAGCTTAGACTTTTGGCACAAGTTGGTCTACTGCCAAGGATGGTCCTGGCGAAACCCAAAATCATAATGGGGGTTATACAGGAGCGCGACAACCACTGCCTGAATAGCTGCCTCACGGAGATGAGCAGCCTTTGCCTCCCTCTCATACTCCTGTGCCTCTCCTCTGGTTATGTAATATCTCCCTTTTACCTGAAAGTCAAAGAAGGTAGGAGCAGGAAGGGTAATATGGAAAACACGCTGCCGGTTAAATACAAACGGTATAGGAGGGATTCGTCATCCCTCTCAAGGAACTGGTAGCGTGTCAAGGCGACGCGATCAAAGAAAGATGTATGGAGCGGGGGATCTCCTTCGTGGATGGGTACTCCAAGAAAATTTGCTATGCGAGTGGCATAGATCCCACCAAAGAAATCCCCTTCATTAGCATTCTTATTCAGCCTCCTTGCTATTATAGCTCCCATGTTGAAACTTTTATCACCCGTTACTACGCTCTTAAGGATACTAAGGTCGGATGCACAGAGGTGACAATGCTCAATCTTGCCATTAATGCATCTGCCTATGAAGAGGGCAAAGTAATGCAAGGCAGGAAAATAAATACTCCCCATGGTAGCTTGCGTAATGTCTCTAGTTTCTTCAACAGTAATACTAGAGCAAAAATCTCTAACCGAAGATTTAGGAGGATCATTGAGGCTACCCCAAATAGGTATTTTGCAAATTCTATTGAAATCCTCTAAATCCATGGTATAAGATTTTTCATAGAGATCAAAGAATACCGATGTGTCATGGTCAGCTGAAATTTGAATCTACGAACAAAAGAGGTAGTGAGAGCGACATACTGTTCACATTTATCGGATATGAATTCTTTGAGTCCGACGTTGTGAGCAAGTACGTCAAACTCATCTTTGAAACCTGCCTCAATCATAAATTCATCAGAAGGCCATTCACATGGTTGTACCTGCGCGTCCCTTGGTTGGTAAGGATCAGGCTCCCGAATCGCAAGACGGGGACCTCTCTTGCTTGAGGAACCACCATGATAGTTTCTCCTGAACATCTTCCTTTTCTGAAATTTTCAGTGATTCTAAGGAAAGGTGAACAAGGCTCAACCAAACTTGTAGCAACTACCCCCACAAGTGCCTAGAAGCCATATTACACATGAAAACTACTTGGGACCAGCTGGAATTAGCATGCAAACACTACAAGAAATATGCTCATACATGACGTTTTTTATGATGTCGTTGATGAATTCGTCATAAATCTATGACGATTTCATCCAAGATCGTCGTAAACCATTTGAGGGGATCAAATCTACATATAAATTACGACGATGTGAGTCAAAAACGTCGTAACCACATAAGATGAGATCGTCATAACTTTTACGACGATTGTAAAAATGTCGTAACAAGTTCTAACTATGTTGACATGTCACTCGTGGGTCCATTATATCCCACCTCATCCTAGTTTGTGAAGAAACCTACTATTCTGTCATTCCAAAAATTCTCAAAAAATTATCATAAATACTTTGGATCATATATTTCTCAAATATGTGAAAACCCTTCCTTCCATAATTCAAAAATAATTTAGCAATATTCATTTTCCTATTTTGTTCAGAATAGCATTTTGTGAAGGAAGTGCTATTTCTATTTATTTGATTACCCTCATATTTTTTGGGCACTCTTTCCTATCCAAATCATTGCCTCATGAAAACTTTCGTAACGATTTGCCTAGTAAATCTTTCTCAGGAAATTTCCAAACTTTGTATTCAGGTAACAGCTTTGTGAAGGAAGTACTAGACAGGTATATCCTGATGAGTTGAATTTTTTCCACGTCATCTATGTGCCAAAACATAGCTCTCCACAAAAGTTTAGCCACATCTAACAATCCATGTGAGCTCATCATCCAATCTTTGTTTGTGGTAATATTTTCATTTTGTGAACCAACAACATTTTATATTGCTTTATAGTTGATGCAAATTTACCACAGGATGGCACTGACCATATAACCTCACTCTACCAAATTTTAGCTCATTTAATTAGCCACCTTCCCTCAATATTTTTCCCAATATTCTGTTCAGTGGAGAGCATTGTGAAGGAAGTACAATTTTCGTTTATCAAAATTTTATGAAATTTTTACAGTACCTTAATGTCCCCAAATTATCACCGTCCTCCAAATTTCAACTCAATCCAATTATCTACGTGAGCCCAGTTTCAATTACCATTTTCTGTCTAGATTGGCACATTGTGAAGGAAGTGTCACTTTGGCATATCCAAATGGTATAATTTTTATACAGTGCCTTCATATGCCCAAATTAACATCATACACCAAATTTTAGCACAATCCATTCATTCATTTGATCCCAGCTTCAACATCTATATTTCTACACAGTGTGTTACTTTGCAAAGCAAGTGCCACCTAGATTCATCCATTTGAGCTAAAATTTGCCAAGAGAGTCTCCTTAGTAGATGATCATCCTCAGCCAAAATTTAGGGCCATTGTCTATGTGAATTACCCGCACCGCTAATCAAACACTTGTCTGCTAATTCATGTTTGAGCTTAGTTCAGTCTCCTCATGAGATTCTTCTATTTTATTCTTCTTGCTAACACCTACTGAGGGATTGTCCAACCCACCAGGCATGCCTATTCCACCTAGAACGCGTGGCAATGCAATGGTCAGGCGGTGACCATGCGACTGGCATGCAAGTTCACGCGCTCTCGAGTTGGGGCCCTCGACCACCATCCAAACCTCGACGTCAAGGCACCACACCATGTATTTCTGATTAAATAGATACTTATATACCTATAAATGATTTTTAGGAAAAATAAAGAGCAAACTATAACACAGCTGCAGTTCAAATTTAACCCACTTCCAACTGAATCGACATAAATTTGTCTTTTTCACGAGAGGTAGATAAAAGCTTTTAACACCCAACCATTTTGTCAATTGGATATTAAATTTGGACTAGTATTTTATAAAAATGATTTGGTCCAATTTTGAAACAAATATATGGTAGGTCCTGCACAAAAGAACTCATTTTGGTCACTTGAAAAATGAAAAATGAATATTTCATACAAGAAAAATGAAAAAAAAAATCCTTAATCAACATTGTTTGCCATTCCAAAATGCACCCTTGTGCATAATATTATATCATTTCAACAAACTATGTCATGAATGTGGCCATAAGATTGATCATTTGGCTTGAAAGCCATGAATCTTCACACATGATAGCCCATTTTTAAGAACACTTATTTAAAATAATTGTCATATTACAAGTTTATTATTTTTCCTGGTAACTTTATCACATATAATGACACAATCCAATGGTTTTCTATTTTTCTGAATTTGTGTTGATTTTTTCATGGCCATTTCAAAACGCGGTTAAAACAACCGGTATGACCGTTCCTACCTAGTGGTTGAATATTGGAAATATTTTGGTGTTTCTATGATTAAATAGATACTTGTGTACCTACAAATGATTTTGATCAAAAATAAAGAGCAAACTATAATGTAGCTGCAGTTGAAATTTGACTCGCTTTCAGCTGATTCAACGAAAAATTGTATTTTTCATGAGAGGTCGATAAAAATCATTAACATCCAATCATTTGGTCAATTGTACATTAAATATGTCCTAGTGTGCTAGAAAAATGATTTGGTCCAATTTTGCTACAAATATATGGTAGGTCCTTCACAAAAAAACTCATTTTGGACACTTGAAAAATGGAAAATGAATTTTTCATACAACGAAAATAAAAATTTCCTTAAGAAACATTGTTTTCCATTCCAATACACACCCTTGTGCACAATATTAGATCATTTGAACAAACTATGCCATGAATGTGGCCATAAAATTGATTATTTGGCTTGAAAGCCATGAATCATCACACATGATAGCCCATTTTTGAGAACATTTTTTTAAATAAATGCCATAATACAACTTTATTATTTTTCCTGGTAACTTGGTCATATATAATGACACAATCCGAATGTTTTTCAATTTTTTTATTTTTTTGAATTTTTCATGTCTGTTTCAAAATACGGTCCAAACGGCGGGTACGACCGTTCGTAGCTAGGACTTGATTCTTGCAAATATTTTGGTGTTTCTATGATTAAATAGATAATTATGTACCTGGAAATGATTTTTTTGGAAAATTAAAGAGCAATCTATCAAACAGTTGTAGTTCAAATTTGACCTACTTCCACCTGAATCAAAGGAAATTTGCCTTTTTCACGAGAGGTGGATCAGAAGCTTTTGTCACCAAACCATTTGGTCAATTATATATTTAATAAGACTTAAAATTTTAGAAAAAATATTTAGTACAATTTTGCAACAAATATTCGGTAGGTCCTTCACAAAAAACCCACTTTGGACACTCGAAAAATGGAAAATAGATTTTTCGTGCAAAGAAAATGAAAAGTGTGTTCACCGGTAGGTCCTGCATAAAAAACCTACTTTGGTACTATTTATCACCCCTAGTCACAAAATGTGTTCACCGGTATTAGATTTCCACATATTAAGATAGACGACTCATGTAGTCATATGATTATTGAAAACCTACAAGGTTTTAGTCTAGGTAATTTTAGGTCCGCTCACCTTCAATGTCAGCACTAGAGGCCTGAAACAAAATCTAGTTGCAAAATGACGAAACATTAGACAACAACGGCTTCAAATAACCTTGATGGAACATTTTTGAGAATTTTTTTATTGTTAAAAAACGTTTGTGGGATGGAGAGCAAGATTCCTTTGAGAAAGAAGGTTGTGATGCTCGTGCTGTGTGCGGCCCAGAGAAAGGATGGCCCAGCCGCCCAACGGAGAGCCCAGCCTATAAACACACAACCCTCAGTAGTACTACAACTTTTGACAGTAGTACTACAACTTTTGACAGTAGATTAATTCCACTTGAAAATTCTGGATCCTGAGTCACGGTCATAGCGATACTAGACAACATTTCCTTGGTGTCCACTGGTAACCTACATTGAGCAGAGTAGAGCAGCAATTTGCTTACGTTCCGGACCCAGTCGCTCATGAGCACAGCAGTAGTGGCGTTGCTTGAGCATCATCGGGTTGTCGGGATTTGGGCTGCTGCTACTAGCACGGTTGTCCACATTTTGGCACTGGATGGATGCCATGGGACGATACTGCGGTTGATGATACTGCAGTGTATGTGCGGATTTGCTGCGCAGATCTAGCTTTCTCTGTGCAAGTAGACGAACTTCTTGCGTGTGATTGACTGATTTCTGGTGTGGTTGCAGGTGATGAAGGTGGACATGCTCGACGGGGTCACCATCTTGCGGTCCGAGAAGGTCAAGGATGAGATCGTCCTCGACGGCAACGACATCGAGCTCGCGTTCTACCTCCCTTATCAACCAACTGAATCAAACAGGATCCAGACACTGTCTTTGCTCATGCGCATGGTGATGTTGCCTCAATACTTTTTGTTTGATGTGATGCAGATGAGCCTGCTCTATTTCGAGGCGCAGCTGTCGAGGCGGCTGCCGCACGGCCAGCGTGTCGCTTGGCGCGACCACTTCGGCCTCACAGACGGCCTCGAGGAAGGGGTACGTCCCCATTGTCGAATTGTTCCGTCTCTCCTCCTTCCTTTCCGGCCGGCATGGGTGGCCGATCAATCATCATATCGTTCGGTCGGTCGATCAGGATCAGGGTGCTGACTTTGGATTTATTTGTTGCTTGATGTGTCTGTGTTTGGTTCCATTAGATGGACTTGGTGGGCGGATACTACAATGCCGGCGACCACGTCAAGTTCGGGCTGCCGATGGCCTTCACGGTGACCATACTGTCGTGGAGCCTGCTTGAGTACGGCGGTGACGTGGCGGCCATCGGCGAGGTCGCGCACACCCTCGAGTCCATCAAGTGGGGCACCGACTACTTCATCAAGGCGAAGACCAAACCCGACGAGCTCTGGGCCGAGGTAAATATTTTATCCCTTAAGTCATTAAGATTAGTTCTTATTTATTGTATATTTCTTGCTGTAAAAAATCTCATAGCTATTGTACATGCATAATGTGTGTGTATTCCTGTATTGCTTTCAGTCATGTACTGCCGATCAGTCGCCAAAGGGGCACAATGTAAACAAGCAAAAGATTGTATATTAAATCTCCAAATGAAACCTGATATAGTTGTTATTTCTTTATAGTATTTTATTTCATAATTTGACTGATGCTATGGTTTTGTGTTATACGCTTTGTGGTTAAAAGGTTTCTTTGTCAGGCTCCATCTTTGGAGTACTTATTAGAATAGCAAATGTGAAAGTAAAAGAACAACCCTCCACATGCAGCCCAAAACCGCGAGGTAGAGCACAATGTATATGTTGCAAGAATGACTTGTGTTTTCCTCCAGTTCTCTAGTTGCTGAAGGGCTTGGCTATCTATGTCATCTTAAAACCTTATTTGCTTGCTTGCTTGTTTTATTGTTTGCATGGAAATATTAACCACGATGAAGAAACACATGAAGTGGCATGTAAATTTACGGTGCAAATAATGTTATGAGGTCAAGACTCATATATCATTAGACTAAGTGTCACATCTTTATTTATTATATGTGCAATAGTTGCTGGATTTTGTCTTTCATGCTAAGCAAGATCGGTGCAGCAACAATGACAGAAAACTCAAATCCCCCTTTTGTCATCTAGAATTTTTCTTTCCAATGTCAGAAATTAATCATGGATACCATTACCTGACTTCCTTTTGGGTACATTGCTCAATTGACAAATTTGACCATGGCGTTCTACTAGCAATAATCATTGACGATGAGTCCATACCATGGGTTAAGGGCTTAAGACAATAGTTATGTGAGAAACAAGCCAAAATCCGAGTTGTATTCCAATATGTTTGCCTTAGCATGTCATGTATGAAATCCATTCCCTTTACATCCCAGTTTAAAGTAGCAGAAGGCCCTCTTGTGGGTAAGCACATGAAGGGGTGCCACTGCAAGAGATCCGAGTGCCTGAAGAAATACTGTGAGTGTTTTCGATCTAATATTCTCTGTTCAGAGAACTGTAAATGTATTGTGTTTCTGTGGGTGGGAGTGGATCATTCAGTAATCAACAATGTCGACTCATGCATTGCGTTTTTCTATCACTACTTGTATTTATTCCTGGTATATGTCTTTCCCACAACTGTGTATCAAATCGTCTGGTGAACATTGACGGATTCTATGATCAACTGGTGCATCATACTTGTTTTCCTTCAAAGTTTTTCCGAATATTATTATTTTTGTGTGCAATTTATCTTAGAGTGATCATGTATGTTAGTATACTCAAGTAACTAAATGTATTCATGTAAATTTTGTTAAGTACTAGTAGATTCAGAAATGTTGTTCTTAGAACTAATGGTAGGAGCAGTAAATGAGTCAAACAAGAATATCCATATGCAATTGTCGGTCTATGTTTGATTCAATTTGGTTTGCTCTGCTACTGAAGCTCCTATCCGGTCTAATGTTTTTTTTGTTTTGTCTCTTTCTCTGTTGCTAGGAAAGTGGTGAGAAGATGTCGAGGATTCCTACTTGGGACATTTAAATCAACACAACATAAAAAAATCTGAACCTATGTGTTGCAGATGTGCCATTGTTCTATTGTGAAATTCTGTTCGTTATTGCTATATTCCTGTGTAAAGAAATGTATTCATGAGATGACTTATTGTGCTATGTAAACCTCGGATATTTATTTTGTGATGTTATATGATGGATGATTTTAATTGGACTTGGAGTTTTCTTGATTTGAATATGAAATAATGTTGGATTTAATACTCGACAAATAATTGGGATGAAAAGGCCCAATAAATAGAAATGAAACCAAGTTCTCGAACAAAAAGTTGCTGAATTTAAAAATGAAAAAAGTTAAAACTGAAACTAGACCAAATGTATTTGGGCACTAAAAGGCTAGGGTCCAAATTATAATGATAATTTTTTTACTAAGGTGGGTGTAAATAGGCTAAGGCCTAAAAAGAAGCCCAATAAGAAAAATCCCAAAATAACAAAACCAGCCCATGTGATCAATTGAAATGGGTTGGGCTGATTTCAACCATGACGTTTTGATTTTATCGTAATTTTGCCACGTAGACTGCCACATAGGACTGGGTTAGATTGTCAACGACGATTTAGGATCGTCGTAAAGGTTACGACGATCCACGAATCGTCGTAAAAGCTACGATGATTTTGATCAAAATGTCGCTGCTGTTCATTTGTGATGTTCCGTTTTCGACGCTTGGTTTTTCGTCGTGAGATCGTCGTAATTAAAAATTGTGACGATGTAGCAACGAAAAAATAGCATCGTGTATTAGCATATTCCTTGTAGTGAAAGCTCAAGAACATGGTCACTAAGGCAGCAAAAATACGAGGAGTATAAGGCACTAGAGCAAAAACTAATTGGACCAATGGAGGAGTCACTTACGAAGGAGTAATTTCCCCAAAACAGTTCGGAGAACAGTGATTTGAGCAAAGAGATCGAAAATCCCAGCAAGAGGAGCAAGAACACGGGTTTGAGCTGTGAAACAATTTTTTCTGGAGGTAGGAGAACCAGATGAGAGCAAGAATGAGTGGAGGGGGTGCCAGTGGGCACCACAAGCGTGGGTGGCACGGCCAGGGGGATGCTCGCGCCCCAAGGGCTTGTGGCCCACTGGTGCAGCCCCCATACAAGCTCTTTGTCTCAAAAAATTTCAAAAATTCCAGAAAAAATCATACTTGATTTTCAGGACGTTCGGAGAACTTTTATTTTCGGGGTACTTTTCCACCGGACGCTAAAACAGAAAACTGGGAAAACTAAACTAAATCTATCATTTTTCTTCTAAGCAACCGAAGGTGAAAGCTTGGAACAGAGGTTTGTGACTCCTCGATTCATCCATCTCATGGTCATCGAAAGAAATCCGTCAGTGAAGTTGATCAAGCCTCTTTGACAAACTTTTTCGAATCGCAAAAAAGAGAACAGAGAATTCTCGAATTGTCACTATGTCACCTCAATGGGGATGTGTATTTCCCCAACAAGCAGATCATACTTCATCTTGACACGAGGAATAGGGCATTCAAAGCTCCCAATAAGAATCGATGAAGTTTTTTTCGATAAAATTGATGCAATGTACTCGATATTTTTTCTTCGAAAAGTGCACCGTATGCTCAATACCGTTGACATGGAAAGTAACATTGCCTTTGTTGCAATCTATAACAGCCCATGCAGTGTTTAAAAGGGTCTTTCAAGGATGACCACCATGGCATCGTCCTCGGGAATATCCAAGATAACAAAGTCTGTTAAGATAGTAACGTTGGCAACCACAATAGGCACATCCTCGCAAATGCCGATAGGGAAAGAAGTTGATTTGTCGGCCATTTGCAGAGAGATTTTAGTGTGTGTCAACTTATCCAGTTCAAGTCTACGATAAAGAGAGAGAGGCATAACAATAACACTGGCTCCAAGGTCGCATGAAGCAGTTCTCACGTAGTTACCTTTAATGGAGCAAGGTATAGTGGGCACACCGGGATCACCTAGTTTTTTAGGAGTTCCACCCTTGAAGGTATAATTAGCGAGCATGGTGGAAATCTCAACCTCAAGTATCCTCCTCTTATTAGTCACAATATCTTTCATGTACTTAGCATACAGAGACATTTTGAGCATATTTGTCAAACGCATTTGCAGAAAGACAGGTCTGATCATTTCAACGAATCGCTTAAAATCCTCATCATCCTTTTTCTTGGATGGTTTTGGAGGAAAGGGCATAGGTTTCTGAACCCATGGTTCCCTTTCTTTACCATGCTTCCTAGCAGTGAAGTCATTCTTATCGTACCTTCTATTCTTAGGCTATGGGTTATCAAGATTGAATGTTCAATATCCACATCCTTATCATTGCTAGATTGATCATCAACATGAACATCACTATTGATATCATCATTAGGATCATGTTCATCACCAGACTGTGTTTCAGCATCAGAGACAGAGGCATCGTTTGGACTCTCAGGTGTAGCAGCAACAGGGTTGCTATCGTGCAAGTTCCTATCATCTTTCTTCTTCTTTCTAGGATGACTAGGTGCATCAGTGCTAACTCCTTGAGAATCTTGTTCAATTCCCTTCGGATGACCCTCAGGATACAAAGGTTCCTGGGTCATTCTACCGCCTCTAGTAATGACTCTGATAGAATTGTCATTCAACTCATTGAGCAAGTCATTCTGAGCTTTAAGTACTTGTTCTACTTGAGTAGTAACCATAGAGGCATGTTTACTCAGAAGCTTAAGATCATTGACATTTCTGTCCACACAAGCACTTAAATGACTAAGCATACGAGCATGCTGTTCCAATTGTCTGCTAACATGATCATTGAAACTCTGTTGTTTGGCAACAAAGTTATCAAATTCATCCAGGCATAAGCTAGCAGGTTTATCAAAAGGAATATCACTCTCATCAAACCTACGCAGAGAATTTACTTCTACTACCTGTATCGGGTTATCAAGACCATGGATCTCTTCGATAGGTGGTAGATTTTTGACGTCTTCAGATTTAATGCCTTTCTCTCGCATAGATTTCTCAGCTTCTTGCATATCTTCAGGACCGAGGAATAGAATACCTCTTTTCTTCGGAGTTGGCTTAGGAGGTGGTTCGGGAATAGTCCAAGCATTCTCATTGCACAAGATGTTATTCAATAGAATCTCAGCTTGTTCTATGGTTCGTTCCCTAAAAACACAACCAGCACAACTATCTAAGTGGTCTTTGGAAGCATCGGCAAGTCCATTATAGAAGATATCAAGTATTTCATTCTTCTCAAGAGGGTGATCAGGCAAAGCATTCAGTAGCTGGATGAGCCTCCCCCAAGCTTGTGGGAGACTCTCTTCTTGAGCTCGAGCAAAGTTGTATATTTCCTGCAAGGCAGCTTGCTTCTTATGGGTAGGGAAATATTTTTTACAGAAGTAGTAGACCATATCCTTGGGGCTACACGCACATCCAGGAGCAAGAGAAGTGAACCAAGTCTTAGCATTATCCTTTAGCAAGAAAGGAAACAACTTGAGGATATAGTAGTGGCAGATCTTTTCCTCACTAGTGAATAGGGTGGCTATATCGTGCAGTTTGGTAAGATGGGATACAACCGTTTCAGACTCATAACCGTGAAAAGGATCAGATTCGACCAGAGTGATTAACTCAGGGTCGATAGAGAATTCATAATTCTTATCAGTCACAAAGATAGGTGAAGTAGCAAACTTCGGGTCGTATTTCATCCTAGCGTTCAGAGATTTTTCTTTCCACTTGAACAGTAATTTCTCAACATCATAGCTATCCTTACACGCAAGAAAATCCTCGGCTATCTCTCCCTCCATAACATAGCGCTCAGGCATAACAGGCAATTCAGGCATAGTAGCATGTTCTACTTCAATAGTATGAGCAGTTTTAGAAGTATCATCACATCTAGCAGCAACTCTTGCAATTTGTGCATCAAGGAATGCACCTAGTGGCAAAGCAGTATCAAGCATAGCATCATCAGGCATAGTATCAAGCATATCATCATCATAAGCATCATTGGCAGCATAAGTAGCATCATCAAGCACAGTAGTATCAAGCACATGCGACATATCAAGATTTCTAGCAGGAGGCGATGTCGCAAACTTACTCATAACTGAAGGTGAATCAAGTGCAGAGCTAGATGGAAGTTCCTTACCTGTCCTCGTAGTTGAAGGCAAGATTTCAGTTCTTGGATCTTTTGGATTCCTCATAGTGACCAGCAGATGTCAATCCCAAGTGACTCAGAGAATATAGCTGTGCTACCCCGACAACGGCGCCAAAAAAATATCTTGATAACCCACAAGTGTAGGGGATCGCAACAGTTTTCGAGGGTAGAGTATTCAACCCAAATTTATTGATTTGCCACAAGGGGAAGCGAAACAATATTCTCAAGTATTAGCAGTTGAGTTGTCAATTCAACCACACCTGAAAGATTAGTGTGTGCAGGCAAAGTATCAGTAGCAAAGTGGTATGATAGCAACGGTGCCAGAAACAGGTCTGTTGACGACAGACTAGTCCTAACTTGTTGTATCAATGGCGCTAGTAAAGTGTTGCAGAAAGTAACAGCCAAGTAGCAAGTAACAACAGTAGTGACAGCAGTAGCAAGTCACAACAGTAGTGACAAGAGTAGCAAGTAACATCAGTAGCAACAGAGTAACAACAGTAGCAGCAGAGTAACGTAGCAAGGACCAGTAGTAAAAGACTTGTAGGCAGTGGATCGGTGAAGGATGAGTATGCCGGATGTGATTCATCATGTAACAGCTATAACACGGAGAGATAAGTAACTAGCTCCTGTTTGTCAATCTAATGTAGGCATGTATTCCGTATGTAGTCATACGTGCTTAGGGAAAAGAACTTGCATGACATCTATTGTCCATCCCTCCCGTGGCAGCGGGGTCCTAATGGAAACTACGGGATATTAAGGTTCTCCTTTTAATAAAGAACTGACCAACACATTAACACGTGGTGAATACATGAGCTCCTCATACTATGATCATCTCCGGGAGTGGTTCCGGCTATTGTCACTCCGGGGTTGCCGGGTCATAACACATAGTAGGTGACTACAACTTGCAAGATAGGATCTAAAACACACATATATTGACGACAACATAATAGGTTCAGATCTGAAATCATGGCACTCGAGCCCTAGTGACAAGCATTAAGCATGGCAAAGTAGTAGCAACATCAATATCAGAACATAGTGGATACTAGGGATCAATCCCAGTCAAAACTAACTCGATTACATGATAGATCTCATCCAACTCATCACCGTCCAGCAAGCCTACGATGAGATTACTCACGAATGGTGAAGGGAATCATGGAATTGTTGATTGAGGAAGGTTGATGATGACGACGGCGACGATTTCCCTCTCCGGAGCCCGGAACGGACTCCAGATCTGCTCTCCAGATGAAGAACAGGAGGTGGCGGTGCCTCCGTATCGTAAAACGCGATGAATCCTTCTCTGATTTTTTTCCGGGCGAAACGGAATATATAGAGCTGAGTTTGGAGGCGGTGGAGCCTCGTGGGCCCCACAATCCCTCACGGCGCGGCGAGGTGGGTGGCCGCGGCCCAGGGGCTTGTGGCCCACTGGCTCACCTCCTCCGGTGGATCTTTGCGCACGTATTTTTCATTAATTCCAGAAAAATTCTCCGTAAATTTTCAGGTCATTCCGAGAACTTTTATTTCTGCACAAAAACAACACCATGGCAATTCTGCTGAAAACAACGTTAGTCCGGGTTAGTTCCATTCAAATCATGCAAATTAGAGTCCAAAACAAGGGCCAAAGAGTTTGGAAAAGTAGATACGACAGAGACGTATCACACACACACTTCAAGGCCCGTGCAAATGAGCTGCTGCGAGAACTTCCTGTGTCAATTCCTTCAGAACAGGTGATGACCCACAAGTATAGGGGATCAATCGTAGTTCTTTTGATAAGTAAGAGTGTCGAACCCAACGAGGAGCAGAAGGATCTGACAAGTGGTTTTCAGCAAGGTAAATTCTGCAAGCACTGAAATTGTCGATAACAAGTGATTGTGTGGTGAGATGATTCGTAGCAAGCAACAAGTAACAAAAGTAGAAATGATGCAGCAAGGTGGCCCAATCCCTTTCGTAGCAAGGGACAAGCCTGGACAAAGTCTTATAGGAGTCAAAACGCTCCCGAGGACACACGGGAATTTCTGTCATGCTAGTTTTCATCATGTTCATATGATTCGCGTTCGTTACTTTGATAGTTTGATATGTGGGTGGACCGACGCTTGGGTACTGCCCTTACTTGGACAAGCATCCCACTTATGATTAACCCCTCTCGCAAGCATCCGCAACTACGAAAGAAGAATTAAGACAAAGTCTAACCATAATATTAAACTAGTTGATCCAAATCAGCCCCTTACGAAGCAATGCATAAACTAGGGTTTAAGCTTCTGTCACTCTAGGAACCCATCATCTACTTACTACTTCCCAATGCCTTCCTCTAGGCCCAAATAATGGTGAAGTGTTATGTAGTCGATGTTCACATAACACCACTAGAGGAAAAACAACATACAACATATCAAATTCACATGACTACTCTTAGCATGACTTATTCCATGTCCTCAGGAACAAAAGTAACTACTCACAAAGCATAATCATATTCATGACCAAAGAGGTAATGAGTAGCATCAAGGATCTGAACATAAACTATTCCACCAAACAATCCAACTAGCATCAACTACAAAGAGTAATCAACACTACTAGCAACCTTACAAGTACCAATCGGAGTCGCGAGACGGAGATTGGTTACAAGTGATGAACTAGGGTTTGGCGATGAGATGGTGCTGATGAAGATGTTGATGCTGACGAGTCCCCTCCGATGAGAGGAGTGTTGGTGATGACGATGGCGACGATTTCCCCCTCTGGGAGGGAAGTTTCCCCGGCAGGATCGTCGTGCCGGAGCTCTAGATTGGTTCTGCTCAAGTTCCGCCTCGTGGCGGCAGCGAAACCACGAAAAAGCTCATATAGCAGAAGAGGGGGGCCAGTGGGCCAGCAGGCTGCCCACAAGCCCTCATGGCATGGCCTGGGGGGGGGGGGGTGGCCGCGCTATGCAGGCTTGTGGCCACCCCCTGGCGCCCCTCTGGCGCTTCTTCGGCCTAGTATTTTTTATAAATCCGGAAAAAATCCTCGCTAATTTTTACGGCGATTGGAGTTGCGCAGAATAGGTATCTCAAACTTGCTCCACTTTCAGGCCAGAATTCCAGCTGCCGGTATTCTCCCTCTTCGTGTAAACCTTGCAAAATAAGAGAGAAAAGGCATAAGAATTGTACCGTGAAGTGAAATAACAGCCCAAGAAGCGATAAATATCAACATGAAAACATGATGCAAAATGGACGTATCAACTCCCCCAAGCTTAGACCTCGCTTGTCCTCAAGCGAAAGCCTAGCTCAATTAATATGTCCACATGTTTAGGGAGGGAGGTGTCGACAAAACAACATACGAACATGCATGCATCATGATCATGATCAGAATAGCAATACCAACATATAATCTCTCATGCTAAAGTGATAATTCCTTCACAAGTAAAGCATGGATCAAGAACCTTACCGAGAAGTAACAACCGATAGCCTTTAGTCATGGAAGCAATTGCAATTTATCACAACATCAGAAAGAGTCTAATAAGAGCTTGTAAAGAAAATCCACATATTCAATCATTCTTTCGTTCTCTACAATTGCTACAACTCAAGTGGTACTCCTGAGATCAAAGTTTCAGCTGGACAGAGAGAAAGATAGGGGCTTATAGTTTTTCCTCCCAACTTCTTACCTCAAGGGCAATGTCAACAATAATAATTCATGAATACTTACCTCCAAGTTGACATATGAATATAGATCTTTCCCAAGCATATGACGTTAGCCAAGATAAAGGCGAAATATGGAATTGGTGAAGATCACCATGACTCTTTCAAGGGCAAAAAGTAAAGGTACAAGATAGGCCCTTTGCAGAGGGAAGCAGAGGTTGTCATGCACTTTTGAAGTTTGGATGCGTGTCCTCTTAGTGCGGAGGAACGTCACTTTATATTGCCTCCTGTGATAAAGAACTTTATTATGTAGTCTGTCGCTTTTATGTCTTCCTCATCACAGGTTCGTACAAAGCTTATTTTCCACACACTAATAGATCATACATATTAGAGAGCAATTTTTATTGCTTGCACCGATGACAACTTACTTGAGGGATCTTATTCAATCCATAGGTAGTATGGTGGACTCACATGGCAAAACTGGGTTTATGGTTTATGGATGCACAACTAGTATCTCTACTTAGTGCGGGAGGTTTGGCTAATATGAGGTGGAAGCAATCGTCACATGCTAAGGGATCTCTAATCATATAACACTGTTCGGAACCAAGCAAATACAATTCATTATGTTGTCTTCCTTGTCCAACATCTACTTCTAGGCATGCAATAGT
This sequence comes from Hordeum vulgare subsp. vulgare, assembly GCF_904849725.1. NCBI lineage: Eukaryota > Viridiplantae > Streptophyta > Magnoliopsida > Poales > Poaceae > Hordeum > Hordeum vulgare. The sequence continues at coordinate 118,187,971 of NC_058518.1, read as the reverse complement.
TTAGTGAGTGTTCACAATCATAGATGGTGCCAGAGATGATATATTTGTATGTGAACCTCTCCTTATTTATCACTTCCTATTAATTGCAACCATGACCAAGGTCTACGTTTGCCTACCCTCAACAAGTTTCAATCCTCATTCTATTTATATGTGAAGCCATCTCTTCCCATAAGATCATTACATGATCTTTCAAGCTTTTGTTCTATTCTCACTCTTTTGATCATGGCAAGAGGCAAAGCCCTTCAACTAAGACACTCATTATTATATGGCTCACGAGCTCGAATACATCGGGGGTGACACAAAGAAAAACTCAAGACTAAAAGACTAAGACTTTTAATCTACTAGAAAAAGAGAAAACTGAAAAGAAAAACTAAAACAAAGGTAATGGCAAAAGATGTGATGGTGATACGATACCGGGGCAACTCCCCCAAGCTTTGCACAAGCCAAGGGGATTGCCCATACCCATGTTTAGTTGTCTTCCTTTGGTAGTGATGGTGGTGGAGTTATTGCAATATTTGAGTCCAAGAGGGCCATCAATCTTTGATTTACACCTTGGAGATCTGCGATATGTTTTTCCAGCAAAACAACATCACGAGTGAGACAAGTATTGCGAGCACGTGTTGTTTCACAAAACCTCAAGAGTTCAATCAAGGATGGAGACAGTAGGTGGAGGTAGGGTTGGAGGAAATGCACTTCTTCAACTTCTTCCTTGACGATCACAGATTGCACTTCATCCCATGCCTGATTCTTCTCCTTAGCTTTGCCCTTGGTTTCTTTAGGTAGCCCTTCCTTAGCCTCCATGACCTCCATCCTTTTCAGATCAGCATGTACTTCTCGATAGATTTGAGGGAGATTGTTCTCCCCCACAGATTCCTGAGACGACATCTTGCTCTAAATCTGCGGCAGAAAACAGGCTCGAAACGAAAAACAAAAGAAATATGCGTGATGCAGGGGTCAGACCAAATGGGAGTATATATAATGATTTTTTCAGACCAGAAGGAGTACTCCGCACGAAAACGGAGTCCGGGAGGCGCCCGAAGTGGCCACAAGCCCTCACGGCGCATCCAGGGGGTGGGCCCGCGCCGTGTAGGCTTGTCGCCTCCTCGCGCACTTTTTGGACTACTTCCAATTTTTGTATTTTTTTCAAATATTCCAAAACGGAGAAAATTTCCTACTGGAAAAGTTTTGGACTCTGTTTTCTTACCGAATCACATACCTCTTCATTTCCAGAGTCTGAAACAGGCTGATAAATATCCCTTAGGTATTCTTCTGGAGTCATAGTATTGATAATATTGCTTTCAACATTTTTGGGAGTACCTGAGATATAATCTTTGATTCTCTTCCCATTTACAACTCTCGGGCAATTACCTTCCGTGTTGTTGATCTTGATAGCACCGGAACGATATACTTCCTCAACAACATAGGGACTTTCCCATTTAGAGAGAAGCTTGCCTGCAAAGAATATGAAACGAGAGTTATATAGCAAGACATAATCACCTACATTGAACTCACGCTTTTGTATCCTCTTATCATGCCACCTCTTAACCTTCTCTTTGAACAACTTGGCATTCTCATATGCCTGAGTTCTCCATTCATCAAGCGAGCTAATATCAAATAACCTCTTCTCACCGGCAAGTTCGAAATCAAAGTTGAGCTCTTTGATTGCCCAATAAGCTTTACGCTCTAGCTCAAGAGGTAAATGACATGCTTTACCGTACACCATTTTGTACGGAGACATGCCCATGGGATTCTTATAAGCAGTTCTATAAGCCCACAGTGCATCATCGAGCTTCTTAGACCAATTCTTTCTAGCCCTGTTGATAGTCTTTTGCAGAATTAGTTTAACATCTCTGTTGCTTAGCTCTACTTGACCACTGGACTGAGGGTGATAGGGAGATGCAATTCTATGGTTGACATCGTACTTAGCAAGCGTTTTACGGAAAGCACCATGAATGAAGTGTGAACCAACGTCGGTCATTAGATATCTAGGGACTCCAAATCTAGGGAAGATAACTTCTTTGAGCATCCTGATAGAGGTGTTGTGATCAGCACTACTAGTGGGGATAGCTTCTACCCACTTAGTTACGTAATCAACAACAACTAGGATATGAGTATACCCGTTGGATTTTGGAAAAGGTCCCATATAATCAAAGCCCCAGACATCAAATGGTTCTATGACAGGTGAATAGTTTATAGGCATTTCCTGACGTTTACTAATATTACCTATTCTTTGACATTCGTCACAAGACAAGACAAACTTACGGGCATCCTTAAAGATAGCGGGCCAATAGAAACCTGATTGCAATACCTTGTGTGCAGTTCTATCTCCCGCATGGTGTCCTCCGTAGGCCTCGGAGTGACACTTCTGTAGGATTTGTCCCTGTTCATGTTCAGGTACACAACGTCTAATAACACCATCTACTCCTTCCTTATAAAGGTGAGGATCATCCCAAAAGTAGTTTCTCAAGTCAAAGAAGAATTTCTTGTTTTGCTGGTATGTGAAACTAGGTGGTATATATTTGGCAACGATATAGTTTGCAAACTCAGCATACCACGGTGCACTACATGAAGCATTGATGACATTCAGTTGCTCACCGGGAAAGCTATCATCAATAGGTTGTGGGTCATCAAGAATGTTCTCCAACCTAGACAAGTTATCTGCTGCGGGGTTATCAGCACCCTTTGTGTCGACAACGTGCAAATCAAATTCTTGTAGCAAGAGAACCCAACTGATAAGTCTAGGTTTAGCGTCCTTCTTCTCCATGAGGTACTTAATAGCAGCATGATCAGTGTGAATAGTGACTTTGGAATCAACTATGTAAGACCTGAACTTTTCACATGCAAACACGACTGCTAAAAATTCCTTCTCCGTAGTAGCATAGTTTCTCTAGGCACTGTCTAGAGTTTTACTAGCGTAGTGAATAACATTCAACTTCTTATCGACTCTTTGGCCTAGAACAGCACCAACAACATAATCACTAGCATCACACATGATTTCAAAAGGTAAGTTCCAATTAGGTGGTTGAACAATAGGTGCAGTTATCAAAGCCCTCTTAAGTATTTCGAAGGCTTCCTCACAATCATTGTCAAAGACAAAAGGAATATCCTTTTGCAAGAGATTGGTAAGTGGCCTAGAAATCTTAGAGAAGTCTTTAGTGAACCTTCTATAGAAACCAGCATGACCAAGGAAACTTCTTATACCTTTGATATCTGTGGGGTATGGAATTTTCTCGATTGCATCAACCTTAGCCTTATCGACTTCAATACCTCTTTCAGAAATTTTATGCCCTAAGATGATGCCTTCATTAACCATAAAGTGGCAGTTCTCCCAATTAAAGACAAGATTGGTGTCTTTACATCTCTGGAAGACTCGATCAAGGTTGTTGAGGCAATCGTCAAAGGAAGACCCGTAAATGGAGAAGTCATCCATGAAAACCTCAACAATCTTTTCACAAAAGTCAGAGAATATAGCCATCATACATCTTTGAAAGGTGGAAGGTGCATTACATAAGCCAAAAGGCATACGTCTATAAGCAAAGGTACTGAAAGGACAGGTGAAAGTGGTTTTCTCCTGATCAGATTGTGCAACTGGTATTTGGGAGAAACCAGAATAACCGTCTAGAAAGCATAAGTGTTTGTGTTTAGACAACCTTTCTAGCATTTGGTCAATAAAAGGCAAAGGGTAATGATCTTTCCTAGTGGCCTTATTCAATTTCCTAAAATCGATCACCATCCTATAGCCAATAATAATGCTCTGTGGGATGATTTCATCCTTATCATTAGGAACAATGGTAATGCCTCCCTTCTTAGGGACGCAATGCACCGGACTCACCCAATCGATATGAGCAACATGATAGATAATACCCGCTTCGAGGAGCTTTAGTATTTCTTTTCTTACTACCTCTTTCATTTTAGGATTTAATCTCCTTTGATGATCAACAACTGGTTTGAAATCAGGATCGGTTTTAATCTTGTGTTGGCATAGAGTGGGACTAATGCCCATAAGATCATCAAGAGTATATCCAATAGCAGCACGGTGCTTCCTCAGAGTTTTTAGTGACTTCTTTTCTTCATGCTCTGAGAGGCTAGCACTAATAATAACAGGATATACCTCTTTTTCATCCAGATAAGCATACTTAAGAGTATCAGACAACTATTTAAGCTCAAACAGAGGATCACCCTTTGGTGGAGCTAGATCCCCAAGCAGTTCAACAGGCAAGTTATTCTTAAGGATAGGATATTGTTCCAATACAACTCTATCTATCTCATCCCTTTCATCCATATGCATATGATTTTCAAGCTCAAGCAAGTATTTCTCTAAGGGATCAGTAGGAGGCACGACAATAGAAGCTAGGGCAATAGTTTCATCCTTACTGGGCAACTCTTTTTCATGAGGTTGTCTACGAAACTTGGAGAAATTGAACTCATGTGACACACCTTCAAAGCCAACGGTGACAGTTTGCTTCTCACAGTCAATATGAGCATTGACTGTACTGAGGAAGGGTCTACCAAATATGATGGGACAAAAGCTATCTTGAGCAGTAGCAAGAATGAGAAAATCAGCAGGATACTTCGTTTTACCACACAAGACTTCAACATCCCTAACAATTCCCACAGGGCACATAGTATCTCTATTGACAAGCTGAATAGTGACATCAATAGGCTCTATCTCAACAAGTGCAATCTCATCTTTGATTTCATCGTATAAGGATTGAGGTATTGCACTAACACTAGCACCCACGTCACCATAAACCATGATAACAATGATCTCCTATCTTAACAGAAACCACAGGCATGCCAACAACAGGCCTATGTTTGTCTCTAACGTGAGGTTTAGCAATTCTAGCAGCATCTTCACAGAAGTGAATATTATGTCCCTCAACATCGTCGGACGGAAGATCTTTGATAATAGCAATGTTAGGTTCAACTCTAATTTGCTCTGGGGGTGTAGGTGTTCTAATATAGCCTCTACGTATCACAGTTGAAGCTTTAGAATGATCCTTTATCCTAACAGGGAAAGGTGGTTTCTCAATGTAAGCACTGGGAACCACATGATCATTATAGGCAATGACTTTCTCTTCAACTACATTGACTTCTAAAGGAGGATGATATTTAAACCACTTCTTTTGGGGAGGTCAATATGAGCAACAAAGGATTCACAAAGTGAAGCTACTATCTCAGAGTCAAGTCCATACTTAGCGCTAAAGTCACAAAAAGTATTTGTCTTAACAAAGGATTTAACGCTGTCAAACGTGAAATTCATACCTGACTCCTTACCTTCTTGTAGCTCCAAATCTTCAGAGCTGCATTTAATTCTCTCCAATAAATTCCATTTGAAGTCAATATCTCTCTTCGTAAAAGAACCCGTACAAGAAGTGTCAAGCATGGTGCGATCATCATGAGAAAGCCGAGCATAGAAGTTCTGAATGATAATTTCTCTCGAGAGCTCATGATTGGGGCATGAATATAACATTCATTTAAGCCTCCCCCAAGCTTGAGCGATGCTTTCTCTGTCACGAGGCCAAAAATTTTAAATATAATTCCGATCACAATGTATTAAATGCATAGGATAAAACTTTTGATGAAATACCAATTTCAACCGATTGTAGTCCCATGATCCAGTATCATCACATAGCCTATACCATGTCAACACCTTATCCTTCAAAGATAAAGGAAAGACCTTCTTCTCGACCTCATCCTTGGGCAAACCTGCAAGCTTAAATAAACCACAAACTTCATCTACATAGATCAGATGCAAGTCTGGATGTGATGTTCCATCCCCTCTAAAAGGATTAGCCAGCAGTTTCTCAAGCATACCCGAAGGAAATTCAAAGAAAATATTTTCAGTAGGTGCAGCAGGTTGAGGAGCAACACTTTGTGCTTCCGTTCGAGGTGAAGATACCCCGAACAAGCCCCTCAAAGGATTAGTATCCATAGTGACAAGTGACAATAAATTTCCGCACACTATATGAATGTTTCCTTACCAAGTTCCATTTACCAAAGGCGCTTCACTCCCCGGAAACGGTGCCAGAAAAGAGTCTTGATGACCCACAAGTATAGGGGATCAATCGTAGTCCTTTCGATAAGTAAGAGTGTCAAACCCAACGAGGAGCAGAAGGATCCGACAAGTGGTTTTGAACAAGGTAAATTCTGCAAGCACTGAAATTGTGGGTAACAAGTGATTGTGTGGTGAGATAAGTCGTGGCAAGCAACAAATAACAAAAGTAGCAACGGTGCAGCAAGGTGGCCCAATCCCTTTTGTAGCAAGGGACAAGCCTGGACAAAGTCTTATAGGAGGAAAAATGCTCCCGAGGGCACACGAGAATTTCTGTCATTTTAGTTTTCATCATGTTCATATGATTCGCGTTCGTTACTTTGATAGTTTGATATGTGGGTGGACCATCGCTTGGGTACTGCCCTTACTTGGACAAGCATCCCACTTATGATTAACCCCTCTCGCAAGAATCTGCAACTACAAAAGAAGAATTAAGACAAAGTCTAACCATAGCATTAAACTAGTGGATCCAAATCAGCCCCTTACGAAGCAACGCATAAACTAGGGTTTAAGCTTCTGTCACTCTAGCAGCCCATCATCTACTTACTACTTCCCAATGCCTTCCTCTAGGCCCAAATAGTGGTGAAGTGTTATGTAGTCGACGTTCACATACCACCACTAGAGGAAAAACAACGTACAACATATCAAATTACCGAACGGATACCAAATTCACATGACTACTATTGGCATGACTTATCCCATGTCCTCAGGAACAAAAGTAACTACTCACAAAGCATAATCATATTCATGACCAGAGAGGTAATGAGTAGCATCAAGGATCTGAACATAAACTCTTCCACCAAATAAGCCAACTAGCATCAACTACAAAGAGTAATCAACACTACTAGCAACCTTACAAGTACCAATCGGAGTCGCGAGACGGAGATTGGTTACAAGTGATCAACTAGGGTTTGGAGATGAGATGGTGCTGATGAAGATGTTGATGGTGACGAGTCCCCTCCGATGAGAGGAGTGTTGGTGATGATGATGGCGACGATTTCCCCCTCCGGGAGGGAAGTTTCCCTGGCAGGATCGTCCTGCCGGAGCTCTAGATTGGTTCTGCTCAAGTTCCGCCTCGTGGCGGCGGCGAAACCATGAAAAAGCTGCTCCTTGATTTTTTCCAGACGAAACCCTTCATATAGCAGAAGAGGGGGGCCAGTGGGCCAGCAGGCTGCCCACAAGCCCTCATGGCGCGGCCTGAGGGGTGGCCGCGCTGTGCAGGCTTGTGGCCACCCCCTGGCGCCCCTCTGGTGCTTCTTCGGCCCAGTATTTTTTATAAATCCAGAAAAAAATCCTCATTGATTTTTACGGCGTTTGGAGTTGCGCAGAATAGGTATCTCAAACTTGCTCCACTTTCAGTCCAGAATTCCAGCTGCCGGTATTCTCCCTCTTCATGTAAACCTTGCAAAAAAAGAGAGAAAAGGCATAAGAATTGTACCGTGAAGTGAAATAACAGCCCAAGAAGCGATAAATATCAATATGAAAACATGATGCAAAATGGACGTATCAACAGGCCGTGAAGATGTATGATGATCGGGAGCTGCCCAATAAGCTGATGGAAGTCCTCATGAAGCCTTTGGCCAAGGACCAACCACCAAGAACAACTTTCCTCATCCATGAACTGATGTATGAACCCATGACTGTTTATAGAATCCTCTGCAGTGTTCTTGCGCCAATCAAGGGCCATGATGATGAAGAAGATGTCGTAGGCATCATGAAGAATATCCTGTTCAACATCATCCATGGCATCCGCATAAACCTTCACGATTTCTTCTTGAGGACTCTGGCTGACAATGCTATGTCACCTTTTGATCTGAAGATTTACGCTCCATGGATCATGAGATTCATCAGACGCAGGTCAGGTATCAACTATCATGCTGATTTCAATAATCACCTTGGATATATGCCTCCGATCAGAGTCAACAAGAAGACTTTCGAGCCAGTTGAAGGAAAAGGAAAGTCTGTGATCGATGAAGGCAGTCGGCCTCTTGATGGTTAGTTCCGTGAACCAGATGCATATTCTTCATGGGATGATACTGATACACAACCTCCAAGCCCAGTTGCCCCACGAGTGTTGAATAACAGAGAGCTACTCCACAATCTTCACCAAAAGATCGATCGCAATCACAAGTGGGTTAAACGTCAATTCGGCGCCATTGTGAAAACCCTCAATGAGACTTAGAATGCAGTGAAGCTTAATCATCACTATCTTCATGGACTACTGGAAATCAGTATTTTGCCATCTGCCTAGTCTTTGCCGTCTGCTAGCTGATGGCAAAGATAGTCTTTGCCGTCAGCTTCAGCAAAACGGATGGCACAGTACTAGCTGATGGCGTACAGTCTTTTTGCCATCTTTCACCTCTTTGCCGTCTGCTAGCGGACGACAAATAGTCCAGAGGCAGACGACAAAGATGTAGATAGGCCCACCTGACCGCGGGATGGCTAGGTCAAACAGGAGTCGGACCTTTGCCGTCTGCTAGCGGACGGCAAAGAGTCCGGAGGCAGACGGCAAAGAGTCTAGACTCTTTGCCGTCCGCCGACAGACGGCAAAGCGCTAACTCTGTTAACGACTCCTTCCCCCCCACCCCGCCCCTCTCTCTCTCTCTGTAACGGCTCATCCCCGCGCGCCCCTCGCTCTCTCTCCCCACTCCGCGCGCTCCTCTCTCTGTAACGGCCGCCAGGACCACCGTCGCGCCGCTGCCCCGGCCGCTGCCCCACCTCGCCGCCGCTGCCGCCCCCGCTGCCGCTGCCCCTGCCGCTGCCCCACCTCGCCCCCACTGCCGCTGCCGCTGCCCCACCATTGTCGCGCCGCCGCACCTGGCGCTCCCGGCGCCGCCCCGCCACCCCCGCCACAGGCCCCTCCACAGCCGCCCCTCTCGGTGAGCCCCCACACCCCCACCCCCACCCCCCACCCGCATTATTTTTTACGTGTTTTATTATTTTTTAGTAGTTTTAGTAGGTGTTATTGTTAGTAGTTTTAGTAGTAGATTTAGTTAGGTTAGTAGTTTTAGTTAGGTTAGTAGATTTAGTTAGGAGGAGAAGAGGAGAAGAGGAGGAGGAGGAGGACAAGAAGAGGAGAAGAAGAAGAGGAGTAGGAGGAGGAGGAGCAGGAGAAGAAAAAGAAGAAGAAGAGGAGAAGAAAAAAATAAGAAGGAGAAGAAGAAGAAAAAGAAGAAGAGGAGAAGAAAAAAATAATAAGGAGAAGAAGTAAAGAAGAAGAGAAGAAGAGAATAAGAAAAAAATAAGAAGGAGAAGAAAATAAAAAAGAAGAAGAAGTTGATTTTTTATTGTTTGGTATTTAATGGTAGCTAGATTCTTTTTTAGTTACTTAGTGGTAGATTCTGTTTTTGTTATAGTGGTAGATTTTGTTTTTGTTATTTTTTTGCTGTTTAGTGCTATCTAGGTTTAGCGATAGGTTTAGTTAGCTTGGTTAGTTAGGTTAGTTAGTTAGTTAGCTTACTAGAAAGAATAGGAAGAAGAAGAGGAGGAGGAGGAGAAGAGGAGAAGAGGAGGAGGAGGAGAAGAAGAAGAAGAAGAAGAATAGGAGGAGGAGATGAAGATCACATGTTTGGTATTTAGTTTTTTGGAATTAATTAGTAGTTTTAGTGGTAGATTCTATTAGTTAATTAATAGATTTAGTGGTAGATTATGTTAGTTTATTCGCCCATCATTATTGCTTAGGTTCAAGACTACTTCAAAGAAGATCACATGTTCTTTTGTTGAAATCAAGTGTGTCAAAATAATGTATCGTCTATATTTATTAGTACCGGAGCAAAACAGGACAACTTAAATAATATTCCCATCCTCAAATGTAGAAAATATCGAAAAGTTTTAATAAACTAAAAAGTAGTATAGATAACCTGGAAAATATCTAGTATTAATAATTGAGACATTATAAACTAGTATTAATAATTGAGTGTCATCATGCTAACTGAGACATTGCAAAATATCTTTTCTGCAGAATAACTCCCGAGCGGCATCGCACGACCCTTCTCTAGGGCAACCGTCTCCGAACGAAGCCGGCGCGAGCAACCGTGGTGTTTCTCCTCCTTGATGACCACTACGGTAAGTTTCTCCTCCAAACTTAGCTTGTTTTCCTCTAAAATGAGATAATTAGCCCATTTAGCTCCAAGAAGACATAATTAGGTAATTTAGCTCCAACAAGAGGAGAAGAAATAGAAAAAATGAAAAGAAAGAAGAAGAAGAAGAAGAGAAGAAGGAGAAGGAGGAGAAGGAGGAGGAGGAGGAGGAGGAGGAGGAGGAGGATGAGAAGGAGGAGAAGGCCAAGGACCTTCTAGTCCTTCTCCTCCTCCTTCTCCTCCTTGATTTCTTCTTCTTCTCCTCCTCCTCCTCTTTCTTCTCCTCTTTCATATTATCCTTGCTTTAATTTCCCCAACAATGACATAATTAGTCCATTTAGCTCCAAAATACGATAATAAGCTCAAAATGGCATAAGAACCTTGGTTAGCTCATGAATATTATATACTTAGTTTGTTTTCCTCTAAAATGGGATAATTAGCCCATTTAGCTCAAAAAAGACATAATTAGGTAATTTAGCTCCAACAAGAGGAGAAGAGGAGAAGAAATAGGCAAAATGAAAAGATAGAAGAAGAAGAAGAGATGAAGAAGAAGAGAAGAAGGAGAAGGAGGAGGAGGAGGAGGACGACGAGGAGGAGGAGAAGGCCAAGGACCTTCTAGTCCTTCTCCTCCTCCTCCTTCTTCTTGATTTCTTCTTCTTCTCCTCCTCCTCCTCTTTCTTCTCCTCTTTCATATTATCCTTGCTTTAATTAACCTAACAATGACATAATTAGCCCATTTAGCTCCAAAATACCATAATAAGCTCAAAATGGCATAAGAACCTTGGTTAGCTCATGAATGTTATATACTTAGCTTATTTTCCTCTAAAATGACATAATTGGAATATTTGTGTTGATCGGGTGGATATACATGTGATAGTTGTCTCGTCGCTGTGAGGTCTGCTGTGCAAAGACCTGCCCGTGCGTTGTACGAGCTCCACCTTTGCATTCGTGGGTCAGTACAAATTTCATCTCCTCCCCGCCCCTTCATTTACTGTGGCTCGGTTTCCGGATGAAACTTTCTAGATTTAGGTAATTCAATTAATTTATCAGTATGCGTGACCAGTATGCGTCTCCCGTTCGAAAGGGCGACATCCATAAATATGCATGTCTTTGCATATTTATAACCGCCATCCTTTCGAATTGTCCAACATTATCCATGGACAGCCCGAGTATGTGTAGATTGGGTTCATTTTCCCGTATGCTGTGCTCTGGATCCGATGCGGAATTTCGTCAGTGCCTCCCTGTTGTTCTCCGGATGCACATCCTCTCTGTTTATTGCGGAGACGTGTATCAGGAGAACAGCGGGGAGGTGGTGCCGAAATTTTGCGTTGGATCCGGAGCAGAGCATGGAAAAACGAACCCAATCTACACATACTCGGGTGGGATTAGGACCTATCTTTACCTATTAGCGTGTAGGTTGCCTGGACGTAATAAAAATGGCGAACCTGATTAACCGATGAATATAAATGCTAAATTATATATAAATATATTTCTTCTGTCTTTAGTAGCTACGCAAGATGAGTAATCGTGCGTGGATGTATACCGGTCACCCTAGTCAGAAAGAGATGACGAAAGAATGGTTTTTAAAAACAAAGGAATTTGTGAAAGGCGCATTCGCAAATGGCCAGGAAAGAAACTATTGCCCCTGTCCTTGGTGCGACAACTATAAAAAGACGACAAAGGCTGTAATGATTAAACACCTGCAGAGGAGGGGTTTTAAGCCTAATTATACGGTGTGGACATTTCATGGTGAGTCTATACAACGCACAAGAGCTGAGGTGGTCCGTCATCGCACGGACGAGCACGGTACTGGGATCGAAGACATGGTGCAAGACTTTGATGATGCTCGGGATTCGGAAGATGAGATGGAGGAATCTGCAAAGGCCTTTTATGAAATGTTGGAGTCTTCAAAATGTCCTCTCCATGAGCACACTGAGCTCTGTCAGCTGAATGCAATTGCACGAGTAATGGCTCTGAAGGCTTAGTTCAACTTGGGAAGAGAATGCCACGACGCGATGATGTCACTATTTGGACGTTTCCTACCCAAAGGCCATGTCATGCCTGCAAACCTGTACCAGTCGGACAAAATACTTCGTGTACTTAAGATGCCCTATGAGAAGATAGATGCATGTGAGAAAGGATGTGTCTTATTTAGGAAGGAGTATGCACACTTGGACTATTGTCCCAATTGCGAGTCTTGCAGGTATCTTGTGGTAGACAACGGTATGGGTGAGAAGAGGCAGACCAAAATCGCAGTAAGTGTTCTTCGGTATATGCCAATCGTACCAAGAATTCAACGTCTTTTCATGGTCGAAGAGACAGCCAGACAGATGACATGGCACAAATTGGGCAAAAGAACCGAACTAGATGCGGATGGGAATAAGATGATGGTACACACATCGGATGGGGCAGCGTGGAAACATTTCGATGGATTGCACCAGGATAAAGCGGCAGATCCAAGGAATCCTCGAGTCTGCGCCACCACGGATGGTTTTAATCCCTTCGGCATGACGGCAACCCAATACAGTTGTTGGCCTGTATTTGTCATTCCACTGAATCTCCCCCCCGGGCTGATTATGCAAAGAAAGAACATATTTCTGACGTTGATAATTCTAGGGCCCAATTATCTGGGGAAGAATATGAATGTGTACCTGCAACCGCTTAAGGATGAATTGGAAGAAGCTTGGGAAAATGGGGTCAAGACATACGATGCCGCTAGAAAAGAAAACTTCAAAATGCATGTGTGGTACATGTACTCTATGCATGACTTGCCGGCGTATCCGCTATTCTCTGGATGGTGTGTGCATGGAAGGTTCCCGTGCCCCCAATGCAAGGCAGCTCTTCAGTTTCATTGGTTGTAGGAGGGTCGGAAGTATTCTTGCTTTGACTTGCATAGACAGTTCCTGGATCCTGACCATCAGTTCAGAAAAGACAAGAAGAACTTTACCAAAGGTAAAGTTGTCAAAAACATGGCACCACCTGCGTTCACAGGCCAACAGATCCTGGATCAGTTAAACACCCTCGAGCCTGATCCAGAGCGTCCAGGGTATTTCAAGGCGTATAATTCAAAACATGCCTGGACTCACAAGCCATGCTTCTGGGATCTGCCTTACTTCAAAGACCTCCTTCTTCCACACAATATCGACATGATGCACACTGAAAAGAATATCGGAGAGGCTATTTTTGGTACATTGTTCGACATAGATGGGAAGACAAAGGATAATATTAAGGCTAGAGTTGATCAAGAGACACTATGTCATAGACCATTACAAAACATGCGAGAAGGCAAAGGAAAGAAGAAGTGGTCGAAGCCAAAGGCCTGGTTCAATCTTGGAAGGCCAGCTATGAGGGAAATTATCTTGTGGGTCAAAATGCACTTGATGTTCCATGATGGGTATGCAGCGAATCTAAACAGGGGAGCGAGTCTTGAAAAATTAAAAATCTTTGGTCTCAAGAGTCATGATTGGCAAATATGGCTAGAGCGGGTAATGCCGGTGATGTTATGTGGCTTTATTCCTGAGGATGAATGGCTAGTACTGGCGGAGCTAAGCTATTTCTTCCGTGTTCTTTGTGCGAAAGAATTGTTGCCTGGCGTGGTAGAAAACATGGAGGAGTTTGCACCGGAGTTGTTGTGCAAGTTAGAGAAGATCTTTCCGCCGGGCTTCTTTAATCCAATGCAGCATTTGATTTTACATCTACCGACCAAGGCAAGATTGGGTGGGCCCGTGCAAGATCGTTGGTGCTATGCAACTGAGAGGATGCAGAAGACCCTTCGAGCTAAATGTAAAAATAAGCGTAGAATTGAAGCATCGATGGCTGAGGCATTCATTACTGAGGAGGTGGCAAACTTTGTGACAGCACACTACGAAGCCAAAAATCATCATTTGCATAATCCGAAGCCTCGACACAATGATGGAGACCCTAAAAAAGGTGGGTCCAACCTTAGCCTATTCAAAGGGAAGCTCGCACCAGCCGGTGCTTCGAAACCAATAATGTTGGATATCGAAGAATGGCGTAACATTTCGTTGTATATCTTCAACAACCTAACAGAAGTGCGGCCGTACATCGAGTGAGTTCTCGGCACATTTTCCCGTAACTTCTAATTCATTTGAACTGCTCTTATTCCCGGATATTTCAAACAGCCGTTACGTCGTCAAATTCTCGGATGGAGCGGTGATCGAAAATGATTCCGTCGAAGAGTATGAGCTTCTGTCAAAGACAGGAGGCGGCTATCCCGGTTTCATCTCTTGGTTCAAACAAACGGTAATTATCAATAATGGACCATTTCATTCTTGGTCTAACTTGCGGCTAATGCAACAACCGTTTCGTATTAAACTTGTAGGCTAATTCAGAGTCTATGGACGCCGAACTGAGACAAGTCGCTAATGGTTTTGACTATAAGGTCCGTTCATTTGAGAAGTACAACATCAACAGGTATCTCTTTCGTACCTTTGGCAAAGAGCTATCTATGCCCGACCGGAAATCTACAAATTGTGGTGTCTCTTCTATCGGAGAAGGTGTTATCGAGTATTATGGAAGAGTTGAAGCAATTTATGAACTTCAATTCTATGGTGAAAACCCACCGAACGTCGTAGTCTTCAAATGTTATTGGTTCCAGCCGAAAAAGACTAGAAGGACTCATGAACATATAGGAGTAGTCGAAATCAATCCAAACACCCATTTAGATGTTCCCGATGTCTATATTACGGCTCAACAGGCGACCCAAGTTTTCTATCTACCGTGGGCATGCCAAACGGATAAGAATCTGGAAGGTTTGGTATGTTGTTTATGAAGTGCCGCCACATGTCAGACCACCTCTCCCAAATGAACAGGATTATGAATCTCACATTAACCCAGACACATATGATGGAGAATTCTTCCAAGAAGCACGTCTTTCCAAGAAACGTTTCAAGAACCGCCGTGCTTCATCCAAGAACATGGAAGTAGACAGCGACAATGAATCCGACTCCAGCCCTGAGCCGGAACCAGAAGACCTGGAACTCGTAGAGGTTACTGATGCGGATGACCTGTCAATGCTTCAACGATTAAAGGAAGGCCTTTCACAACTTCACGCCGTTGAACCCGATGAGCACGTCATTCATGAAGACATGCGAGATAGTGATGATGATGATGCATTTATTGATGATGATTATTAGTTTGTAAGATTCACAAATTAAATTATACATATTTGAATCTTTATTATTCATGTACATATTATTATTCATGTCAGTCATTCAATTTTTTTATGTTGTACTAATTTCTTTTAATCTTTATCATGGCAGGTGTTGAAAGATGGTGGGCGCGGGTCCAGAGCACTCGAGGGGTTCTTCCCAGGCGCCCCGCACGAGGGGTGGTACTTCCCTTCCACCCCTATCTCTCCGTAGAGCCTTGGCAGATAGTCTTTCGACACCAGCCGGGGGTTCTTCTTCGTCGGCGGCATTGCCCACTGGGAGAGGTGTTGGTCGGGTAGGGAGGAAGGGGAAGGGTACAGGGAGAGGTGGTGGCCGCGGAAGATCCAGGAGGACTATTGAGCCGTCCTCGCCACCACCACCAGCTCATTCACCCGAGCATCGGACTAGTATGGTCGATCCGTTTGCGGAGGAGGCTACGGGGACTACGGTCCAGGAGCTTGGTGTTCACGGGCGTTCGTCCCATGAGACTCCGGTCTAGGAGCAGCCTCGGGTCGAGGTGCACTCGGCCCAGGAGCAGCCAGAGGAGACTACGGTTCTGGAGGCTTCACCCGACGTGGAGAGTCCCATTATGGGACCTTGGCCGGATCATACCGAGTTGCCGGATTGGACCGAGGGTCTGGGTGGCTCAGGGGGCGGGGATGGCGGGGATGAGCTTACGGATAGTGACGGCGATGTGCAGGTGGACGGGGCCACCATGTACAAGCGTGGTAGTACACGTCTCCCGATCGCCCCGGCTACCCGCGAGCACAGGCCGGTGATTAAACCTCAAGGAGATAGCTAAGTACATTTACCCTTTTTTTAGCTTTTGCCTTCAAGTTTGTTCAAATATCTAATGTGCTGACCTTATCATACTGCAGGGGATGGGTACACCCTCGTGGAGTCCGCAGGCCAAACTCCGTCCTTGGTGTGCTTTGCCGGACAAATTTCCCGGGGTTTGTCACGTTGCCTGGTGAGGGTCAGGTTCCTACACTAGGATTTACCTGGGAGCACTACCAGGCTGCGCAGGCCCCACCGGAGGAGATTATAGATGGTGTCTTGTGCCACACGAGGGCCGAGATGGTGATCAAGAGCTTTTGGGTAAATTATCCTTTTACAGAATCTAAAATTAACAATATACCTAATTATTGTACTAATCGGTGTTTTCACGTTTGATCGCAGACCTTCTATAGGTGTGAGGATGGATATGAGGAGGAGGCGGCCAGGGTTCTCGAGGTCGAGTGTAGGCGGTTACTACAGAACTTGCGCCACGAGGCTCGGCCGCAGGCTATTCGAGATTACTACGCCACGCGTGGTATTAAGAAGGAGAAGAAGGATTGCCGCGGAAAGTTTCTGAAGAAGGAGCAATACATGAAGGTAATTACCTATTCTTAAGTCCTTCTACGTAGTTTTCTTGATTTCATTCATAGGCGTAGCGCTGGAAGTTCTTTCTAATAACTTACAGGTGCCCCCGAGATGGTGTGCGGATAAGATGGATTGTTGGGAGGCGTTGGTTGATGAGTGGTGCACAGGCAGCTGGCGAGCCGTCCACGAGAATGCGAAGGATCGGCATAGCCAAATGGTTGGTGTGCCACACCATCAAGGCAGCGCCAACTTACTTCAGTTTGGACGAAACTGGGTATGTGATTTGCTTCATGATTCATGCAATTCATTCTTGATGCTAATATTTTGTTCCTCTCTTTTAGGCGCATCACAATAAGACTGAGATGCCACACTTGTACGACCTTTATGGCATGGCCCATACTGCCTCGTACGAGAAGGCGAAGGCATTCTCTGAGTCTGACCTAGATGATCCCAGTAACTTCACCAACATATCATCCCACCAGAAGCTCGTGGCATACAGGGAAGCGGGGAAGGCTACGAAAGGGGATGACTTTAACCCTAGCCAGGAACCTTTGGATCCAGAGCTGGTGATGATATCTGGTGGCGGGAGGCCCCATGGCTCGATAGCCATTGGATATGGGATAATACGTTGTCCACTCACTCTTCCAGAGATCAAGGCGCGCCAGTCAAGCAGATGTCCTGAGATAACGCCTCGTCCACGGCCAGTCGAACTTGCCATCGAGGTTAGTTGTACGGACTAAGAACACTTTCATCCATTTCATTATGTGTGTCACCATAGATCATTACTGTGGTAACGAGGAATGGTTTTTCAGGCTGCTCTTCAGAAAGAGAGAGCGGCAAACCAGGCTGCTCTTGAGAAAGAGAGATTGGCAAGCCAGGCTGCTCTTCAGGCTGCTCATGATGAGAGGGACCAGAGCACGACACGATTGCTTGAGGAGGTGAGGGCCCGGAATGAGGCGGGTCAACGCGCCCTGTACGAGCTTTTTGTGGTATGTGTTTTTCACATTAGCCAAATCATGTGTGTAATGTTTGTTTGAATACTAACTAATACGACCCACTCTTCAGGGTGTGTGCGAGAAGAGCGGTCAAGTCCCTCCACCGATGCCCGTCTTCTCTTCGATTGGCACGGAGAGTTTCATTATAAACTAGTATTAATAATTGAGTGTCATCATGCTAACTCAGACATTGCAAAATATCTTTTCTGCAGAATAACTCCCGAGCGGCATCGCACGACCCTTCTCCAGGGCAACCGTCTCCGAACGAAGCCGGCGCGAGCAACCGTGGTGTTTCTCCTCCTTGATGACCACTACGGTAAGTTTCTCCTCCAAACTTAGCTTTTTTTCCTCTAAAATGAGATAATTAGCCCATTTAGCTCCAAGAAGACATAATTAGGTAATTTAGCTCCAACAAGAGGAGAAGAAATAGAAAAAATGAAAAGGAAGAAGAAGAAGAAGAAGAGAAGAAGGAGAAGGAGGAGAAGGAGGAGGAGGAGGAGGAGGAGGAGGAGGAGGATGAGAAGGAGGAGAAGGCCAAGGACCTTCTAGTCCTTCTCCTCCTCCTTCTCCTCCTTGATTTCTTCTTCTTCTCCTCCTCCTCCTCTTTCTTCTCCTCTTTCATATTATCCTTGCTTTAATTTCCCCAACAATGACATAATTAGTCCATTTAGCTCCAAAATACGATAATAAGCTCAAAATGGCATAAGAACCTTGGTTAGCTCATGAATATTATATACTTAGTTTGTTTTCCTCTAAAATGGGATAATTAGCCCATTTAGCTCAAAAAAGATATAATTAGGTAATTTAGCTCCAACAAAAGGAGAAGAGGAGAAGAAATAGGCAAAATGAAAAGAAAGAAGAAGAAGAAGAAGAAGAAGAGAAGAAGGAGAAGGAGGAGGAGGAGGAGGAGGAGGAGAAGGCCAAGGACCTTCTATCCTTCTCCTCCTCCTCCTTCTCCTCCTCCTCCTCCTTCTTCTTGATTTCTTCTTCTTCTCCTCCTCCTCCTCTTTCTTCTCCTCTTTCATATTATCCTTGCTTTAATTAACCCAACAATGACATAATTAGCCCATTTAGCTCCAAAATACCATAATAAGCTCAAAATGGCACAAGAACCTTGGTTAGCTCATGAATATTATATACTTAGCTTGTTTTCCTCTAAAATGACATAATTGGAATATTTAGCTCAAAAAAGACATAATTAGGTAATTTAGCTCCAACAAGAGGAGAAGAGGAGAAGAAATAGGCAAAATGAAAAGATAGAAGAAGAAGAAGAGATGAAGAAGAAGAGAAGAAGTAGAAGGAGGAGGAGGAGGAGGAGGAGGAGAAGGCCAAGGACCTTCTAGTCCTTCTCCTCCTCCTCCTTCTTCTTGATTTCTTCTTCTTCTCCTCCTCCTCCTCTTTCTTATCCTCTTTCTTATTATCCTTGATTTAATTAACCCAACAATGACATAATTAGCCCATTTAGCTCCAAAATACCATAATAAGCTCAAAATGGCACAAGAACCTTGGTTAGCTCATGAATATTATATACTTAGCTTGTTTTCCTCTAAAATGACATAATTGGAATATTTAGCTCAAAAAGACATAATTAGGTAATTTAGCTCCAACAAGAGGAGAAGAGGAGAAGAAATAGGCAAAATGAAAAGATAGAAGAAGAAGAAGAGATGAAGAAGAAGAGAAGAAAGAGAAGGAGGAGGAGGAGGAGAAGGCCAAGGACCTTCTAGTCCTTCTCCTCCTCCTCCTTCTTCTCGATTTCTTCTTCTTCTTCTCCTCCTCCTCCTCTTTCTTCTCCTCTTTCATATTATCCTTGCTTTAATTAACCCAACAATGACATAATTAGCCCATTTAGCTCCAAAATACCATAATAAGCTCAAAATGGCATAAGAACCTTGGTAAGCTCATGAATATTATATACTTAGCTTGTTTTCCTCTAAAATGACATAATTAGCCCATTTAGCTCAAAAAGAAGGAGAAGGAAGAAGAAGAAGGAGAAGGAGAAGAAGAAGAAGGAGGAGGAGAAGAAGAGAAGAAGAAGGAGAAGGAGGAGAAGAAGGAGAAGGAGCCAAGGAGAAGAAGAAGAAGGAGGAGGAGAAGAAGAGAAGAAGAAGGAGAAGGAGGAGAAGAAGGAGAAGGAGCCCTCCTTCTTCTCCTTCTTCTTCTCTCCTTCTTCTCCTCCTTCTTCTCGTTCTTCTTATCTTCTTTTTTCTTCTTCTACTCCTCCTTCTCCTTCTCCTTCCCCTTCCCCTCCTCCTCCTCCTGCTCCTCCTCCTTCTTGTTTTTCTTCTCCTTGTTCTCTTCTTGCTTCTTCTCTTTCTTCTTCAATTTAGCTTATTTGTCATATATATGTTGTTGTTCTTCTTCTTCTGACTTTCTTATTCCCATTTTGCAGATTGGATGTACTACCTGCATGGAAGCTGGCGTTGGAGTGCTTTAGTTTCCGTTTTTATTTGAGTTGATGAAGAATGTGTTGGTTCTTTGTATGTGTTGATGAACAATATATGTGCAACTATATGTATGTATATATGGATGAAACTTTGTATGTGTTGGTTCTTTTGATATATGGGATGTATGTTGATGAACAAATGGCATTGGTGAGCTTTATATGTATATCATATATGTGTTGTGACCTATTTATGATATATGTGCTATGAATTATATGTATATGTGCTGTGAAATAGAAAAAATAAATAAAAATGTGACAATATAGGCTCTTTGCCATCTGCCAGCTGATGGCAAAGGCCTTTGCCGTCAGCTGACCGACGGCAAAGGTGCCACGTGGCGCCCAGCTGTGCAACCTAGGCAGTAGCAGCTGGCCATATAGTCTCTTTGCCGTCTGCTTCCTGGGGGGCAGACGGCAAAGAAGAGGGCACAGAGGAGGAGGCAGACGGCAAAGAGTGGAGAGAGGGGGGAGGGGAGGACCCGGCAGACGGCAAAGATGGTCGTGGAGGCAGATGGCAAAGATGGAGGGGGAGGGGAGGGGGGGAGAAGGCAGACGACAAAGATTGACGGGGAGGCACACGGCAAAGATTGACGGGGAGGCAGACGACAAAGGCTCCGTTAACCCCTAACGGAGGCAACGCGTGTCGGCTGCCGTATCAAGAGCTTTGCCGACAGCTCCTGAGGAAAGCTTACGGCAAAGATCTTTGCCGTCCGCCTTCCGCAGGCAGACGGCAAAGAAGGACCTATGCCGTCGTAGGCTGACGTAGAAATTTTGCCGGCCGTGACAATCTTTGCCGTCTGTGGTATTGTCTTTGCCGTCAGGGATACTGTCTTTGCCGTGTGTGATGGCAGACGACAAAGAAGGTGATTCCTGTAGTGATGAGGTTTTTGATCGCACCTGGGCCACACTGGCTCATTTGAAGACTCGAGCAGAACTTGAAGAATTGGAGTTTAGACAGGACTTCGACTGGTCATGGCCACCAAAGAAGAAATTCAGGCCAATTCCAGTTCCAGACCTTGAGGACAGTTCTTTTTCTTCATTCCGCACTGCAAAATCTGATGAAGATCAACAAGAGACTGCCAGTGGTCCAAGGAGGAAGCCTGCTCCCAAGAATCCTCACGCGTCTTCCTCAACTGCCAAGAAGTGAAAGTCTTCACAGGGCATTAGTCCTCAGCTTTGTCCCTTTTCGTCACTTATGACGAAGGTGGAGAAATCTGAGAGTTAGTCTTCTTGCGGGATATATTTTGGGGCCTATGAACTTTATTAAGTTACAAACTCTTGATTCTTCTGAAGTGTTTTACGTAATGAGTTGTAACTTAAGCCCGATGGTACTCTGACGCTTTTGAACATTTTTGTTCGCATGCTTATTCCTAAAAATATTAATGCACGCATGCTAGAATTCGTCAGATACCATTTCTCATCATGCATTCTAAATTTCTTCATACTATATGTCATATGTATGTATGATTTACAAGACTGAGGGGAGATCTCCATGATATAAATCATCAATGTGCATTTGCTGCAAAAAGCAAAATCCTCAAGATATGCACATCTTCAGGGGGAGTCTCTCTGTATCTTGATTTCAAATTCCTCAAAATGAGTATTTACACTTCATATTTTTATCCACGTTGAAGACTTAACCTAATTGTCATCAACCGCCAAAAAGGGGGAGATTGTAAGTGCATCTTGTGCCCCTTAGTGATTTTGGTGGTTTGAAGACCTATAGGTTAAGTATCTAATGTGTTCATGAGTGTACACAAGATCTATAAGTCGCTGAGGAGTTTGAAATATTCGATGAATATCGACCCCTAAAAATGTATATCTTCGGCTGAAGAAATTGGTCTTGTGTTGAAGAATTGAATCGCGAAGAAACTGCGATGAAATTGATATTCCTCATGAAGATATTGAAGATGAGGAATTCGGTGTGTCCTGAAGAAAATCAATATGAAGACTTTGAAGCATCAAGATTTATTCTTTCTATTTTATTTTCTTCACTCTTGAGTCATAGGAACACCGTACTGTTAAAGGGGGTCGAGGTAACACTTTGGAATGAATTTCCTCATGATGCTCAACCCAAGCCTAATCCTACCAAAAGCCTCATGTGAGGAATATGAGAGACATGAGGACTCTCACAGTTGAGGGTCCCGACCATTACCGCAATTCGTGCCACATCATTGATCTTTTCCACACCAACGGTCATATTATTTAATGGCATTTATCTCAAATCATGTCGGGATGCTCCCAGGCTATAAATAGCCGCGCCCACAACCATTAGCTGGTTGGCTGCTCCGTTAGAAACTCAAACTTGTCATAAGAGCAACCCAAATTCCTCAGAGTCTTCGAGAGTAAATCATAAGTGAGGAAATACCCCAAACACCAAACCACAAACCAAAAACCAAGTGATTGAGCATCACTGAAGAAGTTGTTCCTGTGTGGGACTGAAGCCTTTTACCTTTGAGGACTGTGCATCCTCAAGACGGTTAGGCGTCATGGTCTAGAGCAATCCAACAGTCAATTGTGGATCGTCGGGTGACCAAGTTTGTGAGGGTGTGGAAGTCTGCCCTGAAGACTTACCACGAGTGTTGGCGAGGACTGTGTGTTCTTAGATCAAGGAGAATACGGTAGGGACTGTGTGTCTTTTGGTTTCAATACCAAGCCGATCCAAACCAAATGTATAGTTGTCACAGCAGTTGGAACTCGGTCATCAACCATTGTCTTCACTGTGAAACGAGTTCGATTTCTTCAACTCTTTCAAATCCTCATATTGTATGTTGAAGATTTTCATTGTCATTGTTTGAAGAATTTGCTGAATACTTTCTCTGAAATTCCTCAACCCCAAATTCTTCACGCGAGTTAATCCTCACCTGATTTCTCTGTGCCTGCATACTGTGCAAACTGCTTTTCATATTCTTCACCTTGAAAACTGTTGTAGTGATACTTTGCACCCCTGATCCTTTGCTGTTTCCGCTGCAAGTTAGTCAACAGTGAGGAATTTCCTCAAAAGGAATTTCCTCAGTGATAAATTTCTAAAAATCTCCTATTCACCCCCTCTAGTCGATATAATGCACTTTCATCTCAAAACCTCACATTGGTACGTGTGGGTTACTAGTAGTGTTGATTACATCTTGTAGTTGATGTCAGTTGGTTTATGTGGTGGATGATCATATGCTCCGATCCTTAATTACAATTATTGCACCTTTGATCTTGAACATGATTTTGATTTGTGACTAGTTACTTTTTGTTTCTGAGGACATGGGAGAAGTCATGTTATAAGTAATCGTGTAAAGTTTCACTTCGGTCAATATTTTGATGAGATGTATGTTGCTGCTTCTCTTAGTGGTGTTGTGTGAACGTTGACTACAAAACACTTCACCATGTTATGGGCCTAAGGGAAGTAATTATGGAGTAATAAGTAATAACATCCAAGATGCGACATTATCCATATTTTGGGACAAAGCCTTAATAGGGATAGAGGTACATCTTGGCGTTTCGCAAGTATAGACATCATTCCAAATACATTTCTAGAAGAGATATGTATATGAGTCGGCTTACACTCGCCACATAGTAAGTTAAAAATCCATACATCATTCATTCACACATGCATAAGACAGGGTCCGTCTATAGACGAAATCAAACGATAAAACAATGAAGTCTACCTCGCTATCCTTGGAGACAACCATGAATCCCTCTACTCGTCCGGATAGGTAACGTACATACGCTGACTCTCCTCATCCTACTCCCATTGGAGCTGGGGAGCATCATCTGTGTCAAGATGTACGGTACCTGAAACTGTGGTGTTGTAGTAGTCTGCGAGCCACGGGGACTCAGCAATCTCATGACCAAGATATCGGGAGTAAGGCATGGTTAAGTGGTGAGGTTGCAGCAACGCTAAGCATTGTTTGGTGGCTAACTTACGATTCAAGATTAAGATGAGTATCTACGCAATTCGGTTGCAAATTAATTGTTATCAAGAAGTAATCCTGAACACCTACTTACGTCAAATATAACCCCATCGCGTTCTCGTTCCGAACTCCCTCAAATAGAGACGGACACGATTACGCACACAGTTGATTCCTTTTAATTAAGTTTACTTCAAGTTTGCTATAACAGGATGTTAAACAATTTTCCAAGTTGTCACATAACCATGTGCACAAATTTCTGAAAGATTTAACCCTGCACGGGTGCTCGAACTAGTCCATCACAAACTATCAAAAGCTGCTCTCGAGTGAAAACCTCAACCTTGAGACAGCCCGAGGTATCCTCGATATCCCGGTGCACAAGACATTCGCTAATAGTAAAAAAATCCACCAAGACCGCCCGGAAGGCCAGATCCTAATAGGAGCCGCACATATCTCTTTCTCAGGGCACTCCTAGATGAGCAGTACATACGGTGGCCAGCTAGAAATCCCCCGAGTTGCCCTGGGTTGCCCCCGCAAGTGGCTCTGTTTGGACCAACACTCATGAGGAGCACTGGCCCGGGTTGTTGATAAAGATCCACAGGGTAGCTATTCCATATGAATTTTATTAAGTTGTTTAGCAAATGTAATACCAATGATGGGCCTTGCCGGAAGAGTTTTAACCCAAAACGAATTATCATGGGGTCCCCATTACAACCCCAAGCATGTTAGGAGCGCTCAACATGGAACATAACACCAGTAACCCAAAACTAGGGTGGCAAAAGCGGAACAAAACACGGGGTAAAAGGCCAAGCCTTCCACCTATTACCAAGTATATAAGTGCATTAATTTTAATAACTACAATATGACGATATCCCAAATATTCATGCTAACACATGGATCACTATGCACTTGCTACTAGAATGCTATTAGATGGGTTGAGCAAGTGCTAACTTAGCCAAACAATGTTTGCTAGGAAGTGAGGGGTTAAAGGCTTATCATGGCATTTGGAAGCTTGACATTCAGGTGGTAGGCAGCGATAATTAATGACAGAAACGAGACAACTAAGTATAACAAAATTAGAAACGATATCAAGGTCAATGATCATCTTGCATGGCACTTCCTCTGGGAATAGAACTCTTGCTCTCCAAGAGTTCTCAACAGGGTCCTCTTACTTGTACTCGGCACCCGGTGCTACCCAACAGAAAATACAACATCCAATGAACACGCAACAAAAGCAGATGCTCAAACAATATGATGCATCAATATGGTGTGGATGAAACATGGCAATGCTACACTAGTCATCTTTATCATGCAATTACTTAGTTTTTATCATTCTGGACAGAACCTCAAGATCAATTATTTGGACATGTATGAACATGGAAAAAATGAATGCATAACGACAAAACGATACAAATGCATATAAAGAACAACGCAAACCGAGTTAAGGATCTCTCGGGACTCTCACAACAAGGTACGGAAGGCAACAATGGTAAAACATAATTTGAGAGAGGCTATGGGCCATTCCTTGGCATCTCAAGTATGCCATTAGATTGGGAACAAACTTCTAGGTGAAATGGACCTAAAGATCATGCAAAACAAATGGATACAACTGACACAAGGCACAAAGCAATTATCCAAGCAATTCGTCCCAAAATAACATCATGTCATTTTGCACACACCAAAACTAACAGATACAACAAGCTATCATGCTCAACCAAGGCATGGAGATGAAGTCAATATGATGCACAACATTTCATTCCTCTGTAGCAACATGGATAGAAGCATGGATCAATAGCAATCAAGTGGCACAAAACATAACAGAGTATGACTTAGTGAAAATACCAGTGTTACACGAGCAAAGTTACCATGATGGCATATTGACAGCAAAGAAACACTATGCTACACGAACTTTCATGGCATCAAATTTAACAGGGTGATAGAGGGCAACATGTACTACAATTAACACCAACTAGCAATCAACAAATACTGCACCAATTCATTGATAGCATCCACCCAACATGGCATGGTGAACTAAGAAGATTCTCAGACTTAAACAAAATCACAGAGTGAATTGCACATTATTTTTTATCAGCATGGCATATTTGATAGTAAACATAACTATGATGCAAGACCTATATTTCAAAGTATTGGTGTTATGTTATGCTCCAAATTCTAATATGAAGAGGAAGGCCAACTTGCCCCCCTTGGTACGGATTAGGGTTGACCTAGGACACATGTGTTATATATACCTCTTGTAAGCCGCCGCATGGGATAAGTTGATCACTTGTAATCCCCGGCGTTTGTAACCTCTCCCGATCATAGTGAAGTTTCATTGGCTGGCGCCCGTGGTTTTTCCCCTTCGTGTTGGAGGGGTTTTCCACGTTATAATCTTGTGTCCCTTTGCTTGGTTCTGTTCTTCATCATATTGATTGGGTGTTGTATCTCTAGCAAGTGGTATCAGAGCCTTGTTTTTGCTTAGGGTTTCTTCGACGACATGACATCGATGAAGTACGATCTTCCACTGCTGGACTACGCCACCATATTTTCATTGTGGCAAGTGACGATATGGGCAGTGCTGGCACATCCCGATCTGGATGAGGCACTCGATGGATTCAGCTGTAAAGAACAGAAGACTTGGACCGCTGATGAGAAGTGTAAAGATTGTAAGGCTATGGCTCTGTTTCATCTACATCTATCTAACAATATTTTGAAAGAAGTGTTGGCAGAGAAAACTGCAGCAGGTCTCTGGCTAAAGCTGGAATCGATCTGCATGTCCAGGCCAAGGATCTGACCAGTAAGATGCACGTGAAGATGAAGTTCACACAAAAGTTGCAAGAAGGTGGTTCAGTGCTTAACCACTTATCAATCTTCAAGGAGATTGTTTCTAACTTACAGTCTACGGAGGTACAATATAATGATGAAGATTTAGATCTTCTACTTTTATGCTTGCTGCCTAGTTCCTTTGCAAATTTCTATGATACACTATTATATAGCCGTGATGAACTAACTGTTGCGGAAGTATATGAGGCCCATCAACATAAGAAAAATATGAAAGATATGTTGCAATCTGAGGAATCATCCTCCAAAGGAGAAGCATTGCAGGTACGAGGCAGGCTTGAGCAGAAAACATACAACCCCAAAAATAGAAATAAAAGTAAGAATGGCAGAGGTCGTTCGAAGTCCACAGGATCTAGGAAAGAAAAGTTTTGTAGGTATTGTAAGAAACATGGTCACCTGGTTTTATGATTGTTGGAAGCTGGAAAATAAGGAAAAAAGGAACGGTACGTGGAAACCTAAAAACAAATCTGAAGGTGATGGTAAGTTCAATGTTACATCTCGTAATAAATCTGATTCAGATGATGCTCTAGTTATTTTTGCTGGTTGTGTTTCATGTCATGATGAATGGATACTTGATTCTGCATGTTCATTTCATATATGTTGTAACATAGATTGGTTCAGTACTTATAAGTTGGTACAGAGTGGAGATGTTGTGTGTATGGGAGATGATAACCCACGTGAGATTGTGGGCATTGGTTCTGTTCAGATCAGAACACATGACGGCATGATACGCACGTTTAAAAAATGTGAGGCACATACCGAGCATGGCTAGAAATCTCATCTTGCTAAGTACTCTTGATGTCAAAGAGTATAAACACTCCAGTTCAGGTGGACTTTTGAAGATAACAAAAGGCTCCCTCATTCATATGATAGGTGAAATGAATTCTGCAAAGTTATATGTTCTTAGAGGAAGAACTATTGTTGGTATTGTTGCTGCTGTTGTTACTTTTGATCAATCAAGTAAAACTAATATTTGGCATATGCGCCTTGGGCATATGAAACTCTTGGATGGCTGCAACATAAATGATTAGGAGTTCTGTGAGCAGTGCATATTTAGTAAGCACAAGAGGGTAAAGTTCAATGTTGTTGTTCATACCACAGAAGGTATATTAGATTATGTGCATGCTGATTTATGGGGACCTTCCCGTAAACCATCGCTTGCTGGTGCTTGTTATATGCTTACAATTATTGATGACTACTCCAGAAAAGTGTGGCCTTATTTTCTTAAAAATAAATATGATGTGTTTGATGCCTTTAAGGATTCGAAAGTGATGGTAGAAAGGCAAACTAAGAGGAAGGTAAAAGTACTTCGTACTAACAATGGTATGGAATTCTGTTCAAAAGCTTCAGGTATTGCAGAAACCTGGGCATCATCAGGCACCACATCGTCCCATACACGCCTCAACAAAATGGTGTGGCTGAGCGTATGAACAGAACCATCATCTCCAGGGCTCGCTGCATGTTGTACAATGCTCGCATGGGCAAACATTTTTGGGCTGAAGTAGCCTCAACCTCCTTCTACCTAATCAACATGTCTCCATCTATTCCACTTAATAAGTAAACTCCCATTGAGGTATGGTCTGGTACACCGGCTGATTATTCACAGTTGAGAGTTTTTGGTTGCAATAAATATGCACATGTTGATAACGGAAAACTTGAGCCTAGAGCTATTAAGTGTGTGTTTGTTGGATATGGTTTAGGAGTAAAAGGATATCGCTTATGGAATCCTGAAACTAATAAGGTTTTTGTGAGCAGAAGTGTTGTTTTCAATGAATCTGTTATGTATCATGATGATATGTCCAATAATAATTTTGATGTGGAGCCACAATGAGTTATTGTGCAGGTCGAGCATTTTGATGATGAGGAAAACGAAATTGTTGATAATAAGGTTACTGCTCCAGATGGACAGGTTCATGATAATGTCGATGATGCTACAGATACAGAGATTCATGATGATGATGTTGTGCAACGCTCACCCCTTGTTTTGTAGCTACAAATTCAGTCTCTTGTAGATGGCAGGACAAAGAGAGTCGTTAACAAACCTAAACACTTAAATGAGGAGTGTGACATTGTTCATTATACTTTTAGTTGTGCAGAACAGGTTGAGAACATCCATGAGCCATCCACATATACTGACGCCATTATTTCCGATGATCGCGAGAAGTAGGAAGAGATGCAATCACTTGAGAAAAATGTCACATGGGATGTTGTGCGCTTGCTTAAACAAAAGAAGACCGTTCGTTGCGAATGGATTTTCAAAAGAAAGGAAGGTTTGTCTCCTCGTGAGCCTGCAAGGTTTAAGGCAAGGTTAGTGGCTAAGGGCTTTAGTGAGATACCAGGTATTGATTATAATGATGTGTTCTCTTAAGTTGTCAAGCATAGTTCCATTCGTGCATTTTTCGGTATTGTTGCTATGAATTATCTTGAGCTTGACCAGTTAGATGTCAAGACTGCTTTTCTGCATGGAGAACTAGAGGAGGAAATTTATATGGACCAACCAGAAGGTTTCATAGTGTGTGTTAAGGAGAAACTTGTTTGCAAGTTAAAGAGGTCCCTATATGGTTTGAAATAGTCTCCGAGACAGTGGTATAAAAGGTTTGATTCATTCATGATTGCATATGGATTTAAGAGGTCCGCATATGATAGTTGTGTTTACATTAAATATGTTGATAAATCACCTATATACCTGCTATTATATGTTGATGACATGTTGATTGCTGCCAAGAGAAAGAGAGAGATCACTGCTTTAAAGGCACAATTAAGTAGTGAGTTTGACATGAAGGATCTTGGTGCTGCTAAGAAAATTATAGGTATGGAAATTACTAGGAATAGAAATTCTGGTTTGTTATTTCTTAGTGAGCAAAGTTACATTCAGAAAGTTCTTCATCATTTTAACATGCATGATGCTAAGTGAGTAAGCAGTCCTATTGCTCCTCATATCAAATTTTCATCCTCTCAATGTCCTACTACAGATTAAGAGCTTGAGTATATGTCAAGAGTTCCATATTCCAGTGCTGTCGGTTCTTTAATGTATGCCATGGTGTGTTCTAGGCCTGATTTTTAATTTGCAATGAGTTTAGTGAGTAGATATATGGCTAACCCTGGTAAAGAACATTGGAAGGCTGTTCAGTGGATTTTCAGGTACCTTCGTGGCAGTTCCAATGCTTGTTCGAAATTTGGCACGACTGGTGAGGGACTAGCTGGCTATGTGCTACCTCTTGAGCTTGCATTGGTTTTTTCCCTTGAACAGGAAAGGGTGATGCAGCATAGTAGCAGTAAGTATTTCCCTCAGTTTTGAGAACCAAGGTATCAATCCAGTAGGAGTATCAAGATGAAGCACCGATATACCTGCGCAAAAACAACAAACTTGCATCCAACGCTACAAAGGGGTTGTCAATCCCTTCACGATTGATAGCAAGGTGAGATCTGAAGGCGGAAAGTGCAACAAAGTAAAAGTGTGTCGGGACCACGATCCTAAGCCATAGGAATCCAGCTTGTAACACATCGCATCTCTTTGCGGTCTCACGCACGGTTAACCCCACGGCTGCAGCCTTACCTTAGCCGGGACCGTTTGCGTATTTTGACTCACGTATGCAATTGTGCCGCTAGCAATCCAATGATGAAGAACCCGGATCGACATGTCTAGTCATAAAGAAAAGTGGCAGTTCCGCACAGGGACAAGCATACATGACCCAGCAAAGCAAGTGTCGGTCACCAGCGAATGTAGACGAGTCGTAGCAAGCTACAAGGACTCCATTACATCGCGTGACATTTCCCCGAAGGGGACAGACACAGCAGCTAAGAAGGACACATGCTGGTCAACCAATGTGTCCGGAGCAGTAGCGAGCTACCATAGGTCGTTGGATCACAAAGGGGCATTTCCCTGTAAGGAATGCTACTAAAGTCTACGGCTAGGTAATCGAACCCCATACATATCGAGTATGACACACGTACGCATGGCATACCGATATGTATAGATACATCGATGGCATCACAACATAACCATAAACATACAAGCTTTATTTAAGAGGCTCGGAAGAGCCACACACATAATATTACACAGTAGGGGTCTCACGACCCATCATAGCAGTCATTCAAGTTACAACCCAGCGGAAGTAATTAAACTATCTGAGTACAGACAGATGAAACTAGAAGGCACATGGCCTGACTATACTACAGACCCAACCTAGGGCCAGATCGTAGCTGGGACACCAGCTACTCGTTTTCCTTGATGTCTAGGAAGAACCCTCCATTAGGGTCATTAACAACCTTTGCAACAAATATTAAGCAAACATGAGTGCGGAGGTACTCAGCAAGACTTTAGGATAACTATCTACTCATGCAATGTATCAATAAGGAATTGTGGGGTTTCATGCGGAAAGCCAGCATTTGACTCGTGGCTAGACAACTTGCATTTTAAAACAATTTTTGACAACTTGATTTCTCGCACACGAGTCCACTAACACCACAACAATACTCTATCGTGGAATCATTCCGTCTCCATACGGAAATGTTGTCCACGACACTCACGCTTATCTTGACAATTTTATGAGTAGCCATTGAAGTTATCTATGAACAACATATGTCTCCAAGTACTCCATATCCGCGGACGCGGCTATTCGAATAGACCATAACCCTGGAGGGGTGTACTTCTTCACACACGCTCTCGCCACTTATCGCCATGTGCACGCCATGCACCTCGGCAAGCTTCAAGCGGAAGCCCAACGAGGGAGTCGGCCACGACCGTTAACCACACTAATACTTAGTCCAGGTATATCGCTTATCTGAGGGTAACCCGCACGGAAGTCCGGCCGAGGTTTCCGCCACGGCCCCAAACGATGTGTGCAGGGTTCCCAAGCCCACCATCCAGGTGCCACTTGGTACACCGTGCGACTGCCTACCGCATCACAGCCCACCTCTCAGGTCAGCGCTATGCACGGCCTCCAACATGACTATAAACACCAGAAACTACTTGCAACTCCTGGACCAAGTACTAAGCGTTTAATAAGTCGAGCGGGGTCATATTTCAGGGCCCAGCATGTGGTAGTATATCATCTTGGATTACATACACGGAACTCAGGTCCTAAGGACAGTTCCAATGAAACAACCTGCCATGTACTCCTACATAGCCTTTCACCGGTACCTTTACCAAATCAGGTTCAACACTCAACCTTTACTTACTGAACACATTCTCACAATTCTGTTCATCTCCCAGATGACAGACCATACACAACTCTAAGCATAGCAGGATAAGGCACATCATGGCTCAAGCATCTACCAGCTATGCTAGGTTGCAAGGTTCAGCTATTTACTGTGACAAAGACAGGTCATGCAAAGGAAGTGGGTTCAACTAACGTGGCAAAAACATTTGAGCATTTGATCCTAATGCAATAAGTACGTGCAGGAGCGAGAACATGGGATTTATCGGGATGATCAAAATGGTTGCTTGCCTTGTTGCTCAGAAGAGGGACAATATCCGTCTGTCGGATATTCGGTGGAATCCGGAGGAGCGGAGCCTACCAAAATAAATGACAACAATCAATAACAATCATATGCAACAAGATGATGCATGAGCATGGCATGAGGATGCAAGGTGGTATGCTAATATAGCTAACATTTATTTGGTTTGAAGTTGATTTGAATCAGATTCAAGTATCACTTCAAACAAGGTATTCTCGAATACCATTTTAATTGATTCGACCTGATGCTCAGATCAACTTGTTTTTAACATGCATGGAATGATATGTTAAGTTGCTGGTTGTGATTGAACAATGTTTGATCATAGCAGTGTAATTCAAATGATTTTCAAATTATATCTCCATAGCATTTATAAAATTTAACTTATTCATTATTCTACAAGTTTGGTCCAGTAACATTTTCAAACATGTTTGAAAATGACATATTTAGATTCCTTGGATTTTTCTGATACTTTTTCATATATAAATTATTTTCATTGGAGTTACACATTAATTTCTATGATTTTTAGAAATTTTGGCATTTTTATGGAATTCTTTTAAATCAGAAAATCTTTACTGCATCAGCATGACATCAGCAGGTCCAACTGGCCGTTGAAAGTCAAACCTGACCAGTGGGACCCACTGGTCATTGACTCTGGTGAGTTTTAGATTAGTTCTAAACTTAATTAGCTAATTAACAGTACTGGACCCACATGTCAGTGACTTATTAAATTAATTAAATTTATTTTTATTAATCCAAAATATCCAAAGGCTGACCCGACGCGTCAGTGGCTCAGGCCAGCTGAGATCCACCGGTGGCGAGGTCGTCCTCGCCGGCGGGAGCCTCCGGCGACCACCAGTACGGTGGAGGGCATCAGAAACTCGTCTCCGACGACCAAACGAACGACGGAGACCACGGGGAGATCGGCCACTCGACGGCGCGCACGATGGGGCAAACCCCATGAGCTGGGGTAGCCGGAATCTACGCCGGCGACGAGCTCGGCGGCGACCAAGTTCGGCCATCATCGAGGTCATCAAAAACAGGGTCAAATCGCGCGGGGCTGGGCTCCTAAAGCATCTACGCGACGGCCTGAAGCTGCTGGTGGCCTCAGATGGACCAACCGTTCACCGGAGGGCTGCCGACGACGAGCTGCAGCGGCAGTCCTCGTCGGGCTCTGGTGGAACTAGGCCTAGACGAAGAGATCGACGGGGAAAACTTGGGGGAAAGCTGCGCAAGCTCACAGGGAGTGGAGTGGTGGCGCTAGCTTGCTCAGGGAGGCGGTGTAGGCGTCGAATCGATCGGAGCTCGCCGGAGGCCGAAGCTTGAAGACGACAGTGTTGTGGGCGTTGCAGGGCTCGGGGGACCTTCGGCTACTGCAGGGAGGACCAGCTCGTCGTGGCGGAGCGAATGGGGCACTCGGGGAAGAGATCTAGTGGCCAGAGGCACGGGCAGCTCGAGCTCGAGCTCCTATCAATGGCGGCAGAAGGGGGGAGGAAAGAACCGAGAGGAGAGGGGGAATGGCGCACGGGAATGGATAGGCCAGAGCTTGGGGAGGTTATCCCCGCACGCGCCAGTGTGAAGCGGCGGCCAGGAAGGCAGGGAGCTGCGTGGAGGCGCGCGGCGTCGTGGCGTCCACCTCCTTCTCCCACTGGCGGGGGAGGAAGACGACAGGGAAGAGGCTGGGCCGGGCCAGGTGAGCGACAGGTAGGTCTTTCCTCATTTTTTGTTTTGTTTTTGTTTTGCTAACTATTTTGATTTGCTATTTATTTCAGCTCCAAAATAGCTTATAAAACTATTTTGAACACACCAGAATATTAGTTGGAATATATACAATCATTCCTGAAGTTTTTAACATTTTTGAAAACTTAAAGTTTTTGAATTCAATGTTTAAACTTGAAATCAGTAGCCTTTCGCATTTATTTAAAATGCCAAATGTTTTATGAAAATAGTTTTCTTCACTGCTTATTTTCTTTTATGAATTATCAGAAAATTCGAACTTTTCTTGGGGCCATTTTGAGTTCATTGATTTGAACAAGTTTAGAATTTCTTTGAATTTGAGAAGTGGGTAGGGTTTTTGAGTTTTTCTTCACCACTTGCTTTGTTCTTGTTGAAATTTTCTTAGATGCAATGCATAGAAGATATGAGCACAATGGTATCTTGATTAGGGTTTCAGGGATGTGACAAAGTGTAGGCCTGAAAATATGATGTGAAGTAGACCCGGGGGACATAGTGTTCACTAGAGGCTTCTCTCAAGATAGCAAATATTACGGTGGGTGAACGAATTACTGTCGAGCAATTGATAGAACCGCGCAAAGTCATGATGATATCTAAGGCAATGATAATACATATAGGCATCACGTTTGAGACAAGTAGACCGATAGTTTCTGCATCTACTACTATTACTCCACACATCGACCCCTATGCAGCATGCATCTAGTGTATTGAGTTCATGACAAACAGAGTAACGTCTTAAGCAAGATGACATGATGTAGAGAGATAAATTCATGCAATAGATATAAACCCCATCTTTTTACCATTGATGGCAACAACATTATGCGTGCCTCGCTACCCCTTCTGTCACCGGGTGAGGTCACCGCACGGTATGAACCCAAAACCAAGAACTTCTCCCATTGCAAAAATCATAGATCAAGTTGGCCAAACAAAACCCACAACTCGAAGAGAATTACAAGGATATGAAATCATGCATAGAAGAGATCAGAAGAAACTCAAATGAGATTCATAGATAATCTGATCATAAATCCACAATTCATCGGATCTCGACAAACACACTGCAAAAGAAGATTACATCGGATAGATCTTCATGAAGATCATGGAGAACTTTGTATTGAAGATCCAAGAGAGACAAGAAGCCATCTAGCTACTAGCTATGGACCCAAAGGTCTATGGTGAACTACTCACGCATCATCGGAGAGGCAATGGTGTTGATGAAGAAGCCCTCCATATCCGAATCCCCCCTCCGGCAGGGCACCAGAACGTGCCCCAGATGGGATCTTGCGGAGACAGAAGCTTGCGGCGGCGGAAAAGTATTTTCGTGGATCTCTCTCGGGGTTTTGGATTTTTCGGAGATTTATAGGCGGAAGAAGTAGGGCAGATGAGCCACAGGGGGCCCACATGCTTGCTAGGTGGGGCCCCCCTGGCCGTGCCTAGGGGGCTTGTGGCCTCCCCTGGTGGCCTCTGCCTTGGTTCTCACGCTCCCTGCATATCTTCTGTTCTGGAACAAAAATTCTTTTCGGAGGTTTTATTCCGTTTGGACTCCGTTCAATATTCTCCTCTGAAAAGGGTGAAAAACACGGGAAAAACAGGAACTCGCACCTTGCACTGAGTTAATAATTTAGTCCCAAAAAAGATATAAAAGGCATACGAAACATCCAAAGTTTGACAAGATAATAGCATGGAACCATAAAAAATAATAGATACGTTGGAGACGTATCAAGCATCCCCAAGCTTAACTCCTGCTCGTCCTCGAGTCGGGAAGTGATAAAGACTGAATTTTTTATGTGGAATGCTACCTAACATATTTGTCCTTTGTAACTTATTTAATGTAACATGAATGTTCACATCTATAAGATTCAAAAGAATAGTTTGCTATTGACATGAAAACAATAATACTTCAAGCAAACTAGCAAGGTAATCATGAACTTTTGAAATAACAAGGCCAAAGAAAATCATCCCTACAAAACATATAGTCTGGCTATGCTCCATCATCCCCACACAACGAATTTAAATCATGCACAACCACGGTATTGGCCAAGTAATTGTTTTCCCACTCTTACTTTCTCAAACCTTTTTCAACTCTCACGCAATACATGAGCGTGAGCCATGGATATAGCACTATAGGTGGAATAGAGGGTGGTGGGGGTTGTGAGGAAAAAAGGAGGAGATGGTCACATTGACTCGGCGTATCAAAGGGCTATGGAGATGACCATTAATAGATATCAACGTGAAAGAGTAGGGATTACCATGCAATGGTTGCACTTAGAGCTATAAGTATGTGAAAGCTCAAAAGAAGAACTAGTGGGTGTGCATCCAACTTGCTTGCTCACGAAGACCTAGGGCAATTTTGAGGAAGCCCATCATTGGATATACAAGCCAAGTTATATAATGAAGATTCCCACTAGCATATGGTGGTGACAAAACAAGAGACTCTCAATCATGAAGAACATGGTGCTATTATAAAGCACGAGTGTGGAAAAGATAGTAGCATTGTCCCTTCTCTCTTTTTCTCTTTTTTTTGTTTGGGCTCTTTGGCCTCTTTCCATATCTCTCTCTTTTTTTGTGGGCAACTTTGGCCTCTTTTTTTATTTCCTCACATGGGACAATGCTCTAATAATGATTATCATCACACTTTAATTTACTCACACCTCAATGCTTAGAACGATGAGGACTCTGTAGAAAATGCCCCCGGCAGTGTACCAGGATGTGCAACGATCTAGCTTAGTGTTTGACGTCGAAACATCTCGCTAGCTATCTTACGATCATGCAACGGCAATATGAAAGTGACGGCACATGTCATCAGACGGAACGGTGGGAGTTGCGTGGCAATATATCTCTGAATGGCTATGAAAATGCCATAGTAGGTAGGTATGGTGGCTGTTTTGAGGAAGGCATATGGTGGGTTTGTGCATCGGCGAAAGTTGCGCGGCACTAGAGAAGCTAGCAATGGTGAAAGGTGAAAGTGCATCTATACCATGGACTCACATTAGTCATGAAGAACTCACATAATTATTGCGAAAGTTTTTATTAGTAATCGAAACAAAGTGCTAAACGCATACTCCTAGGGGAAGGGTTGGTAGGTGTTAACCATCGCGCGATCGTGACCGCAACACAAAGGATGACAATCAATAAATCAATTATGCTCCAACTTTCTAACATAGCGGTTCACCATACGTGCATGTTACGTGAATCACTAACTTCAACACAAGTATTTCTAGATTCACAACACCGTACTAACATAACTCTTAATATTACCAAATCCATGTCTCAAAACTATTTGAGAGGAATCAAACTTCTCTTTCTAATCAATGCACATGAAGATGGAAGTTTTATTGTATCCTCTTTGGGTGCCTATCACCTTTGGGACTACTTTCGTAGCATACGCCAACTACCAAGTTACTCAGGGAGATCACTCTCAAAAAGATATAAGTGAAGATTGAGAGTTCTTATTTCTCCAAAATATGAAACCGCCGTGCTCTAAAATATCTAAGAGAAGCACTTAGAGCAAAGTTATCTAGCTCAAAAGATATAAGCGAAGCTCAAAGAGTATTCTAGCAAATTCATGATGAGTGCATGTCTCTCTCAAAAGGTGTGCAGCAAGGATGATCGTGACACAACAAAAATAAAAGACTCCTACGATACAAGACGCTCCAAGCAAAACACATATCATGTGGTGAATAAAAATATAACTCCAAGTAATGTTACCGATGGATTGGAGACGAAAGAGGGGATGCCTTCCCGGGGCATCCCCAAGCTTAGGCTTTTTGGTGTCCTTGAATTTGGCTTGGGATGCCTTGGGCATCCTGATGTCTACTATGCAACCTTCTCCTTGTAGACATTGTTGGGCCTCCAAGTGCAGAGGGTTGTAGGACAGTAGCAATTTTCACTCAAGTGGGTGACCTAAGGTTTATCAATCCGTGGGAGGCGTAGTATGAAGATGGTCTCTCTCAAGCAACCCTGCAACCAAATAACAAAGAGTCTCTTGTGTCCCCAACACACCCAATACAATGGTAAGTTGTATAGGTGCACTAGTTCGGCGAAGAGAAGGTGAAACAAGTGCAATATGGATGGTAGATATAGGTTTTTGTAATCTGAAATTACAAAAACAGCAAGGTAACAAATGGTAAAAGTGAGCACGAACGGTATTGCAATGCGTGGAAACACGGCCTAGGGTTCATACTTTCACTAGCGAAGTTCTCTCAACAATGATAACATTATTGGATCATATAACTAGCCCTCAACATGCAACAAAGAGTCACTCCAAAGTCACTAATAGCGGAGAACAAACGAAGAGATTATTGTCGCGTATGAAACCACCACCAAGTTATTCTTTCTGGTCGATCTATTCAAGAGTCCGTAGTAAAATAACACGAAGCTATTCTTTCCGTTCGATCCATCATAGAGTTCGTACTAGAATAACACCTTAAGATACATATCAACCAAGACCCTAATGTCACCTAGATACTCCATTGTCACCTCAAGTATCTGTGGGCATGATTATACGATATGCATCACATAATCTCAGAATCATCTATTCAACCAACACATAGAACTTCAAAGAGTGCCCCAAAGTTTCTACCAGAGAGTCAAAACGTGTGCCAACCCCTGTGCATAGGTTCCCAATGTCACGAACCCGCAAGTTGATCACCAAAACATACATCAAGTACTCACATGAATCCACGTGTGCCAACCCATATGCATAGGTTCCCAATTGTCACAAACCCGCAAGTTGATCACAGCAGATAGACACGTGCAAGACATACATCAAGTGTTCTCAAAGACTCAATCCGATAAGGTGAAACTCAATTCATTACAAGAAGGAGAGGGGGAAGAACATCATAAGATCCAACTAAAGTAGCAAAGCCCATGGTACATCGAGATCAAGACATCTCAAGAACACGAGAGAGAGAGATCAAACACATAGCTACTGGTACATACCCTCAGCCCCGAGGGAGAACTATTCCCTCCTCATCATGGAGATCGCCGGGATGATGAAGATGGCCACCGGAGATGGATTCCCCCTCCGGCAGGGTGCCAAAACGGGCTCCAGATTGGTTTTTGGTGGCTACAGAGGCTTGCAGCGGCGGTACTCCCGATCTAGGTTTGTTTCTGGGAGTTTATGAATTTATAGGAATTTATGGCGGTGGAATTGCATCAGTTGGGCCCATGAGGAGGTCACAAGCCTACGCGCCACCACCAGGGGGGGGGTGGCGGCGTGAGGGCTTGTGACTCCCTCGTGGCCCATGTGTCCTTCTCCTAAAGCTTCGGGGGTCTCTTTTGGTCCAAAAAAATCATCGTAAAGTTTCATTCCATTTGGACTCCGTCTGAAAATGGGCCAAAAACACGGAAAAAACAGAAACTGCCACTTGGCGCTGAGTTAATAGGTTACTCCCAAAAAAGATATAAAATAGCATATTCATGCATATAAAACATCCAAAGTTGACAAGATAATAGCATGGAACCATAAAAAATTATAGATACGTTGGAGACGTATCAAGCATCCCCAAGCTTAACTCCTGCTAGTCCTGGAGTAGGGAAGTGATAAAGAATGAATTTTTGATGTTGCATGCTACCTAACATAGATGTCCTTTGTAACTCCTCTCACGTGACATGAATGTTCAGATCCGTTAGATTCAAAACAATAGTGTGCTATTGATGTGGAAACAATCATAATTCAAGCAAACTAGCAAGGTAATCATGAACTTTCAAAATAACAAGGCCAAAAGAAAGTTATCCCTACAAAAGCATATAGTCTGGCTATGCTCTATCATCATTGCACAACAAATTTAAATCATGCACAACCCCGGTATTGGCCAAGTAATTGTTTCACACCTTTACTTTCTCAAACCTTTTCAACTCTCACGCAATACATGAGCGTGAGCCATGGTTATAGCACTATAGATGGTGTGGAGTGTGGTGGAGGTTGCAAGACAAAAAGGAGAAGATAGTCACATTAACTAGGCATACCAATGAGCTATGCATATGCTCATCAATAGATATCAATGTGAATGAGTAGGGATTGCCATACAAATGATGCACCAGAGCTACGAGTATGTGAAAGCTCTTAAAGAAAACTAGTGGGTGTGCATCCAACTTGCTTGCTCACGAAGACCTAAGGCAATTTTGAGGAAGCCTATCATTGGAATATACAAGCCAAGTTATATAATGAAAATTTCCCACTAGCTATATGGTGGTGACAAAATGAGAGACTCTCAATCATGAAGATCATGGTGCTTAATATGCACAAGTGTGGAAAAAGTAGTAGCATTGTCCCTTCTCTCTTTTTTCTCATTTTTTTATTTGGTGGGCTCTTTGGCCTCTTTTTTTTGTGGGCTTCTTTGGCCTCTTTTATTTCCTCACATGGGACAATGTTCCATTAATGATGATCATCACACTTTCAACTCAAAACTTAGAGTAATGATGACTCTATATGGAATGCCTTTGGTAGTGTACCGTGGCAATGATCTAGCATGGCATAGACATCAATGGAAACATCATGCAAGCTATCTTACGATCATGCAATGCCAATGTAGACGTGGTGGCACATGTCATGGTGGTAGTTGCATGGCAATATATCTCGGAATGACTTTGAAAAAGCCATAGTAGGTAGGTATGGTGGCTGTTTTGAGGGAGGCTAATGGTCGGTTTTGTGTACCGGCAAAAGTTGCACGAGAGTAAGAAGATAGTGATGGTGGAAGGTGAAAGTGCATCTAAACCGTGGACTCAACATTAGTCATGAAGAACTCACATACTTGTTGCAAAAGTTTTATTAGTAATCGAAACAAAGCATTCAACGCATACTCCTAGGGGAAGGGTTGGTAGGTTTAAACCATCGCGCGATCCGACCGCCACGCAAAGGATGACAATCAAAAGACTAATCATGCTCAGAATTCATCACATAGCGGTTCACCATACGTGCATGCTATGGTAATCACTAACTTCAACACAAGTATTTCTAGATCCACAACACCTTAATAGCATGACTTCAATATTTCCAAAACCACAACTCAAAACTAATTGAGATGAATCAAACTTCTCTAACTATTCAATGCATATGAAGGTGGAAGTTTTCGTATCCCTTTGGATAAATACCCATTTTGAGACTACTTTCAAAGCATAGATAAACTACCAAGCCACGCACCGCTGCGCTCTAAAAGATATAAGTGAAGCACATAGAGCAAAAGTATCTAGCTCAAAAGATATAAGTGAAGCACATGTGAGCTGAATTGTCTACCAAAATATATAAGTGAAGCTCGACAAAATCACGGTGAGTGCATGTCTCTCTCTCTAGGTGTGCAGCAAGGAAGATTGTGACACAACAAAAATAAAAGACTCCTACGATACAAGACGCTCCAAGCAAAAACACATATCATGTGGTGAATAAAAATATAGCCCCAAGTAACGTTACCGATGGATTGAAGACGAAAGAGGGGATGCCTTCCCGGGGCATCCCGAAGCTTAGGCTTTTACGGCATCCTTTAATCAACTTGGGGTGCCTTGGGAATCACCTATCTTGAGCTCTTGCCACTCTTTATCTCTTTGTCCATAAGAACTTCACCCAAAACTTGAAAACTTCACAACACGAAACTTAAACAGAAACTCGTGATATCATTAGTATGAGAAAGCAAACCACCACTTCCTTAGGTACTGTAGAAATCTTAAATTCTACTTATGCTGATGTTGGGTTACTGTATTTTCAATCTTCCATGGCTAGTGCCCTCCGATACTATCCATAGTTTCATCAAAATAAGCAACCAACTCAACAAAAACAGAATCTGTTAACGGCAGACCAGTCTGTAGTAATCTGTATACTTCTGGTACTTCAAAAATTCTGAACAATTGCGACAGTCTGAAGAATTTGTGTAGTAATCATCAGCAAAAAGAATCAACTCAAACGCTCTTACAGAATAAAAATGAAAATTCTTTTCGTGAGCAGAAAGTTTCTGTCTTTTTCCAGCATGATCAAACAATCATCCCCAAGACTAATCATAACGGTTTTGCTTGGCACAAACGCAATAAGAAACACAAAAAACACAATCATAACAGAATTATGATGGTGTG
This sequence comes from Hordeum vulgare subsp. vulgare, assembly GCF_904849725.1. NCBI lineage: Eukaryota > Viridiplantae > Streptophyta > Magnoliopsida > Poales > Poaceae > Hordeum > Hordeum vulgare. The sequence goes on along the minus strand of NC_058518.1, from coordinate 118,145,880 downwards.
GAGAAAATAAAACAGGAAGAAAAAAGCAAAGAAAAATTTATTCATTGGGTTGCCTCCCAACAAGCTCTATCGTTTAACGCCCTTAGCTAGGCATTGATTTCAATGATGCTCACATAAAAGGTAAGGATTGAAACACAACGAGACCATCATGGAGCAAATGGCTAGCACATTTAAGTCTAACCCACTTCCTATGCATAGGGATTTTATGATCAAACAATTTATCGGAGCAAGAATCAACTAGCATAGGAAGGCAAAACAAGCATAGCTTCAAGAATTTCAACATATGGAGAGGAAGCTTAATACTATTGCAATAAGTAGAAGCATATGATCCTCTCTCATAGTAATTTCCAGTAGCATCATGAATGAATTCAACAATATAACCAGCACCTAAAGCTTTCTTTTCATGATCTACAAGCATAGAAATTGTACTACTCTCCACATAAGGAAATCTATTCTCAAGAGTAGTAGTGGGAGTATCGTAAAAGACTTGAGCACTACAAATTGTGTCCACAATGAAAAAGCAAGGTTTAGCAAAGGGGTTTTCGAAAGTATGACAAGTTTTATCATACCTCTTCTTCAAAGCATAAGTATCCTCACAATAATCATCATAGATAGGGGGCATGCTTTCATCAAAATAATTTTGATCATTCAAAGTGGAAGAACTAAAAAGATCATCTTCATCAAATAAAGCATCCCCAACCTTGTGGCTTTGCATATCATTAGCATCATGGGTATTCAAAGAAATCATGCTAAGAACATTGCAATCATGATCATCATTCACATATTCTATGCCAAACATTCTATGTAATTCTTCTTTCAACACTTAAGCACAGTTTTCCTTCCCATCATGCTCACGAAAGACATTGAAAAGATGGAGCATATGAGGCATCCTAAATTCCATTTTTTTGTAGTTTTCTAGCGAACGAACAAGAAACAAAAAGATTCGATTGCAAGATCTAAAGATATACCTTCAAGCACTAACCTCCCGAGCAACGGCGCCAGAAAAGAGCTTCGTTGATGGGATGTTAGTGCTGCTTTCCTAGCCTCCCCCACAACGGCCTCAGAAAAGAGCTTGATGTCTACTACGCAACCTTCTCCTTGTAGACGTTGTTGGGCCTCCAAGTGCAGAGGGTTGTAGGACAGTTGCAATTTTCCCTCAAGTGGGTGACCTAAGGTTTATCAATCCGCGGGAGGCGTAGGATGAAGATGGTCTCTCTCAAGCAACCCTGCAACCAAATAACAAAGAGTCTCTTGTGTCCCCAACACACCCAATACAATGGTAAGTTGTATAGGTGCACTAGTTCGGCGAAGAGAAGGTGAAACAAGTGCAATATGGATGGTAGATATAGGTTTTTGTAATCTGAAATTACAAAAATAGCAAGGTAACAAATTGTAAAACTGAGCACGAACGGTATTGCAATGCGTGGAAACAAGGCCTAGGGTTCATACTTTCACTAGCGAAGTTCTCTCAACAATGATAACATAATTGGATCATATAAGTAGCCCTCAACATGCAACAAAGAGTCACTCCAAAGTCACTAATAGCGGAGAACAAACGAAGAGATTATTGTCGGGTACGAAACCACCACAAAGTTATTATTTTTGATCGATCTATTCAAGAGTCCGTAGTAAAATAACACGAAGCTATTCTTTCCGTTTGATCCATCATAGCGTTCGTACTAGAATAACACGGTAAGGTATATATCAACCAAGACCCTAATGTCACCTAGATACTCCATTGTCACCTCAAGTATCCGTGGGCATGATTATACAATATGCATCACATAATCTCAGAATCATCTATTCAACCAACACATAGAACTTCAACGACTGCCCAAAGTTTCTACCAGAGAGTCAAAACGTGTGCCAACCCGTGTGCATAGGTTCCCAATGTCAGGAAACCGCAAGTTGATCACAAAAACATACATGAAGTACTCACATGAATCCACGTGTGCCAACCCATATGCATAGGTTCCTAATTGTCACAAACCCGCAAGTTCATCACAGCAGATAGACACGTGCAATACATACATCAAGTGTTCTCAAAGACTCAATCCGATAATATAACTCCAATGGGGAAACTCAATTCATTACAAGAAGGAGAGGGCGAAGAACATCATAAGATCCAACTAAAGTAGCAAAGCCCATGGTACATCGAGATCAAGACATCTCAAGAACACGAGAGAGAGACATCAAACACATAGCTACTCCTACATACCCTCAGCCCCAAGGGAGAACTACTCCCTCCTCGTCATGGAGATCGCCGGGAGGATGAAGATGGCCACTGGAGATGGATTCCCCCTCCGGCAGGGTGCCAGAACGGGCTCCAGATTCGGTTTTGGTGGCTACACAGGCTTGAAGCGGCGGAACTCCCGATCTAGGTTTCTTTCTCGGGGTTTATGAATTTATAGGAATTTATGGCGCTGGAATTGCGTCAGTTGGGCCCACGAGGAGGTCACAAGCCTACGTGCCACCACCGGGGAGGGGGGTGGCGGCATGAGGGCTTGTGACTCCCTTGTGTCCAATCTGGCATTCTCCCAAAGCTTCGGGGGTCTCTTTTGGTCCAAAAAAAATCATCGTAAAGTTTCATTCCATTTGGACTCCGTCTGAAAATGGGCCAAAAACACGGAAAAAACAGAAACTAGCACTTGGCACTGAGTTAATAGGTTAGTCCCCAAAAAGATATAAAATAGCATGTTCATGCATATAAAACATCCAAAGTTGACAAGATAATAGCATGGAACCATCAAAACTTATAGATACGTTGGAGACGTATCACATCCCCAAGCTTGAGCTCTTTCGACTCTTTATCCCTTTGTCCATGAGATAACTTCACAACACAAAAGTAAAACAGAAACTCGTGATATCATTAGCACAAGAAAACAAACTACCACCTCTTTAGGTACTTTAGCAAACTTTATTTCTATTTATATTGGTGTTATATTACTGTATTCTTACTTTTCCATGGCTAATACCCCCTGATACTATCCATTGTTTCATCAAAATGAGCAATCAACACAACAAAAATGGAATCTGTCAAAAACAGACCAGTCTGTACTAATCTGTATACTTCATATACTTCTGTTATATAAAAAATTCTTAAACATCGCTACAGTTTGGGAAATTGGCATATCAACCAGCAGCAAAAATAATCAACTCAAAATATATTTCTGGATACAAATGAAAAATATTTTTGTGAGCGAAAAGTTTCTGTCTTTTTTCAGCAGGATCAAACAACCATCACGAAACTAGATAAATGTTGTACTTGGCTCAAACACAAAAAGAAAAAAAAGACACAATCATAACAGAATTATGATGGTGTGGACGCAACAAAACAGAAAGCAAAAAGCAAAGATAAATTCATTGGGCTGCCTCCCAAGAAGCGCTATTGTTTAACACCCTTAGCTAGGCATAAGGTGATAGAATCACGTATCGTCGTCTTTGGTGCTCAAACCATAAGTAGCCCTCATCATGGATTCATAAGGAAATATTATTTTCTTTCTAGGAAAATGTTCCGTGCCCTTCTTTAGAGGAAATTGAAATCTAATATTCCCTTCCTTCATATCGATGACAACACCAATAGTCCTTAGGAAAGGTCTACCAAGAATGATAGGACATGTAGGATTGCAATCAATATGAGCACAGTGAAATCCACGGGTACATAGTTCCTATTTCCAATAATAAGAACATCGTTGATCCTTCCCATGGGTTTCTTAACAGTAGAATCCGCAAGATGCAAATCAAGAGAGCACTCATCAATCTCATTAAAGCCTAGAACATCACATAAAGACTTATGAATCGCGGAAACACTAGCACCCAAATCACGCAAAGCATTGCATTGATAGTTTTTGATCTTGATTTTGATAGTAGGTTCCCACTCATCATGAATTTTTCTAGGAATAGAAACTTCCAATTCAAGTTTCTCTTCAAGAGATTTTATCATAGCATCGACGATATGATCGGTAAAGGCCTTGTTTTCGCTATAAGCGTGTGGAGAGTTTAGCATGGATTGCATCAAGGAAATACATTCAATCAAAGAGCAACTATCATAATTGAATTCCTTGAAATCCAAAGTAGTAGTTTCATTACTACTGAAAGTTTTGATATCCTCTACTCCACTTTCAATGCTTTTAGCATCAAGATAGATAGACTCTGAATCATTGGGGCGTTTTTCAACCAAGGTGGATTCATATCCAGCCCCATCATCATTAGGTTCGACACTAGAAAACAAGGATTCAACGGGATTCACACCAAGCACTTTAAGATCTTCGTGATTCTCATCACGAGAACATGCCTTTTTAAGCCATTCATGTCTAGCACGAATTTGGGCGGTTCTTTCTTTACTCTCATTCATGGAAACACGCATAGCTTTCAAAGTTTCATCCATATTGATCTTGGGAGGAGCACATCTAACTTTCAAAGCATCAATATCAATAGACATTCTATCAACGCTCCTAGCCAAATCATCAATTTTGAGTAGTTTTTCTTCTATGTACGCATTGAAAATCTTTTGCGAGTTGATAAACTCTTTGATATTACTCTCTAGATCAGAGGGTAATTTATTGTAATTTCCATGAGCGTTGTTGTAGGAGTTGCCAAAGTTATTAGAGGGATTATTAGGAAAAGGCCTAGGAATATAGTTTCCTCTAAAAGCATTGTTGTTGCCAAAATTATTCCTACCAACAAAATTAACGTCCAAGCTCTCATTGCTACTCTCAATATAGGAAGACAAGGGCATATTATTTGGATCTAAAGGAGCACCTTTACTAGCAAACAATTTCGTTAACTCATCCATCTTAGCACTCAACGAGTTAATTTCTTCTATAGCGTGTACCTTTTTACTAGTAGGTGACCTTTCAGTGTGCCATTGAGAATAGTTTGTCATGATATTGTCTAGGAGTTTTGTGGCTTCTCCTAATGTGGTTTCCATGAAGGTTCCACCGGAGGCGGAATCCAAGATATTTCTACAAGCAAAATTCAAACCAGCGTAGAAGATTTGTATAATCATCCAAAGACTCAAGCCATGAGTGGGACAATTTCTAATCATCAATTTCATCCCCTCCCAAGATTGTGCAACATGTTCATGATCAAGTTGCTTAAAATTCATGATATCATCATGGAGAGAGATAATCTTAGCCGGCGGAAAATACTTGGATATATAAGCATCTTTGCACTTGTTCCAAGAATCAATACTATTTTTGGGCAAAGATGAAAACCAAGTTTTTGGTTTATCTCGCAATGAGAACGGAAATAGCTTCAATTTAATCACATCATTATCCACATCTTTCTTCTTTTGCATATCGCAAAGCTCAATGAAGGTATTAAGATGGGATGCGACATCTTCACTAGGAAGGCCGGAGAATTGCTCTTTCATAACAAGATTTAGCAAAGCAGCATTGATTTCATATGATTCCGCACTAGTGGTAGGAGCAATCGGAGTACTAATAAAATCATTATTATTAGTATTCGAGAAGTCACAAAGTTTGGTGTTTTCAGTCATGGTGACTTCAGCAAGCAGACAAGCACACAAGCGAACAGAAAGCAAGCGAAAGAAAAGGCGAACGAAAAAGGTAAATATTTTTGTAAATTTGTGTTTTTCAGAAGTGGGGGAGAGGAAAATGAGAGGCAAAAAAGTAAATGCAAGAGACGAGTTTGCGACACTTACTTGGATAAGCTTCACTTGATGCTCCCCGGCAACGGTGCTAGAAATTGGCACATTGATGGGAGACTATTCTTGACTTGATCCTCCTCCCCAGCAACGGCGCCAGAAATTCTTCTTGCTACCTGTTGAGTTTGCGTTGGTTTTTTCCCTTGAAGAGGAAAGGGTGATGCAGCACAGTAGCAGTAAGTATTTCCCTTAGTTTTGAGAACCAAGGTATTAATCCAGTAGGAGTATCAAGATGAAGCACCAATGTACCTGCGCAAAAACAGCAAAGTTGCACCCAACGCAACAAAGGGGTTGTCAATCCCTTCACGATTGATTGCAAGGTGAGATCTGAAGGCGGAAAGTGCAACAAAGTAAAAGTGTAGGGCTGAAAATATGATGTGAAGTAGACCCGGGGGCCATACTGTTCACTAGAGGCTTCTCTCAAGATAGCAAATATTACGATGGGTGAACGAATTACTGTCGAGCCATTGATAGAACCGCGCAAAGTCATGACGATATCTAAGGCATGATCATAAATATAGGCATCACGTCCGAGACAAGTAGACCGATACTTTCTGCATCTACTACTATTACTCCACACATCGACCGCTATCCAGCATGCATCTAGTGTATTGAGTTCATGGCAAACAGAGTAACGCCTTAAGCAAGATGGCATGATGTAGAGGGATAAATTCATGCAATAGATATAAACCCCATCTTTTTACCCTTGATGGAAACAACACGATGCGTGCCTCGCTACCCCTTCTGTCACTGGGTGAGGTCACCGCACGGTATGAACCCAAAACCAAGCACTTCTCCCATTGCAAGAATCATAGATCAAGTTGGCCAAACAAAACGCACAACTCGAAGAGAATTACAAGGATATGAAATCATGCATATAAGAGATCATAAGAAACTCAAATAAGATTCATAGATAATCTGGTCATAAATCCACAATTCATCGGATCTCGACAAACACACCGCAAAAGAAGATTACATCGTATAGATCTCCATGAAGATCATGGAGAACTTTGTATTGAAGATCCAAGAGAGAGAAGAAGCCATCTAGCTACTAGCTATGGACCCGAAGGTCTATGGTGAACTACTCATGCATCATCAGAGAGGCAATGGTGTTGATGAAGAAGCCCTCCGTATCCGAATCCCCCCTCCGCCAGGGCACCAGAACGTGCCCCAGATGGGATCTTGCGGAGACAGAAGCTTGCGGCGACGAAAAAGTATTTTCGTGGATCTCTCTCGGGGTGTTAGATTTTTCGGAGATTTATAGGCGGAAGAAGGAGGGCAGATGAGCCACAGGGGCCCCACAAGCCTGCTAGGCGCGGGCCGCCTTGCTACGCATAGGGGGCCTATGGCCTCCCCTGGTGGCCTCTGCCTTGGTTCTCATGCTCCGTGCGTATCTTCTGTTCCGGAAAAAATCTTTTCGGAGGTTTTATTCTGTTTGGACTCCGTTCAATATTCTCCTCTGAAAAGGGTAAAAAACACGGAAAAAACAGGAACTCGCACTTGGCACAGAGTTAATAAGTTAGTCCCAAAAAAGATATAAAAGGCATACAAAACATCCAAAGTTTGACAAGATAATAGCATGGAACCATCAAAAATTATAGATACGTTGGAGACGTATCACTATGTAGATTCAGATTTTGCTTCCAACGATTTGGACAAGAGGAGGTCCCCTACAGGTTATGTGTTTACTGTTGGTGGTTGTGCCGGTAGTTGGAGGGCGACACTAGAGGCACTAGTTTCTCAATCTACCATTGAGGCAGAATACATGGCTATTGTAGAAGCATGCAAAGAATCAGTTTGGTTGAAAGGTTTGTATGCTGAGCTTTGTGGAGCTAACTCTTGCATTAATATGTTTTATGAGAGTCAGAGTGCCATATACCTCTCTAAGGATCAAATGTTTCATGAGAGAACAAAGCACATTGACGTCAAATATAACTTTCTTCGAGACATTGTTGAGCAAGGTAAACTGAAGGTATGCAAGATTACTACTTATGACAATCCTGCTGATATGTTCACAAAGCCAGTTCTTGTTGCTAAGTTTGAGCTTTGCTCACACTTAGTTGGTATAACTCATTAGCCCTAGTGGTTGTTTGGCGCCGAAAGTGTTTTCTTTGTTGTTCAGGAGAAGGTTCTCATTCATGCTGCAAGATGGAATTTGTCTCAAGGTGGTGTTTGTTATGTTATGCTCCAAATTCTAATATAAAGAGGAAGGCCAACTTCTGACGAGCGAGCGGAGCGAGGCCCATCGCCGCCGCACGGGATAAGTCGATCAGTTGTAATCCCCCGGCGTTTGTAACCTCTCCCGATCATAGTGAAGTTTGGCTGGCTAGCGCCCTTGGTTTTCCCCTTCGTGTTGGAGGGGTTTTCCACATTAAAATCTTGTGTCCCTTTGCTTGGTTCAGTTCTTCATCGTATCGATTGCGTGTCGTATCTCTAACAATTCGCACAATCTAACAAAGGGCAACATGCTCTATCATTCACTCCATTGCACAAACACAAAGGTCCTATAGATACTTAACAATCCACATGGGAACACGACTACAAAATTACAGATTCCAGACATAGAAAATTTGACCCTACCAATCAGCAACTTTGCATGGCGTGTTGACAGCAAGAATATAATACGTCTCCAACGTATCTATAATTTTTTATTGTTCCATGATCTTATATTACCATTCTTGGATATTTTATAATCATTTTATAGCAACTTTACATCATTTTTTGGGACTAACCTATTGACATAGTGCCCAGTGCCAGTTTCTATTTTTTGCTTATTTTTCCTCCCTGGAAAATCAATATGAGATGAAGTCCAAATGCCACAAAACTTTTTGGAGGTTTTTTTGGACCATAAGGAAACTTGAGGATCAAGGATGCTCACCAGGGGAGGCCGAGGGGGCCCACTAGGCACCACGGCGCGCCCTAGTGGGTAGTGGGTGCCTCAGGCACCTCCTCCACTGCCTCTGAGCTCTACAAATACCACAATATTATGGAAACCCTAGAAGAGAAGACGAAAAATCATTTCGGCCGCCGCAAGTTCCTTAAGCCATGAAATCCAATCTAGAGCCTGTTTCGGAGAGGAACACGGTCACGAAGGGGTTCATCACACTCATTGGTGCTCCTCCGATTATGCATGAGTAGTTCATATCGGACCTACGGGCCCATAGGTAGTAGCTAGATGGCTTTCTCTCTTGTTTTGATTCTCAATACAATGGTCTCTTTGAGATCATTTTGACATAACTCTATCTTTTACGGTGTGTTTGTTGGCATCCGATGAATTTTGAGTTTATGATCAGATCCATGAAATCATATCCATTCTTAATTATTATAGCCTCGTATTTCTTCTCTGATATTTGGGTTTTGTTTGGCCAACTTTATCTTTTTATCTTGCAATGGGGAGAAGTGCTTTGTGATGGGTTCAATCTTGCGGTGCTCAATCTTAGTGAGAAAATAGAAATGACACACATGTATCGTTGCTATTAAGGATAAAACAATGGGGTCTATTCCTACATGAATAGATCTTGTTTGCATCATTCCATTGTTATTAAAGCATTACTTCATTTCTCCATGAACTTAATACACTAGATGCATGCTGGATAGCAGTCGAGGTGTGGAGTAATAGAAGTAGATGCAGGCAGAAGTTGGTCTACTTGTCTTGGGCGTGATGCCTATAAACATGATCAGTGTCTTGGATATCGTCACAATTATTCTCTCTTCTATCAATTGCCCAATAGTAATTTGTCTACCCACCATTTGCTATTTTCTCGAGAGATACCACTAGTGAAACCTACGGCCCCCGGGTCTAGTTTACATCATCTATTTGCAATCTCTATTTTGCTCTTCTCGTTTCCATTTTATTTGCTCTATTATTTTCAGACCTATGCCCCTAGTTGTGTCCCACTCATCTATTTTACCCTATTTTTAGAAACTCTCCTGTTCTGTCCAGGTCACTTTGCAGTTATTTTGTTTTTGCCATTTCTTCACAATTCTTCTTGGTCAGCGATGTTTGACCATAAAAGGTGCTTCGTTTTGGACAATTTTGCCCCTGATGCCATTGCTCCCTTACCGCTTCGTACTCCTCGAGCTCACGTAGGAAAATAGATAGAGCCGCTCATGAAGAACAAATCGAGAGGCACGGGCGAGAACTGGACGGGAGGAGAAGATGCGAACGATGAGCTTCGGGTCCTCGAACTCATAGACCGCAGATGGTTTGGATGCCGAGGTAAGTGAAGCACTCCATTTGGATTCGACCCCAATATCATTCTAGGGTTTCTCTGATTTGGGGATTTGTTTTTATCTTTTTCGTTTTAGGTCAATTGTATGGGGATTGTAGAGCTCGTCTCGGAGTACCATCACCTGGACGAATACTTTTTCAGCTTGGAATCGAGGTCCAAGCATCGATGTCGTCGTCATGGGATAGTTCCTTCTCGCGCGATGGCTTGGGGAGGGGCTAGCATTGGCCAATGTTTTTTAGGATGCCAAGTTGATGTAATCAACTAATATTGTCAAAATTTTCTGATTAGGTTGCTGCTAATGTCAAATTTCTAAATTTGTTGTTCTTTGTTGATGTAACAAGTTACCAAATGAGTGTAAGTGGGTGATTTAGGTTGACCCTCTCCTCCACTGCGTGTGGCCCTTGCATTTGAATATCTACATACAGAGGTTGAACACAGCTAGATCAAGCATCACAAATTAAAGACGGAAAATATGGAGTTGGCAAAGAAGAATCGTGTTTTGAAGAACAAACTGAAGGAGATGGATGAGATGCTCAATGTTTAGGCAATGTACTTTGCTGGATTTGTTGTATGTGTTGTCCGTTTGGCATTTTCAGGCAAGTAAGTGAATAAGGTATGTTTGTTGTAGTGGATTAGATGAATTTGGTTTGCTAGTAATTGTTTGTGGATGAGATGCACTCTCTAATGTACCAAACTTAATATAATGGCACAATTTGGTACATATTGGTAAGCATCACAAGCATCAAATTCCACAACTGGAAACAAGTTCAACATGACATCACAGTAGTTCAACAACTTTAAACTAGTTCAAACACATAGTACTTTCATCAAGGGCAAACACACAATACTTCAACAAGTTCAAACACACAATACTTCAAGAACTTCAAACAAGTCACCTAGTAGTTCAACATGACACAAAGAATGATATTGGGGTGCAACAAGAACTAGAACTTTAGTTTCTTGCTCCTGGTGTTCTCAGGGAATAACCAGTTGTGAGCATCAGGGCACAAGCAGAAACAAGCTGGACCCTATACCTACGATTCAATGCAGTTCCATCCACAACAAGTTAAGGCATGCACCCCTCCAAGAAACATCTTTGACATGCCTTGAAACACACAAAAACTCTTCTGAAGCACTCCTTGTACATTTTCTTTCGTCTCATTGTGTACTCCACAGTGTGCTTGTCAATTTCAACTACACTGTCTGGTGATGTTCTCTCAACTTTAGCTTTGAATGAATAAAGAAGACTTAAACTCTCACTGTACTTCCCTAACATCTTTTCTGGTGATAGCTCTTTACCAAAATAATACCTACTGTATGGCATCTCCATTCCATACTTTCTCAGTCAACATCTTTTGTATTTCTTTTGGACCTATGCGTGGGTTAGTTCTAATCCAAGTCATAGAAGCATCTGCTATCGATCTTCTCTTTGCGGCCTCAATCTCTGAGATCTATTAACTCTTGGATAGTTGTGAGGGTAAGGGTTGACCTTAATCTAAAAAACAAGAACACGCAGTTAGTAAATTCAACATAATTGTTTTACAATTTTATAGAAATAAGATTCATAAGTACCTAAAATAATGTGCTTCTCCTCATTAAAGAGGCATGTAGCCTCCATTTACATCTGTCAAAGGCACATTTGACATTAAACCTTGTTGGGTCACTTTTCAAAGTCATGTACTTTGTTTCAGTCTTAATTGAGAAAGTTGCAACTGCATTTCTGCACTCAACTGCAGAAGGAAAAACTACACCTTCCTCAATAGAGGGATTATCTCTATCATACATCATTACAGGTCTCTCCTCATCTTCATTTCCAAATACTGCATTGTCCTGCTCCTCTAGCTTCTCATCTTCATCTGTATGTGAAAATTCAGCAGGAATGAAGTACTCATGTGCTTTATCTTCCTTAATGTTGTGTTGAGTATATCTTTGGTAAAGTATCTCATCCTCTTCATCACACAAAGGCTCTGCATCAGGCTCTACTTCCTCCACAACAGGATCAATAGGTATGTTAGGTTTAGCTTGGGTTTTACTACAAGAATTCTCAGACTGAACATTTGCACTAGGAGATGTAGGTGGCTTGCAGCAGCTACTTGTTGCCCTTGTATTAGTCCTAAGTTTTCCAGATGCTTTACAACCAATGGGCCTTGAACCAGTGGAATTTGAATTTTTTGTGATCTAGACCTCTGAATAACAGCGATCTCGAGAATGCATGACATGGTTTGTGCATCAGTTGTAAACATAACACTTAACTCATTACCAGACTAAACATGGACCCAACCAACTTTGGATGCATCCCAATACCTCATCTCCACATCATCATATAATACCCATGGATATTTACCACAGATTGTTGCCCTTAACAGATCAAATGTGGTACTATTGTCCACAACCAATGGAAATGTGAAGCCCATATCTTTTCCTGGTCTACCAGCATCAGTTAAAGTGCATGTCTCCATTCTAGCACTGAGATCAAATGCTCTAGCCGGATCAATCCTATGCAAACATGGCACAACATCAAATATAGTAAAAACTACCCTAAATAAAATGTAAGACTAAATCCACCAGCAAACAACAAGAAATTAGCCTAAATCCACCAACAAATAGTAGATCTAAGGTAGGGGGAAAGAAACAGTAGGTCTGGAGGGGATGGGGGAACTTACCATGATGTTGTGTGCGACGGACTCGTCCTACCCCTATGGGTGTGGGTGCGGGGCCACCGGTGGCACCACCGCCATCCACGTCGCCCCCATTGCCAACATGAGCAGATCCTCTGGGGGCTTAGTCATTGCGTCGATATGTCGCTCAATCCTCTAGGAGCAGATTTGCTCGCCACCGCCGCCGCCTCGAGATAGGGTTCATGATAGAGTGGGGAACGAGACAGAGTCGGGATGAGAGTGAGATGGGCCCGAGTGGGTTCTATCCTAGCGGGGCAAGCAGTTTCCAAAACATAGCGCCGTGTATGGTCAAACGACACTGACCAAGCGGAATCGTGACGAAAGGGCAAAAACGAAAGAATTGCAAAATGACCTGGATAGAAGAGGTGAGTTTCTGAAACTAGGGGTAAAACAAACGAGTGCGAGGCAACTAGGGGCATAAAATTAATTATCCCTTATCAAAAAACTAAAAATACCTTATTGCATTTTATTTACAATCACTTTATTTGCATCTATAAATCTATCATTTTACCATTTTATTTCATGCATGAGGCATTGACAACCCCTATACGCGTTTTCAAGGATTTTTTTATTTATGTGGAGGTACCGCTTACATAGTCTTGTGGATCTTCCTACTAGATTGATACCTTGGTTTCAGAACTGAGGGAGATACATGCCTACACTGGGCTACAACACCCTTTAAGCTTGGAGGGAAACCAACACAATCAGCAGGGAGTCATAATACCACATGTATAAAAGGTTTATCATGGCAATCAAAAATACCAAGGCCTAGTACACGAAACAAACAATAACTTTCATGTTGACAAGTTTACCAAAGGGTGCAAGGATTGCTTCATACAAAAATGACAAAAGGGAAACATGGTGAAAATATCATACACACCGACTTGCTCAAATGGTAAAACTAATGCCAGAGATGAATTCATTGGATTTTTCTTCCCCAAATTCATATATCATAAGCCAATTTATAGTAGAAAATCAAGCCACAAACAACTCACACAATTCACTACTCAACATATAACCTAGGACATGCTAGATTTGGCATATGCCCAAATTGGACACTCCGAGATTTGGCAACCTGCACTAAATGGAATTTGGCAACAACTAGAGAAATGAAAATATAAACAAATCAAACTTCACATGGGTCCCACTCGCAGTCACACCAGGGTCCCTGAGAGCTTGACACGTGGGTCCATAGGCCCAATGTGAGCCTCACAACATTTTAATTCAAGTAAGGAAAAGGGGGGCTCGACGGGGGGGGGGGGATTGAACCCGAGACATCTCGATGTCACCCTGCACCGTCTACCTCTGGGCTACAGATCAGCGTCTGAAGTAAAGGGGGGTCTCGCTCCTTATAAGCAGGCAAAGGCATGACTTCTCCTCTTGCGGGAGAGATGCCCTTGACAGTGCCTGTGGCTACTCCGGCGACCATCGGAGAAGGTGATCAACAACGGGGCTGCGGAATCCAAAGGGGTTCAGTTTTCGCATCAAGGGGAGGCTGCGGGGCCAGTGGGGCTGGGTCTCAAGGTCGAGCACAAGCTCGGCTAGGGGAATGGCGTGTCGAGACGAAGGTATGTGGGGTTAGCACGCGCGAGCGTTGCGAAGGGAGAGGGGCGACTATGCGGCGAGTGATGACCCACAAGTATAGGGGATCAATCGTAGTCCTTTCGATAAGTAAGAGTGTCGAACCCAACGAGGAGCAGAAGGCTCTGGTAAACAGTTTTCAGCAAGGTAATAACTACAAGCACTGAAAGTAGCGGTAACAAGTGATGTAGTAGCGAGGTGAAACGTAGCAAGCAAAAAGTAACAAGTAACAAGTAGTAGCAATGGTGCAGCAAGTGGCCCAATCCCTTTTGTAGAAAGGGACAAGCCTGGACAAAGTCTTATAGGAGGAAAAGCGCTCCAGAGGACACACGGGAATTTCTGTCATGCTAGTTTCATCATGTTCATGTGATTGGCATTCGTTACTTTGATAGTTTGATATGTAGGTGGCGCTTGGGTACTGCCCTTACTTGGACAAGCATCCCACTTATGATTAACCCCTCTCGCAAGCATCCGCAACTACAAAAGAAGAATTAAGACAATGTCTAACCATAGCATTAAACTAGTGGATCCAAATCCGCACCTTACGAAGCAACGCATAGACTGGGGGTTTAAGCTTCTGTCACTCCAGCAACCCATCATCTACTTACTACTCCCCAATGCCTTCCTCTAGGCCCAAATATGGTGTAGTTTTATGTAGTCGACATTCACATAACACCACTAGAGTAAAAGACAACATACAACATATCAAAATACCGAACGAATACCAAATTCCCATGACTATTATTAACATGACTTATCCCATGTCCTCAGGAACAAAAGTAACTACTCACAAAGCATATACATAATCATGATCAGAGGTGTAATGAATAGCATCAAGGATCTGAACATAAACTCTTCCACCAAGTAATCCAACTAGCATCAACTACAAAGAGTAATCAACACTACTAGCAACCTTACAAGTACCAATCGGAGTCGCGAGACGGAGATTGGTTACAAGAGATGAACTAGGGATTGGAGAGGAGATGGTGCTGATGAAGATGTTGATTAAGATGCCTCCCCTCCGACGAGAGGAGTGTTGGTGATGACGATGGTGACGGCGGGAGGGAAATTTCCCCGGCAGGATTGTCCTGCCGGAGTTCTAGATTGGATGTGCTCAAGTTCCGCCTCGTGGCGGCGACGAAACCACGAAAAAGCTCCCGATTGATTTTTTCTGGAATGAAACCCTGCATATAGCAAAAGAGGGGGGCCAGTGGGCCGTCAGGGAGCCCACAAGCCGTGTAGCCGCCACCAGGGGGGTGGCGGCTACCAGTCTTGTGGTGCCCTGGTAGCTCCCCTCTGGTACTTCTTTCGCCCAGTATTTTTTTTATATTCCCAAAAAACTCCACGTAAATTTTCAGGGCATTTGGAGTTGTGCAGAATAGAGGACTCAGACTTGCTCCTTTTCCAGTCCAGAATTCCAGCTGCCAGAATTATCCCTCTTCAAATAAACCTTGCAAAATAAGAGAGAAAAGGCATAAATATGGTACCACAAAGTAATATAACAGCCCATAAAGCGATAAATATCAACCCGAAAGCATGATGCAAAATGGACGTATCAACTCCCCCAAGCTTAGACCTCGCTTGTCCTCAAGCGAAACCAAAGTTCCAGAAACATGTCCACATATTTAGGGACTAAGGTGTCGATAGAACATAATACGTACATGAGGGCATCATGATCACACAAAGAACATCAATACATCATAAAGATTCTTATGGGAATGTAGCAATTCCTTCACAAAGCAAAGTATGAACCAAAAACCTTATCGAGAAGTAGCCAACAACAGTCCATAGTCATTGAAGCAATTGCAATTTATCATAACATCAGAAAGAGTCAAATAAGAGCTTGTAAGGAAAACCCACATACTCAATCATCTCTTTTATTTTCCACAATTGTTATAACTCACGTGGTACAAATGGTATCAAAGTTTCAGCTGGACACAGAGGAAGATACACTAAAGGAATCAGCTTCTTTGCCGTCTGCCATCACAGACGGCAAAGAATAAATCCCGAACGGCACAGAGAATACCACAGACGACAAAGAATCTCACGTCTAGCAAAATTTCTGCGTCAACCTACGATGGGATCGTACCTTCTTTGTCGTCTGTCCCCACAAAGCGGACGGTGAAGCTCTTTGCCGTCAGCTTTCCATAGGAGCAGTCGGCAAAGTGCTCGAGACGGCAGCCGTCAGGCGTTGCCTCCTTTAGGGGTTAACGGAGGCTTTGCTGTCTGCCTCCCCCTTATTCTTTGCCGTCTGCCTCCCCCTTATTCTTTGCCGTCTGCCTCCCCCTTATTCTTTGCTGTCTGCCTCCTCCTCCCCCCCTCCACTCTTTGCCGTCTGCCTGCTCCTCCCCCCTCCTCTGTGCCCTCTTCCTTGCCGTCTGCCCACCCTGGAGGCAGACGACAAAGAGCCTATATAGACACCCCAGGATGCAC
Organism: Hordeum vulgare subsp. vulgare; assembly: GCF_904849725.1. Classification (NCBI taxonomy): domain Eukaryota; kingdom Viridiplantae; phylum Streptophyta; class Magnoliopsida; order Poales; family Poaceae; genus Hordeum; species Hordeum vulgare. Next base: position 118,129,288 of record NC_058518.1, on the reverse strand, counting down.
AGCTGGGTGCCATGTGGCACCTTTGCCATCTGCCAGCTGATGGCACAGGTCTTTGCCATCAGCTGACAGACGACAAAGAGCCCATATAGTACCTGTTTTTTGTTTTATATTATTTCACAGCACATATATATATATATATATATTTGACATCACATTTATATAATTCACCACACATATATGATATATAGTTCACCACACATATACTTGCCAACACATATATATAATTCACCACACATATATGATATACATATAAATCAATGTACATCCCCATATAGCGAAACAACCAACATACAAAGTATTGCACTGTTTATCCATATATACATATACATATAGTTCGACATTGTTCATCAACAAAATGAAAACTAGATGATATACATATAAAGTTCATCCATCGACATTGTTCAACTCCATGAATGCTAGCTTCCATGCATGTAGTATATCCAATTTGCAAAACTGTGAATAAGAAAGTCAGAAGAAGAACAAAATATGATGTTTTTGAGCTAATTATGTCATTTTTAGCGGAAAACAAGCTTAGAATATAATATTCATGAGCTAACCAAGGTTCTTATGCCATTTTTAGCTTATTATGGCATTTTGGAGCTAATGGGTTAATTATGTCATTGTTGGGGAAATTAAAGCAAGGATAATATGAAAGAGGAGAAGAAATAGGAGGAGGAGAAGAAGAAGAAATCAAGAAGAAGGAGGAGAAGCAGGAGGAGAAGGACTAGAAGGTCCTTGGCCTTCTCCTCCTCATCCTCCTCCTTCTCCTTCTTCTCTTCTTCTTCTTCTTCTTCTTTCTTTCTTTTCATTTTTCCTATTTATTCTCCTCTTCTCCTCTTATTGGAGCTAAATTACCTAATTATGTATTTTTGGAGCTATATGGGCTAATTATCCCATTTAGAGGAATACAAGCTAAGAATATAATATTCATGAGCTAACCAAGGTTCTTGTGCCATTTTGAGCTTATTATGGCATTTTGGAGCTAAATGGGCTAATTATGTCATTGTTGGGGAAATTAAAGCAAGGATAATATGAAAGAGGAGAAGAAAGAGGAGGAGGAGGAGAAGAAGAAATCAAGAAGAAGGAGGATAAGGAGGAGAACGAGGAGGAGGAGAAGGACTAGAAGGTCCTTGGCCTTCTCCCCCTCCTCCTCCTCCTCCTCCTCCTTATCCTTCTTCTCTTCTTCTTCTTCTTCTTCTTTCTTTTCATTTTGCCTATCTCTTCTCCTCTTCTCCTCTTGTTGGAGCTAAATTACCTAATTATGTCTTTTTGGAGCTAAATGGGTTAATTATCCCATTTTAGAGGAAAACAAGCTAAGTATATAATATTCATGAGCTAACCAAGGTTCTTATGCCATTTTGAGCTTATTATGGTATTTTGGAGCTAGATGGGCTAATTATGTCATTGTTGGGGAAATTAAAGCAAGGATAATATGAAAAGAGGAGAAGAAAGAGGAGGAGGAGGAGGAGAAGAAGAAATCAAGAAGAAGGAGGAGAAGGATGAGAAGGAGGAGGAGGAGAAGGACTAGAAGGTCCTTGGCCTTCTCCTTCTCCTCCTCCTCCTCCTCCTTCTCCTTCTTCTCTTCTTCTCCTTCTTCTTCTTCTTTCTTTTCATTTTTCCTATTTCTTCTCCTCTTCTCCTCTTGTTGGAGGTAAATTACCTAATTATGTCTTTTTGCAGCTAAATGGGCTAATTATCCCATTTTAGAGGAAAGCAAGCTAAGTATATAATATTCATGAGCTAACCAAGGTTCTTATGCCATTTTGAGCTTATTATGGTATTTTGGAGCTAAATGGGCTAATTATGTCATTGTTGGGAAATTAAAGCAAGGATAATATGAAAGAGGAGAAGCAAGAGGAGGGGGAGGAGAAGAAGAAGAAATCAAGAAGAAGGAGGAGAAGGAGGAGAAGGAGGAGGAGGAGAAGGACTAGAAGGTCCTTGGCCTTCTCCTCCTCCTCCTCCTCCTTCTCGTTCTTCTTCGCTTCTTCTTCTTCTTCTTCTTCTTCTTCTTCTTTCTTTTCATTTTTCCTATTTCTTCTCCTCTTCTCCTCTTGTTGGAGCTAAATTACCTAATTATGTCTTTTTGGAGCTAAATGGGCTAATTATCCCATTTTAAAGGAAAACAAGCTAAGTATATAATATTCATGAGCTAACCAAGGTTCTTATGCCATTTTGAGCTTATTATGGCATTTTGGAGCTAAATGGGATAATTATATCATTTGTGGGGAAATTAAAGCAAGGATAATATGAAAGAGGAGAAGAAATAGGAGGAGGAGGAGAAAAAGAAGAAATCAAGAAGAAGGAGGAGAAGGAGGAGAAGGAGGAGGACGAGAAGGACTAGAAGGTCCTTGGCCTTCTCGTCCACCTCCTCCTTCTCCTTCTTCTCTTCTTCTTCTTCTTATTCTTTATTTTCATTTTTCCTATTTCTTCTCCTCTTCTCCTCTTCTTGGAGCTAAATTAGCTAACTATGTCTTTTTGGAGCTAAATGGGCTAATTATCTCATTTTAGAGGAAAACAAGCTAAGTATATAATATTAATGAGCTAACCAAGGTTCTTATGCCATTTTGAGGTTATTATGGCATTTTGGAGCTAAATGGGCTAATTATGTCTTTTTGGAGCTAAATGGGCTAATTATGTCATTGTTGGGGAAATTAAGGCAAGGAGAATATGAAAGAGGAGAAGAGAAACTTACCGTAGTGGTCCTCAAGGAGGAGAAACACCTCGAGGAGGGTCGTGCGATGCCGCTCGGGAGATATTCTGCAGAATAGATATTTTGCAATGTCTCAGTTAGCATGATGACACTCAATTATTAATACTAGTTTATGAAACTCACCGTGCCAATCGAAGGTAAGACGGGCATCGGCGGAGGGACTTGACCGCTCTTCTCGCACAGACCCTGAAGAGTGGGTCGTATTAGTTAGTAATGAAATAGACATTACACACATGATTTGGCTAATGTGAAAAAAAACTTACCACAAAAATCTCGTACAGGGCCCGTTGACCCGCCTCATTCCGGGACCTCTCCTCCTCAATCAATCGTGCCGTGGTCTGGTCCCTCTCACAAGAGCAGCCTGACTTGCTAATCTCTCTTTCTCAAGAGGAGCCCCAAGAGCAGCCTGGCTTGCCAACCTATCTTTCCCAAGAGCAGCCTCGTTTGCCAATCTCTCTTTCTGAAGAGCAGCCTGAAACACCATTCCTCGTTACCATAGTAATGATCTATGGTGACACACATAATGAAATGGATGAAAGTGTTCTTAGTCCGTACAACTAACCTCGATGGCAAGTTCGACAGGCCGTGGACGATGCATTATCTCAGGACAGCTACTCGACTGGCGCGCCTTGATCTCCGGAAGAGTGAGTGGACAATGTATTATCCCATCTCCAATGGCTATCGAGCCATGGGGCCTCCCGCCACCAGATATCATCACCAGCTCAGGATCCAAAGGTTCCTGGCTAGGGTTAAAGTCATCCCCTTTCGTAGCCTTCCCCGCGTCCCTGTATGCCACGAGCTTCTGGTGGGATGATATGTTGGTGAAGTTATTGGGATCATCCAGGTCAGACTCAGAGAATGCCTTCGCCTTCTTGTACGAGGCAGTATGGGCCTTGCCATAAAGGTCGTACAAGTGTGGTATCTCCGTCTTATTGTGACGCGCCTAAAAGAGAGGAACAAAATATTAGCATCAAGAATGAATTGCATGAATCGTGAAGCAAATCACATACCCAGTTTCGTCCAAACTAAAGTAAGTTGGTGATGCCTTGATGGTGTAGCACACCAACCATTTGGCTACGCCGATCCTTCGCATTCTCGTGGATGGCTCGCCAGCTGCCTGTGCCCCACTCATCAACCAACGCCTCCCAACAGTCCATCTTATCCGCACACCATCTCGGGGGAACCTGTAAGTTATTAGAAATAATTTTCAGCGCTATGCCTATGAATGAAATCAAGAAAACTACATAGAAGGACTTAAGAATAGGTAATTACCTTCATGTATTGCTCCTTCTTCAAAAACTTTCCGCGGCAATCCTTCTTCTGCTTCTTAATACCACGCTGGCGTAGTAATCTCGAATAGCCTGCGGCCATGCCTCATGGCACAAGTTCTGTAGTAACCGCCTACACTCGGCCTCGAGAACCCTGGCCGCCTCCTCCTCATATCCATCCTCAATTAAATGTGAAAACACCGATTAGTACAATAATTAGCTATATTGTTAATTTTAGATTCTGTAAAAGGATGATTTACCCAAAAGCTCTTGATCACCATCTCGGCCCTCGTGTGGCACAAGACACCATCTATAATCTCCTCCGGCGGGGCCTGCGCAGCCCGGTAGTGCTCCTAGGAAAATCCTAGTGTAGGAACCTGACCCTCACAAGGCAACGTGACAAACCCCGGGAAATTTGTCCGGCAAAGCACATCAAGGACGGAGTTCGGCCTGCGGACTCGAAGAGGGTGTACCCATCCCCTACAGTATGATAAGGTCAACGCATTAGATATTTGAACAAACTTGAAGGCAAAAGCTAAAAAAGAGTAAATGTACTTACCTATCTCCTTCAGGTTTAATCACCGGCCTCTGCTCGCGGGTAGCCGACACGACCGGGAGACGTGTACTACCACGCTTGTACACGGTGGCCTTGTCCACCTGTACATCGCCCTCACTATCCGTAAGCTCATCCCCGCCATCCCCGCCCCCTGAGCCACCCGGACCCTTGGTCCAATCCGGCAACTCGGTACGATCCGGCCAGGTCTCCCATCCGGGCCTCTCCACGTCGGGTGAAGCCTCCGGAACCGTAGTTTCCTCCGGCTGCTCCTGGGACGAATGCAGCTCGACCCGTGGTTGCTCGTGGACTGGAGTCTCATGGGACAAATGCCCATCAACAACAGGCTCCTGGAACAGAGTCCAAGTAGCCTCCTCCGCAAACGGGTCGACCATAGTAGTCCTATGCTCGGGTGAATGAGCTGGTGGTGGTGGCGCGGACGGCTCAACAGTCCTCCTGGATCTTCCGCGGCCACCACCTCTCCCTGTACCCTTCCCCTTCTTCCCTACCCGACCAGCACCTCTCCCAGTGGGCAATGCCGCTGACGAAGAAGAACCCACGGGTGGTGTTGACACACTGTCTGCCAAGGCTCTACGGAGAGATAGGGGTGGAAGGGAAGTACCACCCCTCGTGCGGGGCGCCTGGGAAAAACCCGTCGAGCGATCTAGACCAGCGCCCACCATCTTTCCTCACCTGGTGACCTACCATGATAAAGATTAAAGAAAATTAGTACAACATAAAAACATTGAATAACTGACATGAATAATAATATGTACATGAATAATAAAGATTAAAAAATATATAATTTAAGTTGTGAATCTTACAAACTAATAATCATCATCAATAAATGCATCATCATCATCACTATCACGCATGTCTTCATGAATGACGTGCTCATCGGGTTCAATGGCGTGAAGTTGTGAAAGGCCTTCCTTTAATCGTTGAAGCATTGACAGGTCATCCGCATCAGTAACCTCTACGAGTTCCAGGTCTTCTGTTTCCGGCTCAGGGCTGGAGTCGGATTCATTGTCGCTGTCTACTTCCATGTTCTTGGGTGAAGCACGGCGGTTCTTGAAACGTTTCTTGGAAAGACGTGTTTCTTGGAAGAATTCTCCATCATATGTGTCTGGGTTAATGTGAGGTTCATAATCCTGTTCATTTGGGAGAGGTGGTCTGACATGTGGCGGCACTTCATAAACAACATACCAACCTTCCAGATTCTTATCCGTTTGGCATGCCCACAGTAGATAGAAAACTTGGGTCGCCTGTTGAGCCGTAATATAGACATCGGGAACATCTAAATGGGTGTTTGGATTGATTTCGACTAGTCCTATATGTTCACGAGTCCTTCTAGTCTTTTTCAGCTGGAACCAATAACATTTGAAGACTATGATGTTCGTTGGGTTTTCACCATAGAATTGAAGTTCATAAATTGCTTCAACTCTTCCATAATACTTGATAACACCTTCGCCGATAGCAGAGACACCAGAATTTGTAGATTTCCGGTCGGGCATAGAACCCGTTGATGTTGTATTTCTTAAATGAACGGACCTTATAGTCAAAACCATTAGTGACTTGTCTCAATTCGGCGTCCATAGACTCTGAATTAGCCTACAAGTTTAATATGATACGGTTGTTGCATTAGCCGCAAGTTAGACCAAGAATGAAATGGTCCATTATTGATAATTACCGTTTGTTTGAACCAAGAGATGAAACCGGGATAGCCGCCTCCTGTCTTTGACAGAAGCTCATACTCTTCGATGGAATCATTTTCGATCACCGCTCTATCGGAGAATTTGGCGACGTAACGGCTGTTTGAAATATCCGGGAATAAGAGCAGTTCAAATGAATTTGAAGTTACGGGAAAATGTGCCGAGAACTCACTCGATGTACGGCCGCACTTCTGTTAGGTTGTTGAAGATATACAACGCAATGTTCCGGCATTCTTCGACATCCAACGTTATTGGTTTCGAAGCACCGGCTGGTGCGAGCTTCCCTTTGAATAGGCTGAGGTTGGACCCACCTTTTTTAGGGTCTGCATCATTGTGCCGAGGCTTCGGATTATGCATAGAGTACATGTACCACACATGCATTTTGAAGTTTTCTTTTCTAGCGGCATCGTATGTCTTGACCCCATTATCCCAAGCTTCTTCCAATTCATCCTTAAGCGGTTGCAGGTACACATTCATATTCTTCCCCGGATAATTGGGCCCTGGAATTATCAACGTCAGAAATATGTTCTTTCTTTGCATAATCCTCTCGGGGGGGGGGAGATTGAGTGGAATGACAAATACAGGCCAACAACTTTATTGGGTTGTCGTCATGCCGAAGGGATTAAAACCATCCGTGGCGGCGCAGACTCGAGGATTCCTTGTATCTGCCACTTTATCCTGATGCAATCCATTGAAATGCTTCCACGCTTCCCCATCCCATGTTTGTACCATCATCTTATTCCCATCCGCATCTAGTTCGGTTCTTTTGCCCAATTTGTGCCATGTCATCTGTCTGGCTGTCTCTTCGACCATGAAAAGACGTTGAAGTCTTGGTACGATTGGCATATACCGAAGAACACTAACTGCGATTTTGGTCTGCCTCTTCTCACCCATGCCGTTGTCTACCACAAGATACCTGCAAGACTCGCAATTGAGACAATAGTCCAAGTGTGCATACTCCTTCCTAAATAAGACACATCCTTTCTCACATGCATCTATCTTCTCATAGGGCATCTTAAGTACACGAAGTATTTTTTCCAACTGGTACAGGTTTCCATGCATGACATGGCTTTTGGGTAGGAAACGTCCAAATAGTGTCATCATCGCGTCGTAGCATTCTCTTCCCAAGTTGAACTGAGCCTTCAGATCCATTACTTGTGCACTTGCATCCAGCTGACACAGCTCAGTGTGCTCATGGAGAGGACGTTTTGAAGACTCCAACATTTCATAAAAGGCCTTTGCAGATTCCTCCATTGCATCTTCCGAATCCCGAGCATCATAAAAGTCTTGCACCATGTCCTCGATCGCGGTACCATGCTCGTCCGTGCGACGACGGACCACCTCAGCTCTTGTGCAATTTATAGACTCACCATGAAATGTCCACACCATATAATTAGGCTTAAAACCCCTCCTCTGCAGGTGTTTAATCATTGCAGCCTCTGTCGTCTTTTTATAGTTGTCGCATCCAGGACAGGGGCAATAGTTTCTTTCCTGGCCATTTGTGAATGCGGCTTTCACAAATTCCTTTGTTTTTACAAACCATTCTTTCGTCATCTCTTTCTGACTACGGTGACCGGTATACATCCACGCACGATCACTCATATTGCATAGCTACTAAAGACATAAGAAATATATTTATATATAATTTAGCATTTATATTCATCGGTTAATCAGGTTCGCCATTTTTATTACGTCTAGGCAACCTACATGCTAATAGGTAAAGATAGGTCCTAATCCCACCCGAGTATGTGTAGGTCGGGTTCGTTTTCCCATGCTCTGCTCCGGATCCAACGCAAAATTTCAGCAGCACCTCCCAGCTGTTCGCCTGATACACGTCTCCGCAATAAACAGAGAGGATGTGCATCCGGAGAACAACCGGGAGGCACTGACGAAATTCCGCATCGGATCCAGAGCACAACATACGGGAAAATGAACCCAATCTACACATACTCGGGCTGTCCATGGATAATGTTGGACAATTCGAAAGGATGGCGGTTATAAATATGCAAAGACATGCATATTTATAGATGTCGCCCTTTCGAACAGGAGACACATACTGGTCACGTATACTCATGATTGAAGAAACCTATATATAGCTAGCATGTTTCATCGGCACGAAGACCGGGACAGAGCAAATTAAGGGGGTAGGAGGAGAAGTCATTTGTGCTCATCAACAAACATAGGGGCGGAGCTCGTCCAATGCACGTGCAGGTCGTCGAACAAGTGCACATTGTAATTCACCCGATCAACACAAATATGATGTTTTTATAAGATAATCAAAAAATATGTGACCTAACTCTTATTTTCTTTTTTCCTATTCTTCTTCTTCTTCTGCTTCTTCTTCTTATTTTCTTTTTTTCTTTTTTCCTCTTATTCTTCTTCTCCTTCTTCTTCTTTTCTTCTCTTCTTCTTCTTCTTCTTCTTCTTCTTCTTCTTATTATTATTATTATTCTTATTTTCTTTTTTATTTTTTCCTCTTATTCTTCTTCTCCTCCTTCTTCTTTTCTTCTTCTCTTCTTCTTCTTCTTCTTCTTCTTCTTCTTCTTCTTCTTATTCTTATTTTATTTTTTCTTTTTTCCTCTTATTCTTCTCTTCCTCTCCTATTTTTCTTCTTCTTCTTCTTCTTTCTTGTCCTTCCCTTCCTTTTCCTTCTTCTTCTTTTCCTTCTTCTTCTTATTTTTTTCTTCTCCTTTCTCCTTCTTCTTCTTCTCCTTTCTCCTTCTTCTTCTTCTCCTTTCTCCTTCTTCTTCTTCTCCTTTCTCCTTCTTCATCTTCTCCTTTCTCCTTCTTCTTCTTCTCCTTTTCTCCTTTACAAAACAGGAAACTAACCTAACTAAACCTAAACTAAACTAAAACTAAGCCAAAACCTCACTAAAACATATAACTAATTAGACAAAAAGTATTAAAAAAAGAAGAAAAAAAACTAACCGAAAGGGGGAGGAGGGCCGCAGGGGGAGGAGGGGCCGCAGGGGGAGGAGGGCAGTAGGGGGAGGAGGGCCACAGGGGCAGGAGGGGCATGGTGAGGGGCGCGAGGAGGGCGACGGTGGTGGGGTGGGGCGCTGGGGTGGGGGTGGCGTCAGCGGCGGCGGCGGTGGGGCGGCGGCGGCGGGGTGTGGCGGCAGCGCTGGGGTGGGGGCGGCGGCGGCAATGGGGGTCGGGCGAGGCTGCGGTGAGGGAGAGTGGAGAGAGTGTAGAGAGTGGGAGAGAGGAGGGCGCGACGACCGTTATCGTTAGGTGTCCATCCACTTTGTCGTCTGCCGCAGACAGCAAAGGAAGAGAAGGCAGATGACAAAGGGGTGGGGTGGGCTTGGGTGGGGTGGGGCAAAGAGGTGGGTGATGGCGTCAGCTTTGCCGTCTGCCTTCTCTTCCTTTGCCGTCTATGGGTGGACGACAAAGAGGTGGCTGATGGCAAATAGGTATTTTGCCACCAGCCGCTTCTTTGCCATCTGTTTTCCTGAAGCTGATGGCAAATATGTTCTTTGCCGCCTGCTGGCTGATGGCAAAGATTTGGCAGATGGGAAATAAAGGAATTCCAGTAGTGATAGGGGCTTATAGTTTTGCCTCCTAACAATTTACCTCAAGGGTAAAGTCAACAATAATAAAGCATAAGTACTCAACTCCAAGTTGATATATGAATATAGAACTTTCCCAAGCATGTGACGGTAACCAAGAAAAAGGCAAAAATAGGGAATTGGTGAAGATCATCATGACTCTTACAAGGGAAAAAAGTAAAGCTACAACATAGGCCCTTCGCAGAGGGAAGCACAGGTTGTCATGCGCTTTTGAGGTTTGAATGCGTGTCCTCTTAGTGCGGAGGAACGTCACTTTATATTGCCTCCTGTGATAAAGAACTTTATTATGTAGTCTGTCGCTTTTATGTCTTCATCATCATAGGTTCGTACAAAGCTTATTTTCCACACACTAATAAATCATACTTATTAGAGAGCAATTTTTATTGCTTTCGCCGATGACAACTTACTTGAAGGATCTTATTCAATCCATAGGTAGGTATGGTGGACTCTCATGGCAAAAGTGGGTTGAAGGTTTCTGGATGCACAAGTAGTATCTCTACTTGGTGCGGGAGTTTTGGCTAATATGAGGTGGAAGCAATCGTCACATGCTAAGGGATCTCTAATCATATAACATTATTTGGAACCAAGCAAACATAATTCATTATGTTGTCTTCCTTGTCCAACATCTACTTCTAAGCATGTAATAGTTTGGTGAGTGCTCACAATTGTAAAAAGTGTCTAAGATGATATATTTATATGTGAACCTCTCTTTCCTTATTACTTCTTATTAATTGCAACAATGACTGAGGTCTATGTTGATTTATTCTCAACAAGTTTCAATCATCATACGTGTCATATGTGAAGTTATCACTTTCCATAAGATCGTCTCATGATCTTTCATGCTATCGTTCTCTTCATACTTTTGATCACGACATAAAGCAAAGCCCATGACTGAGATACTCTTTATTATATAGCTTGTAAGCTCGAATACATCGGGGGAGACACAAAGCCAAAGACTCAAACTAAACAGTAAAGACTTATTCCTCTAAGAGAAGAAATAAAAACTGAAAAGGAAAGAACTAAAACAAAGGTAAAAGCAAAAGTTTTAAAGGTGATACGATACCAGGGCAACTCCCCCAAGCTTGGCAAAAGCCAAGGGGATTGCCCATACCAATTCTTAGTTGTCTTCCTTTGGTGGTGATGGTGGTGGTGTTGTTTGAGTGGTCTGATCCTCCGTCTTCCAAGGCATAGGTGCTCCATCATGGCAGGATGAACGAGTTGCCGGAATCCTCTAATTTGCAGGCAACCTTATTGATTTAAATCTATACTCATACTCATAGTTTTGGTTCTGCAGGTCATAGATCTGGCCCTGAAGTTGATCAACCCTGTCATAGAGCCTGGAGAGGTGTTTCCCAATGTCAATGGCATCCATCTTGTGATTGCTGGTGAACTCCGTGATCATCATGTGGTTGGCGTTGAGTCCATGCTCCACCATCTCTTGGCACTTGAAGACTTGTTGCTCCATTGCTTCGAGCCTCGTCTCCACGCTTCCGGTCTTCTTAGGCCCCTCAACATCACGGATGTGCAACATCCCCTCGCTCATCTTGATAGATTGAGGGTGTTTCAGCGCTTCCGTGAGGTAGGGATTGATGACCTTCTCGAAGATCTTGTCCATAGGAGCGTTTGGGGAAGTCATGACGATCTAGATCTGCCACAGAAACAGGCTCGAAACGAAAACAGACGAAAACTGCGCGATACGGAGATCAAAACCTTCGAGCATATATATAATGATTTTTTTTACCAGAAGGAGTGCTCCGCACGAAAACGGAGTCCGGGAGGCACACGAGGTGCCCACAAGCCCTCTAGCCGCCACCAGGGGGGTAGGTGGTGGCTACCAAGCTTGTGGCCGCCTCGTGCGCTCTTTGGACTGCTTTTTATTTTTTTAATTTTCCAAAAATTCCAAAACAGAGGAAATTTCCTATTGGAAACGTTTCGGAGTCCAATTATTTACCGAAACATATACCTCTTCGCTTTCAGGGTCTGAAATAGGCTGATAAACATCCCTTATGTACTCCTCTCGAGTTATGATATTGATGATATTGGTCTCAACATTTATGGGAGTACCGGAGATATAATGCTTGATTCTTTACCCATTTACCACTCTAGGAAAATTTCCTTCCGTGTTATTGATTTTTATGGCACCGGAACGATATACTCCCTCGATAACGTAAGGACCTTCCCATTTAGAGAGAAGCTTGCCTGCAAAGAATCTCAAGCGAGAATTGAATAGCAGGACATAATCACCTACATAGAACTCTTGTTTCTGTATTCGTTTGTTGTGCCATCTCTTAACCTTTTCCTTGAACAACTTGGCATTCTCGTATGCCTGGGCCCTCCATTCATCTAATGAGCTGATATCAAACAACCGCTTCTCACCGGCAAGTTTGAAATCGAAGTTGAGCTCTTTGATTACCCAATAAGCTTTGTGTTCCAGCTCAAGAGGTAAATGACAGGCCTTACCCTAAACCATTTTATACGGCGACATGCCCATCGGATTCTTATAGGCAGTCCTATAAGCCCATAGTGCATCGTCAAGTTTGCTAGACCAATTCTTTCAAGATCTATTGACGGTCTTTTGTAATATCAATTTTATCTCCCTATTACTCAACTCCACTTGACCACTAGACTGAGGATGATAAGGAGATGCAACTCTATGGTTGACATCATACTTAGCGAGTATCTTGCAGAAAACACCATGAATGAAGTGTGAACCGCCATCAGTCATCAAATATCTAGGGACCTCAAATCTTGGGAAAATGACTTCTTTAAGCATCTTAATAGAGGTATGGTGATCAACATTTTTAGTGGGGATAGCTTCTACCCACTTAGTGACGTAATCCAGAGCAACTAAGATGTGAGTGTACCCATTGGAACTCGGGAAGGGTCCTATATAGTCAAAGCCCCAGACATCAAATGGTTCAATGACAAGTGAATAGTTCATAGGCATTTCCTGACGCTTACTGATATTCCCTATTCATTGGCATCCGTCAAGGACAAGACAAACTTACGGGCATCCTTAAAGAGAGTGGGCCAATAGAAACCTGATTGCAATACCTTATGAGCAGTTCTATCTCCAGCGTGGTGTCCTCCGTAAGCCTCGGAATGACACTTCTGCAGGATCTGTCCCTGTTCATGTTCAGGCACACAACGTCTAATAACACCATCTACTCCTTCCTTATAAAGGTGAGGATCATCCCAAAAGTAGTGTGTCAAATCAAAGAAGAATTTCTTATTTTGCTGATAGGTGAAACTGGGTGGTATGTATTTGGCTACAATATAATTTGCGTAATCGGCATACCAGGGTGCACTATGTGAAGTGCGGATGACATTTAATTGCTCATCAGGAAAGCTGTCATCAATAGGTCGTGGGTCATCAAGGACATTCTCTAGCCTGGACAAGTTATCTTCTATAGGGTTATCAGCACCGTTTCGGTCAACGACGTGCAAATCAAATTCCTGTAGCAGGAGAACCCATCTGATCAGCCTAGGCTTAGCGTCCTTCTTCTCCATAAGGTACTTAATATCAGCAGGATCAGAGTGAATAGTGACTTTGGATTCAGCTATGTAAGATCTAAACTTTTCACATGCAAACACGACTGCTAAAAACTCCTTTTTCGTAGTGGCATAGTTTCTTTGGGCACTGTCTAGAGTTTTACTAGCGTAGTGAATAACATTCAACTTCTTGTCAACTCTTTCTCCTAGAACAGCACCAACAGCATAAACACTAGCGTTGCACATGATTTCAAAGGGCAAGTTCCAGTCAGGTGGTTGAACAATAGATGCGGTTATCAAAGCCTTCTTAAGTATTTCGAAAGCTTCCTCACAATACTCATCAAAATAAAAGGAACATCCTTCTGCAAGAGGTTGGTAAGAGGCCTAGAAATCTTAGAGAAGTCTTTAATGAACCTTCTATAGAAACCAGCATGACCTAGGAAACTTCGTATACCTCTGATATCTGTGGGGCAAGGCATTTTCTCAATCGCATCAACCTTGGCCTTATCAACTTCAATCCCTCTTTCAGAGATTTTGTGTCCTAAGACAATGCCTTCATTAACCATAAAGTGGCACTTCCCCCAATTGAAGATGAGGTTGGTATCTTTGCATCTCTGTAAGACTCGATCAAGGTTGCTGAGGCAATCATCGAAGGAAGACCCGTAAACGGAGAAGTCATCCATGAAAACCTCGACAATCTTTTCACAAAAGTCAGAGAATATAGCCATCATACATCTTTGGAAGGTGACAGGTGCATTACATAAGCCAAAAGGCATACATCTATAAGCAAAGGTACCGAAGGGACAGGTGAAAGTGGTTTTCTCCTGATCAGATTATGCAACAGTGTTTGCGAGAAACCTAAATAACCGTCTAGAAAGCAGAAGTGTGTGTATTTTGATAGCCTTTCTAGCATTTGGTCGATAAACGAAAAAGGATAATGGTCTTTCCTGGTTGCCTTGTTCAGCTTCCGGAAGTCTATCACCATCCTATAGCCAGTAATAATCCTTTGTGGGATTAATTCATTCTTATCATTAGGAACGACGGTGATACCTCCCTTCTTAGGTATGCAATGTACTGGACTTACCCAATCACTATGAGCAATAGGATTAATGATTCCTGCTTCCAGAAGCTTTAATATTTCTTTTCTAACGACCTCTTTCATCTTAGGATTTAATCTCCATTGATGATCAGCAACTGGTTTAGAATCAAGATCGGTTTTAATCTTGTGCTGACATAGAGTGGGACTAATACCCTTAAGATCATCAAGAGTATATCCAATAGCAGCACAGTGCTTCCTCAGAGTTTTTAGTAACTTCTTCTCTTCGTGCTCTGAGAGGAGAGCACTAATAATAACAGGATATATCTCCTTCTCATCAAGATAGGCATACTTCAGTGTATCTGGCAACTGTTTAAGCTCGAACACAGGATCACCCTTTGGTGGGGGAGGATCCCCAGGCTGTTCAACATGCAGATTATTCTTGAGAACAAGATATTGTTCTAAGACAATTTTATCTATCTCATCTCTTTCCTCCACATGCATATCATTTTCATGATCAAGCAGATATTGCTCTAAAGGATCCATAGGAGGTACGTCAATAGAGGCAAGAGCAATGATTTCATCCCTACCAGACGACTCTTTTTCATGGGGTTGTCTTCCAAACTTGGAGAAGTTAAATTCATGAGACACACCCTCGAAACTAACTATGACAGTCTGCTTAATGCAATCAATGTGAGCATTAACAATGTTGAGAAAGGGTCTCCGAATATAATGGGACAAAAGCTATCTTGTGCAGTACAAAGGACGAGGAAATCAGTAGGATACTTCTTCTTACCACACAGGACTTCTACGTCTCTCACAATTCCTAGAGGGCAGATAGTGTCTCTATTAGCTAGCGTAATAGTGACATCAATGGGTTCTAGCTCAGCAGGTGCAATCTCATCTTTGATTTCATCATATAGAGAACGGGGTATTGCACTAACACTAGCTCCCATATCACATAAACCATGGTAACAGTGATCTCCTATCTTGACAGAAACAACGGGCAGGCCAACTACAGGTCCGTATTTGTCTTTCGCGTGAGGTTTAGAAATTCTAGAAGAGTCCTCACAGAATTTGATAATGTGCCCGTCTACGTCTTCGGCTAAGAGATCTTTGATAATAGCAACACTAGGTTCAACTCTAATCTCCTCAGGGGGTACAACTGGTCTAATGTAACCCCTACATATCACAGTTGGAGCTTTAGAATAATCTTTTATCCTAGCAGGGTATGGTGGTTTCTCAGCGTAGGCACAAGGAACAACAGGATCACTAAAAGCAATGACTTTCTCCTCAACTAGATTGTTTTTGAATATGTTGCTTTCTACAGGAGGATGATACTTAAACCACTTCTCTTTGGGAAAATCAACATGAGCAGCAAAAGATTCACATAGAGAAGCTACTATCTCAGAGTCAAGTCCATACTTAGCGCTAAAATCTCTAGAGGTGTTTGTTTCAACAAAACATTAAACGCAATCAAACTGGAAATTCATACCTGACTCCTTACCTTCCCCCAGCTCCCAATCTTCAGAGTTACGTTTGATTATTTCTAATAAATTCCACTTGTGGTCAATATCCTTCTTCATCAAAGAACCGGTACAAGAAGTGTCAAGCATGGTACAATCTTCATGAGAAAGCCGAGCATAAAAGTTTTGAGTGATAATTTCTCTCGAGAGCTCATGATTGGGGCATGAATATAGCATTGATTTAAGCCTCCCCCAAGCTTGAGCTATGCTTTCCCTATCACGAGGCCAAAAGTTATAAATATAATTCCGGTCACGATGTACTAAATGCATAGGATAAAACTTTTGATGAAAATCCAATTTCAACCGCTTGTAGTCCCATGATCGAGTAGCATCACATAGCCTATACCATGTCAACGCCTTATCCTTCAAAGATAAAGGAAAGACTTTCTTCTTTACCTCATCCTCGGGCAAACCTGCAAGCTTAAATAAACCACAAACTTCATCTACATAGATCAGATGCAAGTCTGGATGTGAAGATCCATCTCCTGTAAAAGGATTAGCGAGCAGTTTATCAAGCATACCCGAAGGAATTTCATAAAAGATATTTTCAGTAGGCACCTCAGGTTGAGGAACAACTCCTCGTGCTTCCGTTCGTGGTGAAGATACCCCGAACAAACTCTTCAAAGGAACAGTTTCCATAGTGACAAGTGACAATAAATTTCAGCACAGTATATAAATGTTTCCTTACCAATTTCCACTTACCAAAGGCGCTTCACTCCCCGACAATGGTGCCAGAACAGAGTCTTGATGACCCACAAGTATAGAGGATCAATCGTAGTCCTTTCAGTGAGTAAGAGTGTCGAACCCAATGAGGAGCAGAAGGCTCTGGTAAACAGTTTTCAGCAAGGTAATAACTACAAGCCCTGAAAGTAGCGGTAACAAGTGATGGTGTAGCGAGGTGAAACGTAGCAAGCAAAAAGTAACAAGTAACAAGTATTAGCAATGGTGCAGCAAGTGGCCCAATTACTTTTGTAAGGGACACGCCTGAACAAAGTCTTATTGGAGGAAAAGCGCTCCCGAGGACACACGGGAATTCCTGTCATGCTAGTTTCATCATGTTCATGTGATTCGCGTTCGTTACTTTGATAGTTCGATATGTGGGTGGACCGGCGCTTGGGTACTGCCCTTACTTGGACAAGCATCCCAATCATGATTAACCCCTCTCGCAAGCATCCGCAACTACGAAAGAAGAATTAAGACAACGTCTAACCATAGCATTAAACTAGTGGATCCAAATCAGCCCCTTACGAAGCAACGCATAGACTTGGGTTTAAGCTTCTGTCACTCCAGCAACCCATCATCTACTTACTACTCCCTAATGCCATCCTCTAGGCCCAAATATGGTGAAGTGTTATGTAGTCGACGTTGACATAGCACCACTAGAGGAAAAGACAACATACAACATATCAAAATACCGAACGAATACAAAATTCACATGACTATTATTAACATGACTTATCCCATGTCCTTGATACGTCTCCATCGTATCTACTTTTCCAAACTATTTTGCCCTTGTTATGGACTCTAATTTGCATGATTTGAATGGAACTAACCTGGACTGACGCTGTTTTCAGCAGAATTGCCTTGGTGTTATTTTTTTGTAGAAATCAAAGTTCTCCAAACGTCCTAAAAATTTACGGGGAGGAGTTTTTGGAAAATATCAAAAATATCTGCGCCAAGTTCCACCTCAGGGGGTGGGCCAGTGGACCACAAGCCCCTGCTCCGCCACCACCCCCCTGGTGGCAGTGGGCAGGCTTGTGGGGCCACAGGCACCTGCCGCCCCCAACTCCAGCTCTATAAGTTGCCTTTCGTCCCAGAAAAAAGAAAAAAGAGAAGTTTTCGTCGCGTTTTCAATACGGAGGCGCCGCCACCTCTTGTTATTCGTATGGAGGGCACATCTGGAGTCCGTCTTGGGCTCCGGAGAGGGGAAATCGTCGCCATCGTCATCATCAACTTTCTTCCCTCTCCAATTCCATGAAGTTCTTTGTCGTTCGTGAGTAATCTATTCGTAGGCTCGCTGGGCGGTGATGAGTAGGATGAGATCTATCATGTAATCGAGTTAGTTTTGATGGTGATTGATCCCTAGTATCCACTATGTTCTGAGATTGATGTTGCTACTACTTTGCCATGCTTAATGCTTGTCACTAGGGCCCGAGTGCCATGATTTCAGATCTGAAATTATTATGTTGTCACCAATATATGAGTGTTTTAGATCCGATCTTGCAAGTTGTAGTTACCTACTATGTGTTATGATCCGGCAACCCCGGAGGGACAATAACCGGAACCACTCCCGATGATGACCATAGTTTGAGGAGTTCATGTGTTCACCAAGTGTTAATGTGTTGGTCCTGTTCTTTATTAAAAGGAGAACCTTAATATCCCGTAGTTTCCTTTTGGACCCCGCTGCCACGGGAGGGATGGACAATAGATGTCATGCAAGTTCTTTTCCCTAAGCACGTATGACGACACATGGAATGCATGCCTACATCACATTGACGAACGGGAGCTAGCCACATATCTCTCCGTGTTATAGTTGTTGCATGATGAATATCATCCAAACAAATCACCGACCCATTGCCTACGAGTTTGTCCTACTGCTGCTGTTACTTGTCTTGCTCTGCTGCTGCTACTACTATTGCTACCGCTGTTACTTGTTCTCCTCTGCTGCTGCTACTACTGTTGCTACTGCTGTTACTTGTCTTGCTCTGCCGCTACTGTTGCTACTACTGTCACTTGCTACTGTTGCTACTTGCTACTGCTGTCACTACTGCTCTTCCTTGCCGCTGCTATTGCTCGTTACACTGCCGTTGCTCGCTACTTTGCTGTTACTACTGTGCTTGCAGATACTAATCTTTCAGGTGTGGTTGAATCTGACAAATTCAGCTGATAATAATTGAGAGTATACTCTCACCTCCTGACTGGTAAACCAACAAATTGGGTCGAATACTCTACCCTCGAAAACTATTGTGAACCCACGCACTGGTCGGCCGTCAACAACATTCTTCTAGTTTCATTACTGGGGAGTGCTATCAGCATTCTTCTGGTGCCGTTGCAGGAGAAGGTTTGTTGTCATAAGCATTCGTCTAGCTAACGCCAGAGATTGCAGATCAGTCCTCAGGAACAAAAGTAACTACTCACAAAGCATAATCATAATCATGATCAGAGGTGTAATGAATAGCATCAAGGATCTGAACATAAACTCCTCCACCAAGTAATCCAACTAGCATCAACTACAAAGAGTAATCAACACTACTAGCAACCTTACAAGTACCAATCGGAGTCGCGAAACGGAGATTGGTTACAAGAGATGAACTAGGGATTGGAGAGGAGATGATGCTGATGAAGATGTTGATGAAGATGCCTCCCCTCCGACGAGAGGAGTGTTGGTGATGACGATGGCGACGATTTCCCCTCCGGGAGGGAAATTTCCCCGGCAGGATTGTCCCGCGGGAGCTCTAGATTTGATATGCTCAAGTTCCACCTCGTGGCGGCGGCGAAACCACGAAAAAGCTCCCGATTGATTTTTTCTGGAACGGAACCTTTCATATAGCAAAAGAGGGGGGCCAGTGGGCCGTCAGGGAGCCCAGAAGCCCTATAGCCGCCACCAGGGGGTGGCGGCTACCAGGCTTGTGGCGCCCTGGTAGCTCCCCTCTGGTACTTCTTTCGCCCAGTATTTTTTATATACTCCCAAAAAATTCCACGTAAATTTTCAGGGCATTTGGAGTTGTGCGGAATAGAGGACTCAGATTTCCTCCTTTTCCAGTCCAGAATTCTAGCTTCCAGAATTATCCCTCTTCAAATAAACCTTGCAAAATAAGAGAGAAAAGGCATTAATATGGTACCATAAAGTAATATAACAGCCCATAAAACGATAAATATCAACATGAAAGCATGATGCAAAATGGACGTATTAGCGAGCACGGGAGTAAGCATGAGCGCACAAGAGGTATCCCAACGTGGAGGAGGGCGAATGCTCATCTCTGAAGAAAAGTTGAGATTTTCGCAAAGCGCGGGAAGCATGGCGATGGCATGGCATGGGCCCGTCCTACGATCGTCGAATGGCAACATGTACGACAGGAAGGAGTAGGGGTTATACCTCGACTACCTTAGACACGAGGATGAGGTTGGGGACAAAGCGAATCGATAGCGACAAGGCAAGAAACTTTGATGCTCTTCCTAATCCAAGCTGTAGGGACGAAGTGGAAGAATAGTACGTCGGGTCGGTGATCTTGGCTTGGCGATCTTGGCTCTGCATTGGCACGGGAACGGTTCCTTGGCATCCTTGACAAGCTCGTGGACGCGGTCTTCGAGGTTGCGCGGGCTCCTCACGTCGGCGAAGAACTCCGACAAACGTTGATGTCTGAGGCTATAGGCGAGGGAGAAGACGTAGGGGACGTCAAGGAAGGAGATCATGCTCGGCCTTGACGCGGGAACTGATCCGAGCCGATGGTGAGGCTCTCGGGGACGCCGAGGAAGAGGCGCTTGTGGCTCCTTACGCCGGCTACAAGCTCCGACGGGAGTTGTCCATGGAGCGTCCAAACAATGCAGGGGCGAGGCGCGGTGCTATGGGCTGGCGGTGTCACTCGGGAGGAAGAGAGGGAGATGGGGAAAACCTAGGGAGGCCCGTATGCCGAGGGGGCTTTATATAGGGGACCTCGGGGCCCTCCTAGCTACCACGACACCGTGGGCATGGCATTTTACCGTGAGAGGGAGGATGGGACGAGTAAGGGGAAAGTGTGCGCTCGGGGTGACTCATAGGTAGGGCCAAGAATGATGTCCACGTGGAAAGGCATGTGATCATGCAAGAGGCTAGTTGTGCTCGCTTACTGCTGCGCTGCGGGCGCGCTGGGCCGCTCGGGAAGGGCGCAAGTTGGGTCGGCTGGTGCATGTTGCGCTAGCTAGGGCTAGGCCGCCCAAGGTCAACTGACCCAGGTGGCTGGTACTGTCATGCCTCTCTCTCTCCCCATATCTCTTCCTCATATTAAAACAATAGAAACCGCAGAAATCCCAAAGAAAAGAGAGAGGGGTTGGATGACACAATATATCTTTGGACTCACAAAATTATGCACTACGTAAGAAAATTGGCTTGGGCATCTTTATAGAAGCAAAATAAATGCACTTCATTTACTCTAGCAAGGCATTGGGGTTTTAAACAAAATTGACAAAGAGGTTCTCAAGGCTAAGAATAATTTTAAAAACCCATTCAGAACATTTACAAGCTTAGCAACATTTTACATGAAGGTGTTGGGCAAGCAGAAAATCACCACATATCATAAAATTTTGAATTAAAGAGAGATAAAGATATTTTTAAAAGAACTTGTAGGGGTGATTTTCACACATGAACATGCTACTTGGTTGCAAGCAAATCATCACAACATAACTCCACTCCAACACAACATAAGCAACAAGGAGAAAATAAATGAATGAATGCCAAGATGATATGATGGTATGATGCAAGGTAGAAGTCATGAAGCACCAAATATTATTAAGAACAAGGTTGCCATGGCATACTAGGTTAAATATGCAAATATTATAGGGAATGCACTTGGGCTGTTACAACTCTCCCACACTACAAGAAGATCTCCCCCTGATATCTAGGAATGAAAGAACTCGGGATATTCGAAACGGAGAAGGTCCTCACGTTACCAAGTGGCTTCTTTATCAGAATGATGTAACCACTTAACTTTGAGGAATTTATAGACTTGTTTCGAGTTTTTCGCTCGGTCTTTTCAAGAATAGCAAGTGAATGCTCTTGATAAGAAAGGTCTGCTTGGAGTTTAATGTCTTGGAAATCAACAGTGCACTCAGGAATCTTTAAACACTTCTGAAGCTGAGAGACAGGAAAGACATCATGCACATTGGAGAAATTTGAAGGAAGCTCGAGTTGATAGGAAAGGTCGCCTCTTTTTCTAACAATATTTAAATGACCCACAAAACATGGTACAAGCTTCCCTTTGATTCCAAATAGCTGAGTACCCTTCATGGGAGATACCCAAAGATAGATAAAGTCATTGATTTGGAATGCCAAGTCATGATGCGTGCTAGCATAGTAGCTCTTTTGACGGGATCGAGAAGCTTTGATATTTTCACGAATGACATGGCACATTTCTTCTATTTCAATGCTCATGTCATGCCCAAGAATTTGATGCTCACCGGTTTCAGACCAATTGAGAGAGGTACGATGATAACCCACAAGTATAGGGGATCGCAACAGTTTTCGAGGGTAGAGTATTCAACACAAATTTGTTGATTCGACACAAGGGGAGGCAAAATAATATTCTCGAGTATTAGCAATTCAGTTGCCAATTCAACCACACCTGAAAGACTTAGTATGTGTAGCAATGTTTCAGTAGCGGAGTAGTATGATAGCAACGGTAGCAACGGTAACAGTAGCAGCAGTGACATCAGTAGCAACAAAGTAACGAAGCAAGGACCAGTAGGAAAAGCTCGTAGGCATTGGATCGGTGATGGATAATTATGCCGGATGGTATTCATTATGTAACAGTTAAAACATGGGGAGATATGTAACTAGCTCCAGTTCGTCAATGTACTGTAGGCATGCATTCCGTATATAGTCATACGTGCTTATGGAAAAGAACTTGCATGACATCTATTGTCCATCCCTCCCATGGCAGCGGGGTCCCAATGGAAACTAAGGGATATTAAGGTTCTCCTTTTAAAAGGAGAACCGGAACAAAGCATTAGTACATAGTGAATACATGAACTCCTCATACTATGGTCATCTCCGGGAGTGGTTCGGGCTATTGTCACTCCGGGGTTCCGGGTCATAACACATAGTAGGTGACTACAACTTGCAAGATAGGATCAAGAACACATATATATTGATGAAAACATAATAGGTTCAGATCTGAAATCATGGCACTCGGGCCCTAGTGACAAGCATTAAGCATGGCAAAGTAGTAGCAACATCAATCTCAGAACATAGTGGATACTAGGGATCAATCCCCATCAAAACTAACTTGATTACATGATAGATCTCATCCAACCTATCACCATCCAGCAAGCCTACGATGAGATTACTCACGAACGATGAAGAGCATCATGGAATTGGCGATGAAGGATGGTTGGTGATGACAAAGGTACCGATTCCCCCTCTCCGGAGCCCAGAACGAACTCCAGAACGAACTCCAGAGGAAGAACAGGTGGTGGCGGCGGCTCCGTATCATAAAACGCGATAAAAGCAAAAGAGTTTGGAAAAGTAGATACGATGGAGATGTATCAACTCCCCCAAGCTTAAAGCCTTGCTTGTCCTCAAGAAATTCAGTTGACAAAGTGAAAGAGACAAAAGAAAAACTTTGACGAATTGTGTTTGATCTTGTTGTTGTAATTATGTCTAACTCATATTCAGATTTTCAGCAAGATCATAAGCTAACCACATAAGCAATGACATTTAGGTCTCAAGATGTACTCATATCAATGGCATAATCAACTAGCGAGCAATAATAATAAGTTTCAAACGTCAACACTTCAATCAAAACAATCATGAAGCAATATGAACGGGTGGTATCTCGCTAGCTCTTTCTGAGACCGCAAAACATAAATGCAGAGCACCTTCAAAAACCAAGGGCTAACTTAACATTGTAATTCATGGCAAAGAAGATCCAGTCACAGTCATGCTCAACATCAATTAATAGCAAAGCATGAAAATGACAGAGGTGCTCTCTAATTGGTGCCTTTTATAAGAAGAGGATGACTCAACAGAAACGTAAATAGATAGACCCTTCGCAGAGGGAAGCACTGATTTGCAGAGGTGCCAGAGCTCAAGCTTTTAAAACAGAGATAAATAATTTTGGGTGGCATGCTTTCATTGTCAACGCGATGACCAAGAGTTTTCACCATCTTCCATGCTGCACATACTATAGGCGGTTCCCAAACAGAAAAGTAAAGTTTCGACTCCCCCACCACCGATCAATCACACTCCATGACTAGCCGAATACTCGGGTGCCATCCATACCAACATGAATATAGGGGGAGTTTTGTTTGCAATTATCTTTTCGATTTGAGCATGGAACTAGGCATTCCAATTACCGGCCCCTTTCTCGTGAGTGATAGTGAATAAACACATATCGAGGATAACACGCCTAGCATGGAAGATACTGATTGCCCCTTGTCACCACATGAGCGGTCCGGGCATACAAAACAGATTATTACTTGAAGATTTAGAGAGTGGCACATGCAAATTTACTTGGAACGGCAGGTAGATACCGCGTCTAGGTAGGTATGGTGGACTCATATGAAACAACTTTGGGTTTATGGAAGTGGATGCACAAGCAGTATTCCCGCTTAGTACAAGTGAAGGCTAGCAAAAGACTGGGAAGCGACCAACTAGAGAGCGACAACGATCGTCAAAATGCATTGAAATTAACCAACATTGAGTGCAAGCATGAGTAGGACATAAATCACCATGAACATGAATATCATAGAGGCTATGTTGATTTTGTTTCAACTACATGCGTGAACATGTGCCAAGTCAAGCCACTTGAACCGTTCAAAGGAAGATACCATCCTATCATACTACATGATAATCATCCTTAAATTCATGTTAGCATCCAAGACAAATCATTAAAAGCTCCTAGCTAATTAAGCACAGGATCAGAAACTATGATCTCTAAGTTGTCATTGCAAACATGTTTCTCTCATAACAAAGCTGAATTAGGAACGATGAGCTAGTCATATTTGCAAAAACAAAATAGGTCGAGTTCATACCAGCTTTTCCAGGCTCAGTCACTTCATCATATATCATCATTATTGCCTTTCAC
The DNA here is from genome assembly GCF_904849725.1 of Hordeum vulgare subsp. vulgare. Lineage (NCBI taxonomy): Eukaryota > Viridiplantae > Streptophyta > Magnoliopsida > Poales > Poaceae > Hordeum > Hordeum vulgare. The sequence goes on along the minus strand of NC_058518.1, from coordinate 118,104,639 downwards.
TTGCACGACCGAATGATGTGAACAATAATAAGAGTGCTCGTGCATTGGACTAAGCTGGAATCTGCAGGCAAACACAGAGGAGAAGACAAAGTAATATGGCTCCTTGACGGATAAACAATATGCATGTGAGAGCCACTAAACATTTTAACCATGGTCTTCTACCTTGACCCAAAGAAAAAGAAAACTATTTACACGCGAAAGCTCCCAACAATCAAAAAGAAGGGAAATCTTTTTGGGTTTTCTTTTTTAAAACACCACGAAGCAAGATGGAAAGCAAACTTACAACTATTTTTTTTGTTTTTCTCAGTCTAAACAAACACACGAGAAGAAAGTGAGAAAAAGAAATAAACTAGCATGGATGATAAAGTGGGAAGGTGTGAACACCGACTAACCAAGTGAAAGTCGGTGAGAAACACGTACTCCCCCAAGCTTAGGCTTTTGGCCTAAGTTGGTCTACTCCCACGGCTGGTTAGGATGATATCCAAAATCATGATAGGGATTGTACGGGATCGCGGCAGCTACCGCCTAAATAGCTGCCTCACGAAGGGGAGCAGCCTTCGCCTCCCTCTCATACTCCTCTGCCTCTCCTCTGGTTATGCAATATCTCCGTTTTACCTGAAAGTCAAAGAAGGCAGGAGCAGGAAGGGTAATATGGAAAACACGTTGTCGGTTAAATATTAACCGGTATAGGCGGGATTCATTATCCCTCTCAAGGAACTGATAACGAGTCATAGAGGCACGATCAAGGAAAGCTGTATGGAGTGGGGGGATCTCATTCGCGGATGGGTACTCCAAGAAAATTTGCTATGCGAGTGGCATAGATCCCACCAAAGAAATCCCCTTCATTAGCATTATTATTTAGCCTCCTCGCGATTATAGCTCCCATGTTGAAACTTCCATCACCCGTTACTGCGCTCTTAAGAATACTAAGGTGAGGTGCACAGAGGTGACAATGATCAATATTGCCGTTAATGCATCTACCTATGAAGAGGGCAAAATACTGTAAGGCAGGGAATCGAATGCTCCCCAAGGTAGCATGCGTAATATCTCTAGTTTCTCCAACAGTTATACTAGAAAACAAATCTCTAACCGAAGAGTTAGGAGGACCATTGGGACTACCCCAATCAGGTATCTTGCAAATTCTATTAAAATCCTCTAAATCCATGGTATACTATTTTTCATAAAGATCAAACAGTACGGATGAGTCACGACCAACTGAAAATCTGAATCTATGAACAAAAGAGGCAGTGAGCATAGTATATTGTTCGCATTTTTTGGAGGTGATTTCTTTGAGCCCCCGTTGTGAACAAATGTATCAAACTCATCTTTGAAACCTGCATCAATCATGAATTCATCGGAAGGCCATTCACATGGTTGTACATCTGATAAGAGTCGGGTTCCCGAATCGAGAGATGGGGACCCCTTTTGCTTGAGGAACCACCATGATAGTTTCTCCTAAACATCTTCTTTTCTTTTTTTCTGAAATTTTTAGTGACTCAAGAGAAAAGTGAACGAGGCCCAACAAAACTCATAGCAACTACTCCTGCAAGTGCCTAGAGGAAATATCAGGCATCAAAACTATTTGGGACAACTAAAATGAACATGCAAAACTCAAGAACAGGGTCACCAAGGCAGCAAAAATACGCAACGAATAAAACACTAGAGCGAAAACTAATTGGACCAATGGAGGAATCACATACCAAGGAACAATTTCCCAAAAACAGTTCGGTGAATGGGGCTTTGCACAAGGATATCGAAAAACACAGCAAGAAGAGCAAGAACACGGGTTTGAGCTATGGGATGATTTTTCCTGGAGGTAGGAGAAGGAGATGGGAACTGGAATAAGTGGAGGGGGGCACGTGGGCCCCACAAGCTTGCCAGGCCCGGCTAGGGGCAGTGGCCGGGCCTGGTGGGCTTGTGGCCCACTGATGACCCACAAGTATAGGGGATCAATCGTAGTCCTCTCGATAAGTAAGAGTGTCGAACCCCACGAGGAGCAGAAGGTTCTGACAAGTGGTTTTCAACAAGGTAAAATTTGCACGCACTGGAATTGTCGGTAACAAGTGATTGTGTGGTGAGATGATTCGTAGCAAGCAACAAGTAACAAAAGTAGCAACGATGCAGCAAAGTGGCCCAATCCCTTTTGTAGAAAGGGACAAGCCTGGACAAAGTCTTATAGAAGGAAAAACGCTCCCGAGGACACACAGGAATTTCTGTCAAGCTAGTTTTCATCATGTTCAGATGATTCACGTTCATTACTTTGATAGTTTGATATGTGGGTGGACCGGCGCTTGGGTACCGCCCTTACTTGGACAAGCATCCCACTTATGATTAACCCCTCTCGCAAGCATCCGCAACTACGAAAGAAGAATTAAGACAACCTCTAACCATAGCATTAAACTAGTGGATCCAAATCAGCCCCTTACGAAGCAACACATAAACTAGGGTTTGAGCTTCTGTCACTCTAGCAATCCATAATCTACTTACTACTTCCCAATGCCTTCCTCTAGGCCCAAATAATGGTGAAGTTTTATGTAGTCGACGTTCACATAACACCACTAGAGGAAAAACGACATACAACATATCAAATTACCGAACGAATACCAAATTCACATGACTACTATTAGCATGACTTATCCCATGTCCTCAGGAACAAAAGTAACTACTCACAAAGCATAATCATATTCATGACCAGAGAGGTAATGAGTAGCATCAAGGATCTGAACATAAACTCTTCCACCAAATAATCCAACTAGCATCAACTACAAAGAGTAATCAACACTACTAGCAACCTTACAAGTACCAATCGGAGTCGTGAGACGGAGATTGGTTACAAGTGATGAACTAGGGTTTGGAGATGAGATGGTGCTGATGAAGATGTTGATGGCGATGAGTCCCCTCCGATGAGAGGAGTGTTGGTGATGACGATGGCGACGATTTCCCCCTCCGGGAGGGAAGTTTCCCCCGCAGGATCATCGTGTCGGAGCTCTAGATTGGTTCTGCTCAAGTTCCGCCTCGTGGCGGCGGCGAAACCACGAAAAAGCTCCTCCCTGATTTTTTCATGGACGAAACCCCTCATATAGAAAAAGAGGGAGGCAAGTGGGCCAGCAGGGTGCCCACAAGCCCCCATGGCGCGGCCTGGGGGGTGGCCGCGCCGTGCAGGCTTGTGGCCACCCCCTCGCGCCCCTCTGGCACTTCTTCGACCCACTATTTTTGATAAATCAGGAAAAAAATCCTCATTGATTTTACGCCGTTTGGAGTTGCGCAGAATAGGTATCTCAGACTTGCTCCACTTTCAGGCCAGAATTCCATTTGCCGGCATTCTCAACCTTGCAAAATAAGAGAGAAAGGGCATAAGAATTGTACCGTGAAGTGAAATAACAGCCCAAGAATCGATAAATATCAACATGAAAACATGATGCAAAATGGACGTATCAACTCCCCCAAGCTTAGACCTCTCTTGTCCTCAAGCGAAAGCCTAGCTTAATAAATATGTCCACATGCTTAGGGAGCAAGGTGTCGACAAAACAAGATACGAACATGCATGCATCATGATCAAGCTCAGAACAGCAATACCAACATATAATCTCTCATACTAAAGTGATAATTCCTTCACAAAGTAAAGCATGGATCAAGAACCTTACCGAGAAGTAACAACCGATAGCCTTTAGTCATTGAAGCAATTGCAATTTATCACAACATCAGAAAGAGTCAAATAAGAGCTTGTAAAGCAAATCCACATACTCAATCATTCTTTCGTTCTCTACAATTGCTACAACTCACGTGGTAGTCATGAGATCAAAGTTTCAGTTGCTTACCTCAAGGATAATGTCAACAATAATAATTCATGAATACTTGCCTCCAAGTTGACATATGAATATAGATCTTTCCCAAGCATATGACGTTAGCCAAGATAAAGGCGAAAGAGGGAATTGGTGAAGATCACCATGACTCTTTCAAGGTTAAAAACTAAAGGTACAAGATAGGACCTTCGCAGAGGTTGTCATGGGCTTTTGAGGTTTGGATGCGTGTCCTCTTAGTGCGGAGGAACGTCACTTTATATTGCCCCCTGTGATAAAGAACTTTATTATGCAGTGTGTCGCTTTTATGTCTTCCTCATCACAGGTTCGTACAAAGCTTATTTTCCACACACTAATATATCATACATACTAGAGAGCAATTTTTATTGCTTGCACCGATGACAACTTACTTGACGGATCTTATTCAATCCATAGGTAGGTATGATGGACACTCGTGGCAAAACTGGGTTGAAGGTTTATGGATGCACAAGTGGTATCTCTACTTAGTGCGGGAGGTTTGGCTAATGTGAGGTGGAAGCAATCGTCACATGCTAAGGGGTCTCTAATCATATAACATTGTTCGGAACCAAGCTAACACAATTCATTATGTTGTCTTCCTTGTCCAACATCTACTCCTAGGCATGCAATAGTTTAGTGAGTGTTCACAATCATAGATGGTGTCAGAGATGATATATTTATATGTGAACCTCACCTTCTTTATCACTTCCTATTAATTGCAACCATGACCAAGGTCTACATATGCCTACCCTCAACAAGTTTCAATCCTCATTCTTTTTATATGTGAAGACATCACTTCCCATAAGATCATTACATGATCTTTCATGCTTTTGTTCTATTCTCACTCTTTTGATCATGGCAAGAGGCAAAACCCTTCAACTAAGACAGTCTTTATTATATGGCTCACGAGCTCGAATACATCGGGGGTGACACAAAGAAAAACTCAAGACTAAAACACTAAGACTTTTAATCTAGTAGAGAAAGAGAAAATTGAAAAGGAAAACTAAAACAAAGGTAAAGGCAAAAGATGTGATGGTGATAGGATACCGGGGCAACTCCCCCAAGCTTGGCACAAGCCAAGGGGATTGCCCATACCAATGCTCAGTTGCCTTCCTTTGGTGGTGATGGTGGTGGAGTTGTTGAAGCGGTCTTGAGCTTGTTTAATTTCCACTTGAGCATGAAATTTTGCTCCCTCAGATCATCATTTTCCTCTTCAAGCTTCAACACCCTTTGGCATAGTTCCTGCTTACTCTCCTGTAAGAAACGAGAAGGGATAAACAAAGTCTTAGACTTCTTCCTTGAGTCAGGGAGGCTCGACTTCTTGAAATCCACATGCGTGCGTCCAGGTTGAGGTAGAGGAGCCTCCTCTTCATCGGAACTCGTTTGTTCCTTCCCCTTGGGATCATAATCTTCTTCCTCTTGAGAGGTCCAGCCATAAGGATCAAAGTCCCCATGGACCTTGGGGTTAGCAAGGTAATCAGCCACATAGCTCTCTCCCTCTGAATCGTGATAAGACATCTTGACCTAGATCTGCGGCAGAAAACAGGCTCGAAACGAAAAACAGAAGAAATCTGCGTGATGCAGGGTTCAGACCAAACGGGAGTATATATAATGATTTTTTCCAGACCAGAAGGAGTACCCTGCACGAAAACGGAGTCCGGGAGGCGCACGAGGTGGTCACAAGCCCTCCCGACGCGGCCAGGGGGTGGGCCTGCGACGTGCAGGCTTGTCGCCTCCTCGCGCACTTTCCGGACTACTTCCATTTTTTGTATTTTTTCAAATATTCCAAAACAGAGAAAATTTTCTACTGGAAAAGTTTTGGACTCTGTTTTCTTACCGAATCACATACCTCTTCGTTTTCGGAGTCTGAAATAGGCTGATAAACATCCCTTAGGTATTCCTCCAGAGTTATAGTATTGATGATATTGCTTTCAACATTTATGGGAGTACCTGAGATATAATGCTTGATTCTCTGCCCATTTACCACTCTCGGACAATTACCTTCCGTGTTGTTGATCTTGATAGCACCGGAACGATATACTTCCTCAACAACATAGGGACCTTCCCATTTAGAAAGAATCTTGCCTGCAAAGAATCTTAAATGAGAGTTATATAGCAAGGCATAATCACCTACATTGAACTCATGCTTTTGTATCCTCTTATCATGCCACCTCTTAAACTTCTCTTTGAACAACTTGGCATTCTCATATGCCTGAGTTCTCCACTCATCAAGCGAGCTAATGTCAAATAACCTCTTCTAACCGGCAAGTTTGAAATCAAAGTTGAGCTCTTTGATTGCCCAATAAGCTTTATGCTCTAGCTCAAGAGATAAATGACATGCTTTACAGTACACCATTTTGTACGGAGACATGCCCAGGGGATTCTTATAGGCAGTTCTATAAGCCCACAATGCATCATCGAGCTTCTTAGACCAATTCTTTCTAGACCTGTTGACAGTCTTTTGCAGAATCAGTTTAATCTCTCTATTACTTAGCTCTACTTGACCACTGGACTGAGGGTGGTAGGGAGTCGCAATTCTATGGTTGACATTGTACTTAGCAAGCGTTTTACGGAAAACACCATGAATGAAATGTGGACCACCGTCGGTCATAAGATATCTAGGGACTCCAAATCTAGGGAAGATAACTTCTTTCAACATCCTGATAGAGGTGTTGTGATCAACACTACTAGTGGGGATAGCTTCTACCCACTTAGTGACGTAATCAATACCAACTAGGATATGAGTATACCCGTTGGATTTTGGAAAAGGTCCCATACAATCAAAGCCCCAAACATCAAATGGTTCAATGACACGTGAATAGTTCATAGGCATTTCCTGAGGTTTGCTAATATTACCTATTCTTCGACATTCTTCACAAGACAAGACAAACTTACGGGCATCCTTGAAGAGAGTGGGCCAATAGAAACCTGATTGCAATACCTTGTGTGCAGTTCTATCTCGCGCATGGTGTCCTCTGTAGGCCTCGGAGTGAAACTTCTGTAGGATCTGTCCATGTTCATGTTCAGGTACACAACATCTAATAACACCATCTACTCCTTCCTTATAAAGTTGAGGATCATCCCAAAAGTAGTGTCTTAAGTCAAAGAAGAATTTCTTCTTTTGCTGGTATGTGAAACTAGGTGGTATATATTTGGCAACGATATAGTTTGCATAATCAGCATACCACGGTACACTACCTGAAGCATTGATGAAATTCAATTGCTCATCGGGAAATCTATCATCAATAGGTTGTGGGTCATCAAGAACGTTCTCCAACCTAGACAAGTTATCTGCTACTGGGTTATCAGCACCCTTCCTGTCAACAACCTGCAAATCAAATTATTGTAGCAAGAGAACCCATGTGATAAGTCTAGGTTTAGTGTCCTTCTTCTCCATGAGGTACTTAATAGCAGCATGATCCGTGTGAATAGTGACTTTGGAATCATCTATGTAAGGCCTTAACTTTTCACATGCAAACACGACTGCTAAAAATTCCTTCTCCATAGTAGCATAGTTTCTTTGAGCATTGTTTAGAGTTTTACTAGGGTAGTGAATAACATTCAACTTCTTATCAACTCTTCGCCCTGGAACAGCACCAACAACATAATCGCTAGCATCACACATGATCTCAAAAGGCAAGTTCCAATCAGGTGGTTGAACAAATGGTGCAGTTATCAAAGCCCTCTTATGTATTTCGAAGGCTTCCTCACAATCATCGTCAACAACAAAAGGAATATCCTTTTGCAAGAGATTGGTAAGAGGCCAAGAAATCTTATAGAAGTCTTTAATGAACCTTCTATAGAAACCAGCATGACCAAGGAAACTTCTTATACCTTTGATATCTGTGGGGTATGGCATTTTCTCAATTGCATCAACCTTAGCCTTATCGACTTCAATACCTCTTTCAGAAATTGTATGTCCTAAGACGATGCCTTCATTAACCATAAAGTGGCACTTCTCCCAATTGAAGACAAGATTGGTGTCTTTACATCTCTGCAAGACTCGATCAAGGTTGTTGAGGCAAACATCAATAGAAGACCCATAAATGGAAAAGTCATCCATGAAAACCTCGACAATCTTTTCACAAACGTCAGAGAATATAGCCATCATACATCTTTGAAAGGTGGCACGTGCATTACACAAGCCAAAAGGCATACGTCTATAAGCAAAGGTACCGAAATGGCAGGTGAAAGTGGTTTTCTCCTGATCAGATTGTGCAACTCGTATTTGGGAGAAACCAGAATAAACGTCTAGAAACCAGAAGTGTGTGTGTTTAGACAGCCTTTCTAGTATTTGGTCGATAAAAGGCAGAGGGTATTGATCTTTCCTAGTGGCTTTATTCAGTTTCCTAAAATCGATCACCATCCAATAGCAAGTAATAATCCTCTGTGGGATCAATTCATCCTTATCATTAGGGACAACGGTAATACCTCCCTTCTTAGGGACGCAATGTACCGGACTCACCCAATCGCTATGAGAAACAGGATAGATAATACCCGCTTCCAGGAAATTTAGTATTTCTTTCCTTACTACTTCTTTCATCTTAGGATTCAATCTCCTTTGATGATCAACAACTGGTTTGAATTCAGGATCAGTTTTGATCTTGTGCTGGCATAGAGTGGGACTAATGCCCTTAAGATCATCAAGAGTATATCCAATAGCAGCACGGTGCTTCCTTAGAGTTTTTAGTAACTTCTTTTCTTCATGCTCTCAGAGGCTAGCACTAATAATAACATGATATGTCTCTTTTTCATCAAGATAGGCATACTTAAGAGTATCAGGCAACTGTTTAAGCTCGAACACAGGATCACCCTTTGGTGGAGGTGGATCCCCAAGCAGTTCAATAGGCAAGTTATTCTTAAGGATATGATATTGTTCTAAGACAACTCTATCTATTTCATCCCTTTCATGCATATGCATATCATTTTCATGCTCAAGCAAGTATTGCTCTAAGGGATTTGTAGGAGGCACGGCAATAGAGGCTAAGGAAATAGTTTCATCCCTACTAGGCAACTCCTTTTCCTGAGGTTGTCTACCAAACTTAGAGAAATTGAACTCATGTGACACACCTTCAAAGCCAAAAGTGACAGTTTGCTTCTCACAATCGATATGAGCATTGCCGGTATTGAGGAAGGGTCTGCCAAATATGATGGGACAAAAGCTATCTTGAGTGGTAGCAAGAACGAGGAAATCAGGAGGATACTTCATTTTACCATACAAGACTTCAACATCCCTAACAATTCCCACAGGGCAGATAGTATCTCTATTGGCAAGCTGAATAGTGACATCAATAGGCTCTATCTCAACAGGTGCAATCTCATCTTTGATTTCATCGTATAAGGATTGAGGTATTGCACTAACACTAGCACCCACGTCACATAAACCATGATAAAAATGATCTCCTATCTTAACAGAAACCACAGGCATGCCAACAACAGGCCTATGTTTGTATCTAGCATGAGGTTTAGCAATTCTAGCAGCATCTTCACAGAAGTGAATATTATGTCCCTCAACTTCTTCAGACAGAAGATCTTTGATAATTGCAATGCTAGGTTCAATTCTAATTTGCTCAGGGGGTGTAGGTGTTCTAATGTAGCCTCTACATATCACAGTTGAAGCTTTAGAATGATCCTTTATCCTAACAGGGAAAGGTGGTTTCTCAATGTAAGCACTGGGAACCACATGATCATTATAGGCAATGACTTTCTCTTCAACTGGAGTGGGTTTAACTACATTGACTTCTAAAGGAGGATGATATTTGAACCACTTCTCTTTCGGGATATCAATATCAGCAACAAAAGATTGACACAATGAAGCTACTATCTCAGAGTCAAGTCCATACTTAGCGCTACAGTCACAAAAAGTATTTGTCTCAACAAAGGATTTAACGCAATCTTCAGAGTTGCGTTTAATTCTTTCCAACAAATTTGATCTGAAGTCAAAATCTCTCTTCATAAAATAACCGGTACAAGAAATGTCAAGCATGGTGCGATCATCATGAGAAAGCCGAGCATAGAAGTTTTGAATGATAATTTCTCTCGAGAGCTCATGATTTGGGCATAAATATAGCATTGATTTAAGCCTTCCCCAAGCTTGAGCGATGCTTTCTCTGTCACGAGGTGAAAAATTATAAATATAATTCCGATCACGATGTACTAAATGCGTAGGATAAAACTTTTGATGAGATTCCAATTTCAACCGATTGTAGTCCCATGATCCAGTATCATCACATAGCCTATACCATGTCAACGCCTTATCCTTGAAAGATAAAGGGAAGACCTTATTATTGACCTCATCCTCGGGAACACCTGCAAGCTTAAATAAACCAGAAACCTCATCCACATAGATTAGGTGCGAGTCTGGATGTGATGTTCCATCTCCTGTAAAAGGATTAGCCGAAGGAAATTCAAAGAAAATATTTTCAGTAGGTGCAGAAGGTTGAGGAGAAACTCTTTGTGCTTCCGTTCGAGGTGAAGATACCCCGAACAAGCCCCTCAAAAGGATTAGTATCCATAGTGACAAGTGACAACAAATTTCAGCACACTATATGAATGTTTCCTTACCCAGTTCCACTTACCAAAGGCGCTTCACTCCCCGGCAAAGGCGCCACAAAAGAGTCTTGATGACCCACAAGTATAGGGGATCAATCATAGTCCTTTCGATAAGTAAGAGTGTCGAACCCAACGAGGAGGAGAAGGATCTGACAAGTGGTTTTCAGCAAGGAAAAATCTGCAGGCACTGAAATTGTCGGTAACAAGTGATTGTGTGGTGAAATGATTCGTAGCAAGCAACAAGTAAAAAAAGTAGCAACGGTGCAGCAAAGTGTCCCAATCCCTTTTGTAGCAAGGGACAAGCTTGGACAAAGTCTTATAGGAGGAAACGCTCTCGAGGACACACGGGAATTTCTGTCATGCTAGTTTTCATCATGTTCATATGATTCGGGTTCGTTACTTTGATAGTTTGATATGTGGGTGGACCGGCGCTTGGGTACCGCACTTACTTGGACAAGCATCCTACTTATGATTAACCCCTCTCGCAAGCATCCGCAACTATGAAAGAAGAATTAAGACAAAGTCAAACCATAGCATTAAACTAGTGGATCCAAATCAGCCCCTTACGAAGCAACGCATAAATTAGGGTTTAAGCTTCTGTCACTCTAGCAACCCATCATCTACTTACTACTTACCAATGCCTTCCTCTAGGCCCTAATAATGGTGAAGTGTTATGTAGTCGATGTTCACATAGCACCACTAGAGGAAAAACAACATACAACATATCAAATTATCGAACGAATACCAAATTCACATGACTACTATTAGCATGACTTATCCCATGTCCTCATGAACAAAAGTAACTACTCACAAAGCATAATCATATTAATGACCAGAGAGGTAATGAGTAGCATCAAGGATCTGAACATAAACTCTTCCACCAAATAATCCAACTACAATCAACTACAAAGAGTAATCAACACTACTAGCAACCTTACAAGTACTAATCGGAGTCACGAGACCGAGATTGGTTACAAGTGATGAACTAGGGTTTGGAGATGAGATGGTGCTGATGAAGATGTTGATGGTGACGAGTCCCCTTCGATGAGAGGAGTGTTGGTGATGACGATGGCGACGATTTCCCCCTCCGGGATGGAAGTTTCCCTGGCAGGATAGTCCTGCCGGAGCTCTAGATTGGTTCTGCTCAAGTTCTACCTCGTGGCGGTGGCGAAACCAAGAAAAAGCTCCTCCCTGATTTTTTTTCCTAGACGAAACCCCTCATATAGCACAAGAGGGGGGCAAGTGGGCCAGCAGGGTGCCCACAAGCCCCCATGCCATGGCTTGGGGGGGTGGCCGCGCCATGCAGGCTTGTGGCCACCCCCTGGCGCCCCTTTGGCACTTCTTCGGCCCAGTATTTTTGATAAATCAGGAAAAAATCCTCGTTGATTTTTACGGTGTTTGGAGTTGCGCAGAATAGGTATCTCAAACTTGCTCCACTCTCAGGCCAAAATTCCAGTTGCCGACATTTATGTAAACCTTGCAAAATAAGAGAGAAAAGGCATAAGAATTGTACCGTGAAGTGAAATAACAGCCCAGGAAGCGATAAATATCAACATGAAAACATGATGCAAAATGGACGTATCACCCACTAGCGCATCTCTCTGACTAGCTCTCTATCTCAATAAAATTCCAAAATTCCAGAAAAAATCATTCTTGAATATTAGGGCATTTGAAGAACTTTTATTTTCGGGACACTTTTCTAAGGGACGGAGAGAGTAGAAAACAGGGAAAATAAAACTAAATTTATCATTTTTCTTCTCAGCAACAGAAAATACAAGTTGGGGACAGAGGGTTGTGACTCCTAGATTCATCCATCTCATCATCATCAAAAGAAATCCGTCAATGAGGTTGATCAAGTCCCCTTGAGAAACTTTTTTAGAATCGCATAGAACCGGAGAATTTTCGAATAATCACTAGGTTACCTCAACGGGGATGTGCATATCCCCAAAAAGTAAATCATACTTCATCTTGACAGTAGGTATAGGGCATTTAAAGATCCCAATAAGAATCGATGAAGTTTTTTCAATAGCATTGATGCAATGTACTCGATATTGTTTCTTCAGAAAGTGCACCGTGGGCTCATTAACGTTAACATGGAAAGTGACATTGCCTTTGTTTTAATCAGTAACAACCCCTGTAGTGTTTAAAAAGGGTCTACCAAGGATGACCGCCATGGCATCATCCTCAGGAATATCCGGAATAACAAAGTCCGTTAAGATAGTAACATTAGCAACCACAACAGGCACATCCTCGCAAATGCCGATAGGAAAAGTAGTTGATTTGTCGGCCATTTGCAAGGAGATTTCCGTGGGTGTCAACTTATCCAATTCAAGTCTATGGTAAAGAGAGAGAGAGGCATAACACTAACACCGGCTCCAAGATCGCATAAAGCAGTTCTAACATAATTTCCTTTAATGGACCAAGGTATAGTGGGCACTCCGGGATCACCTAGTTTATTAGGAGTTCCACCCTTGAAGGTGTAGTTGGCAAGCATGGTGGAAATCTCAACCTCAGGTATCTTCCTTTTATTGGTCACAATATCTTTCATGTACTTAGCATAATGAGACATTTTGAGCATATCTGTCAAACGCATTTGCGGAAAGATAGGTGTAATCATTTCAACAAAGCGCTCAAAATCCTCATCATCCTTTTTCTAGGATGGTTTGGGAGGAAAAGGCATGGGTTTCTGAACCCATGGTTCTCTTTCTTTACCATGCTTCCTAGCAATATAGTCGTTCTTATCGTATCTCCTATTCTTAGGTTGTGGGTTATCAAGATCAACAGGTTCAATCTCCACATCAGTATCATTGCTAGGTTGAGCATCAACATGAACACCACTATTGATATTATCACTAGGCTCATGTTCCTCACCAGATTGTGTTTCGGCATCAGAAACAAAGATATCGTTTGGATTCTTAGGTGTAACAGCAACAGGGTTGCTAGCATGCAAGTTCCTATCATCTTTCTTTTTCTTCCTTGGATGACTGGGTGCCTCGGTGCTAACTCCTTGAGAATCTTGTTCAATTCTCTTTGGATGACCCTCAGGATACAAAGGTTCCTTGGTCATTCTACCACCTCTAGTGGCGACTCTAATGGAATTGTCATTCAACTCATTGATCAAATTATTTTGAGCCTTAAGTACTTGTTCTACTTGAGTGGTGACCATAGAGGCATGTTTACTCAAAAGCTTAAGATCATTGACATTTCTATCCACACAAGCACTTAAATGACTAAGCATACGAGCATTCTGTTCCAATTGTTTGCTAACATAATCATTGAAACTTTGTTGTTTGACAACAAAGTTCTCAAATTCATCTAAGCATAAGCTAGAAGGTTTATCAAAAGGAATATCACTCTCATGGAATCGGATACCTCTTTTCTTCGGAGTTGGCTTCGGAGGTGGTTCGGGAATAGTCCAAGCATTCTCATTGCACAAGATATTATTCAATAGAATCTCAGCTTGTTCCACAGTTTGTTCCCAGAAAACACAACCAGCACAACTATCTAGGTGGTCCCTAGAAGCATCGGTTAGTCCATTATAGAAGATATCAAGTATTTGATTTTTCTCAAGAGGGTGATCAGGCAAAGCATTCAGCAGCTGGACAAGCCTCCCCCATGCTTGTGAGAGACTCTCTTCTTCAACTTGCACAAAGTTATATATTTCCTGCAAGGCAGCTTGTTTCTTATGGGTAGGAAAATATTCCTCAGAAAAGTAGTAGATCATATTCTAGGGACTACGCACACAACCAGGAGCAAGAGAAGTGAACAAAGTCTTAACATCATCCTTTAGCGAGAAAGGAAATAGCTTAAGGATATAGTAGTCGCGGATCTTTTCCTCACTCGTGAATAGGGTGGCTATATCGTGCAGCTTAGTAAGATGTGCTACAACCGTTTCAGACTCGTAACCATGAAAAGGATCAGATTCGACCAAAGTGATTAACTCAGGGTCGATAGAGAATTCATAATCCTTATCAATCACAAAGATGGCTGAAGTAGCAAACTTAGGATCGTATTTCATTCTAGCGTTCAGAGATTTTTCCTTCCACTTGCGTAGTAAATTCTCAAGATCATAGCTATCCTTACAAGTAAAAAACTCCTCAGCTACCTCTCCCTCCATAACATAACCCTCAGGTATATCAGGCAATTCATATCTAGGAGAGCTAGTTCTAATAGGTGAAACAGCAGGATCTACTTCAATAATTTCAGCAGTTTGAGAAGTATCATCACATCAGCAGCAACTCTAGCAATTTGTGCATCAAGGAATGCACCTAGGGGCAAAGCAGTATCTAGCAAAGCAGCATCATAAGCATCATGGATAGAAGAAGTAGCATCATCAAGCATAGGCGACATATCAGAATTTCTAGCAGGAGGTGGTGTCGCAAAGTTACTCATAACTGAAGGTGAATCAAGTGCAGAGCTAGATGGCAGTTCCTTACCTGTCCTCGTAGTTGAGGGCAAGACTTTAGTTTTTGGATCTCTCGGATTCCTCATAGTGATCAACAGACGTAAATCCCAAGTGACTCAGAGAATAGTGCTAGGCCTCCTCGGCAACAGCGCCAGAAAATAGTCCTGATAACCCACAAGTATAGGGGATCGCAACAGTTTTCGAGGGTAGAGTATTCAACCCAAATTTGTTGATTGGACACAAGGGGATGCAAAAGAATATTCTCGATTATTAGCAGTTGAGTTGTCAATTCAACCACACCTGAAAGACTTAGTATATGCAGCAAAGTTTCAGTAGCAGAATAGTATGATAGCAACGGTAGCAACGTTAACAGTAGCAGCACTGACATCAATAGCAACAAAGTAACATAGCAAGGACCAGTAGGAAAAGCTCGTAGGCATTGGATTGGGGATGGATAATTATGCTGGATGGCATTCATCATGTAACATTTATAACATGGGGAGATATGTAACTAGCTCCAGTTCATCAATGTAATGTAGGCATGCATTCCGTATATAGTCATACGTGCTTATGGAAAAGAACTTGCATGACATCTATTGTCCATCCCTCCCGTGGCAGCGGGGTCCTAATGAAAACTAAGGGATGTTAAGTTTCTCCTTTTAATAGAGAACCGGAACAAAGGATTAGCACATAGTGAATACATGAACTCGTCATACTATGGTCATCTCCGGGAGTGGTTCCGGCTATTGTCACTCCGGGGTTGCCGGGTCATAACACATAGTAGGTGACTACAACTTGCAAGATATATATGATCAAGAACACACATATATTGATAAAAACATAATAGGTTCAGATCTGAAATCATGGCACTCGGGCCCTAGTGACAAGCATTAAGCATGGCAAAGTAGTAGCAACATCAATCTCAGAACATAGTGGATACTAGGGATCAATCCCCATCAAAACTAACTCGTAAATTTCCAGGTCATTCCGAGAACTTTTATTTTTGCGCAAAAACAACACCATGGCAATTCTACTGAAAACAGCGTCAGTCCGGGTTAGTTCCATTCAAATCATGCAAATTAGAGACCAAAATAAGGGAAAAAGAGTTTGGAAAAGTAGATACGATGGAGATTTATCATACGACACTTCCTGCCATAGAGAATCTCGAATGGGGCCTTGCTTGAACTTGCTTGGAAACTGTTGATGTACGAGAATTCAGCAAACGGGAGGTTGTCTTCCCACTTTATGCCAATATATATAACACACGTTGTGAGCATGTCTTCAAGAATTTGATCGACTCTCTCCACTTGACCACTTATCTGAGGATGAAAGGTTGTACTGATACAGATCTTGGTACCCTTTGCAGTTTGGAAGGAATCCAAGAACTTGGAAGTGAAGATGCTTCTTTGGTCTCAAGATATAAGCTTAGGAACACCATGAAAAGAAACTATCCTTGAAGTGTATAGCTGTGCCAGCTAAGCTGCCGAAATAGATTCTTTGACCGGTAGGAAGTGGGAAACTTTAGTGAGCTTGTCGATGACCACAAACAAGCCATCGTTACATCTCTTGGACTTAGGAAACACAGTGACCAAATCCATCTCAACATGATTGAATTTCCACTCAAGTATAGGAAAATCATGAAGAAGACATGTTGGACATTGATATTCCACCTTCATCGTGCGACACACATCACACTCATTCACAAACTGAGCAATCTCACATTTCATATGATTCCACCAGAAGGTATGTTTGAAATATTGATACATCTTAGAGCTGCCTGGTTGTATCGAGTGGAGAGAATTGTGGATTTCGTCCATGATAACATTTCCGAGCTCTCGTTTTGGAACCACAAGGCGGTCCTCAAAGAACAAAGTGTCTTTGACATCAAAATGGAAGAAGTTATACTTTGTAATGCTCTATGCCAAGCCTATCTTCACTTTCTTCACCATAGCATCAAGAAGTTGAGCTTGGCAGGCTTGGTCTTCCAAGGTTGGAGAAATTTGAAGGTTGGCAAGAAATCCTTGAGGAACTACTTGAAGGTTGAGATTCCTGAAAGACTCATAGAGATGAGGTTGAAATGGATTGAGAATGAGATTATTGCAGTAAGCCTTTTTGCTCAAAGTATCTGCAATCACATTTGCTTTGCCTGGAGTATAGTCAATGATTGGATTATAATCTTGGATCATCTCCACCCAACTTGTTTGACGAAGATTGAGATTCGGTTGAGTGAAGATATAGTTCAAACTCTTGTTGTCAGTGTAGACTTCAACTTGCCTTCCCGACAAGATGTGTCTCCAAGTAACCAAAGCATGGAATACTGCCGCCACCTCAAGATCGTGAGTGGGGTAGTTATTCACAGTTGGCTTCAACTGATGAGAGGTATAAGCTACCACTTTCTTGTCTTGCATAAGAACACCACGAAGACCTTGCAAAGATGCATCACATAAAACTTGGAATGGCCTAGAATCATCGGGAGGAGTTAGAACTGGAGCTGAGGTGAGCTTGTCCTAGAGTGTATTGAAATCCAAATCACACTCAGGACTCCATTCGTGTTTTATGCTCTTCTGAAGAAGGTTGGAAAAAGGCTTAGCAATCTTGGAGAAGTTCTCCACGAATCTTATGTAATAGCTTGCAAGCCCGAGAAACCTTAGAAGCTGTTTGATATTCTGAGGAGGATCCCACTTGACAACGTCTTGAACCTTTTCATGATCCACCTTGATGCCCTCGACAGAGATGATATGCCCAAGGTACAACACATCATTGAGCCAAAATTCACATTGGAGAACTTTGCAGAGAGCCGATGCTCTCTTAGCTTGTCAAGCACAAGCCGGAGATGTTCTGCATGTTCTTCTTTAGTCTCGGAGAAGACTAGAATGTCATGAAGATACACCAAGATGAACTCATTCTTGAAGGGAGGGAAGACAAAGTCCATCATGCGAGAAAACGTCGGAGGAGCATTTATGAGACCAAAGGACATCACCATGTACTCATAAGAGCTAAAGCTTATCCTGAAAGCAGTCTTGGTAATATCTTCTTCATGAATACGAATTTCATGATATCCCATCCGATGATCGAGCTTAGAGAAAACCTTGGCCCCTTTCAATTTCTCAAACAATTCGTTGATGTTAGGAAGTGGATACTTGTTCCTGATTGTCTTCTTGTTCAATGGATGGTAATCGATGCAAAGTCGGTCCATGCCATCTTTTTTCTTGACAAAAGAACACCACAACCCCAAGGTGAAGAACTTGGTCTGATCAAACCCATATGTTCTTGTTCATCTAGATGATTCTTCAACTCTTTCAGATCTTCAGGACCAAGTTTATAAGGATGCTTGCAAACCGTTTCAATTCCACTCTCGAGTTCATTCACAAATTGTAATAGCCGGTGAGGAGGCACTCTTGGCAACTCTTCTAGAAAGACATCTTCATACTCACAAACGACAGGAACTTGAGATATGGCTGAGATTTCGCCCTTCTCATTGATAGAAAAGAGAATAATTGTGTCATAGCGGGCCACGAGAATGATCACATCTTCAGAAGGATGAGTCAGTTTGACTACTTTGGCTCCACAATAGACATAAGCCTTGTTCATCCCAAGAAAATCCATGCCAAGAATTCGATTAATATCGGAATTGCCGAAGACAATTGAAGAAGCCAGAAAAGAATAATTGCACATCCTGATAGAAGCATCTGGGACCATCACACAAAAAGTCATTTGCATACCCGAAGAAATGAATATTAAAGGCTTAGGAGTAGCTTATGTTACCAGATAATGGTTAGCAACGAAAGGCCTTGAAATAAATGAATGCAATGCACTAGTGTCAAACAAAACGTTTGCACGAAAAGAATTAACCAAGAGATTACCCATGATCACTTCTGAGCATTCTTTTGCTTGAGCTGCATTCACATTGTTCACCCTTGCATACTTGGGATTATGCTTCACCATAGAATTTCTTGGGGCTTGACTGGAGGAGGAGGCGGAAGATGACGCTGGTTGGTACAATTGTGGGAGTAGTGACACTTCTGGCCACACTTGTGACAAGTAACCTATGAGAGCATGCGGAAGTGTGTTGGAGGAGCTCCCGACTCAGGCGCCTGAAGTTTCTGTTGGAATCCTCGGCTGGGTGGGTGGGAAGATCTACGACCATCGTCCTTCTGCCGTTGAGGAGGACGGGGCGGTGGAGGAGGAGGAGGAACCCAATACTTCTATTGCTTAGGCACAATCTAGGACAAAGACAAAGATGGATGAGAGTCTCTGAAACACTTCCTTGAGTTCTCGACCCTGAGTAGAGCTGATTCAGCCTTTAGAGCTGAAGATCTTCCCTCAGACCACATCTAAACTAATCAAACTCAGGGGGATCGTGAAGGGAAGAGGAAGCTAAAGATCTTCCCTGAGACCACCTCTAAACTGATAAATCGTGCTCTTCTCATCATGAACATCGTACTTAGCATAGCGGAAAAGGTTCTGGAAGGTGATGTTATACTTATAGACAGTCGAGCTTCCTTGCTTCAGATTCCTGAAATTCTAATGCATACCCTCAACAAAACTTGACGGGATATAATGAGCTCTGAAGTCATGGGAAAGTCATCCCAACTGATCAAACGACCACCTGCGGAATCCTTGTGCTCATGCCACCACTCTGCTACCTTGCCTTTTAGCTGGAAAGTTGCAAATATGACATAGTCCTCAGGCCTGACATTGTTGCACTCAAGATGCTTGTTCATGTCACGGAGCCAATCATCCGCATCAAAAGGTTGATCACAACAGGTGAAGGACTTGGGCTGATTTGCATGGAAGTTATTGAGAGAAGCAGGCTACGGCGGGTTGTTGAAATCCCCTAGATGTCCTCGATTCCTTTCTTGCATCATCTGGGTATTCGCATTAGGCACAACCATCAAAGCTTGCCACGCCTCCGGAGGAGGAGGTGGAGGAGGGTGTGATGGAGGGTCTGACTGCTCCCAGCAACGACCCGGATTCTGGCGAGTTGCTGGGGTCATCCTCGAGATGGACATGAATATTAGATCACACATGAAAAAATGAAGCTAATATGCTGAATCAAAGGCTTGAAATATTGCAACATGTAGTCTTAGAAATTTGCGTTCGAACTAAAATTACTAAGAACGCTTCCACAGATTAGCAACGACATCATAAGATTCAAAAGCCACTTGCAGTTGACATGTTTTTGAGCTAAGAATTGCTCCGAACAAATGTATATCCCTACATACATTCAATGAAAGAATTTTCCTAGGTGACTGCTTGAATTGCAACCTCACAATTCCTGAAATGTTTCTTGGTTATGCTATCAGGTTGCAGGTCCAGGAACCTACTCAATGTAATCAGATGCAAGGCCGCACCCGCACTATCAACAGATATCCAAGAAGTTCCGCAAACTCATCTACCTCCGACCTTCGAGAAAACAATGACACCAGACCTAGTAGATCATCCGACCTATCGCCACCAGTATTGGGGAAATTCATGACACTATTTGCCACCAATCAAAGTATTGAAGCATTTCGAAGTCTGTGTTCTAAGATACTAAGGAAGCTGAATGATAGCAATGTGTTAAAAACACCTTGGAGGTCTACTCCTGGAAAATAGGAGGCACTAGGTACAAAATTTCGTCACATCGGCATCATACAGATTTGAAAATACCCACATGATCCTAAAAAAATTGAATGAGAGGAGGTGTAGAATTCAAATTCCAAAGTCGTAATTCCTCACCGAAGCAAGGAAGAGGAGAAAAAGAATCCCACTATCTGATATAACTAGACTCAAAATAGTTTTTCACTAGACTCGTATTAGCCAAGTTCGAACAAGCAAAGGGCCCCTATGGTCATATGGCTCTCATTACCAACTTGTAACGTCCAAGATGCGACACTGTCCATATTTGGGGACGAAGCCTTAATAGGGATTGAGGCGCATCTCGGTATTTCACAAGTATAGACATCATTGCAAATACATTTAAATAAGAGATGAGTATATGAGTCGGCTTACACTCGCCACGTACTAAGTTACAAATCCATACATCATTCATTCAAACATGCATAAGACATGGTCCGTCTACGGACGAAATAAATAGATAAAACAATGAAGTCTGTCTCACTAGCACAGGAGACAACCATGAATCCCTCTACTCGTCCGAATATGTAACGTACATGTGTCGGCTCTCCTCATTGTACTCGCACTGGAGCTGCGGAGCATCATCTGCGTCAAGATCTACGGTACCTGAACCTTTGGTGTTGTAGTAATATATGAGCCAGAGGGACTCAACAATCTCATGACCAAGATAGCAGGACTAATTAAGGTATTTGGAAGGCATGGTTAAGTGGTGAGGTTCCAGTAGCTCTAAGCATTGTTTGGTGGATAACTTACGATTCAAGATTAAGATGAGTATCTACACAAGTCATTTACAAATTAATTATGATCAAGAAGTTATCATGAACACCTACTTACGTCAAACATAACACCACAGTTTTCTCCTTCTGAACTCCCTCTAAAATAGACGGTCACGGTTACGCACACAGTTGATTCATTTTAACTAAGTTTACTTGACGTTTTCTATAACCTGGTGTTAAACAATTTTCCAAGTTGCCACATAACTGTGGGCACGACTTTCTGAAAGATTTAACCCTGTAGGTGTGCTCCAACTAGTCCATCACAAACTATCACAAGCTTCTCTAGAAACAAAACCTCAACCTCAAGATAGCCCGAGGTATCCTCGATATCAAGTGCACAAGACATTCACGGTAAAACGAATCTAGCAAGACCACCTAGCAGGCCAGATCCTAATAACAGTCGTGCGTATCACTTTCCGAGGGCACTACGAGATAAGCACTACGTATGGTGGCCGGATAGAAATCCCTCAATTGCCCCGGGTGGCCCCCGCAAGTGGCTCTGTTTGGACCAACACTCATTAGGAGAACTGGCCTGGGTTGATGACTAAGATCCATGGGGTAGCTATTCCCTATGCATTTTATTAAGTTGTTTATCAAATGTAATACCAATGTTGGGCCTTGCCGTACGAGTTTTAGCCCAAAACGAATTATAAAGGGGGTCCCCGAAACAACCCCAAGCGTGCTAGGACCACTCAATATGGAACATAACACCGGTAACCGGAAACTAGGTCGACCAAAGCGGAGTGAAACACCAGGCAAAAGGCCAAGCCTTCCAACTTTTACCAAGTATAAAAGTGCATTAACTTAAATAGCAACAGTATGATGATATCCCAAATATCCATGTCAACACATGGATCACCAAGCACCTGCAACTAGAACACTATAAGAAGGGCTGAGCAATCGCTACCTTAGCCAAATATTGTTTTCACGGAAGTGGAGGGGTTTATCATGGTATGTTGGAAGGCTTGACATTCAGGTGGTAGACAACAGTAATTAAAAATAGAAACGAGACATTAGGCATAACAAAATTAGAAACTATATATAGGTCAACGATCATCTTGCCTCGCACTTCTTGTGGGAAATAGAACACTTGCTCTCCAGGAACATGATCCTCATACTCGTACTCGACACCTGGTGCTACCTAAAAGAAAATAAAACATCCAATGAACACATAGCTGTGGCACCCCGATTCCATGAATCGGATTACCAGTTCTTCCAATCTAGAGATCATGTCTTCTGGAAACACTCAACATCTTGGCACAGAACAGAACTGACTTTATTGATAGCAAAATGTACAAGAGCATATCTTACAATGATAGCGAGGCCAAATGCACCCTTGGTGCAGCACAATATCTACATTATTTATGAGACATAGCGGGGCATCGAAACTACTAAGTACATCTACGGCGTAGCGGAATATAGCGGCAACTCCATACACAGGGACACTGCTGTGGACACTTCCTAGAACGCATCATCATGACCTCCGTCCTCGACTTCTCCTGCATCTGGCATGATATGCCAGGTGATTACTTTGAATGTACTCGCAAGCTCATAATAACCAAGCAATACAGCAAACAATAGCATGGCAACAAATTATAAATAGTACCACTTGACTTTATAACAACCACTTACTCATGTCCGGGGTTGTCTCACAACCACCGGAATGCTCATCAAGCATCTCCACTCAACTGGAGAGTTCGTCCGTCATTACTAGCATCCATACGGGTGACCATCTACTGAGGTCTGGTCGTGCCGTCCATTTTCGTGGACACGGTTATTCGAATAGTTTTTACACTCTGCAAAGGTTGCACACTTTACCCACACTCTCGAGCACTCACCTCGTGATCCCATTTGGGTGGACCAGCATTGCTCCAACGCAACTTGCCTGACCCGTGACTCTCTCATCATATCCCCGGCAACCACTCCCTTCCGGAGTCCTGCCCTGGGTGGCCCTGTGTCCTCATGACATCTGTGTCCTCATGACACCTGCCACCTTCGTGGCCAAACAAACTGTCCCAAACGGGGACGGGCCCAACTCAACTTAACTGGGCTCACAGAGTTAACACTGCTCACCGGGCCAAGGTGGCACGCATGCATAACCCTCCCTCTTTGGGGCATATCGGTGAGAGATCACGCGGACAACCCAAGTCACGGCCTTCCCATACCGGCAAGAAGTGGTTGTACGGTTATGCCCGGTCAGGTGACTCATGATCATCCACCATATCATCGCAAGCATAGTAACTCATAATCATAAGCATATGTTTCTATATGATCATTTATTAAATCATTATTTCTTAGCAAGTTAAGTAATTTCAATGCATGAGGATGTGAGCTATGCTATGCAAAACTACATCACATGGATATAATGGATTGCCTTGATCAGTGGGGTTGTTCAAACACTCCTGGTCTTCCAAGTTTCCTTCTGAAAATGTATTTGAAATAGCAAAAGAAAAGGAAAAGCATTAAATACCTTTTTATTAACCAGAAATTCTATGACTGTGGGAAAAATCCTAAATTTACCAGATTGTAAAGAATTTCAATACAAACCCATTGCAAAAAGAATCAAGTGATTTGGACTGGTGGATAAAAAGATATAAACAGTCAAAATTTCAGTTAAAAACTAAAATAATAAAAATAAAACAAAACCTGGGGGAGGGCCACCTCGAATACGTAAAGTGGAGGGGCGCCTCCACTTAACGCTTCGCCCGCAGGCCACAGCCCCTGGCAGGTGGGGCCTGCCTGATTTAAACATAAGGGCGAGGAGGGAGACCAAGGCGAGGCGGCCGACTGGCGATGGTCGCCGGTGATAGAGACGGCGGCAACGCCAGGGAACGAGCGGGATGGAACGGGAAGTCCACGACGATCACGCACATACCAGCAGCTCGGCTAGAGGTGGACAAACGACATCGTCCCCTTCTTCTCCAGCGGCGGCAGCTTCGGGAGATCGTCGGAGACGGCGTTCCAGGGGAAATGAGCTCAGGCGAGAGGTCGAGGCGCACCAGAAGGACTCAGTAAACCTGCCGGAGGAATCAATTTGGCTCTGGGAGATGGGGAGAAGGCTGTCAACGGTGAGGTGGCGGCGGCAGAACTTCGGCGATGCTCTCAGGCCAGAGGGCCTCCGGGCCTTGGCTCACTCTTCGGGAGCTCGATCTGGATGAGCAGGAGGGGGATGGAGAGCTCGGAGAGGTCGGGCTCCTCCTTAAACAGGCCGACGACGAGCTCGGCCGATTTCTCCCAAAGCGGCGAGGATAGGCTCGGGCACGGTCGCCGGGGAGCTGAGCTGGCCGTCGCAGAGTGCATGGAGGTGACCGAGGAGGGCAGGGACATGATGGGATGGGTCCTGGCCTTAAATGGCTTGCGGACAGGCACAGTGGCCGGAGGCGACATTTCGACCCTGTGCTGGAGGTTGGCCGGGAGCGGCGGCGGCGCTCTCCGGCGGCCCAGCACCTTCGAGGGGTGCCACGCGTCTGCCAGGGGGCTCATCGGTGCTCAGGACAAGGAGAGGGCAGGGTGTGACCACTCGGGACGGCTCGGCTGTCACTGGAGTTGCCTAGAGCATGCTCCATGGCATGCCAGTGCCATGGTCACTAGGGTTGTGGCCGCCCTGGTGCCACACAAGCCTGGCCACCTTGTCTCTAGCGTCGACAGACCCTTGATTAGTCACTCCCCATGGCTGCCTTGATCACTGAACATCACCATTGACTTGAAGCATAAAAATAGTTTCAGCCAGCAAGGTTTGGGTGGTTTTGGAGCTCAAATGGATAAGGATTGGAGCAAGAGATGTTGTCTGGTGGATTCAGCATAGAAAAGACTCTAAACTGGCAAAGTTGGGCAAGGTTTGAAGATGAAATGAATATAGTTCCTTTGTAAATCATCTTTTTTGTCCAAAATACAAATGAGCTCATAGCACTCACTTGAAAGCTTTTCTACTAGTGAGACTTGGTAGGAAAGTTTCATTTGGCAATGCACACATGCTAAAAAATTGCAGCTCCAATGTGCACTCCTAGCTAGCACTTCCTTCACTAGAGTTCACTCTTAACAGAAACTTAGCAGAGTTGTTTTGCTCAAAATTTGTATTGGACCATGGGATGTTTTTACATATTGGAACTATATATGATCTCTAGTAACTACAGGAATTTATTTGGAATTTTCCAAGATAGGAATCAAGGGGTTGCCTCATAAAGGGGGAGTTCTGGTCAGAAAGGAAATGATTATTCTGGCCAAAATTGTCCATTGGGTAAAGGAATATTTTTGCATATTTTGAAATCATATGACAATGAGAAGATGTAGTGAAAATTTTGGGACTTAAAGCTCATCCAAGCAAGGGGTTGCTTCACAACCCATAGTGTTGCCATAATTCCCAAAATAGGAAACTGAATTATTTACAAAAATAAAATATTGCAAATAAATCTGAGAAGGGTTTTAGTATGAAGCAAATGGTTTTGGGTTGTTGGAGACAAGGATTCAAAGCTTTCTTAATCCAACTTGCTTTGAGAACTTGAAAATCCACCAAATTGCAAGTGCTTTTCAAAAATATTTTGAAAAGAAAAGTTTTGAAAAATCAGGGTGTTACAAACCTACCCCCCTTAGGATGAATCTCATCCTCGAGATTCGGTTGCTCTGGGAACAAGTCTGGATATGCGGATGTCAAGAAATCTTCTCTCTCCCATGTAGCTTCTTCCTTAGTATGGTGTTCCCACAGTACTTTATAAAACTTAAGCACCTTACTTCTGGTAGTTCTTTCCATCTCATCTAAGATTTTGACAGGTTTCTCCTCATAGGTCAGATCCTTAGCCAATTCTAGCTCACTCATATCTGCTTGCTTAATTGGAGGTGCAATACACTTTCTTAGCTGTCAGATATGAAAGACATCATGCACATTTGACAATTCGGATGGTAGCTCTAACTAGTAGGCGACTCTGCCTCTTCTTGCCATCACTGGAAAGGGACCAATATATCTCGGTGCGAGCTTTCCCCGTGTGCGAAACCTTCTTACTCCTTTCATAGGGGTTACTCGGAGATAGGCATATTCTCCTGGTTCAAAGGTCACTTCTTGGTGTTTTGGATCATAGTAACTTTTATGGCGGGACTTGGCTGCTTGAAGGCATTCCTGAATATCCTTGACGTGTTTCTCGGCCTCCAGCATCAAGTCGGTTCCAAATATGCGACTGTCTCCTGTCTGTGACCAATTCAACAGGGTTCGACACTTCCTTCCATACAATGCTTCAAAGGGCGACATCTTTAGGCTTGTCTGATATCTGTTGTTGTAGGAAAATTCTGCATAGGGTAGGCTATCTTCCCATTTGGGCCCATGGGTGAGGGCACATGAGTGAAGCATGTCCTCTATTATTTGATTTACTCATTCTGTTTGTCCATCCATCTGAGGGTGGTATGCGGTACTGTGCTATAGCATGGTGCCCAAGGCGTGGTGAAGTCGTAGCCAGAATGCCGAGGTGAATAGAGAGCCTCTATCTGATGTGATTGACTTGGGTACCCCATGTAGGCGTACTATCCAGGACATGTATAACTGTGCGAGTTGATTGGCATTGAAAGTAGTCTTTACCGGAATAAAGTGAGCTACTTTCGTGAGCATATCCACTATGCCCCAGATAGCGTCATTGCCTCTTATTGACTTGGGTAGTCCGACAATGAAGTCCATGCATATGTCATCCCACTTCCATTGGGGAACCGGTAAAGGCTGTAGTAACCCGCGAGCTTTTGGTGTTCCGCCTTAACCTTGTTGCATATATCACAGCAGGCGACATAGTATGCTATATCCTTGCGCATCCCTGACCACCAAAATGTCTTTCTCAGGTCTTGGTACATCTTCGTACCTCCTGGATGAATAGAATATGCGGAATCATGCGCCTCTCTGAGTATTTGCTACCTCAGGCTGTTTTGGTCGGGGACGCATATCCGTTTTTCGAACCATAGGATACCTTGGTCATCTACTCGGAAAGATTTTTCCTTCCCTTTTGGCAGTGACCGTTTTATCTTCTCGATTCCCTTGTCTGATTCTTGAGCTTTCTTGATTTCGTCTATGAGGGTGGGGGTAATTTCCAGGGTCTTTGGGCAAACAGGACCGCATAATATCATGTTGAGACTAATGAACTCTTCTTGTAGTCTTGGATGCATATTTTCTAGTAATGCAGTTACCGTGATTGGCTTCGGACTAAGAGCGTCTCCAACCACATTGGCTTTCCCCAGATGATAGTTGATCCCAAGGTCATAGTCCTTGACGAGTTCAAGCCATCGTCGTTGTCTGAGGTTCAGATCGGGTTGGGTGAAGATATACTTAAGACTTTTGTGGTCCGTATATATCTCACACCGTTGCCCAATGAGGTAATGCCTCCAAATTTTTAGGGCATGAACCACGGCTGCTAGTTCCAAGTCATGAGTGGGGTAGATCTCTTCATGCGGTCGTAGCTATCGGGATGCGTATGCTACAACCTTCCCTTCTTGCATCAGCACACAGCGAATTTCTCATCGGGA
The DNA here is from genome assembly GCF_904849725.1 of Hordeum vulgare subsp. vulgare. NCBI lineage: Eukaryota > Viridiplantae > Streptophyta > Magnoliopsida > Poales > Poaceae > Hordeum > Hordeum vulgare. The sequence continues at coordinate 118,076,977 of NC_058518.1, read as the reverse complement.
AGCGTCACAATAAAAGTCAAAACTCTTGTGAATATCTGGGAGGATTAAAACAGGTGCGGTCGTTAGCCTTGTTTTTAACTGCAAGAAACTGCTTTCGCATGTTGTCGTCCATACGAATCTCTGGTTTTTCTTGAGCACAATGGTTTGGCTATCATGGAAAAGCCTTCTATGAATCGTCAGTAATAGCCTGCCAATCCCAGGAAGGTGCGAACTTCGGTCACCAAGACTGGTGTCTTCCAATTTAGTACTGATATTACCTTACTAGGGTCGACAGCCACACCTTGCTCTAATAGGATGTGTCCCAAAAATCCCAATTCCTTCAACCAAAACTCGCATTTACTGAACTTAGCATATAGTTGATGGGATCTCAGTCTTTCCAAGACAGCACGGAGGTGACTCTTGTGATCCTCTTTGTCTTTAGAATATATCAGTATATCATCAATGAACACTACCACGAACTTGTATAGGAAATCCATGAAGACCTAGTTCATCATACTCATGAAATAGGATGGAGCATTTGTCACACCAAATGACATGACTCTGAACTCATACATGCCATATCCGGTAGTGAATGTTGTCTTGGTATATCTTCCTTTCGGATTTTGAGCTGATGTTACCTAGTCCTGAGGTCAATTTTGGAGAACACTCGTGCTCCACTCAACTGGTCGAATAGATCATCGATGCGTGGTAGTGGGTACTTGTTCTTAATAGTGACCTCATTTAGCTTATGATAGTCTATGCACATTCGCAAACTTCCATCCTTCTTTTTGACGAATAGTAATGGTGATCCCCATGGTGATATGCTTGGGCGAATGTACCCTTTCTACAGTAATTCATCCAACTGTTTCTTTAGCTCTGCCAATTCTGGTCCTGGCATACGGTAGTATTTCTTGTAAATTGGGGCGGTACTGGGAACTAATTCGATTGCGAACTCCAACTCCTGGTCCGGTGGCATTCCTGGCAATTCCTCGGGGAATACATCTGGAAATTCACATACCACTGGAATCAAGTTCATATCTGTGACATCTGCTTGGTATCCCATTCCATTCCTTGTCCTCATGTTGTTGGCGATAAACTGGATGGTTTTACCGGCCGGATTAACCAGCGTCACAGTTCTGTTGGCACAATTGATGCACACTTGATGGGGTGTCAACCAATCCATCCCTAGTATTACATCTAATCTCGAGGATTCAATGGCAATTAGTGCAGCTGGAAAGGTAACTCCTTGTATCCGTATTTCCAGATCCCGGTATACGAGATTTGTTCTGAGCATGGAGCCAGGGGATTGTACCACCATGATTTTATCCAACAATGAAGGGGAAAATTGGTGTATGGCGGCAAAACTCCTCGAAATAAATGAGTGGGAAGCCCCGGAATCAAATAAAACTATTGTTGGTATGTTGTTAACAGAGAACATACCGATGACGACTTTTGGAGCTTCGCATGCTTCTTCGGCAGAGATATGGTAGACGCGTCCTTGGGTAACCTTAGAGTTAGGGAGGCGTCCAATAGTGTTGATCCGCGGTTTGATGTCGGAGGATGGCTTTCCGCCATTGGTGGGGCACTGCTTTGCATAGTGTCCACTTTGGCCGCAAGTAAAACATGTATTGTTGCGGCGACAATCCTCTAGCACTCGCTATTTGCCGAAGGCCTTGTTCTGGCTCACTGTATTGTTAGTGTTGTTACTGTTGTTCCAAGTGGGCTTGTAGACAATGGTGTTTGGCTGCCAGATACGTGGCTTTTGGGCAATCTGCTCCTTGTTGTCCTTCTTGGGTTCAAACTTCCTCTTGCGGTCATCGTATCCAGTCTTAAGCTCTCGCTCGGCTATGAAAGTTTTGTTTACCAGCGTTTGGAAGTCTGGAAAGTCCAGCATACAAAGCTGACAACGGAGGGCATGGTTAAGACCGCCTAGGAAGCGATCAACTTTCCTTTCCTGAGTGGATACATCATGGGTCGAGTATCGTGCCAGATTGTTAAACTTGTTCAGATACTCGGCCACTGTCATGTTTCCTTGTGTAAGGTCAAGGAATTCTCTTTGCTTCACCTTCATAATACCCGTTGGAATATGATATTTGCGGAATGCTTCCTTGAATCTTTCCCATGTAATCTCTCCTCCACAGGGCCATGCTATCTTAGTATTATCCCACCATATAGCTGTTGGCCCTTCTAGGTAGTGAGTGGCAAAGGGAACCTTGTCAGCTTCCTCACAATGGGCTATGTCTAGCTTCTTCTCCATAGTCCTTATCCAATCGTCGGCTTCAATCGGGTCCGCAGCTTGACCAAAATTGGGCAGCTTAGTACGCTGAAAATCTGACAACCTGAATCGTGCCCCGTTGTGGTTGTTCTGGCCTACCATAGCTTGCATGCTTCTCAGAAATTCCATGAGATCCTGATTCCTCTTTTCGTCAAACATTCTCATGATCTACTGAGTAATTGGTGCCTGGGGTGGTGGAGGTGGTAGGTCTTCTGGTGGTTGACCTGCCTGCCTGGCAGACCGACGGATGGGGGTTCCATCGTTACCTTGGCTACAACTCCTTTTCATCCTAAATTATTGTTCCCAGTGCAAAGTACCAAATCGATGAGCAACATCCATAGGGAAAAGCATGGTCATAAAATACCAAAGAAATCCTCATGAAAGGCAAATAAGCAAAGAACATAATTATACAATGCACATTAACATCACATCTGGCAAGCTAGTAGGGGAACATATCATGACTAGACTGCTCACACGGCAGTTGACATATGCAAAGATGCATGCTCAACAACTCCAACCTCGGCTCTAGTGGCGCGGATGGCACGAACACTGGAAGACCTCCGACTCCTCGTCGTCTGATCCTGAGTTAGAGTCTGAACTGATGATGTTGACCTCAATCTCCGGAGCAAAGGCTACGTGGCGACGCTGACAAGACGGTCCTGCTTCTGAAGGAGCACGATGCCTCAGCATCGGGGCAGCAGGGGTGTCAAGGAGTGAGGCCCCTTCAGAATGAGTCTGACGGCGACTGCCAGACGAAGTGCCTGGCGGTGCTGAAGAACTGGCTGGAATCTCAAATCCAGGTGGGGGTCGAACTAGTGGTGCCTCTGGCGGTGGAACAGAAGACTCGGGTGGGGGTGGCACTGCAGTTGCAATGACAAGTGTTGCCCGAAGACGGGATAGCTCCTCTGCCAGGGATACGATCGTACAATAGCTGGCACTCACATAGCGAGACAGCACAACAGTCGCACGGTCACATGCTGGGTCTACGGGAGCAAAAATGACTCGCGCTGTCGAAGGCGACAAGGTGGGGTAATGGAAGAAACCTGGATGAGTCTGCATCTCCACCTCATGGTAGGGCAAGTCATTGAGAGCCTCCACCGGAGCAAACTGGATTGCCATCTCTGGAGTAGAAGCCGTTCCGCCCTTAGTAGAGGGAGAATAGCTGCCAATATCTGAGCTGACAACCAGGTAGGCGTGAGCATGGAACTCGTACGCGGACTCGGCAAGCTGCTCCCGAAACACATAGTACATTCGTTCCTCGCCATGCGGGTATAGTCGAAACCAGACATTCCGTAGCAGTGCTGGGAAGGAGGATGGTGCGGGCTCATACTGAAAATGACACGGAACCGGTGCCTTGTACACTCACAAAGCCAAAGGTTAGTAACACAATGAATCATGATGCATGCCATGCAACAATCAAATGCAGCATCCAAATGCAACAAGCAAATACATACCCATGACCCTGTACTACTCGTTGCTAACGCGGTTACTAGGGTGTCCTATAGTCAGGTGGCTCTGATACCAACTGTTGTGGCACCACGATTCCATGAAGCGGATTATGAGTGCTTCCAACCCAGATATCATGTCTTCTAGAAACACTCGACATCTTGGCACAGAACAGAACTGACTTTATTGATAGCATAATGTAACAAGAGCATATCTTAAAATGATAGCGAGGCCAAAGGCACCCTTGGTGCAGCACAATATCTACATTATTTATGAGACATAGAGGGCCTCGAAACTACTAAGTACTTCTACGGCGTAGCGGAACATAGCGGCAACTCCATACACACGGACATTGCTGTGGACACTTCCTAGAACACATCATCAGGACCTCCGTCCTCGGCTCCTCCTACATCTGGCATGATACGCCAGGTGAGTAATTTGAATGTACTCGCAAGCTTATAATTACCAAGCAATGCACCAAACAATAGCATGGCAACAAATTATAAATAGTACCACTTGACTTTATAACAACCACTTACTCATGTCCGGGGTTGTCTCACAACCACCGGAATGCTCATCAAGCATCTCCACTCAACTTGAGAGTTCTTCCATCATTACTAACATCCACACGGGTGACCATCTACTGGGGTCTGGTCGGGCCGTCCATTTTCGTGGACACGGCTATTCGAATAGTTTTTACACTCTGCAGAGGTTGCACACTTTACCCACACTCTGGAGCACTGACCTCGTGATCCCATTCGGGTGGACAAGCATTGCTCCAACGCAACTTGCCTAACCCGTGACTCTCTCATCATAACCCCGGCAACCACTCCCTTTCGGAGTCCTGCCCTGGGTGGCCCTATGTCCTCATGACACCTGTGTCCTCATGACACCTGCAACCGTCGTGGCCCAACAAACTGTCCCAAACGGGGGCGGGCCCAACTCAACTTAACTGGGCTCACAGAGTTATCACCGCCCACAGGGCAAGGTGGCACGCGTGCATAACCCTCCCTCTTTGGGGCATATCGGTGAGAGATCATGCGGACAGCCCAAGTCATGGTCTTCCCATACCGGCAAGAGGTGGTTGTACGGTTATGCCCGGTCAGGTGACTCATGATCATCCACCATATCATTGCAACCATAGTAACTCATAATCATAAGCATATGTCTCTATATGATCATTTATTAAATCATTATTTCTTAGCAAGTTAAGTAATTTCAATGAATGAGGATGTGAGCTATGCTATGCAAAACTGCATCACATGGATATGATGGCTTGCCTTGATCAGTGGGGTTGTTCAAACACTCCTGGTCTTCAAAGTTTCCTTCTGAAAATGTATTTGAAATAGCAAAAGAAAAGGAAAAGCATTAAATACCTTTTTATTAACTAGAAATTATATGAGTGTGGTAAAAAATACCAAAATTTACCAGATTGTAAAGAATTTCAATACAAACCCAATGCAAAATGAATCAAGTGATTTGGACTTGTAGATAAAAAGATATAAACAGTCAAAGTTTCTGTTAAAAACTGAAATAATAAAAAGAAAAGAAAACCTGGGGGAGGGCCACGTCGAAGATGTAAAGTGGAGGGGCGCCTCCAGTTAATGCTTCGGCCGCAGGCCACAACCCGTGGCACGTGGGGCCTGCCCGATTTAAATAGAAGGGAGAGGAGGGAGACAAAGGCGAGGCGGCCGGCCGGTGATAGAGACGGCGGCGACACCAGGGAATGAGCGGGATGGAACGGGCAGTCCACAACGATCACACACGTACTAGCAGCTCGGCTAGAGATCGACAAACGGCATCGTCCCCTTCTTCTCCGGCGGCGGCAGCTTCGGGAGATTGTCAGAGACGGCGTTCCAGGGGGAAATGAGCTCGGGCAAGAGGTCGAGGAGCACTAGAAGGACTCATAAACCTGCCGGAGGAATCAATTGGCTCTGGGAGATGGGGAGAAGGGTGTCGACAGTGAGGTGGCGGCGGCAGAACTCCGGTGATGCTCTGAGGCCAAAGGGCCTCCGGGCCTTGGCTCACTCTTCGGGAGCTCAATCTGGATGAGCAGGAGGGGGATGGAGAGCTCGGAGAGGTCGGGCTCCTACTTAAATAGGCAGGTGACGAGCTCGGACGATTTCTCCCGAAGCAGCACGGATAGACTCGGGCACGGTCACCGGGGAGCTGAGCTGGTTGTCGCGGAGTGCATGGAGGTGACCGAGGAGGGCAGGGACGCGATGGGATGGGTCCTGGCCATAAATGGCTTGCGGACGGGCACAGTGGCCGGAGGCGACAACTCGGCCCTCTGCTGGAGCTTGGCCGGGAGCGGCAGCGGTGCTCTCCGGCGGCCCAGCACCTTCGAGGGGTCCCACGCGTCTGTCAGGGGGCTCATCGGTGCTCATGACAAGGAGGGGGCAAGGTGTGACCACTCGGGACGGCTCGGCTGTCACTAGAGCTGCGCAGAAAGCACTCTGTGGCATGCCAGTGCCATGGTCACCATGGTTCTGGCTGCCCTGATGCCACACAATCCTGGCCACCTTATCTCTAGCGTCGACAGACCCTTGATTAGTCACTCCCCATGGCTGGCTTGATCACTCAACATCACCATTGACTTGGAGCATCAAAAACAGTTTCTGTGAGCAAGGTTTGGGTGGTTTTGGAGCTCAAATGGATAAGGATTGGAGCAAGAGATGTTGTCTGGTGGATTCAGCATAGAAAAGACTCTAAACTGGCAAAGTTTGGCACGGTTTGAAGACCAAATGAATATAGTTCCTTTGTAGATCATCTTTTTTGTCCAGAATACAAATGAGCTCATAGAACTCACTTGAAAGCTTTTCTACCAGTGAGACTTGGTAGAAAAGTGTCATTTGGCAATGCACACATGCTAAAAATTTTGCAGCTCCAATGTGCGCTCCTAGCTAGCACTTCCTTCAGAAGAGTTCACTGTTAACAGAAACTTAGCAGAGTTGTTTCACTCAAAATTTGTATTGGACCATGGTATGTTTTTACATATTGGAACTATATATGATCTCTAGTAACTACAAGAATTTATTTGGAATTTTCCAAGATAGGAATCAAGGGGTTGCTTCACAAAGGGGAAGTTCTGGTCAGAAAGGAAATGATTATTCTGGCCAAAATTCTCCATTGGGTAAAGGAATATTTTTGCATATTTTCAAATCATATGGCAATGAGAAGATGCAGTAAAATTTTTGGGAATTAAAGCTCATCCAAGCTAGGGGTTGCTTCACAACCCATAGTGTTGCCATAATTCCCAAAATAGGAAAATGAATTATTTACAAAAATAAAATATTGCAAATAAATCTCAGAAGGGTTTTAGTATGAAGCAAATGGTTTTGGGTTGTTGGAGACAAGAATTCAAGGATTTCTTAATCCAACTTGCTTTGAGAACATGAAAATCCACCAAATTGCAAGTGCTTTTCAAAAATATTTTGAAAAGAAAAGTTTAGAAAAATTAGGGTGTAACAATAGCCAAGGCACATGCTCAAACAATATGATGCATGAATATGGTGTGGATGAAACATGGCAATGTTACACTAATCATCTTTCTCATGCAATTACTTAGTTATTATCATTCCGGACAAAACCTCTAGATTAATTATTTTGAGATGCATGAACATGGAAAATATTAATGCATCACGAGAAAACTATACGAATGCATATAAAGAACATTACAAACCGAGTTACGGATCTCTTGAGACTCTTACGACAAGGTATAGAAGGCAATAATTATAAAACAGAATTTGAGAGAGGCTATGGGCAATTCCATGGCATCCCAAGTATACCATTGTATTGGGCATGAACTTCCAGGTGAAATGGACCTAAATATCATGCAAAACAAATGGATACAACTCCCACAAGACACAAAACAATTCTGCAAGTAATCTGTCCCAAAAGAACATGATGTCATATTGCACACACCAAAACTAATAGCTACAACAAGCTATCATGCTCAACCAAGGAATGGAAATGAAGTCAACATGATGCACAATATTTCATTCCTCTGTAGCAACATGGATAGAAGCATGGATCAATATCAATGAAGTTCACAAGATAGCACAGAACATAACAGATTATGACTTAGTGAAAATACCAGTGTTACACAAACAAAGTTATCATGATGGCATATTGACAACAAAGAAACACTATGCTACACGAACTATCATGGTGTGCAATTTAACACGATGATAGAGGGCAACATGTACTACAATTAACACCAACTAGCAATCAACAAATATTGCACATATTCGTTGGTAGCATCCACCCAACATGTCATGGTGAACTAAGCCGATCCACCCAAAAAATCACAGGGTGAAGTGCACATCAGTTTTTATCAGCATGACATATTTGACAGCAAAAATAACTATAATGCAAGACCTATATTGCAAAGTATTGGCACATTCTAACAAAGGAGAACATGCTCTATCATTCACTCCATTGCACCAACACAAAGGGCCTATAGATACTTTAGCAATCCACATGGGAACACTGCTACAAAATAACAGATTCCACACTTCAAAATATTTGACCCTACCAATGAGCAACATTGACATGGCATGTTGACGGCAAGAATACCACATGTAGACAAGGTTTTCATGGCAAGCAAAAATACCAGGGCCTAGTACACTAAACAAACAACAACTTACATGTTGACAAGTTTACCAAAGGGTGCAAGGATTGATTCATACAAAAATAACAAATGGGCATTGTTGTGAAAACATCATACACACCAGCTTGCTCAAATGATAAAACTAATGCCACAGATAAATTCTTTTGATTTTTGACCCCAAATTCCTATATCATAAGCCTATGTTATAGTAGAAAATCACGCCACAAACAACTCACGCAATTCACTACTCAACATATAACCTAGGACATGCCAAATTTGGCATATGCCCAAATTGGATACTCCAAGATTTGGAAACCTACCCTAAATGGCATTTTGCAACAACCAAATAAATGAAAATAAAAAGAAATCAAACTTCACAAGGGCCCGACTGCAGTCACACCAGGATAAATGGGGCTCGACGGGGGGGTGATATCCGAGACCTCTCAATGTCACAATGCACCCTCTACGACTAGGCTATAGATCAATGTCTGAAACTGAAGGGGGTCTCGCTCCTTATACACAGGTAAAGGTGCAATTTCTCCTCTTGCGACAAATAATTCCTTGATGGCTGCTTCGGCGACCATCGAAGAAGCCGATCAGTGGCGGGGCTGTAGAATCCAAGGGGGTTCAATTTCTGTATTGAGAGGGGGCTGCCGGGCAAGCGGCAAGGGAGCCCTTTGCCTCCGCGTGGGCGCTCTCACGCTGCAGACGGCCAAGGTTCGCGACAACTTCAAGCTGGCGCCACCCTAACGCAAGGTGACGGTGCTCACTTTCCAGGTGGGCTTCGTTGCTGGCAAGCCCTGCCCCCAGACGTTGAAGCGCGTCCGCCGCGGTGCAGAGCAAGCCCCACGGCGCGGCACGCAAACCTTCGAAAAGTTCCAGCGGCCAGCGAGATCTCTCGCCTTCCTCATGGCGGACAGGAGAAGGGCACGAGGAGCCCCGCAACCCGGTCCTATGATCGGGGGTTGGGGGCTCCCGTGCAGGCGCTACGTCGGAGGCAAGCGCCCCCTGAGGCCCCACATCACCAGGAATGAGGGGGCAGGAAGGGAGGCGCAACATGGCTGTAGGAGGGGTCGCGGGCGAGGGGCACGACCTTTTCGTGGGGGAGCCTCAGGCGAGGGGCGAAGAAGACCGCGACAGGCTCACGCATTGGGGACTTGGGAGGAAGGACCCCGCGGAATACGAAAGAAGAAACCACGGGACGCTCGACGGACATAGGGGCGGGAAGCGCTGACTTGCCTCTCCTATCGCCAGTAGGGAGCCTGCAGAACAAAGGCTCAGGAGGGAGGTGCTGAAAGAAAGACGAAAAATGGGCTCGAGTGCTTACTCGTCCACGGCGACCCATTTCCTCTTCACTAGTGCCGATCGCGTCGAAGGATGGCCGTCCTCCGGCGACCTCCTGTTTCGGCCGACGTGGGCGACCTAGCGCAGAGGCCCAGCAACTCGCGGCCGAAGCTTGGAGATGGGGATGGCAACTTCCGCTGTTAGCCGATTGCCACCACAGGCCCCAGCTCGACCCGGAGCAAGAGTCGTGGACGCCGGTGGCAAAACAACACTCGCCCTGGCCGTGGAAGGGGCAGCGTCAGTGGAACTCACGAAGGCTTGAACCCCAAAGGTGGGGGGCCCTCGGGGGCGTGCATCCCTCCCAGGGAGGAACCCACATTCGTCGAAGAGCGGCATCTCCGCGACGAGGGCTTCCGGGGCCTTGAACTTGTACAAAGGAAGATCATTCGGGGGAAGCTCGTCGGGGTCGCCGCCCATGAGCCGGCAGAGCAGCTAACGCAAGACGTCGGGAGGATGCGGAAAAACCTGGATCCTCATTGGGTCTCGAGGCCCCGTGAAGGTCCACATCAGGCGGGAGTCGCGCTGGAGGGGAGTAATCCATCGAAAGTTGAACTCCCGCACCACCAGCGCCATCGTCACCCCTGCCCACTTCAGCTCCTCCAGCCGAGTCAAGACCGGCACGAATCGAGCGTCCACTCCTGATTTGGCGTTGTGGGGGTCCACAGAGGTTCGAACAGAGCTCCCGCCTCGGCCGCTTCGACCAGTACCCACTGCCGTTGGAACCCTTCCGCCTCGGGCACGAGCACAGCGTCGAGAGCCCCTGGGGCTAATGCGTCAGCTGCCTTCAACGAGGCGCATCCGGAGGATTGCTGTTTAGAAACCAAGAAAAGAGAAAAGAAGTGGCGAAGCAATGCCATGGAAGGGGTAACGCCAACAAAAGCCTCGCACAGAAATGCAAAGGCCAAGAGGAGAATAGAAGACCTGGGGTCAAGGTGGAGCGCATGGATCTGGTAATGCGAGAGCACTCCGATGAGGAAGCTCGAGAATGGCTGCAGTACCCCAGCGAGAAGAGCATGGATGTGAAGGGGAATCGCCGGGGTCCCTGATACGTCCCAAACGTATCTATAATTTCTGCTTGCTCCATGCAAGTTTTGGGTGATATTGCTATGTGTTTTGTACACTTTCATACCTTTTCAACATATTTGGACTAACCTACTAACTCAGTGCACCCAATGCTAGTTTCTGTCTGCTCATGTCTTTGAATTGCAGGTTTATACCCATATTTACAACGCCTGAAAAATTCCACAAAAAATATATAAAAATCAGCATTCCAGAAGACTCCAGACGGCCGAAGGAGGGACAAAGGGGGGTCACCAGGCCCCCAGGCGCCCAGGTGGCGCGGCCTGCCCCCTGGCCGCGCAGGGAGGCTGCCTCGATGGGGCCCACCCCCTCTAGTGCCCTACCTTGGATCCTATTTTTACCCCTATGAATGAAACTCTCATGGTGGAACCCTTTTCTCCAGAAGCATTTCCGATCTCCGCCGCCATCGCCAACAAGTTTCGGGGGACCAGAATTCCTATGCCAGCACCCTGTCGGGACGGGGAAATACCCCCGAATTCATGTCCATCGATGTTGCTTGCTTCCTCGATGCAGCGGAGTAGTTCCTCCTCGGGTCTGAGGTCTTGTATAGTAGTTATGTGGTTAATTCTCTCTCACATGATGTGATCTTGATTGTGATCATAGAGTATGTTAACCTAGGGTGATCCCATGATGTTTCCCCTTCTTCTAAGTATTGGATTGATGTATTCACTTGATCTTATCTAGTATAACCCCCGAGACCATGGTGAGAACGGTCTATTGGATATGGATTAGAAGAATATTTCCATGAGCGATTCCCTCTTTTGTGAATTGATTGAACATTGAAAGTCTCTTGGTGCTTGTCTTTGACTATCCTTGAGATACGTTGTGGTGATTGTGGTACTCTCTTTGGATGGTCGCGGTGACATTGGGAAATCCATAGATGAGAACTACTAACTCTGAGGTGTGCTTTTGTAGCCCTACATAATTCTCGTCCTCTCTTGATCACAATGGAATGACCTCTGAGTACGTCACCATTGCATGTTTTAGTGGAAATATCATGTGATTAGACTATGTTAATTTTGTTGGGAGTTGCCACTAGTGAAAGTATGAAGCCTAGGCCTTGTTTCTCACCATTGTTACACCGTTTATGCTCACTTTTTGCACTTGTTACCTTGCTGTAATTTTTATTACAGATTTATATTACCTTGCTTTATCACACCTATCACCCATATTTTACCATCTCTTCGCTGAACTAGTGCACCTATACAATTCACCATTGTATTAGGTGTGTTAGGGAAACAAGAGACTTCTTGTTTCTTAATTGCAGGGTTGCTTGAGAGAGACCATCTTCAACCTCTACTTCCCTGAGTTCGATAAACCTTAGGTCATCCACTTGAGGGAAATTGTTGATGTCCTACAAACCTCTGCGCTTGCAGGACCAATATAGTCTACAAGAATAGAAGCGTGCAGAGACATCAAGCTATTTCTGGCGCCGTTGCCGGGAAGGTGAGTGCTTGAAGGTATATCTTTAGATCTTGCAATTAAATCTTTTTGTTTCTTGTTTTTATTTTCACTAGTTAGGCTTATGGAAAACTGCACTCTTAGTTCGCTACTTGGGGACGGCCGCTTTACCACACTCGTGGTAGATAAGTCTCCTCCACCTACTGAATGTATCCCATTCAAAATACCACTTGGGATAATTGAAATAATTAGGAATGATTGTTATGCAGGAGATGGAACAGTCAATCCTAGTATTCATTTGTTCAAACTTACAGAACTTTGTGAGTTGTTTAAGATTTCAGGTTTGACAAGAGATGGAGTCATAAGGAAATTCTTTGCCTTATCACTGAAAGGAAAAGCATTGGAATGGTATAGGCTACTAGATGATTCTCACCTACGGGATTGGGAAGACATCCAATCTCTCTTTTACTCCAAGTTTTATCCTCTTCAAGAAGTCCGTGAGAATAGGAATTATGTTTATAATTTATATCCTCGTGACGGAGAGAGCATAGCTCAAGCTTGAGGGAGACTGAAAACTTAAATGCTAAAATGTCCTAACCATGGGCTGCCCAAAGATATGATTATTACTAATTTCTATGTGCGGCTCTCTCGACAGGATAAAGACTTGCTCGATGCTTCCTCTATGGGTTCTTTCACAAATAAAAGGATTGATGCTAAATGGGAACTCCTCGAAAGAATTCAACGCAATACTGAAGATTGGGAGATCAACAAAGGTAAAGAGTCAGGTATAAATTATGAGTATGATTGCATTAAGGCCTTTGTTCAAACTGCAAATTTTAATAAGTTTAGTGCTAAGTTTGGGCTTGATTCTCAACTCTTTGTTGATTTCCTCAAATCTTTTGCTTCACATCTTAATATGCCCAAGGAGTTGGATCAAGCATCATGAACATTTTAAAGAGTTATGCAAAGAAAATCAAATTGTTAATGATAATTGCAAGATGCATGATCCAATTCCTGAAAATGAAGTTTTAAATAAGCATGTTAATTTTTGTGGAGTGGGTAGACCTTGTGAAAGGCCTATGATCGAAGAAGAGAAGTATTGTAAGAAACATAAGCATGAAAGAACAATCACTTGGGTTAGAGATTTAAATGAAATGGCTAGACAATTGTGTGACCTTTATCCTTTTACTTGTGAACTTTATGGTATAGAGGGACACTTTAATTTTCAATGCATGTACTTTCAAAACATAACTGTTAACCAGTTGTGTGATAACATGATCACTTCTGATCTTCATGATGAACTTATGTTATTTTTGATGTGTGAAGAGTTATCAGAAAAAACTTCTTGGCTAGATGATAATGCCTTAGGAATAAACAACACTTTGCAAAAATGCCATCTCTATTGTGTTGTTAATTGCCATGAAAATGATTACATAAGTAAGATTAGAAAGGAGGGAACTTTACCAAAGCATAAAAATGTCTCTTATGTTTCCACTAATAAAAAGGAGAGTTTCTCCCAAGTTTCCCCTATTGTTTCTAATGATAAACCAGAATATTAGGAGAAGCTTCCTCTCCAAACACTCCCTCCTAAGGTGAAGAAGAAGAAAAATAAGAGGAGGAAGAGTAACAAGAAGGCAGAAGAATGGGTATCAACCTGGCGTGAGCATATTCCTCACATCAACTTTTATCCTAACAGACATAAATTTATGGAGGATGGTGATCTTGTTTGCACTCATTATTATCTTGATGTTAAGTCCGTAGGTACTATTGCAGATTATTTATTTTATGATATGCATGCTACTTATTGTGATTGGGAAGATGATGATAATTCTACTTATGATCTTGAAAATCTTTTTGGTACCAACTTTGAAAATGATGATATGGAAAGATCGAAGCTTGGGGATGATATGATTGGAAGTCCTTTACCCATTAGTGATGTGATAATTGATAATTCTTTTGCTAGTAAGAATAAAGACAACATCTTTACAAATATAGTTGCTAGAAATAATAATGCTCTTCTCTACCATGATGACGTTATAACTCCTATCTATAATGATTGTAAAGATACCTATGACATAATGAGAAACTATCCATGTGAAACTGGTCATAATCATGGAGGGAATTACTCCCTTGCTCAACACCATTTCCCCAATACACAAGTAATCTATGATAGTCCTACTCCCACTATTATCAATGAGGAAGATTATGCTTATGTGGATCATGGTAAAAATTCTTTATGTGATACTTATATTGTTGAGTTTATTCATGATCCCACTGAAAACTATTATGAGAAGGGAACATTTGCTTATAGATATCTCAATAATATCAAGTTCCCTCGTTTTATGTTGAATGTTTTGAAGTTGCGCTTGTTTTGCCTTCCTATGCTTATTGCTTTGTTCTTCAATAAATTATTCTATTGCAATATTACTATGCATAGGAAGCATGTTAGACTTAAATGTGTTTGGTATTTTCTTCTTGATGTCCTCTTTTGTTCTACAACTCTTATTCCTATGAGAGCATCATTAAGATCTTAAGCCTATCTTTATGGCTATAAAGAAAGAGCTCTAGGGAGACAACCCTTGTTATCTTTACTTTGAGTTTTAAATTTTAGTTTTTAGTGGTCTTGATGTGTGTTACTAATGTATCAACATCATTGTATCTTTATTTTTAAGCTTTGTGCCAAGTTTTAGCCTCCGGTTGCAAGAAAGTTCAAAAGTTGTAACATGTTGTCCAAAAACAGATTATGTCTTCTTGACGAAAAAGTTCACCGAACATCACCAGATCATCTTTTTGACCGTATGATCTATACAATTGGCTTTCTTATGTCTGCTTTTTGATTTGAGTTGAAGAAGTGCCCTGAAAAAATTATTTACTACCTGCTGGTCTGCTTTTCACGGATTCTGCCACGTTTTGTGTTTTCATCGTTTTCTAAACCTTAAGCTTGCTTTTTTGTTGCAAAAACTTTTTGGCAATCTTGAGAAACAATATCTATTCATGAAAATCTTTATTTCTAGTGGAGAGAAAATATTTTATTATGAACTAACCACTCTAACCAGCTTATGATGAGTTTCGTATGAAGGGAGTTTTTAAGTATGCGATGGAAGATGGTGAAAGAAGATCCAGGAGTGTCCAGCGCTTAAGCTTGGGGATGCCCCCATGCACCTCCAAGAAATATCCAAGGAGACTCAAGTGTCTAAGCTTGGGTATGCCCCCGTGCATCCCCTTCTCCATCAACAATCATAATTTGTCCTTCTCCATGCTTAATTTTTATCACTTCATATGTTATGTGCTATGCTTGGAGCGTCCTGCTCTATACTTTTTAGTTTCTTTTAGTTTTGCTTGTTGTTCATAACAATTTGGACCCTAGCCTTCTTTGTTTGGGGGAGAAACACGCTCTACTCCACCATAGAACACAACATAGGTTTTCATGCTTATATTTTTGTGTATTCTTTATCTTTTCATAGCTACTATCATGCTTAGCTCTTAGTTTTCACGCTTTATATTTTTAAGAGATTTTATTTAGATGCCTTTGGAACTCTCCTGAGTTATCGTGCTTATCTTTTTTAGAGAGTTGGCTTGTTGCACTGAGTTGTGTGTCTTGCATGAGTAGGTAATTGAGGTTGCTATTTAAGTATAGTAGTGACATGCAATAGTTTTGAGGTATTGATTTGAGTAATGTTTGGAATTTTGGTGTGAACAGCTTGAGCCTATTAGTGATAGGTGCCGTATTTTGGGAAACCTGTGTGTATTTTCAAAAACTACAAAAAATTAGTTGAGAACTCTAGCTACTAGATGGATCGCAAACGTGTGGAGGGGTTGGAATATATAGAGTACCCTCGCGTTACCATGGGTCGAGGATGCGCAAGGATAACCAAACCCCCAAACACTCCTCCTTGGGGTACTTGTCTCTTTGTGAATGAGTTCTCCTCGCTAGATAGGGAGTTACTGATAGTAAGTGCATCAGTTCTTTGGACTAATGCAAGTATTTGATTGTTGGCACTTCCACCATCCATATTTTCCTAGCCTCTTCGGTACCGTGCATTGCCCTTTCTCATCTTGAGAGTTGGTGCATACTTCGTCGGTGCATCCAAACCCTTGGCATGATACGCTCTGTCGTCATAAGACTCATTATATCCTTCCTCAAAATAGCCACCATATCTACCTATCAAGACACTTACATAGCCTTTCAGAGATACACTGACATGCAACATCCACCATCTCATGATTTGATCTTCATGTCATACATGCTTTTGCTTGATCGAGGAGCCGCATGCTAGTTGGAATTTGCCCTTGTTATTGCTACATGACACGCTAGTATCATTGCATATCCTGCTACACTGGCAGATGCATACATTTGCATCCATCATGATAGTTTTCAATTATCTGTATGCTGAGTACTTCTTATAAAGTGTGAAGATCTTCTTTTTATTTCATGTAAAATATAGAGTGTTGCCCTTAAGTGAGGAAAAGATCCCAAAGAGGACAAATTAAAAGATCCCAAAAGAGGAGATATGAAAAGATCCCAAAGAGGACAAATGAGAGATAAATAGAAAGATCCAAAGAGGCCACAAAATAAAAAGGAAAAGGAATGAAAAAAATAGAAAAAAAGAGAGAAGGGAGCAACACTACTATTCCTTTAGAAATATCCACACTCGTACTCAATTGTTATATTTGCACTCCGTAGAGATTATCATTCATGCATAACTATGTGGGGACCCTTACACTATAGAACTTGGCTTGTATATTCCAATGACGAGCCTCCTCAAATGAGCTCTAGGTCTTCATGAGCAAGCAAGTTGGATGCACTCCCACTAGTTCCATTGGAGAGCTTACCCTAACTCATATGTGCATCCGTTGCATGGCAATCCCTACTCCTCACATCATATCTATCATTTGGCTTTCTCTCGCCTATGGTTGTCCTCATTGATGTGAGCCTTTCACACCTTTTTTGTCTTCCTTCCCCATCATTTTCTCTTTCCCATCCTAAGTGCCAACATATCTAGCTTGCGCTCATCGATTACATGAGTGCTCAAAGTGGAAAGGGAGAGGATCATTTTCACTTGTGCCTGACTAGTGGTCTAGGGATGAGTCAAAATAAGTTTCTGAAGGAGACCAAGTGTGAAGTTTTAGTAGAATGAGTTCTCAATTAAAGTATATATTCTTTTTATGCCCTAAACCCATCTCCCACTTCTTGCATGCAAACACCATTTGGAGACATTCAAGTCATCGACAGCGAGAGCTCTTGCACCTTTATGTTCTTACTTTGCTAGTTTCAATAATAGATATAGACTCTTGCTTGTTATTGTCTTGGCTTGAATTGCATATCTTACTTGCTTTAATTTGAAGTTCTTATATGTGTGTTAGCATGTCACCACAGAAATTATGCTTGTTATCATTTACCTACTCAAGGACGAGCAGGAATTATGCTTGGGGATGTTGATACGTCCAAAACATATCTATAATTTCTGCTTGTTCCATGCATGTTTTGGGTGATATTGCTATGTGTTTTGTACACTTTCATACCTTTTCAACATATTTGGAATAACCTACTAACTCAGTGCACCCAGTGCCAGTTTCTGTCTGCTCATGTCTGTGAATTGCAGGTTTATACCCATATTTACAGTGCCTGAAAAATTCCACAAAAAATATAAAAAAAATCAGCATTCCAGAAGACTCCAGACAGCTGAAGGAGGGCCAGAGGGGAGTCACTAGGCCCCAGGTGCCCAGGTGGCGAGGCCTGCCCCCTGGCCGCGCAGGGAGGCCGCCTGGGTGGGGCCCACCCCCTCTAGTGCACTACCTTGGCTCCTATGTTTACCCCTGTGGAGGATACCTTGATGGCGGAACCCTTTTGTCCAAAACCATTTCCGATCTCCGCCCCATCGCCAACAAGTTTCTGGGGACCAGTATTCCTGTGTCGGCACAATGTCGGGACGGGGAAGTGCCCCCGGATTTATCTCCATCGACGTTGCTACCTCCCTCCATGAAGCGGGAGTAGTTCCTTCTCGGGGCTGAGGTCTTCTACAATAGCTATGTCATTAATTCTCTCTCCCATGATGTGATCTTGATTGTGTTCATAGGCTATGTTAACCTAGGGTGATCCCATGATGTTTCCCCTTCTTCTATGTATTGGATTGATGTACTCACTTGATCTTATCTAGGATAATCCCCGAGACCATGGTGAGAGCGGTCTATTGGACATGGATTATAAGAATATTTACATGAGTGATACCCTCATTTGTGAATTGATTGAAGATTGAGAGTCTCTTGGTGCTTGTCTTTGACTATCCTTGAGATACGTTGTGGTGATTGTGGTACTCTCTTTGGATGGCCGCAGTGACATTAGGAAATCCATAGATGAGAACTACGAACTCTGAGGTGTGCTTTTTTAGCCCTACTAAATTCTCGTCCTCTCTTGATCACAAAGGAATGACCTCCGAGTACGTCACCATTGCATGTTTTAGTGGAAATATCATATGATTAGACGATGTTAATATTGTTGCGAGTTGCAACTAGTGAAAGTATGAAACCTAGGCCTTGTTTCTCACCAGTATTACACCGTTTATGCTCACTTTTGTCACTTGCTACCTTGCTGTAATATTACCTTGCTTTGCCACACCTATCACCCATATTTTACCATCTCTTCGCTGAACTAGTGCACCTATACAATTCACCATTGTATTAGGTGTGTTGGGGACACAAGAGACTTCTTGTTTCTTAATTGTAGGGTTTCTTGAGAGAGACCATCTTCAACCTCTACTTCCGTGAGTTCGATAAACCTTATGTCATCCACTTGAAGGAAATTGTTGTTGTCCTACAAACCTCCACGCTTGGAGGCCCAACATAGTCTACAAGAATAGAAGCGTGTGTAGACATCAGTCGCCATCACGCCCCGAGGCCATGAGCCTGGCCAAATCCTGGTAGCCCCCCATTCATTGGAGCCGGCAGCGACTACCAGGGAACCTTCTCCAACCCCTCGGAGTTCACTACCGTCGGCTAGCCCAGCATGGAATGAGGCTCCATCAGATTGATCGGATCCTACGGAACCCTATTTTTCCCCCTTCGGAGGCCTGGCGAGGAGGACGGAGGGGAAAAGAAACGACACGGCGCGAGGCTCGGAGAGGGAAACCGGGACCATACAGGAGGAAGAACAGGTGGCAAAGTCGACAGGAGGCGGAGGCGGCTTGCAGACGCGGGTGTGAGGTTCTCCGCGGAGAAGACGGGTCTGCCATTTAAAAGGCCTAACCCGCAGGCATTGGGGCCCGCGACGCTTCGGGCCGCCCTCAAGGCTTCATCGAGAAGCTAGCCCGGGCGCGCCTTGGACCCGGGGGCTATTGTCGGCGTTCTGGGAATGGGGGTACCCAGACGTGCATGCCTGCGGCCCAGGGTTGGCCCCACTTCATCGACCAAAAACCAACAGGCCCGGCACCACCCAAGGCAAAGCCCTCGCGAGGGGCCAAGCCTTGCAAGGAGGAACAACATCAAGATCTGTGGGGGCCTCCTCAGGACCCCTCCGGAGCGGCGGATATTCCGAGGCGAGACCCGGCCTCGGGAGTCGAGGATGACACGGGGGAAGGACAGGCAAGCAACAGACAGCAGGATGGTGCAGTTCCCCCTTTAGTGAAAAGGGGGAGAGGACGCACGCAGGTCTCCAAGGCTATAACGACTAAGATGCGGTCCATTCCGATCTGGGGATCGAGGCCCCGAATTGGGAAGGAGCGCATCTATGCGTCTCGCAAACAAGGTATCATTGCACATGCATAATATCAGCAGAATGACATTAAGGGGTTCAATTGCCATTTCATAAATATATCAGAGTACATCACGCATACAATCAAAGTAGTTCCGCTACGAACGACAAAAACAAGGGAAATGGCTATGCTACCCTGCCTGCTGGCCCACGATCACGACCACGCCTCAATCTTCTGGATAGTTCATGTACAAGCGGTCATTCTCCTAGTCGTACTGCCACGCCAGCTGCGTGCCGTCGGGATCACCTGTCTCTGGGGTACGTGGACCTGTTGGTGTTGTGAAGGAATCTGTGAGCCACATGTACTCAGCAATCTATGACCTCGGTGCCAGAACTAGTCAAGTTATTAGGTTGGATAGGGTAGAGTGTTTAAGGTTGCAGCATCCTAAGCTTGATATGGTGGCTAACTTACGTAGAACATTTATGAAGGTGGTCTATACTAGCGGTCGAGAATACTTGATCACTAAGTGATCCTGAACACCTACCTACGTCATTCATAACCCCACCGTGTTCCAGATCGAAGAGAGAGATCTTTGAGGGGACAGTCACGGTTACGCACACAGTTGGCAATTTTATCAGCTTATGTTTAAGTTATCTATTACCGGATGTTAACAAAATATTCCAAGTTGCCACATAACCGCAGGCACGGCTTTCTGAAAGATTAAACCCTGCAGGGGTGCTCCAACTAGTCCATCACAAACGTACACAGGCCGATAAGTAATCCTCTATTACGAATCTCGTGATCTCGTCCGATTCCTTAGAGGAAAACCTCAACTCTGGGGAGAACCAAAGCTTCACCAGGATTCCTATACGCAAGATATATCGCTAAGGTAAGACAAAACTAGCAGGACCTCCCGATGTGTCGACGACCCTGATAAGAGTCGCGTATCTCAGTCTCAAGACACGCCGGATAAGCAAAGCGTACAGTGGCCAGAGAAATCTCCCGACTTGCCCCGGGATGGCCCCGCACGGTGCTCTAGTTTGGACCAACACTCATGAGGAGCACTGGCCCGGGTTGTTGATTAAATTCCTCGGGTAGGCTATTCCCTATGCAGTTTATTATTAAGTGATTAGAAAATTAACACCAAAGTTGGGTCCTGCCGGACAAGTCTTAACACTACGCGATTTATCAAGGGGGTCCCCATAACAACCCCGAACGTGTTAGGAGCGATCAATATGGAATCAAACACCGGTAGCCGGTAACTATGGCGGCAATAACGGAACAAACCAACCGGCAAAAGGCTAGGCCTTCCGTTATTTACCAAGTATATAGGTGCATTAATTAAATAACATAATTTAATATAATGATATCAAGCTCATGTTATCACATGAGGCAAAGCACCTGCATCTAGCAACGCTAACATTAGCAGCTGAGCAAAGCCTACTTAGCCATTCAAGTTTGCTAGGAAGGGATCAGTGTTTGGGTTCATGGCATATCAAGAGGCAAATATTTCAGTGGTAGGCAGCGAGCATATGACAAGGAAACGTTATCTAGCATAACAAGTCTAGAGATGGAATCAAAGTCATATCATCTTGCCTGTGATATCCTCAGCTTGGAATGGTTCTTGTTCGTCCTGCACGTACTCTCCTAAATCCAAGTATTCATTCTCCGATCCCGGTGCTACCCAACATAAGAATAACATCCAATGAACAACAGCACCTCAAGATGCAACAAGCACATGATGCATGAGATGAATATGAGCATGCATCATTATTTCTATCACTAACACAAGCATAAGCAGTAAATACATGTTCCTGGACAGAACTGCATCCTAAGCTATTTTGACATGCATGAGAATGACATGATCAGATGCGTCTCGTGAAAACGATGCAAAACCATATAAAGAACATTACAATCAGAGCTATGGATCAACGGGAACCAACGAAACAAGATATGAAGCCCTACGTGTCAAAATCATCACCACACACTCAAATGGCTTAACTCTGGTTTTTCCAGGTTGCCAAGACATAAAACAAACCATCATGGATGGGGTGGAGCAAGGAAGAACACCACATCATCAACTAAGCACTCACAAACATGAAAATGACAAAACTACACAAGCTGCCATAAACTGCATCATAGCACTTTGTGAGCTACATGCAAAGCACCTACAGCCACACAAATGTGACAAACAATATATGTGGCTGTAGCTATCCAAGAATAGCACACGCACAAGCAAGAATCACACGAAAAGTAATTAAACACAGAAAGTTACAAGGCTGCAAACTTGCCCAAAAATATCAGTTTTCAGGGACTTGGTGAAAATTCCAGATTCTCACTTTCTGTCTATGCTCTGAAGCATTTTGACAGCAGCCAAAACAATATCTACAGGACTCCAAATGGCATGAAATTTTACAGAGAGATAGACAAACATATCAGCTTCAACTTTCCAGTTTAAAGCTAAGGCTAAATCACAGCACATTGACCTGCACAATCTGGAATTTCAGCCACATGCCTACTTTGAGTGGGCATAACTTGCACATATGGAATCCCAATCATGAGATGAAACCAACATGAGGTAGAGGGCGTTACCCTCTACTAGCACAACCAAGAAGCGAACCTTTGTGCTCAACAAATCACATGGAACCAAGCTTTAAACATAGAAGAAAAATGAAATATGTCATCTCCCGAAAATGTTCCAATGGCAAAACTGAGTTCACCAATGGATTCCTTGGGAGATTCTACCCCAAAAACATATCTAATATGCATGCACTTGCTTGGAGCAAGTGACCACAAACTAGGAAGGAAGAATCTACAAGAAATCATACATGGTGAATAGTGCAACATTTCATGTGCTATTCACTAGATAAACTCCTACATAGCTACTAGTTCATGTGCCCAATGACAATAGTGACATGAGGGTTTTGACCCCATGTATGTGTCATTCACATCAACACCACAAGCTCATCTACCAAGTTGATCACACACGCACAAGACATCATGCCCTTTCACATATGGTCATGTGGAGGTGCATAGTGACTGCAAAGGGTCTGAGCCACACACATACATCCACTCCAATACACCACACTACAACATGCTCATGAACAAGACACATTTAACAAGACACATAAATAGCAACATGATCATGGAAGCATCAACACCATTCATGCACACCACTTGTGCCACAAGGGACAAACCCATGTGTGTGTGGTGCTCACACCCCACTACATACATGCACATTACAACACTACACTACTCCACACAAGCATAAGAATATGAGCACCTACAGCACAGTTCACATGCTACACCCACAATTCACTTGCACCACATCCTTGAAATCTCACATCCACACATACACAAACATGTATGTCACATGCACACATACACATATAAGACCCACAACTCCAATGCATTTGCAGGAAGGAACAAAATAAATGCTCTCCTTTTTATGTCTATTATTTAGGCACAAGAAGTAGCTAATATGGCAAGAAAAATAAATAGGAAAGAAGGCAAAAAAATAAAGTGACAGGCCTGGGATTCGAACCGAGGGCCTCCTGGAATCAACCACAGAGCCAGCTCCACCCTGCTACTGTCATGGCTTCGACAGAACAGAGGGGGTCTAGCAATACAAAGCATTTCCTGCATCTACTGTGCAAAAACAAGAGCAATAAAAAGGGGGTTCGAGGGGAGTCGAACCCTGGACCTGCTGATCCAACAACAGACAGGGCACCACTCTGCTACTGCCCATGGGCTCGGCACAGAGGTGATGCCTAACAGGATTACTACTGCGCTACTGCAGAAACTGTGCAACAAATACAATCAAAAGGGGGGGGTGCTTCGATGGGGATCGAACCCTGCATCTCCAACATACAACACACACACTCGTACCACTGCGCTATGACACGATGGACTGACAGAGAGGGGCACCACAACAGGAAAACTACTGCTACTGCACATCTTCCTACATGGGAGCACCGGCGACAGGGAGACCGCCGGGGCTGTTGCTGCTGTTGCGCTACCGGAGGGATCCAATACCTATCCAACGATGCAACACGAGGGGAAGGAAGCCCGTGCTACACCTACACACAGCCAAGGCTCATCCACACACAAATCAAGCTACTCCACCCAAGCACCTGCTCTGCTCTACTTCAGACAAAGAAGCACGGCGAGTGCTATGGCGGATCTAGGCCGAGGGAAGGAGGAAGAAGGAAGGAGCGATGCTCCTCACCTTGGGGAAGGAAGGAGGGGAACCAATCAGAGAAGAGGGCGATGGAGAGGAAGAAGAATCGACGCCGAACGAGTCCCTGATGCAGAACCGAAGCAGAACGAAGGAGCACCGAGTCCGCGGCAACGGCGTGCTCCTGCTCGACTGTGAGGAAGCCCCTCAACCTCACCGAGGACGAAAATGGGGTGCGGGCACCATCCCCGTGCCCCTGGACATGGCCGCCGGCGCTGCTCGACGGAGAAGGCGGGATAGACGACGACGAGGGGTTCTCTCTCTGTGCTCCTACTCTACAGAGAACTTACCAGGGAGAGGGAGGAGAGATGGGGAAAGGAGAGAGCTGGCGACGGCGGATGGGAGAGATGGGAAACCCTAGGAAAGGGAGGAGGGCTCGGACGCCGAGATAAATAGAGGGACCTGGACGTTAGAGCCTCACGGCGCTTGCGTTTCTCTCTGGTGTTTGACAGGAAAGCAGAGAGGGGGGGTGGAAGACGGCGTGAGTGAGGAAGAAGGACGCCGCGTGGGCTGGTGCGCGAGGTGATTGGAAGGATGGGCCGGCCATGTGGGAGGAAGCCCACAGGTGGCGTCATTTAAAAGGAAAACACTCCCTGGACTCTTTCCATTTACATAAATTAACAGGGAGTAAAACAAAAACACAATAAAAACTACAAGCGCTAAAAATAAAATAGCACTTGTCCTCGACATGTAAAAACAAGACCTATTTAATAAAAATGAGAACAAGAATTTAGGAGCAAGTATTTATTTTACGAAACAACCATGGTAGGGGTTGTTTAGTAGTTGCTTACACATTTTAAACACCCATTCAAAACCAGCAAATCACACATCTCATCCACCACAATTCTAAGCTAACACATGAGCATTTTTAAAAGAGGGAAGGAAGAAGAGAATCTTGACATAGGAGAAATAGAGAGAGGGGTGAAGATGGTTTTGAAACCTAAGCATATACTATCACATGCATCACCCTACACAAGCTATACATCACATGCACAACAACACAAGGCACCACATGGAATCATATGACCACATTGCAACAACAAGAACACATGGCATGAAACAATATGGTATGCATGCATGCAAAGGAAGAGAAATTAATAAGGTGACATCACATGAAATAATGAGCATGGGCTCTCTCATATCAATGTCAAGGTGGTCCCACATGGAAGGTTTCAAAAAGGGAAAGCTTTACACTTGGGGCATTACAAAGGCATCCCCCAAAGGTTTCCATGCTGGTGCAACAAGGCCACCACCGCCCGCCAGCAGGACATACGTCATCCCTGGACCCGTCACTTCAATGCTCGCAGCCACTTTGCAGGCGTAGACTACTTTTGGACAGGGGAAGCATGTTCCCGTGTCCCCCCCCTTGAAAATTGGCCGTTCTGGGATCCCTTCCCACCGAAACGATAAGGGAAGAGGACCGTGGCTGCCCTTATATATAGAGAGAGTAGGTTACTTCATAGAGGGGGGGTCATTCATTCGCCCATTGGCACCACACAAAGGCCACCCAGCCTCTGGAGGCCCTCGAACACTGTACTAGTTCATCCACGAACCTCCACGAGAGGCAATCCACCAAAGAAGGAGTAGGGTATTACGCTTCTCAGCGGCCCGAACCTGGGTAAACTTTTTTGTTCTGTGTCTTCCTCACCAATGAGTGAGTTCTCTGCCATCCCCAGCGAGTAGCGAGTTAGGTGAGGCGAGCCCGCGAGAGATCTTCGTACACGCCCCTGAGTTCGAATCTTCAGGATTTTGTGGAGCCCGAAATCTGACACAACTCAACAAATCTTTGGAGAATCATCGAACAAGTATTCTATCCACATGATCCAAACAACTTCACAACAAGAGAAGAGGCGGACAATCAATACAATCATTCTGCGTTGTTCATCCTTCATTCCGCGGTTCCTCCTGAAGATCTATCTCACTTGCGCCCCTTCACTCATGCAAAGTATTGTTGGGATCACATAATGGTGTTGTACAAGGGGGGCTCAACCATTCAACGGTCCAACTTTGAAGTGGTACTTGATGAGGCCGATGAGTTTGTGCTGCTAGAAGATGAGGATCCTCGTGATCTCTACCGAAGGGTGACTACTCTTGACGTTGCTCTCCAAGATCATGGGAGCAAGGATACAGATGACACTTGGATCAAGCTCAAGTTTCTCAAGGCCATCATGACATTCAACAGAGCCATGTCCTCCATAATTCGTCAAAAGCCGAATTTCCACACCTTGACTTCAAGTGAAGTGTTGGATGAGTTCATTGCCATGATTATCATGAACAAGACTACCAACAATGCTCTTGCTCTGTCCGATCAAAGAAAGCCTCACCTAACCTTGCCTTGAGATCCAAGGTCATTTCATATGAAGAAGAGGAGGAGGAAGAAGAGGACTCCCCCGAAGACATAAAGTATGCTTATCACAAGCACATGGCTCCTACATCAAGGCAATTTTGGGGCAACAAGAGAAACTCAAGGCCCAACTTCTCCAAGAGAAACTCTAGTGGGTCCAACAACAAGCAACGAGTGAGGACATGCTACAATTGTGGCAATGTGAGTCACTTTGTGGTGGATTGTCCGTATGAGAATACGGAAGACACCGTGGGAAAGCTCATTCGCAAAGACAAAGCCAAGTCTTCCCAAGCAATAACAACTTCACCAAGAAGACTCCTCCAAAGGGTTTGGTGGCCCATGAAGAGTACACCTCCGATGATGACGAGGATGATACAAGCCGAGAGGGGATGAAAATAGCTACTGTGTCCATTGCCACCTCCTCTCCCAAGGTGTCTCTCTTTGGGGCCACCAACGAGAACTGCATCGCCAAGTGCCTCATGGCCAAAGGTATCAATAAGATAACCCCCAACATCAATACCACTATCACTACTACTCCTTCATTGTTAGATTGCGTTGACGATAGTGAAGTAGTGGAGCTTGATGAGAATGAGTTTGAAAAATTCTTGTGTAAGATCAAAGGTGAATCCAAGAAGCACTTTGTTGCACTTTTGGAACAACTTGGTGAGACCAATGATCTCATTGAGTCTCATGAGGATAGTATCTCCAAGATGGAGGGACATAGTCATGAATACGCTGATGATATTGCGGAACTATCCATTGCTCTAGAGGAAGAGTTTGGTCTTCATTTGGCTTTTGAGGAGTCACACAACATTGATCATGCTAAATTGCAAAAAGATCTTGATCATGCTATTGTTCTTACACGTGTGATTAATTCCAAGAATGTTGCACTTGGGGTTGGCCATGCTAGACTGAAGGAAGTATTTGACACACTTGACAAGGCCCATGATACATCCATTTTGCATCATGCTTTCATGTTGATATTTATTGCTTTTTGGGCTGTTATATTACTTGTGGTACCATATTTATGCCTTTTCTCTCTTATTTTGCAAGGTTTATACGAAGAGGGAGAATTCAGGCAGTTGGAATTCTGGACTGGAAAAGGAGCAAATCTTAGTCCACTATTCTGCACAATTCCAAATGCCCTGAAAAGTTACGTGGATTTGTTTGGGATTATATAAAAAAATACTGGGCGAAAGAACTACCGGAGGGGGGCTGCCAGGCCGCCACAAGCCCTGCCACCGCCACCACCCCCCTAGTGGCGGAGTGGGGGCTTGTGGGCTCCCTGACGGCCCACTAGCCCCCCTGTTTTGCTATATGAAGGGTTTTGGTCTGGAAAAAATCAGACGGGAGCTTTTTCGTGGTTTCGCCGCCGCCACGAGGTGGAACTTGAGCAGATCCAATCTAGAGCTCCGGCAGGACGATCCTGCCGGGGAAACTTCCCTCCCGGAGGTGGAAATCATCACCATCGTCATCACCAACACTCCTCTCGTCGGCGGGGAGGCATCTTCATCAACATCTTCATCAGCACCATCCCCTCTCCAATCCCTAGTTCATCTCTTGTAACCAATCTGTGTCTCGCAACTCCTATTGGTACTTGTAAGGTTGCTAGTATTGTTGATTACTCTTTGTAGTTGATGCTAGTTGGATTACTTGGTGGAAGAGTTTATGTTCAGATCCTTGATGCTATTCATTACACCTCTGATCATGATTATGATTATGT
Source organism: Hordeum vulgare subsp. vulgare (assembly GCF_904849725.1). Lineage (NCBI taxonomy): Eukaryota > Viridiplantae > Streptophyta > Magnoliopsida > Poales > Poaceae > Hordeum > Hordeum vulgare. Next base: position 118,048,848 of record NC_058518.1, on the reverse strand, counting down.
TTTGTGAGTAGTTACTTTTGTTCCTGAGGACATGGGATAAGTCATGCTGATAATAGTCATGTGAATTTGATATTCGTTCGGTATTTTGATATGTTGTATGTTGTTTTTCCTCTAGTGGTGTTATGTGAACGTCGACTACATAACACGTCACCATATTTGGGCCTAGAGGAAGGCATTGGGGAGTAGTAAGTAGATGATGGGTTGCTGGAGTGACGGAAGCTTAAACCCAAGTCTATGCGTTGCTTCGTGAGGGGCTGATTTGGATCCACTAGTCTAATGCTATGGTTAGACGTTGTCTTAATTCTTCTTTTGTAGTTGTGGATGCTTGCGAGAGAAGTTAATCATAAGTGGGATGCTTGTCCAAGTAAGGGTAGTACCCAAGCGCCGGTCCACCCACATATCAAACTATCAAAGTAACGAACGTGAATCATATGAACATGATGAAGATAGCATGACATAAATTCCCGTGTGTCCTCGGGAGCGTTTTTCCTCCTATAAGACTTTGTCCAGGCTTGTCCCTTGCTACAAAAGGGATTGGCCCACTTGCTGCACCGTTGCTACTACTTGTTACTTGTTACTTTTTGCTTGCTACGTTTCACCTCGCTACACAATCACTTGTTACCGCTACTTTCAGTGCTTGCAGTTATTACCTTGCTGAAATCCGTTTATCAGAGCCTTCTGCTCCTCGTTGGGTTCGACACTCTTACTTATTGAAAGGAATACAATTGATCCCCTATACTTGTGGGTCATCAAGACTCTTTTCTGGCGCCGTTGCCGGGGAGTGAAGCGCCTTTGGAAAGTGGAAATTGGTAAGGAAACATTTATATATTGTGCTGAAATTTATTGTCACTTGTCACTATGGAAACTGTTCCTTTGAGGAGTTTGTTCGGGGTATCTTCTCCACGAACGGAAGCACGAGGAGTTGTTCCTCGACCTGAGGTACCTACTGAAAATATCTTTTATGAAATTCCTTCGGGTATGCTTGAGAAACTGCTGGCTAATCCTTTTACAGGAGATGGATCTTCACATCCAGACTTGCATCTGATCTATGTAGATGAAGTTTGTGGTTTATTTAAGCTTGCAGGTTTTCCCAAGGATGAGGTAAAGAAGAAAGCATTTCTTTATCTTTGAAGGATAAGGCGTTTACATGGTATAGGCTATGTGATGATACTGGATCATGGGGCTACAATCGGCTGAAATAGGAGTTTCATCAAAAGTTCTATCCTATGCATTTAGTACATCGTGATCGGAACTTTATTTATAAATTTTGTCCTCGTGACAGGGAAAGCATAGCTCAAGATTGGGAGAGGCTTAAATCAATGCTATATTCATGCCCCAATCATGAGCTCTCGAGAGAAATCATCACTCAAACTTTTATTCTCGGCTTTCTCATGAAGATCGTACCATGCTTGAAACTTCTTTTACCGGTTCTTTTATGAAGAAGGATATTGATCACAAGTGGAATTTATTGGAGAGAATCAAACGCAACTCTGAAGATTGGGAGCTAGAGGAAGGTAAGGAGTTAGGTATGAATTTCCAGTTTGATTGCGTTAAATCTTTTGTTGAGACAAACACTTCTAGAGATTTTAGCGCTAAGTATGGACTTGACTCTGAGATAGTAGCTTCTCTATGTGAATCTTTTGCTGCTCATGTTGATCTTCCCAAAGAGAAGTGGTTTAAATATCATCCTCCTGTAGAAAGAAACATAGCCAAAACCAATCTAGTTGAGGAGAAAGTCATTGCTTTTAGTGATCCTGTTGTTCCTTGTGCTTACACTGAGAAACCACCATACCCTGCTAGGATAAAGGATTATTCTAAAGCTCCAACTGTGATACGTAGGGGTTATGTTAGACCACTTCACCCCCCCCCCCCTCGTGAGGAGATTAGAGTTGAACCTAGTGTTGCTATTCTCAAAGATCTCTTAGCCGAAGACATAGATGGGAATGTTATCAAATTCTGTGGGGACTCCGCTAGAATTGCTAAACCTCACGCGAAAGACAAACACGGACCTATAGTTGGCCTGCCCGTTGTTTCTGTCAAGATAGGAGATCACTGTTACCATGGTTTATGTGATATGGGAGCTAGTGTTAGTGCAATACCCCCGTTCTCTATATGATGAAATCAAAGATGAGATTGCACCTGCTGAGTTAGAACCCATTGATGTCACTATTACTCTAGCTAATAGAGACACTATCTGCCCTCTGGGAATTGTGAGAGACGTAGAAGTCTTGTGTGATAAGACGAAGTATCCTACTGATTTCCTCGTCCTTGGTACTCCACAAGATAGCTTTTGTCCCATCGTATTTGGTAGACCCTTTCGCAACACTGTCAATGCTCACATTGATTGCATTAAGCAGAGTGTCACAGTTAGTTTCGAGGGTGTGTCTCATGAATTTAACTTCTCCAAGTTTGGAAGACAACCCCATGAAAGAGAGTCGTTTGGTAGGGATGAAATCATTGCTCTTGCCTCTATTGCCGTACCTCCTACGGATCCTTTAGATCAATATCTTCTTCAGCATGAAAATGATATGCATATGGAGGAGAGAGATGAGATAGATAAAATTGTCTTAGAACAATATCCTATTCTCAAGAATAATCTGCCTGTTGAACTACTTGGGGATCCTCCCCCACCAAAGGGTGATCCTGTGTTCGAGCTTAAACAGTTGCCTGATACTCTTAAGTATGCTTACCTTGATGAGAAGGAGATATATCCTGTCATTATTAGTGCCCTCCTTTCAGAGCACGAAGAGAAGAAGTTACTAAGAACTCTGAGGAAGCACCATGCTGCTATTGGATATACTCTTGATGATATTAAGGGTATTAGTCCTACTCTATGTCAGCACAAGATTAAAACCGATCCTGACTTGAAACCACTTGCTGATCATCAAAGGAGATTAAATCCTAAGATGAAAGAGGTCGTTAGAAAAGAAATATTAAAGCTTCTGGAAGCAGGAATCATTTATCATGTTGCTCATAGTGATTGGTTAAGTCCAGTACATTGCGTACCTAAGAAGGGATGTATCACCGTCGTTCCTAATGATAAGGATGAACTAATCCCACAAAGGATTATTACCGGCTATAGGATGGTGATAGACTTCCGGAAACTGAACAAGGCAACCAGGAAAGACCATTATCCTTTGTCATTCATCGATCAAATGCTAGAAAGGCTATCCAAACACACACACTTCTGCTTTCTAGACGGTTATTCAGGTTTCTCCCAAATACCTGTTGCACAATCTGATCTGGAGAAAACCACTTTCACCTGCCCCTTATGTACCTTTGCCCATAAACTTATGCAATGCACTTCCCACCTTTCAAAGATGTATGATGGCTATATTCTATGACTTTTGTGAAAAGATTGTCGAGGTTTTCATGGATGACTTCTCCGTTTACGGGTCTTCCTTTGATGATTGCCTCAGCAACCTTGATCGAGTCTTACAGAGATGCGAAGAGACCAACCTCATCTTGAATTGGGAGAAGTGCCACTTTATGGTTAATGAAGGAATTGTCTTAGGACACAAAATCTCTGAAAGACGCATTGAAGTTGATAAGGCTAAGGTTGAGGCAATTGATAAAATGCCTTTCCCCACAGATATCAGAGGTATACGAAGTTTCCTAGGTCATGTTGGTTTCTATAGAAGGTTCATTAAAGACTTCTCTAAGATTTCTAGGCCCCTTACTAACCTCTTGCAGAAGGATGTTCCTTTTGTTTTTGATGAGGATTGTGAGGAAGCCTTTGAAATACTTAAGAAGGCTTTGATAACCGCACCTATTGTTCAACCACCTGACTGGAACTTGCCCTTTGAAATCATGTGCGGCGCTAGTGATTATGCTGTTGGTGCTGTTCTAGGACAGAGAGTTGACAAGAAGTTGAATGTCATTCACTATGCTAGTCAAACTCTAGACAGTGCCCAAAGAAACTATGCCACTACGGAGAAGGAATTTTTAGTAGTCGTGTTTGCATGTGAAAAGTTCAGATCTTATATAGTTGACTCCAAAGTCACTATTCACTCTGATCATGCTGCTATTAAGTACCTTATGGAGAAGAAGGACGCTAAGCCTAGACTGATCAGATGGGTTCTCCTGCTATAGGAATTTGATTTGCACGTCGTTGACCGAAAGGGTGTAGATAACCCTGTAGCAGATAACTTGTTTAGGCTAGAGAATGTCCTTGATGACCCACTACCTATTGATGACAGCTTTCCTGATGAGCCATTCAATGTCATCCACACTTCACATAGTGCACCGTGGTATGCCGATTATGCAAACTACATCGTAGCCAAATACATACCACCCAGTTTCACCTATCAGCAAAATAAGAAGTTCTTCTTTGATTTGGGACACTACTTTTGGGATGATCCTCACCTTTATAAGGAAGGAGTATATGGTGTTATTAGACGTTGTGTGCCTAAACATGAACTGGGAGATATCCTGCAGAAGTGTCATTCCGAAGCCTACGGAGGACACCACGCTGGAGATAGAACTGCCCACAAGGTATTGCAATCAGGTTTCTATTGGCCCACTCTCTTCAAGGATGCCCGTAAGTTGGTCTTGTCTTGTGATGAATGCCAAAGAATAGGGAACATCATTAAGCGTTAGGAAATGCCTATGAACTATTCACTTGTCATTGAACCATTTGATGTCTGGGGCTTTGATTATATGGGACCCTTCCTGAGTTCCAATGGGTACACTCACATCTTAGTTGATGTCGATTACGTTACTAAGTGGGTAGAGGCTATCCCCACTAAAAATGTTGATCACCACACCTCTATTAAGAATTGGTCTAGCAAACTTGACGATGCACTATGGGCTTATAGGACTGCTTATAAGAATCCCATGGGCATGTCACCATATAAAATGGTTTACGGTAAGGCCTGTCATTTACCTCTTGAGTTGGAACACAAAGCTTATTGGGCAATCAAAGAGCTCAATTTTGATTTCAAACTTGCCGGTGAGAAGCGGTTGTTTGATATCAGCTTGTTAGATGAATGGAGGGCGCGGGCATATGAGAATGCCAAGTTGTTCAAGGAAAAGGTTAAGATATGGCACGATAAATGAATATAGAAACGAGTTTTCCATGTAGGTGATTATGTCTTGCTATACAATTCTCGTTTGAGATTATTTGCAGGCAAGCTTCTCTCTAAATAGGAAGGTCCCTATGTTATCGAGGAAGTATATCGTTCCGGTGCCATCAAAATCAATAACACGGAAGGAAATTTTCCTAGAGTGGTAAATGGGCAAAGAATCAAGCATTACATCTCTGGTACTCCCATAAATGTTGAGACCAATATCATCAATGTCATAACTCCAGAGGAGTACATAAGGGATGTTTATCAGCGTGTTTCACACCCTGAAAAACGAATATGTACCTATTTCAGTAAGAAATTGGACTCCGATGCTTTTCCAATAGGAAATTTCCTCCGTTTAGGAATGTTTGGAAAATTAGAAAAATCAAAAGGAGTCCGGAGAGCGAACGAGGCGGCCATAAGCCCTGCCACCGCCCCTAGCCCCTGGTGGTGGAGGGAAAGCTTGTGGGCACCTCGTGTGCCACCCGGACTCCATTTTCTTGCGGAGGACTCGTTCTGGCCTAGAAAAAATCAATATATAGTCGCCCGAAGGTTTTGATCTCCGTATCGCGTAGTTTTCCTTTGTTTTCGTTTCGAGCCTGTTTCTATGAAAGATCTAGATCATCATGACTTCCCCAAACCCTCCTAAGGACAAGATCTTCGAGAAGGTCATCAATCCCTACCTCACGGAGGTGCTGAAACACCCTCAATCTATCAAGATGAGCGAGGGGATGTTGCACATCCGTGATGTTGAGGGGCCTAAGAAGACCGGAAGCATGGAGACGAGGCTCGAAGCAATGGAGCAACAAGTCTTCAAGTGCCAAGGGATGGTGGAGTGTGGACTCAACGTCAACCACACGATGATCACGGAATAAGTCTTTAGTATTTAGTTTGAGTCTTTTTCTTTTGTCTCTCCCCCGATGTATTCGAGCTTACGAGCTATATAATAAAGACTATCTTAGTCAAGGGCTTTGCTTTGTGCCATGATCAAAAGTATGAAAAGAACGATAGCATGAAAGATCATGAGACGATCTTATGGAAAGTGATAACTTCACTTATGACATGTATGATGATTGAAACTTGTTGAGAATAAATAAACATAGACCTCAATCATTGTTGCAATTAATAAGAAGTAATAAGGAAAGAGAGGTTCACATATAAATATATCATCTTAGACACTTTTTACAATTGTGAGCACTCACCAAACTATTACATGCTTAGGAGTGGATGTTGGACAAGGAAGACAACATAATGAATTGTGTTTGCTTGGTTCCAAACAATGTTATATGATTAGAGATCCCTTAGCATGTGATGATTGCTTCCGCCTCATATTAGCCAAAACTCCCACACCAAGTAGAGATACTACTTGTGCATCCATAAACCTCCAACCAGTTTTGCCATGAGAGTCCACCATACCAACCTATGGATTGAATAAGATCCTCCAAGTAAGTTGTCATCGATGCTAGCAATAAAAATTGCTCTCTAATATGTATGATCTATTAGTGTGTGGAGAATAAACTTTGTACGAACCTGTGATGAGGAAGACATAAAAGCGACAGACTGCATAATAAAGTTCTTTATCACAGTAGGCAATATAAAGTGACGTTCCTCCGCACTAAGAGGACACGCATTCAAACCTCAAAAGCGTATGACAACCTCTGCTTCCCGCTGCGAAGGGCATGTCTTGTACCTTTACTTTTTGCCCTTGTAAGAGTCATGGTGATCATCACCAATTCCCTATTTTTGCCTTTGTCTTGGCTACCGTTACATGCTTGGGAAAGATCTATATTCATATATCAACTTGGAGTTGAGTACTCATGCTTTATTATTGTTGACTTTACCCTTGAGGTAAATAGTTGGGAGGCAAAACTATAAGCCCCTATCTTCCTCTGTGTTTAGCTGAAACTTTGACACCATGAGTACCACGTGAGTTGTAACAATTGTGGAAAACAAAGAGATGATTGAGTATGTGGGTTTGCCTTACAAGCTCTTATTTGACTCTTTCCGATGTTATGATAAATTGCAATTGCTTCAATGACTATGGACTATTGTTGGTTACTTCTCGGTAAGGTTTTTGCTTCATGCTTTGCTTTGTGAAGGAATTGCTACTTTCCCATAAAATCATTATGATGTATTGTTGTTCTATGTGTGATCATGATGCCCTCATGTCCTTATTATGTTTTATCGACACCTTCGTCCCTCAACATGTGGACATGTTTATGGAACTTGGTTTTCGCTTGAGGACAAGCAAGGTCTAAGCTTGGGGAGTTGATACGTCCATTTTGCATCATGCTTTCATGTTGATATTTATTGTTTTTTGGGCTGTTATGTTACTTGTGCTACCATATTTATGCCTTTTCTCTCTTATTTTACAAGGTTTATTTGAAGAGGGAGAATTCAAGCAGCTGGAATTCTGGACTGGAAAAGGAGCAAATCTTAGTCCACTATTCTGCACATCTCCAAATGCACTGAAAAGTTACGTGGATTTTCTTGGGATTATATAAAAAATACTGGGCGAAAGAACTACCGGAGGGGGCTGCTAGGGTGCCACAAGCCCAGCCACCGCCACCACCCCCCCGGTGGCGGAGTGGGGGCTTGTGGGCTCCCTGACGGCCCACTAGCCCCCCTCTTTTGCTATATGACTGGTTTGGTCTCGAAAAAATCATACGGGAGCTTTTTCTTGGTTTCTCCGCCGCCACGAGGCGGAACTTGAGCAGATCCAATCTAGAGCTCCGGCAGGACAATCCTGCCGGCGAAACTTCCCTCCCGGAGGGGGAAATCGTCGCCATCGTCATCACCAACACTCCTCTCATCGGAGGGGAGGGATCTTCATCAACATCTTCATCAGCACCATCTCCTCTCCAATCCCTAGTTCATCTCTTGTAACCAATCTCCGTCTCGCAACTCCGATTGGTACTTGTAAGGTTGCTAGTAGTGTAGATTACTCTTTCTAGTTGATGCTAGTTCGATTACTTGTTGGAAGAGTTTATGTTCAGATCCTTGATTCTATTCATTACACCTTTGATCATTATTATGATTATGTTTTGTGAGTAGTTACTTTTGTTCCTGAGGACATGGGATAAGTCATGCTGATAATAGTCATGTGAATTTGATATTCGTTCGGTATTTTGATATGTTGTATGTTGTTTTTCCTCTAGTAGTTTTATGTGAACGTCGACTACATAACACTTCACCATATTTGGGCTTAGACGAAGGCATTGGGGAGTAGTAAGTAGATGATGGGTTGCTGGAATTACAGAAGCTTAAACCCCAGTCTATGCGTTGCTTCGTGAGGGACTGATTTGGATCCACTAGTTTAATGCTATGGTTAGACGTTGTCTTAATTATTATTTTGTAGTTGCGTATGCTTGCAAGAGAGGTTAATCATAAGTGGGATGCTTGTCCAAGTAAGGGCCGTACCCAAGCGCCGGTCCACCCACATATCAAACTATCAAAGTAACGAACGCGAATCATATGAACATGATGAAACTAGCATGACAGAAATTCCCGTGTGTCCTCGGGAGCGTTTTTCCTCCTATAAGACTTTGTTCAAGCTTGTCCCTTGCTACAAAAAGGATTGTGCCACTTGCTGCACCATTGCTACTACTTGTTACTTGTTACTTTTTGCTTGCTACTTTTCACCTCGCTACACAATCACTTGTTACCGCTACTTTCAGTGCTTGCAGTTATTACCTTGCTGAAATCCGTTTATCAGAGCCTTCTGCTCCTCGTTGGGTTCGACACTCTTAGTTATCGAAAGGACTACGATTGATCCCCTATACTTGTGGGTCATCAGCCCACAAGGTCTTGAAAGGTGTTCATTCCTCTCTTAAGTAGTCTCATTTTCAACTCCAAGTAAAACTAAACAAGTAGATTTCTAATTGTCCTCCCTTTGTTCTAATTGATAATGCTTGTGCTACTAACCCTTGTTGTGAGCATGTGCATCTTGTGGAGGAGAATGCCAAGTTGAAATAACAACTTGAGAAGGGCCTTGTGTAATGCGTCCAATGCAAGAAGAACCTAAATGACATTTTGAGTAATCAAAAGGAAGTTGTAGGAAAGGAGGGACTTGGGTTTGCACCCAAGTGTAAGTAGAAAAAGAAGAACAAGACCAAGAAATCTCCTCCTCTCGAGGACATTTTGTCAAAGAGGGTGAGAGTACTTATAGGAAGATGAAGAACAAGGAAGGGGGTGGCAATGCCAAGAAGGGCAAAACCACGTCTACCAACAAAGTCGGCGACTTTAACCCCTCTTATGTTTTATGTCGTGCGACTGATGGGCATATTTATGCTAAATTTGTTGGTTCTTGTTATGAGTACGTTGAATGGTCTATTTGGGTTCCTAAGACCCTTATTTCTAAAATCAAAGGACCCATTCAAGAATGGGTACCTAAATCCAAGCATTGATCTCTTGTAGGAGTTTGCTTCCGGTGGGGTGTCATGGTTCCTCGATAGCGGAGCCACAAATCATATGACCGGAAGGAAGGACTTAGTGGTGGATGTGCATCCAATTTCATCTATGCCCACCCATGTCAAATTTGCTCATGCCTCAACATCTAAGGTATTGGGATTTGGCAAGGTGGCCATCTCTCAATATTTATCTATAGAGAAGGTCATGCTTGTTGAGTCCCTTGCATACAATTTGCTTTCCGTTCGTTAACTTGCAACTATGGGCTTTGCCACATTCTTTAATCCTGATACCATGGCCCTTTTGTGGAGAAAGACTCTTAAAGTAGCCTTTGTTGGACATGTCGAGAACGGTCTCTATGTGGTGAACTTTTCGGAGCGACCCTCTAAGATCGTGACTTGTCTAATGGCTAAAGTTGATGTGGGTTAGCTTTCGCATCGCAGGCTAGCTCATGTCAATATGAGATCTTTGCAAAGTCTCCTCAAAGGGGATCATGTTCGTGGACTCACAAATGTGTGTTTTGCCAAAGACCGTGCTTGCAGCGCTTGTATTGAAGGAAAGCTTCATGAAACGGCTCAACGTCCCACGACTATCATCTACTCTATAAGGCCCTTGGAGCTCCTTCACGTGGATCTCTTTGGTCCTCCATCTTTTGATAGTCTTGGGGGAAGAAAGTATTGCTTGGTGATTGTGGATGACTACTCAAGATACAGTTGCGTGTACTTATTCAAGAGGAAGAGTGAGACTCAACAAACTGTCATTGACTCTACTAATGAAGCTCAACGTCAACATGAAGCAAAGATATTGATGATTAGAAGTGACAACGGCACCGAGTTCAAGAACTACACCTTGGATGAGTTCCTTAGTGACGAGGGGATCAAGCACCAATATTACGCACCCTATACCCCTCAACAAATGGTGTGGTGGAGAGGAAGAATGTAGCGACCCGACTCAAAACGAGTCAAGCGTCTGTGTTTCTGTGCCATCCCTGGATCAGTATGCTGGCACACACAGTACATCAATGTATATATCAAAGTGCAATCACATGTAAATAGCGTAGAACTGATATATACCTTAAATATTTCAGCGGAAGCAGTTAAGGGAGTGGAGTCCCAATAAACACCAACGACAAGTTGACTGTAGACCGTAACTCTGAATCGTACTCTTACTCGTCGAAGAAAAATATCTGCAACATAAGACGTTGCAGCCGTGTAGGTCAGCATATTGAATATGCCGGCAAGTCACATAAGAGAGGGGTGAAAAGTAATCATCTATACTATATGCATATATGGCAGGTGGGGCTATAAGTTTTTAGCGAAAAGCAAGTTATCTCCTACATCAAGAGAGGGTTAAAAAGAAAATGTTACTACGTAGTTTGTTGTTTAACGAGATGGTTCCGCCAACCAATTCTCGTACCCGAGTTGTCAATAATTCCCACATCAATATTATTATTTGTGTTGAGAATTTCAGAAAACTTCAGTTCCTTTGGCTCAAGTTGTCCATGACCGTGGACACGGCTAATCGATTAGGATTGAGTACTCTGCAGAGTTTTGCACACGTTCCCCACAAGATTTGTTCGCCTCCGTGTATGTCCTCGCACTTCAGGGTGTTTGAAGACCGGATGATCAAAACATGGTCTTTCAACGGGTCCCTCTGAATCCATGTCGGTGCCCATCCATTCCTACCGTTCTTCTACATCTGCTAGCACCGCCTGTCCAGAGTCGCCGCATTGTCCAACCAAGCCAGAGCCCATAATGACTTGTGGCTGTGCAGGTAAGCCTGGGGTCTTGAAAATATCCGGCCGTCTCTTTGAGCCTGGGTGAAGCTTTCCGCAAGATGTCATGGCCGTCTCCAGCATCCCGGGTCATCCACTGTTTTCTCCAGGGAGCCGATCAACCGTCCTTCACCCAGAGTTGCATTGCATCATGAGGTCTTGAAAAGTCTTGACTTAACCGGTCTTGGTTATTTATTTATCCTCGCATCGCTCGTGTTATGCACTCAACCAGAATCCCGTCTACTCAAGCATAGCAATATGAAATTTGTCGTCCCGGGCCAAGTAACGGGGTTGTTGGGTGCCTACCACATGATACTACAATATGTAACCATAATTTCCAAGTACCTACTCAGCATGCAATTGGGCATAGGATGGTAGAACTATGATGCATAAAACAGAGGTGATACATGATCAAATGACTTGCCTGGCGATGTTGACGAAGAATTTCTCGAGAAATAACTTGATAGACTACTAGTCACTCTCCGATGAAATCTATATAACAAACATATCATTCACATAAGCACTCATACTAACAATCATTCTAGCAATCAAAACAAAAGAGAGAGCGAATAGGAATCCGAAGGAAACTTCAAATAAGACTAGGGAGTCTTCTACTACATCAAACACTAAATAGTTTTTGTCCAACGGAAAATAATAACAGGGAACTAAGATATAAATTTAACTAAGATAAAATAAAGTATATTTCACAAACCTTTTTGAAAGTATTTCCAAACGGGATTTGTAACAGTGGAGAAACCAATTGCAAGTTATTAGGGAACTAGAATTGATTTCATGATAACATATAAAAATAAAAATCAAAACTTTTTGCAAACCTACTGGTAACTAAAAGAAACAAAACAAAATCTTTCTGAAATATAAAAGAAAATAATTTAAAAACAATTATAGAAAAGGAAATAGCCATAATCCTAAAAGAGGTGAAACAGAAATTGTTTCACAAGAAACAATGGGCTAAAATACTCAAACAAATCTGAAATATTTACCATTGATAAATAAGATCACTAGTGATCAGTAGAAAAAGGAATCAAATTAAAAGCTATTTTTAAACTCCTAGAATAGGCAAAACAAGGTTTAAACTAAATCTGATCTAATTCAAATCTGGTAATTATATGTTTTTAAAAACTACAGAAAAATTGTGATCTACTGGAAAAAGTTTCAACTCCATTGGAGTTGTGGATCCAAAGTTATGAGCCAAATAAAATTAGAACTTTCTGTGTTTTTGAATTAAACTAAAAATAGAAAAAACCTAACTAGTGAACAGGGTGTCCACGTGGCGCATTGTGGTTGGCTCTAGGGTGTGAGCTGCGTAGCTAATCCAACAAACGGCCGCAATGTAACTAAATTGCTTAGGCTAAAACTTAAGTGAAAGAAAAACCGTCGGTTTTATCTAAATGACCGAAGGGGTCACTTAGATATAATCTAGCGTGTACATCTAAAATCGGACGGCTATAGGAGGAGGAGGGTGCTCACAGTGAGGTGGTGGTGCTCCGGCGAGGTCGCCGGCAAGGCCGAGGCAGAGACGGCGATGGGGAGGGGTTCCGGTGAGTCTTAGGCGAGGCTGAGGGCACCAGGGGATGGCGGCGAGGTTCCTCCAACGAATGGAGGTGACGACGAGGCAGCTCGGGGCCGGGGGAAGAGCAGCAAGGGGCCGGGGCTTCGGGTGGAGCTCGGGATGGTTGGGGAAACGGGGTGCGGCGGTGCTCCCGCGTCCGGTGGTGGCTGCGGCTTGGCGAAACGGGGCCGGGGTGAGCTGCGGGGCGCCGGGGAGCTTCGGCTCCGACGAGGTGGCGGCAGGGGCGGCGGAGCTTGGGCAGGGGCGGCGAGGAGGGGGAACGGGGCGAGGAGAGGGTCGGGGCGGAGCTTTATATAGGGGCGGAGGGAGGTGCTTGGAGGGAAGGGAATCGGGGCCGGTTGGGCAGGGGATCGGTGGCCGGCGAGGTAAGGTAAGAGGAGGGCTCGGGTTAGGAAGGGAATCGGTGAGGGGAGGGAGACGATCGTAGCACAGGGTGGTTCGGGCGTGGGGCCTAGGGCCAGCGAGAGGGAGAGGGGGAGCACCGGATCGGTTGGGCGATCCGAACTGGATTCGGATCCGGCGGGGTGGGGTTCGGCCCACAGGCCTATCTGGCGCCGGTGCGAAGAGAAAAAAATATTTCCTTTTTCCTATTTAACTAAAAACAGAAAGTAAATAATACAAAAAAGGAATAAAATAAAATCTAAATATAGGGGTACTATATACCAAAATGATCATAAAAATATCCTCTACTCGATTAACATTTTTCCAAGGCAAAAATAAAAACTTTAAAAAAAAGTTTTTCAGAAAAAAAATCCCTCATGCTATATTTTCTTTTTGGCAATTAATTTCTCCATAAAGCTCGGGTCTTCTTGGCTCAAAATATTTCAGAAATGCCTCACATTTTGGAGGGTCATTTTCCTCCGCTCTTTCTTGCGTGCAAGAATTTTGTCGGGGCATTTTCTCGGGGAAAAAAATTAAAGAAGCAAGGGCAAATATTTTGAAAGGATTCAAATGCAAACTCCATTCAAATTCTCATTAGTTGAAGAAGTCATGTCATCTTTTCTCTTTGCTTTTAAAAGATTGAATTTGAATTCATCGGAGATGGGGAAAGTCATTTTATTCCCTCTCATTCAAAAGTTTTTGAAAAGTTTCAAATTTCACTCAAGCAAACAAACAAACAATCTAATAATTTTATTAACATTCCAAAAGTTGGGATGTTATAAACCTACCACACTTAAAATGAATCTCGTCCTCGAGATTCGAAGAGGCTAGAAAGAAAGGTTAGGGTTTGGGGGTCTTCTAGCAAATCCAACTTCCGGCAAAGTGGGATGCTACCACACTTAAAATGAAGATTAATGGTCCCATAAGATTTTTGACAATCCTCTGGGGTTTTGGCATCTGACTCCTCACAGTCTTCATACTAACTCCTCTGCTGAAGCTCTTTCGTTACATTCATAACTTTTTCCATCAAAATCGAGAGTTCTTCCGTTGATATAAGCTTCTTCCGTTACTGGGTCTTCTTAACTGACAGTCTCACGGTCAATTCTAAATAACTTATCGAGGGTTCTCATGGTGGTCTACCATTTGTGGTTATCCTGCTGAGAGAGGGGTCTTGTCTTTATCCTCACCGTAAAATTTCCTACGCGTGACAACAAATGTCATGTACATGGGGCTTTCATCATACCATTATAAGGCTTAAACAAAAGCTTCAAAGAACGTCGTCTATCACTATGGGTAAGTCTCTCAGATTTACCATTCCGAATAGCAACAGAATGATAATAGTAAGTCGTCATGGTGGCCAAGCCATGTCGCACTGAAATCATTACCTTGTACAAGGCTTAGTTAATCTCGTATTCTAACACTTGGGCATCCTCACAAGCATTGCAGAATTTCTCTTGTCCACGAACGGAGTTCGGATAATCCATTGGTTCTGCAAGCTGAACAAAACATCTATCGTATCTTCACAACTCTCTGGTTTTCGTATGCTCCTAAGAAAACATTTGCTGATACAAGTTTCCTTCTCCAAAAGATAGTACTTGATCCTTGTTAGTCCCGGGGTCTGTGGGTTTCAGGCATACTGTAGCGACCCGACTCAAGACGAGTCAAGCCTCTGTGTTTCTGCGCCATCCCTGGATCAGTATGCTGGCACACACAGTACATCAATGTATATATCAAAGTGCAATCACATGTAAAATAGCGTAAAACTGATATATACCTTAAATATCTCAGCGGAAGCGGTCAAGGGAGTGGAGTCCCAATAAACACCAACAGCAAGTTGAGTGTAGACCGTAACCCTGGATCGTACTCTTACTCGTCGAAGAAAATATCTGCAACATAAGACGTTGCAGCCGTGTAGGTCAGCATATTGAATATGCCGGCAAGTCACATAAGAGAGGGGTGAAAAGTAATCATCTATACTATATGCATATATGGCAGGTGGGGTTCTAAGTTTTAGCGTAAAGCAAATTTTTCTCCTACAACAAGAGAGGGCTAAAAGCAAAATGTTACTACAAAGTTGGTTGTTAACGAGATGGTTCCGCCAACCAGTTCTCCTACCCGAGTTGTCAATAGTTACCCTCATCAAATATATTTAATGGTGTTGAGAAATCCAGATAACTCCAGTTCCTTTGGCTCAAGTCGTCCATGACCGTGGACACGACTAATCTATTAGGTTTGAGTACTCTGTAGAGTTTTGCACACGTTCCCCACAAGATTTGATCGCCTCCGTGTATGTCCTCGCACTTCAGGATGTTTGAAGACCGGATGATCAAAACATGGTCTTTCAACGAGTCCCTCTGAATCCCTGTCGGTGCCCATCCAATCCTACCGTTCTTCTACATCTGCTAGCACCGCCTGTCCAGAGTCGCCGCGTTGTCCAACCAAGCCAGAGCCCATAATGACTTGTGGCTGTGCAGGTAAGCCTTGGGTCTTGAAAATATCCGTCCGTCTCTTTGAGCCTGGGTGAAGCTTTCCGCAGGATGTCATGGCCGTCCCCAGCATCCCGGGCATCCACTGGGTTCTCCAGGGAGCCGATCAACTGTCCTTCACCCAGTGTTGCATTGCGTCCGAGGTCTTGAAAATCTTGTCTTAACCGGTCTTGATTATTTAATCAACCTCCCATCACTCGTGTTATGCACTCAACGGAAATCCCGTCTACTCAAGCATAGCAATATGAACTTTGTCGTCCCGGGGCCAAGTATCGGGGTTGTTGTGTGCCTACCACATGATACTACAATCTATACTAAAATTTCCAAGTACCTAAGCAGCATGCAATTGGGCATAGGATGGTAGAACTATGATGCATAAAACATAGGTGATAGTATGATCAAAGTAACTTGCCTGGTGATGTTGACGAAGAAGAATTTCTCGAGAAAATAACTTGATAGACCAGTCGTCACTCTCCGATGAAATCTATATCACAAACATATCATTCACATAAGCACTCATAATAGCAAATCATTCTAGCAATCAAAACAAAAGAGAGCGACTAAGAACCGAAAGAAACTTCAAATAAGACTAGGGAGTCTTCTACTACGTCAAACACTAAATAGTTTTTGTCTAACAGAAAATAATAACAAGGTACTAAAATATAAGTTTTAACTAAGATAAAATAAAGTATTTTTTCACAAAACCTTTTGAAAGTATTCCCAAACGGGATTTGAAACAATGCGGAAACCAATTGCAAGTTACTAAGGAACTAGAATTGATTTCGTGAAAACAAATAAAAATAAAATAAAAACTTGTTGCAAAACTATTGTTTATCGAACAGAAACAAAACATAATATTACTGAAATAAGAAAGAAAATATTTTAAAACAAACATAGAAAAGGAATTAGCCGAAATCCTAAAAGAGGTGAAACAGAAATTGTTTCACATGAAACAGTGAGCTGAAATACTCAAACAAATCTGAAATTATTACCACTGATAAATAAGATCACTAGTGATCAGTACCAAAAGGAATCAAATTAAAAGCTATTTTCAACTCCTGGAATAGGCAAAACAAGGTTTAAACTAAATCTGGTCTAACTTATATTTGAAAATTTCAACCATAGACAAATTATATGTTTTTAAAAACTACAGGAAATTTGTGAGCTACTGGAAAAAGAATCACTATCATTGGACTTCGGGATCAAAAGTTAGAGGCTAAACAAGATTGGAACTTTTCTGTTTTTGAACTAAATAGAGAAAAAACTGAATAAAAGCTAACTAATGAACGGGCCACGTGGCGATCTCTGGTTGGCTAGGGGGTGTGTGCTGCGGTGCTAAACTAACAAACGTACGCACAATAGAAGAAAACTGTTTGGCTAACTAAATAAATAAAAACCACCGCCAGTTCTTTTTAGAAAACCGAAGGGGTAAGTTACTCTAATCTATACCATAGGATCTAGATCTAAGGGCTAAAACTAAAAAGAACAAAACAAGTAAAAAAAAGAGGGGCCTTACCGTGGTGGAGCTGCTCCCGTGGCTGATGGTGGCCGAGGTGGGAGGTGAAGGGGGTGAGCTCCGGTGGGGGGTAGGGGCCGGCGGGAGGAGTGGTGGAGGGGGGGCGAAGGGTGGAGGGGCTCCAGGGAGGGGAGTGGTGGTGAGGTGGAGGGGGGGCTGCAGGGGGGCGAGGGGTGGAAAAACTGTTGGTGTGGTGCTGCACGTGGTGATGGGAATGGGGAGGTGGAGGTGTGCAGCGAGGATGGAGGGGTGCAGCGAGGTGGGGTTGCAGGGGGGGCGGTGGAGGAGGTGCACGGAGGTGGAGAGGTGGAGGAGTTCTCTGGTGATGGGAGGAGTTCTGGGAGGTTTTCTGGTGAGGACTCCGGCGAGGGGTGCGCGAGCTAGAGGCGTGGAGAGGCGGCGGTTTCAACAGGAATGGAACGAGGATGACGTGGGGCTTCTTATAGTGGCGACGGGAGGCGCTGGGAAGGAATGTGTTTCGCGAATCCCGGAGGTGGGGATCTCCCTCTCCATGGAAGGCAAGTTTCTGTCATGTGAGGGAGAGAGGAGGAAGAAGATGATCTTCTTGGGCCAGTGAAAGGAAAGTGCTTCATTGGGCCAGCTCCTATTCCTAATAGAAACGATTTCTTTCCTATTTTTAAAACTAGGAAACTAAAACAATAAAAAGGAAATCAAATCAATTCGGAATAAATAGTTTTTATATACTAAAATTATCATAAAAATAAAATATAAAAGATGGGCACTTTTCCACGGCAAAAATAAAAACTTAAGAAAAAATTATTTTCACAAAATTGCCAAAAAGGTTTATTTTCTTTTGCAAATAATTTTCAAATGACCCTCTAAGGTTGAGGGTTCAAATAACTTTCAAAATGCCCGTGGGTTCGAGGGTCATGTTCCTCCTCTCTTTTCTGTTTGACAGAAAGTATTTCCCGGCATTTCTTGCACGAAGAAAACAAATAAAAATGCAAGAGAATTCAAATGCAAATATCTCCGTTCAAATTATTTATAGTTGAAGAAGTCATGTCATCTTCTCTCTTTGCTTTTAAAAGCTTGAATTTGAATTCACCGGAGAAGGGGAAAGTCATTTTATTCCCTCTCATTCAAAAGTTTCGAAAAGTTTCAAATTTCACACAAGTTTCAATCACTCAGCAAACAAACAAACAATCAATCTAATAATTATATTAACATTCCAAAATTTATAATTTTGGGATGTTACAAACTACCACACTTAAAATGAATCTCGTCCTCGAGATTCGAAGAGGCTAGAAAGAAAGGTTAGGGTTTGGGGGTCTTCTAACAATTCCAATCTCTAGCAAGGTGGGATGCTACCACACTTAAAATGAGAGATACTGGTCCCTCAAAATGCTTTAACGATCCTCTGGGGTTTTGGCAACTGACATCGCACAGTCTTCATATTAAATCCTTTGGTGATGCTCTCCCGTTGATATAATCTTCTTCCATCACTGGGTCTTCTTAAATGACAGTCTCGTGGTCAATTCTAAATAACATATCGATGGTTCTCATGGTGGTCTACCATTTGTGGTTATCCTGCAGAGAGAGGGGTCTTGGTTTCATCCTCACCGTAAAATTTCCTACGCGTGACAACAAATGCCATGTACATGGGCTTTCATCATACCATTCTAAGGCTTAAACAAAAGCTTCAAAGAACGTCGTCTCTCACTATGGGTAAGTCTCTCAGATTTACCATTCCGAATAGCAAGATAAATGATAAGAGTAAGTCGTCATGGTGATCAGTCCATTCCGCACCCAAATCATTTCTCTGTATAAGGTTTAGCGAATCTCGCATTCTAACACTTGGGCATCCTCACAAGCATTGCAGAATTTCTCTTGTCCATGAACGAAGTTCGGATAATCCATTGGTTCTGCAAGCTGAACGAAACATCTATCGTATCTTCACAACTCTCAGGTTTTCGTATGCTCCTAAGAAAACGTTTGCTGATCCATCATAGCTTCTTCCATAAATCATATTCATTTCATAATCAATCCTTTATTACATCCTTATTCTTATTAAAAATTCCAATTCAAAAGTACTCTATTACAAATGCTACCATCCACATGATTCGGTATGGTCGAGCATTTCTGCCAACTTTATTCATCTGCCTCTCTTGGAGGTACTTTAGTTCCACTCGAATTTTCCGATGTGCTCCTTGAAATCATCCATCTTTTGCTTCATCATGGTGGCCATTAGCTTCATCTCCATCATCTCCGCACGTACTTCACTCAGGTATTCCTGGGTATGACGGAGTCTTGCTTCAAGTATTTCTCCGATCTGACGTATGGCTTCCATGGCAGCTTCACGAACTGCATCAAAGAAAGTTGCTCCTGGTACAGGTGAAATGAAAAAGTATTGCCCCATAGTCTTTGGACAAACTCCTTTCACATGGTGGAGGTGTACTTCCACGTACCAAAGTTCCACTCCATTTTCCATGAATGGGTAGCCTTTGTAGACTGCATCTCCTTCAAGATGAATGTGCTTCATCATGTCCTTCACGATCTTCGGGTAATCATGGTCACTGGTCAGGGTCATGATCGTTTCTGGGCCCTTGAGGAATGACTCGTAGAGAGTTGTCATCTGCAGGTGTCAGTAAATAGGTACTCAGAGGAATGTATATGTCTCCTTGGTAATCATGGTACATTCCTACTCAATGGATCCTGTGGGTTTACTGATTACTACCACACTTAAATGAATTATACTCATGCCTGCATAGACCATATTTTCTCATATCCTCATAATTGTTCAGAGATCTTTGCTCGAAGAGAAACAACGCATACAGTTTCAACATAGACAATCATGAGACAATAAATTCCATTTATTCATGATGTTATTACAATCTCAGGGACTTCTGTTACAAAAATTTCACTCCATGATCTCATGAAAAACAAGAGTGCTTCAGATTACACTTATTGCCATGGTCAAAACTTAACTACTCCATTCTAGCTTTCTTCCTTTGTGGAGAATCGCTCGCAAAATGTCCTTCTTCCTTGCAACAAAAGCAAATTAGTTCTGACAAGTCTCGAGGCATCTTAGTGTTTGCCTTTGCTCATTGGATTCCCGGCTTCCTTCTTGAGCACATGTATTTGTGGTGGCCAAATTTCATACACTTGTAACATCTGACATGACTCAGGTCTTTGTCTGCAGAGATTTGGTTCTTCCGAGGGTACTTGTTCTTCTTTCCGGACTCCTTTATTTTGCCTAGTTCTTCTATTTCAAATGGATCAAACTCCACTTCTTCCGTCGGGAAGTTTCCCAGATACTCTTGACTTCTCTTCATGCAATCCTCTAAATAATGTCCTTCTTCTCCACATGAGTAGCATGCATTGGAGAAAAACTTGGTCAAACCTTGTCCATCAGGGTCTTCAATATATTTGTTCATCACTGACTCTTCTAGAATCTTCTTCTTAAGGGTTTCCTTCACTGCATCTTTCTGCTGCTTGACAACTTGTTGCACCTTGGAGTAAATGTGACACTGAGCTGGGTAGTGGGTGGTTCCTTCACACAAGAAACAAGTCACCTGACTAGTTGGGCACTCCTCAGCTGGGTGATTTCTTCACAACTAGTGCATCCATGCTTGTGTTCTTCCTGGGTGTGTCCTATTTCTCCATTGATCTTGCATGCACAAGTCTTCTCCTTCGGATTATCATAGCCCTTCTGAATGAGACGGGATCTTAATAGAGTCTTCTTGAATTCGTCCCAAGTTTCTGCTCCACTAAATCCTTGTATGGCATGGTGCATTTTCCACCAGATAGCAGCACTTTGGGTAAAGTACTGGAGAGCGTGTTCCACTTCATACTTCCTTGAGATCAAGTTACTTCCGAAGTGGTTCTCCATGTTCTGAATCCATATTTCAGCTTCCAGCTGGGTCATTGGTCCAGAGACTACAAGTCCAGCTTCATACTCCATCTGGTAGGGTTGAGGTTTTTTTGGGATGAGACGGGTAAGAGAGACAGGGATATACACACAATACAACAATATTTTTGAGAATGGGTTTTATTTGTGGCCGTCGGAAAACACACACCAAAGACGGCTCACAAATTATCGTATCTAACGTGGGTACATAAAAGGGGTTTGGACTTCTAATGGTCATATAATTATTCGAACACTTCAGGGTCTTCGAGTTCTTCGGGTCTTGAGAGTCCTCTGTTCATGTAGCTTCAATTCTTCAAACGCGTGGTGAAATCCTCTTTACTTTGAAGTAGAACTCCGTTGATTCTTCATGAGGTCGAAGGGGTAAGGGGATTTCATAACTATTTGAGGTGAGAGAGAACGTTTTATGAAATCAGAAAAGATGAGAAGTAAAAGGTGTTGTTGAAAATAATTTTTGAGAGATCCTATCCTAAGAAATTTCCAGTTTCTGGGGTCACGTCCTACAGTCAACATTTGCTCTGATACCATTTCTGTAGCGACCCGACTCAAGACGAGTCAAGCCTCTGTGTTTCTGTGCCATCCCTGGATCAGTATCCTGGCACACACAGTACATCAATGTATATATCAAAGTGCAATCACATGTAAAATAGCGTAAAACTGATATATACCTTAAATATCTCAGCGGAAGCGGTCAAGGGAGTGGAGTCCCAATAAACACCAACGGCAAGTTGAGTGTAGACCGTAACCCTGGATCGTACTCTTACTCGTCGAAGAAAATATCTGCAACATAAGACGTTGCAGCCGTGTAGGTCAGCATATTGAATATGCCGGCAAGTCACATAAGAGAGGGGTGAAAAGTAATCATCTATACTATATGCATATATGGTAGGTGGGGTTGTCAGTTTTAGCGTAAAGCAAATTTTTCTCCTACAACAAGAGAGGGCTAAAAGCAAAATGTTACTACATAGTTGGTTGTTAACGAGATGGTTCCGCCAACCAGTTCTTGTACCCGAGTTGTCAATAGTTACCCTCATCAAATATATTTAATGGTGTTGAGAAATCCAGATAACTCTAGTTCCTTTGGCTCAAGTCGTCCATGACCGTGGACACGGCTAATCGATTAGGTTTGAGTACTCTACAGAGTTTTGCACACGTTCCCCACAAGATTTGATCGCCTCCTTGTATGTCCTCGCACTTCAGGATGTTTGAAGACCGGATGATCAAAACATGGTCTTTCAACGGGTCCCTCTGAATCCCTGTCGGTGCCCATCCAATCCTACCGTTCTTCTACATCTGCTAGCACCGCCTGTCAACCCTGTCCCTCTGAATCCCTGTCGCTCGTGTTATGCACTCAACCAGAATCCCGTCTACTCAAGCATAGCAATATGAAATTTGTCGTCCCGGGCCAAGTAACGGGGTTGTTGGGTGCCTACCACATGATACTACAATATGTAACCATAATTTCCAAGTACCTACTCAGCATGCAATTGGGCATAGGATGGTAGAACTATGATGCATAAAAGAGAGGTGATACATGATCAAATGACTTGCCTGGCGATGTTGACGAAGAATTTATCGAGAAATAACTTGATAGACTACTTGTCACTCTCCGATGAAATCTATATAACAAACATATCATTCACATAAGCAATCATACTAGCAATCATTCTAGCAATCAAAACAAAAGAGAGAGCGAATAGGAATCCGAAGGAAACTTCAAATAAGACTAGGGAGTCTTCTACTACATCCAACACTAAATAGCTTTTGTCCAACGAAAAATAATAACAGGGAACTAAGATATAAATTTAACTAAGATAAAATAAAGTATTTTTCACAATTTTTTTTGAAAGTATTACCAAACGGGATTTGAAACAGTGGAGAAACCAATTGCAAGTTATTAGGGAACTAGAATTGATTTCGTGATAACATATAAAAATGAAAATCAAAACTTGTTGCAAACCTACTGGTAACTAACAGAAACAAAACATAATCTTTCTGAAATATAAAAGAAAATAATTTAAAAACAATTATATAAAAGGAAATAGCCATAATCCTAAAAGAGGTGAAACAGAAATTGTTTCACAAGAAACAATGAGCTAAAATACTCAAACAAACCTGAACTTTTTACCACTGATAAATAAGATCACTAGTGATCAGTAGCAAAAGGAATCAAATTAAAAGCTATTTTTAAACTCCCGGAATAGGCAAAACAATGTTTAAACTAAATCTGATCTAATTCATATTTGATCTAATTCAAATCTGGTAATTATATGTTTTTAAAAACTACATAAAAATTGTGATCTACTGGAAGAAGTTTCAACTCCATTGGAGTTGTGGATCAAAAGTTATGAGCCAAACAAAATTAGAACTTTCTCTGTTTTTGAATTAAACTGAAAATAGAAAAAATCTAACTAGTGAACAGGGGGTCCACGTGGCGCGTTGTGGTTGGCTCTGGGGTGTGAGCTGCGTTGCTAATCCAACAAACGGCCGCAATGTAACTAAATTGCTTCGGCTAAAACTTAAGTGAAAGAAAAACCGTCGGTTTTATCTAAATGACCGAAGGGGTAACTTAGATCTAATCTAGCGCGTAGATCTAAGATCGGACGGCTATAAGAGGAGGAGGGTGCTCACAGTGAGGTGGTGGTACTTCGGCGAGGTCGCCGGCGAGGCCGAGGCAAAGCCGGCGATGGGGAGGGGCTCCGGCGAGTCTTAGGCGAGGCCGAGGGCACCAGGGGATGGCGACGAGGTTCCTCTGACGAATGGAGGTGACGGCGAGGCAGCTCGGGGCCGGGGGAAGAGCAGCAGGGCACCGGGGCTTCGGGTGGAGCTCGGCTCCGGTGAGGGTGGCGGGGCGGCGCTGCGGTGGCGGGGAGCTCAGGATGGTTGGGAAACGGGGTGCGGCGGTGCTCCCGCGTCCGGTGGTGGTTGCGGCGAGGCGAAACGGGGCCGGGGTGAGCTGCCGGGCGCCGGGGAGCTTCGGCTCCGGCGAGGTGGCGGCAGGGGCGGCGGAGCTTGGGAAGGGGCGGCGAGGAGGGGGAACGGGGCGAGGAGAGGGTCAGGGCAGAGCTTTATATAGGGGCGGAGGGGGGTGCTCGGAGGGAAGGGAATCGGGGCCGGTTGGGCAGGGGATCGGTGGCCGGCGAGGTAAGGTAAGAGGAGGGCTCGGGTTAGGAAGGGAATCGGTGAGGGGAGGGAGACGACCGTAGCACGGGGTGGTTCGGGCGTGGGGCCTAGGGCCAGCGAGAGGGAGAGCGGGAGCACCGGATCAGTTGGGCGATCTGAACTGGATTCGGATCCGGCGGGGTGGGGTTCGGCCCACAGGCCTATCTCGCACGGGTGCGAAGAGAAAAAAAATATATTTCCTTTTTCCTATTTAACTAAAAACAGAAAGTTAATAATACAAAAAATGAATAAAATAAAATCTAAATATAGGGGTACTATATACCAAAATGATCAGAAAAATATCCTCTACTCGATTAACATTTTTCCAAGGAAAAAAATAAAAACTTTAAAAAAAGGTTTTTCAGAAAAAAAAATCCCTTATGCTATATTTTCTTTTTGGCAATTAATTTCTCCATAAAGCTCGGGTCTTCTTGGCTCAAAATATTTCAGAAATGCCTCACATTTTAGAGGGTCATTTTCCTCCGCTCTTTCTTGCGTGCAAGAATTTTGTCGGGGCATTTTCTCGGGGAAGAAAAATTAAAGAAGCAAGGGCAAATATTTTGAAAGGATTCAAATGCAAACTCCATTCAAATTCTCATTAGTTGAAGAAGTCATGTCATCTTCTCTCTTTGCTTTTAAAAGATTGAATTTGAATTCGTCGGAGATGGGGAAAGTCATTTTATTCCCTCTCATTCAAAAGTTTTTGAAAAGTTTCAAATTTCACTCAAGTTTCAATCACTCAAGCAAACAAACAAACAATCTAATAATTTTATTAACATTCCAAAATTTGGGATGTTACAAAGAACCAGACGTTGATGGATGCGGCAAGAACCATGATGGCAGAGTTCAAATCTCCGTACAACGTTTGGGCCGAAGCCATTAACACCGCATCTCATGCATCGAATCGGCTCTACCTCCGCAAAGGCCTGAACAAGACGCCATGTGAGATTCTTGTCGGGAATAAGACTAACCTCAAGTACCTCCAGGTGTTTGGTTGTAAGTGTTTCATTCTCGAGAAAGGTGTTCGTTTGTCTAAATTCGAAACTAGGGCTCAAGAGGGCATATGTGTTGGTTATGCTACAAACTCTCATGCTTACCGTTTCCTCAACAAGTCCATCGGTATCATTGAGGAGATGTGTAACGTAGAGTTTGATGAAAATAATGGCTCCCAAGTGGAGCAAAGTGGTCTTTGTGATTAGGTGATGAAATTCCTCCTCAAGCCATAAGAAGAATGGGGATTAGTCAAATACTCCCCATTGAGGAACCCCTTGTGACCGAAGGAGAAGGACAATGCTCTACTCAAGTGGAGCCATCACCTTCACTAGTCCCACACGCTTCCGAATAACAAAGTGAAGGCCCTCAACCCGTTGAACAAGATCGAGGACAATATCAATATTATGAAGATGGTGATGCACCAAATGATGTCCAAGATCATGCTCAAGACTCCGAGTTTCCTCAAGATCAAGTGTAACCACAAGATCAAGGGCAAGCTAGTGAGCAAGCTCAAGACGGTACTCCAGATGATCAAGATGATGATCCTCAATTACGTAGTGAGGAACTCTTAGAGCGCCTGCTACCTCTTGAGCTTGTGTTGGTTTTTCCCTTGAAGAGAAAAGGGTGATGCAGCACAGTAGCAGTAAGTATTTGCCTCAGTTTGAGAACCAAGGTATCAATCCAGTAGGAGTATCAAGATGAGGCACCAATGTACCTGCACAAAAACAAACAAACTTGCACCCAACGCTATAAAGGGGTTGCCAATCCTTTCACGATTATTTGCAAGGTGAGATCTGAAGGTGGAAAGTGCAACAAAGTAAAAGTGTAGATCTGAAAATATGATGTGAAGTATACTCGGGGGCCATAGTGTTCACTAGAGGCTTCTCTCATGATAGAAAGTATTATGGTGGGTGAACGAATTACTGTCGAGCACTTGATAGAATCGCGCAAAGTCATGCTGATATCTAAGGCAATGATCGTACAGATAGGCATCACGTCTGAGGCAAGTAGAACGATACTGTCTGCATCTACTACTATTACTCCACACATCGACCGCTATCTAGCATGCATCTAGTGTATTGAGTTCATAACAAACAGAGTAACACTTTAAGCAAGATGACATGATGTAGCGGGATAAATTCATGCAATATGATATAAACCCCATCTTTTTACCCTTGATGGCAACAACACGATGCGTGCCTCGCTACCCCTTCTGTCACTAGGTGAGGACACCATACGTTATGAACCCAAAACTAAGCACTTCTCCCATTGCAAGAATTATAGATCAAGTTGGGAAAACAAAACCCACAACTCGAAGAGAATTAAAAGGATACGAAATCATGCATATAAGAGATCAATGGAGACTCAAATAATATTCATAGATAATCTGATCATAAATCCACAATTCATCGGATCTCGACAAACACACCGCAAACAAAACTTACATCGGATAGATCTCCATGAAGATCATGGAGAACTTTGTATTGAAGATCCAAGAGAGAGAAAAAGCCATGGACCCGAAGGTCTGTGGTGAACTACTCACACATCATCGGAGAGGAAAGGGTGTTGATGAAGAATCCCTCCGTATCCGAATCCCGTCTCCGGCAGGGCACCGGAATGGTCCCCAGATGGGATCTTGCAGAGACAGAAGCTTGCGGCGGCGGAAAAGTATTTTCGTGGCTCCCTCTGGTGATTTTGGATTTTTAGAGAATTTATAGGCGGAAGAAGTAGGGCAAAGGAGCCACAGGGGGGCCACAAGCCTATTAGGTGCCCCTAGGCCGCGGCTAGGGGGCTTGTGACCTCCCCCGAGGTCCTTTGCCTTGGTTCTCAAGTCCCCCGCGTATCCTATGTTATGGAAAAAATCATTCCGTAGATTTTATTCCGTTTTGACTCCGTTTAATATTCTTCTCTAAAGAAGGTCAAAAACACAGAAAAAACAGAAACTGGCACTTGGCACTTAGTTAATAGGTTAGTCCCAAAAAAGATATAAAATAGCGTAATCATGCATACAAAAAATCCAAAGTTGAAAAGATAATAGCATAGAACCATCAAAAATTATAGATACGTTGGAGAGGTATCAGCGCCTCACTGTCAAAGTAGCTTCCAAGCTCGAGCGTCGACAACATATCTTGGAAAATGTGCTTGCAAGCTTCAATAAGGTGGTAACTACTCGTCAACAATTATCAAACTTTTGTGGGCATCACGCGTTTGTTTTGTGTGTTGAACCCCAAAAGGTACAAGAAGCGATCGATGATTAGGATTGGCTTGAAGCCATGCAAGATGAACTTAACAACTTCGAGCGCAATCAAGTTTGGGAATTAGTGCCAAGGCCAACGGAGGAACATAATGTCATTGGAACCAAATGGATCTTCAAGAACAAGCAATATGAGAATGGCGTTGTTGTTCGAAACAAGGCAAGACTGATGGCTCAAGGCTACTCCGAAGTCGGGGATATCGACTACGGTAAAACCTTTGCACCTGTTGCTCATCTTGAATCTATTTGCACGCTGCTTTCATTTGCATCTCATCATGATTTCAAATTGCAACAAATGGATGTGAAGAGTGCATTTCATAATGGTCCCTTGAGTGAGTTGGTATTTGTCAAGCAACCCCGGGATTCGAGGATCCCAAGCTCCCCACACATGTATACAAACTCAAGAAGGCTCTCTACGGCCTTAAACAAGCCCCATGTGTGTGGTGAGTACCTTACTGAGTTGTTGCAAGATCGTGGGTTTGAAATTGGTAAAATTGATCCCACCCTTTTTACCAAAAGGGTCAAAGGGGATTTGTTCATATGCCAACTATATGTTGATGATATTATTTTTGGCTCTCCTAACAAATCTTCCAATGAAGAGTTTGCTGCACTAATGACCGAGAAGTTTGAGATGTCTATGATGGGAGAGTTGAACTTCTTTCTTGGATTCAAAGTCAAGCAAGGAAGAGAAGGAACGTTCATCAAACAAGCCAAGTACAATCAAGACATGCTCAAGAGGTTCGAGCTAGAGGACGTCAAGCCGGTCAATTTTCCCATGCCAACCAAATGCAAGCTTGACAATCATCCCAATGCTAAAGTAGTGGATCAAAAGGTATATCGCTCCATGATTGGATCCTTGCTTTACCTTTGTGCATCTAGACCAGATATCATGTTGAGTGTGGGAATTTGTGCACGGTTTCAATCCGCACCAATGAAATCTACTATGCGGCAGTCAAACAAATCTTTCGATATTTGGCTCATACCCCAAACTTTGGCTTATGGTACCCCAAAGGAGCAAGCTTTAATCCTGTAGGTTACTCTAACTCAGATTGGGGTGGAGACTTTGTCCGGAGGAAGTCAACTTCTGG
Organism: Hordeum vulgare subsp. vulgare; assembly: GCF_904849725.1. Classification (NCBI taxonomy): domain Eukaryota; kingdom Viridiplantae; phylum Streptophyta; class Magnoliopsida; order Poales; family Poaceae; genus Hordeum; species Hordeum vulgare. Next base: position 118,020,244 of record NC_058518.1, on the reverse strand, counting down.
AGGATGCCAATTCCTTGGTTGCTCTATGGTAAGTTGGGCTTCGAAGAAGCAAAATTGTGTGTCACTTTCTTCCACCAAGGCCCAGTATGTTGCTGCCGCAAGTTGTTGTACTCAATTACTATGGATGAGGCACACTTTAAAGGATTACGGTGTGACTTGTGACAAAGTGCCTCTTTATGTGGCAATGAAAGTGTTATCAAGATTTCTCTCAATCCGGTGCAACATAGCAAGATCAAGCATATTGATATTCGTCATCATTTCATTCGAGATCATATCAAGCATGGAGGTATTGAAGTCATCTATATCAACACTCAAGAGAAACTTGCGGATATTTTCACAAAGCCTCTAGATGAAGCAAGGTTTTGCGAGTTAAGGCATGAGCTAAATATCATTGATTCAAGCAATGTGAATTGAAACTAGGCACACCATACCACACCCATCACTATATCTTGCTCTAGGTGTAGGCATGGACATAGGGGGGTGTTGTTCTCTTAATGAACTTTCCCTCCCCCCATTATGCATAGATTGATCACGTGTCACAGCCCGAGACCGACGCTTCAGAAGATTCCCCTTTTATTCTGTTGCCGCCATGTGATTAGATTCTTTGTCGCATTCATCATCGCATTATCCGCATTGCATCAGCACTCCGTTGACGCCAATTTTCAAAACTTGCATCCGTTGTTAGTTGGCAGTTCTCTCTGTGTTCGTCGTTGACTGTTTTGAGCCCGACCACACTCGCACCCGCCAGTGGCATCGTTAAAATCTTGTTTTTAAAAGTGTGTATAAAAATTTCTTGGATTGGGTTAAAACTTCGCGTGTGGTCTTATTTTAGTATGGGTAGGCCGCCTGCCAAAATTTATCGCAATCGGAGTGTGTTTGATAGCCGAACGATCGACTGTAGCGGCAGAGTCATTGGTCTATCGTCGGACGTTTTTTCGGTGTTTAAATTCTTGTTGCCGGGCCGCAACCTCCCTCTCTTCGCCACCTGGCCTATTCTACACAACTACTGCAACCCACCGAGCCAACCTCTCCGACCAGAGTCGTCGGATCGCAATCCAACGGCTCGAAAACGGAGCAAAACTGCTAACCCTAGCCCTGTTTTTCCTATTTATAGACCGTGAGGCAAAAAACCCTAGTTTCCACCTTAGGATCCGCGTCACACCCACCTCCTCCTCTCTCCTCAGCCGCCAGGGGGCCGTGAGGCCCATCCAAGGCCCGCCCGGGCCCAAACCAGCACCGCCGCCTGCGCAAGCCCGTAGCTCCCCTGCACGCCCACTCTTCTCGTGTGCCTCACACCTCTGCCCTGCTATGGTGGCCGCCGGAGCCCCGCTAGTCTACCTTCGTCGCCCCGGAGCTGCTCTGCACCGTCGCTAGCTCCCTCATGCGCCTCTACCCCGAGCGCAGCCATGGGAGGAGCCCCGAGCCACCTTGCTCCTCCTGCGCTGCAACCCCATGTCGGGCTCCCGCGCCCCCTCGCCTCTAGCCGCCGGCGGCGGCCACCGACGCCCCCAGCCACCGGCCGCAACCGCTGCCCCGCCTCTCGTCGCCCCGCCGGTCGCCGTGGCCTCCTCCCGATCTAGATCAGGTATATCCAGATCCCGCTCGCTCGCCGGCCGGGAACCTAGTTGCTGGCTCCCCGCGTCGCCAGTGTCCGGCTAGGCCGTGCCCAACGATCGCCCCGGCCTCCCTCGCGTGGGCCTCGCCCCGGCCCAACTCGCGAGCGAGGCCGCCAGCCTGGGTCCTCTCCTCACCGGCCCATGCCGCAAGGTGAGCCACCCCTCTGCCCTTTTCTCTATTCCTTGCCCAATGCGAGATATAATTATGTCGTGCATGCCCCTGTTTCAGCCCATTACCAGATTGAGGCCCGGTTAGTATATTTTCATCCTGCAATTTTTTTCAATTTACGACGAATTTTAGAGAAATACATATTTTCAAACGCCCGTAGATTTTAAACCGTGCGTCGGATCACGACAAGTTATATAAGTAGAACGTGTAGAATTTCGCGTAAATTAATATTTTCCAGCTCTCATGCATATTTAAAACTGTTTAGCATGTTGTTTGCATCAGTTTGCGTGTTGACATAATAGAAAAGGTTTAGGTCGTAGTTAATTAACCGTAGCTCTGTTGGAGATGAGCCATATATGTAAATGGACCAGAACAAAGGAGTAGAATCACGTGCACCACTTTGTTATTCTGTTTAACGAACATAAAATGTGATTAGGATAGATCTGGATAAATTACAAAGTTAACGCGTGGGGTCGTTTCGGAGATGCTATATGTCATTTCCGGCCTCCTTAAAAATGCCTAGATAGCTAGATTATTTGTGCTTCAACCCTTTCCATGTTTAACAACATTTAATATTGTCGTGTACCTAAACGAGAGTGAACTAAATATTTGAATGTGGAGTTTCGACAATATGCAACTCGTTGCATATTGAGCTTCACTTAATGTGTAGTGTTTGACTGGTGTGATTTGCCATTTCATGTCTTGCATATTTAAAACTGGTCATTCATCATATGTGGTGTGCATCATGTCGTGCATGTGCCGTGGTGAATATCGTGTCTTGATTCCGGTTTGTTAGTCTCGATAGAGTTCCGCAAGCGTGTCGGAATGTGAGGATCCGTTCGAATACGTCGGTTCGTCTGCTTCACGGAGTCGTTCTTCTTCCAAGCGGGATCTCAGGCAGATGATCATTTCCCTAGATACCATTACTATCATTGCCATGGTATTTATATCATTTCTACCGCTATGTCTTGCTGCCTACCACCTGTTAAATATTAGCCTCCCAACATTGCCATCAAAACCTCTAATCTTTCCACTACCCAGAAAACCTTGTTTGGCTATGTTACCGCTTGCTTAGCCTTTTGTTAGTGTTGCTAGTTGCAGGTGCAGTTGCTTCCATGTGAAATCATGGGTTTCTTGTTATATCACAACATTACTGCTAATTAATTTAATGCACATATATACTTGGTAAAAGGTGGAAGGCTCGGCCTTTCTAGCCTGGTATTTTGTTCCACCTTTGTCGCCTTAGTTTTGGCTACTGGTGTTATGTTCCATAAATGAGCGCTCCTAACATGCCTGGGGTTGTTATGGGGACCCCCTAGATTCTCGTTTTGGGATAGACCTCGTCTGGCAAGGCCCGACATTGGTACTATATTTTCCCAACATAATAATTCTGTTAATACTGAAAAACATAGGGTGTCATGAACCCGAGGAGTAATTCAACATAATATAGGGAGGGCCAGTTCTGATGGTACTGGTCCAAAACAAATTCGTGTGCAGGGTCAACATGGGGCAACTCGGGTGATTTCTATCAGGCCACTTTACGGTGCGCTCATTCGATTGTGCCCTGAGAACGAGGTACGTGGCTCCTATCGGGATTGTCGGTACGTCGGGTGGCTTTCTTGTACTCGTTTTACCTTTCTCGAGTGTCTTGTGTGAGGGATTCCGAGGATACTTTGGACTAACTTGAGATTGAGGTTTTCCAATAGGAACCCGAGGAGATCACCGGTTTTCCTTGATCGAGGTCATTCCGTCACAGCGTGTCATAGTTTGTGATGGACTAGTTGGAGCACCCCCGCAGGGTTAAATCTTTCGGAAAGCGTGCCCGAGATTATGTGGCAACGTGGAAACTTTCTTCTAGATAACTTGAAGTAAGCTTAATTAAAAATTGCCAACTGAGTGTGTGACCGTGACTGTCTCTTTCGTGAGCTCTGCTGCTGGCTACGCCTATAGGGATTTCCTTGGCAAGTATGCAAAGGATTCCCCCGCGGCCTTAGAGCCTTGCGTTGGTGTTCCCTTGAAGAGGAAAGGGTGATGTAGCACAGCGGCGGTAAGTATTTCCCTCAGTTTGAGAACCAAGGTATCAATCCAGTAGGAGGATCGCGTCAAGTCACAAGTACCTGCACAAAAACAAAGATCTTGCACCCAAAGCTATGAAGGGGTTGTCAATCCCTTATAGATTATTTGCAAAGTGAGAACTGAAAGCAAAAAGTAAAGAAAGCAAAGTAAAAGTAAAAGTTGAGATGATAATTGTGAGTACTCCTGGGGGCCGTAGTGTTCACTAGTGGCTTCTCTCATGAAAGCAAGTAGACGGTGGGTGAACGAATTACTATCGAGCAATTCATAGAACCGCGCAAAGTCATGATTTTACCTATGGCAATGATCATACATATAGGCATCACGTCCAAAACAAGTAGACCGATACTTTCTGCATCTACTACAATTACTCCACACGTCGACCGTTATCCAGTATGCATCTAGTGTATTGAGTTCATAAGAACAGAGTAACGCCTTAAGCAAGATGACATGATGTAGATGGACAATCTGAAATCTATGATGAAAGCCCATCTTGGTACCCTTGATGGCAACAACACGATGTGTGCTTTGCTGCTCCTTCTGTCACTGGGAAAGGTCACCGCACGGTATGAACCCAAAACCAAGCACTTCTCCCATTGCAAGAATCATAGATCTAGTTGGCCAAACAAAACCCAAATATAATTCATAGATAATCTGATCACAAATCCACAATTCATCGTATCTCGACAAACACACCGCCAAAGAGGATTACATCGGATAGATCTCCATGAAGATCATGGAGAACTTTGTATTGAAGATCCAAGAGAGAGAAGAAGCCATCTAGCCAATAACTACGGACCCATAGGTCTGAAGTAGACTACTCAGGAGTCATTGGAGAGGCAATGATGTTGATGTAGAAGCCCTCCAGCTCCAAAGTCCTCTCCGGCAGGGCACCGGGAAGGGTCTCCAGATGAGATCTCGCGGAAACGGAAGCTTGCGGCGGCGGAAAAGGGGTTTCGTGGACGCCCTTATTTCTTCTGGGATTTTAGGGAATATATAGGCGAAAGAGCTAGGGCAGGGGAGCTCCAGGGGGGCCACAAGCCTGGTAGCCAAGGGCCCCCCTGGTCGCGGCTACAGGGCTTGTGGGCCCCGTGTGGGCCTCCTGCCATGGCCCTCAAGTCCCCCGATCTTCGACTGTTCTGGAAAAATTCATTTCGGGGATTATATTCCATTTGGACTCCGTTCCAAAATCAGATCTGAAAAGAGTCAAAAACACAGAAAAAACAGGAACTGGCACTTCGCACTGAATTAATAAGTTAGTCCCAAAAAATATATAAAAGGTATATAAAACATCCAAAGTTTGACAAGATAACAACATGAAACCATCCAAAATTATAGGTACGTTTGAGACGTATCAAGCATCCCCAAGCTTAACTCCTGCTCGTCCACGAGTAGGGAAGTGATAAAGAATGAATTTTTTCTGCTTTCATGCTACCTAGCATAGATGTCCTTTGTAACTCCTCTTATGTGACGTAAATGTTCAGATCCATTAGATCCAAAACAATAGTTTGCTATTGACATGGAGACAATAATACTTCAAGCAAACTAGCAAGGTAATCATGAACTTTCAAAATAACAAGGCCAAAAGAAAGTTATCCCTACAAAATCATATAGTCTGGCTATGCTCTATCATCCTTGCACAACGAATTTAAATCATGCACAACCTCGGTATTGGCCAAGTAATTGTTTTCACACCTTTACTTTCTCAAACTTTTTCAACTCTCACGCAATACATGAGCGTGAGCCATCGTTTTAGCAGTATAAGTGGAATGGAGTGTGGTGGAGGTTGCAAGGCAAACAAGGAGAAGATGGTCACATTGACTAGGCATATCAATGAGCTATGGAGATGCTCATCAATAGATATCAATGTGAATGACTAGGGATTGCCATACAAATGATGCACTAGAGCTAAGAGTATGTGAAAGCTCTTAAAGAAAACTAGTGGGTGTGCATCCAACTTGCCTGCTCACGAAGACCTAAGGCAATTTTGAGGAAGCCCATCATTGGAATATACAAGCCAAGTTATATAATGAAAATTTCCCACTAGCTATATGGTGGTGACAAAACGAGAGACTCTCAATCATGAAGATCATGGTGCTTAATAAGCACAAGTGTTGAAAGATAGTAGCATTGTCCCTTCTCTCTTTTTCTCTCTGTTTTTGGTGGGCTCTTTGGCTTCTTTTTTTTGGTGGGCATCTTTGGCCTCTTTTTTGTAAATGGGGTTCGCTGGCCTCTTTTATTTCCTCACATGGGACAATGCTCCATCAATGATGATCATCACACTTACAACTCAAAACTTAGAGCAATGATGACTCTATATGAAATGCCTTCGGTAGTGTACCGTGACAATGATCTAGCATGGCATAGACATCAATGGAAACATCATGCTAGCTATCTTATGATCATGCAATGGAAATGTAGAAGTGGTGGAACATGTCATGGTGGTAGTTGCATGGCAATATATCTCGGAATGGCTTTGAAAATGCCATAGTAGGTAGGTATGGTGGCTGTTTTGAGGGAGGCTATATGGTGGGTTTTATGCACCGGCGAAAGTTGCACGACACTAAATAAGATAGTGCTGGTGGAAGGTGAATGTACATCTAAATCATGGACTCAACATTAGTCATGAAGAACTCATATACTTGTTGCAAATATTTTAGTAGTAACCGAAACAAAGCATTCAACGCATGCTCCTAGGGGAAGGGTTGGTAGGTATAAACCATCGCGCGATCCCGGCCGCTACACAAAGGATGACAATCAATAAACTAATCATGCTCGGACTTCATCACATAGCGGTTCACCATACGTGCATGCTACGGGAATCACCAACTTCAACACAAGTATTTCTAGATCCATAACACCTTACTAGTATAACTTCAATATTACCACAACCACAACTCAAAACTAATTGAGATGAATCAAACTTCTCTAACTACTCAATGCACATGAAGGTGGAAGTTTTCATATCCCTTTGGATAACTATCCCTTTTGAGACTACTTTCATAGCATAGATCAACTACCACGCCACGCACTTCCATGCTCTAAAAGATAGAAGTGAAGCACATAGAGCAAAAGCAACTAGCTCAAAAGATATAAGTGAAACACATGTGAGCTGAATTGCCTAACCAAAGGATATAAGTGAAGCTCGACAAAATCACGATGAGTGCATGTCTCTCTCTCTAGGTGTGCAGCAAGGAATATTCTGACACAACAAAAATAAAAGACTCCTACGATACAAGACGCTCCAAGCCAAACACATAACATGTGGTGAATAAAAATATAGCCCCAAGTAACGTTACCGATGGATTGAAGACGAAAGAGGGGATGCCTTCCCGGGGCATCCCCAAGCTTAGGCTTTTCCGGCATCCTTGAATCAACTTGGGGTGCCTTGGGCATCCCCAAGCTTGAGCTCTTGCCACTCTTTATCTCTTTGTCCATAAGAACTTCACCCAAAACTTGAAAACTTCACAACCCGAAACTTAAACACAAACTCGTGATATCATTAGTATAAGAAAGCAAATCACCACTTCCTTAGGTACTGGAGCAAACTTAAATTCCACTTATGTTGATGTTGGGTTACTGTATTTTCAATCTTCCATGGCTAATACCCCCCCCCCAATACTATCCATAGTTTCATCAAAATAAGCAACCAACTCAACAAAAACAGAATTTGTTAACACCAGACCAGTCTGTAGCAATCTGTATACTTCGTATACTTCTGGTACTTCAAAAATTCTGAAAAATAACGACAGTCTGAAGAATTTGCGTAGCAATCAGCAGCTAAAAGAATCAACTGAAAATCTCTCACAGAAAGAGAAAAACTCTTTTCGTGAGCAGAAAGTTTCTGTCTTTTCCACCATGATCAAACGATCATCCCCAAGACTAATCATAACGGTTTCACTTGGCACAAACGCAAAAGAAACACAAAAAACACAATCATAACGGAATTATGAAAGTGTGGACGCAACAAAACAGAAAGAAAAAGATAAATTCATTGGGTTGCCTCCCAACAAGCTCTATTGTTTAACGCCTTAGCTAGGCATTGATAATTCAATGATGCTCACACAAAAGACAAGAATTGAAGCACAACGAGAGCATCATAAAGCATGTGAAAATCACATCTAAGTCTAACATACTTCCTATGCATAGGCATTTTGTAGGAAAACAAATTTTCAAGACAACCAATAGCTGCCATATGCAAGGAAGAAGAAAGAGACAAGAGCAATCTCAACATAACGAGAGGTGATTTGGTGGTATGTAAGTTTCTACCACAATATTTTCCTTTCTCATAATCATTACATGTGGGATCATATTCGAATTCAACGGTATAGCTATCCCATAGGATATTCTCTTCATGATCCACATGCATGCAAAGTTGATGCTCTTCAAAAATAGTGGGATTATCATCAACTAAAGTCATGATGTCTCCAAACCCACTTTCAATAATATTGCAAATATCATATTCATCATGAGGCTTAAAAAAATTTCAAGATCATAAGAAAAATCATTACCCCAATCATGATCATTGCAACAAGTAGTGGACAAAGCGAAACTAGCATCCCCAAGCTTAGGGTTTTGCATATTTTTAGCATGATTGTCACTAATAGAATTTATAGTGAAACCATTGCAATCATGCTTTTCATTCAAGGAGCCCTCGTGAATCACTTCATAAATTTCTTCCTCACAATTTTCAGATTCATGCATCTCAAGCAAAACTCCATAAAGATAGTCAAGTGCACTCAACTCACTAGCAATTGTATCAACATAATTGGATCTCTTAAAGAGATTAGCAAGTGGATGGGGATCCATATCACTAGATTTTCACAAAGCGAAGATGCAAGCATATTGAAGGCACATGACACACAAGTGAACATAAAGCAAGCGAGAGAAAAGGGCGAACGAAAAAGGCAAACGAAAAAAAGGCAAATGAAAACGACGAATGTGAAGTGGGGGAGAGGAAAACGAGAGGCAACTGGCAAAAAAGGTAAATGCAAGAGATCAGTTTGTGACACTTACTTGGATAGATCTTGACTTGATCTCTCCCCGGCAACGGCGCTAGAAATCCTTCTGCTGCTGGCTACGCCTATAGGGATTTCCTTGGCAAGTATGCAAAGGATTCCCCCGCGGCCTTGGAGCCTTGCGGTGGTGTTCCCTTGAAGAGGAAAGGGTGATGTAGCACAGCGGCGGTAAGTATTTCCCTTAGTTTGAGAACCAAGGTATCAATCCAGTAGGAGGATCGCGTCAAGTCACAAGTACCTGCACAAACACAAAGAGCTTGCACCCAACGCTATGAAGGGGTTGTCAATCCCTTATAGATTGTTCGCAAAGTGAGAACTAAAAGCAAAAATTAAACAAAGAAAAGTAAAAATAAAAGCTGAGATGATAATTGTGAGTAGACCCGGGGACCGTAGTGTTCACTAGTGGCTTCTCTCATGAAAGCAAGTAGACGGTGGGTGAACGAATTACTGTCGAGCAATTGATAGAACCGCGCAAAATCATGACGTTATCTATGGCAATGATCATACTTATAGGCATCAGGTCCAAAACAAGTAGACCGATACTTTCTGCATCTACTACTATTACTGCACACGTCGACCGCTATCCAGCATGCATCTAGTGTATTGAGTTCATAAGAACAGAGTAACGCCTTAAGCAAGATGACATGATGTAGATGGACAATCTCAAATATATGATGAAAGCCCATCTTGTTACCCTTGATGGCAACAACACGATGCGTGCCTTGCTGCCCCTTCTATTACTTGTAAAGGTCACCGCACGGTATGAACCCAAAACCAAGCACTTCTCCCGTTGCAAGAATCATATATCTAGTTGGCCAAACAAAACCCAAGACTCCGAGAGACTTACAAGGATATCAAATCATGCATATAAGAAATCAGCAAAGACTCAAATATAATTCATAGATAATCTGATCATAAATCCACAATTCATCGGATCTCGACAAACACACCGCCAAACAGGATTACATCGGATAGATCTCCATGAAGATCATGGAGAATTTTGTATTGAAGATCCAAGAGAGAGAAGAATCCATCTAGCTACTAACTACGGACCCGTAGGTCTGAAGTAGACTACTCACGAGTCATTGGAGAGGCAATTATGTTGATGTAGAAGCCCTCCACCTCCAAAGTCCCCTCCGGCAGGGCACCGGGAAGGGTCTCCAGATGAGATCTTGCGGAAACGGAAGCTTGCGGCGGGGGAAAAGTGGTTTCACAGACGCCCTTGTTTTTTCTGGGATTTTAGGGAATATATAGGAGAAAGAGCTAGGGCGGGGGAGCTCCAGGGGGCCACAAGCCTGGTAGCCCCCCCCCCCCGGCCGTGGCTACAGGGCTTGTGGGCCTCCTGCCTTGGCCCTCAAGTCCCCCGATCTTCTTCTGTTCTGGAAAAATTCATTTAGGGAATTTTATTCCGTTTGGACTCCGTTCCAAATGAGATCTGAGAAGAGTCAAAAACACAGAAAAAACAGGAACTGGCACTTGGCATTGAATTAATAAGTTAGTCCCAAAAAGATATAAAAGGTATATAAAACATCCAAAGTTTGACAAGATAACAACATGAAACCATCAAAAACTATAGATACGTTTGAGACGTATCAAGCTCTTTCTCCGATCGAGGACACGGTGGGGTTATGTCTAACGTAAGTAGGTGTTCAGGATCATTCATTTGATCATTATTAGTTCATGTCTGTTTATGCGTAGATCATTCCCCCTCTTATTCTTGTACTCGTAAGTTAGCCAACTCAAATAAATGCTTAGTTGCTTGTTGCAGCCTCACCACTTAACCATACCTCACCCATTAAACTTTGCTAGTCTTGATACCTTTGGAAATGAGATTGTTGAGTACCCCGTGGCTCACAGATTACTACAACACCAGTTGCAGGTATAGGTAAAGGATATTAATACGTGAGCGTGATGATTGTTCATTTGGAGTTTCTTCTTCTTCTTCTTCTTCGTCGATCTAGGATGGGTTCTAGGCCGGCAGCCTGGGATAGCAAGGATGGACGTCATTCTTTTATTGTTTGTTTTTATCCGTAATCGGACCCTGCTCTTCTTCATGATGATTGTACATTGTTGTATTAATGTGACTCTGATGTAGCTTGTGGTGAGTGTAAGCCAACTCCTTATACTCATCTTTTCCGTACATGTACTTGTAACGATATCCATTCTTGCAAAACGACGAGATGTGTTTCTATCCTTGTCGAGGCCCTCGCGTCAAAATAAGGACTGGACCGCATCTTGGGCGTGACATCACGTCTTTCACATTAGCCATTGTTGATGGCACTTCATGAACCCACGATTATTCTTTGCGGTGTCATACCAATTGTATCAAACATAGGTGGCTCTGACCACCGCCCTCTCTTCATAAGAAGATTCGTTTCAGTGTTTGTTGGTCGTGTTTGATTTTCTTGCCTTTCACTGTGTTGTTTTTCTTCTTTATTTCTTGCAAAGGTCAACCTGTATTTTCTTGGCAGAGCAGTACTACCGTGGATAGCCACGGTACTACCGCTGGAGAGGGCACGGTACTACAACATCCAGCATGGCAGTATTTTTCTTCTACCGCTGGACGAACGGTACTACCGCTAGCCAGGTGGTACTACCGTGATGACATGCGGTACTACCGCACCGTCAGAGCCGTGAGGGATTATAATCCGGCAGGGGGTAGTTCCTTCTCCGCCCATACCTATTCTTACCCTCCTCTCGTAGTCTCGTCTCTCTCTCTCTCTCTCTTCTAAAGGAATGGCACCAGAAGGTATCGCCGGATCTCCTTCTCTGGCCACTCTCCTCCAATTCCGTTTGGTGGGATCGTCTCCCTCCTCTCCCTTGCCAAGAAACATTGGAGGCCGACTCAATGGCATATGGGTGTTGTATTATCAATATTTTATTTTGCAAAGGACATGGACTTGCAAGATCATTGTGAAGACGGCTCATTCAGATGAAGAAGAGACCGGATTTCTGAGGAGCCACTTCATAAACCGTCCAATGGAGTAAGTCGGTCACTTTGCATATTTGTTGTTCTTGTTTCAGGAGCTTATGACGAATAAATTCAAGATAACCTGGGGGCTAATGTCGGGGATATAACCCGCGCTGTAACCCGGCTTGAAGCATGACCCGGCTGGGACTTGGCGACTCATTAGTGACGTGGCGGGCGGCTCATAGATGACCCGGTAGGAGACTCACACAAATGACAAGACTGGAGGCCCAAGGCCCGGCGTGCACCCCGATATACGACGGCTCATAGAGAGGCCAAGAGGGCCGGCTTACAAGAGAAGGCCCAAGAAGAGGAAAGACTCCTTCACAAAGGAACAAGACCCAGATTAGGATTCAAAAGATACTAGTCCTATTCCTACTCCTAGTAGGAATCTACATGTAAAACTATCCCTTCCACCTATATAAAGAGGGGTAAGGCACCCCAAGAGGGACGGGTTAAGACAAGTTAGATTGAGCCATGACAAGGCCGAGCAATTAGAGATAGACAGATTAGACACCGACGAGATTAGAGGTGGCAAGTCTGCACCCTTGTAATCGAGATCATCATCTTCATCAATGAAACACGAGCAAGACGTAGGCTTTTACCTCCATCGGAGGGCCCGGACCTGGGTAAACTCGCGTCTCTCGATTCCAACCAACCCCTCTCAAGCCACCACATGGTTGCGATGCCCTCACACCTAATTCCTTGCACGAGGACATATGTCGTGAAAAAACCACGACACCATGGAACCCGGTATTGCCCCTATTTCTCCTCGCTTTGCTTCAATTTTGTTGGATCTAGGTTTGGGGGCATATGATTTAGGTTTCATCAATTTGTGGCACAATCTTTACATAAATGGATGATTGGAGAGTGCTTATGTGGTAGAAATGCTTCTTAGAAGGATACAACATGATAGTTTTGGTCTACGGTAGTACCGATCTGAAGATTGGAGTGTGAGATCTTGCAGTTTTTGCTCCGTGCGGTACTACCGCTCCTCCTGGAGTGGTAACACCGCAGTGGGCGCGGTAGTAAAAATTTACTGTTGCCTGACCTACGGTACTACCGCACCCTGGAGCAGTATTACCGCAACCAGCGTGGTAGTAAACTTTTACTACCGCTTGACCTACGGTACTACCGCTCAACCCTACATTCCCATGTTTTGTCATACTAACTCTCATTTCTCTAGGGTTGTCTGGTTTGCTTTGATCTTTGCCTTGAATTCTTTAAACATTCTCTTGTGTTTGCATTGTGTGTCATAGGTGGTGGCTCCAGTTCCATCTCTAGGCGCTCAAATCCCTCTTGGGATACTGGTTCCAAATGCCTTCGCAATCAAGAGGCACCTGAGGGGTCCAAAGCTCCGACGCGCAACTTCAAGAGGCCCGCAAACAAGAACACAGAGAACACTATTAGTTGGGATGGTATGCCGCAAGCTGAGTTTCAGATTCGCCGGAAGTTCGACCCCTATGTCATCGATAGGGTTCATCTCAAGGGATGTGAACTTTTCTGGTCCAAGCAACATGCTCTTATCTATCAAGATGTGATCAAGACAAACAAGACCATCTATGTACCGGTTCAGTGGATTGACATGGATCATCTCAAGAAGGACCCGACATACTTTGGTGAGCCTCTCGACATGGTGGAGTGGCATCGGATCGAGGAGATCATCTCATTTCAGCCTGATTTGATCCTGAAATTGTTGCTTAGTTCTTTGTTACCGTCCACTTCCACTCTGATGCAGAGCGCACAATCACTTGGATGACCAATGGTGAGAGGTTGTCTGCTACGTGGAAGGAGTTCATGGATATTCTGCACATTCGCATTGAGGGGCTTGAGCACCCAGTTGGTTTGCGCCCGCACGTGAAGCCAACTGCTGCACCCAAGGAAAAGTTGATGCCCTACTTTATTGAGAAGTAGTCCTCAACTGGTGAACACTCTCACGTGCTGAACCCACTTCTTGATGTCATGCACAAAAAAGTTTGCAACACTCTCTTTCCTCGTGTTGGCAACAAGGATTAGGTGCATTCCTATCTGGTGGATATGCTTCCCATGTGTGAGAAAGGGCGGATTCATGCTCCTTGACCGCTTGATGCGTCTCTCGTCATGTGGAGTGAGCTGCAGACGGTTGTGTTTCACTGTAAGGTTCCCATCTATGGACCTTATTTCTTTTACTTGATCCGAGAGAGGTGGTCAGTGACCTTTCCAGAAATTGTGTTTCATGCTCCTGGTTGGATCCGCCATGAGCCCATTAAGATGTGTCAGAAGAACAAGTGGGCCAACACTACCACTACACCTGTTGCTGCCAACATGGATTATGAAGAGGATGAGGCTGAGGCTGAGGATGAGGGCATTCCCGAGAGACATGAGCCTTCCTCTGTTGAGATAGCTTAGGCCAAGAAGCTCAAGGACAAGATGAAGACTCTGTTTTGCATGCATGCAAAAAGGCAGTATATGACCCATGTTGCTCAGAAGGAGAGCCGTCAGCGCGGCAAGATGATTCTGAGGAAGCTCGACATGCACATATCCAGTGGGTCTGAGAAGGACATTACTCCTAAAGGTGCTTGGATGGAGAAGAAAACCTTCAGTGGGATGAGTCTGATGAAGAGTCTGATGAGGAGTCTGATGGTTGATATCTCTGCACTAGGATCTACCACATGTGTCTTAGGTGTCCTCCCTGCCTTTTTGTGTCTCGATACCAAAGGGAGAGAGAGTGTAGGATTTGCAAGTTCTTTTCTTTTCCGTGTCTCCTTGTTCATTGAACCTTCGTAGTTGCTTCGGTTGTTTTTATTTTTTGTGTGAGACCTCGAGACTTATTCTATCATATGGTGTGAGACATATGCTATCACTCTTCCCTCATTATTGTCTCATTATTGTCCAGTATGTTAGTCTCTTGTGAGTCTATTTATTATGTGTCCTTTATCTTCATGCTCACATGATATGCCTTGCTTTCATGCTTAGGCAGTGTTAATCAGTTTATTGCAAGGAATGACTTGTCTATAAAACTTAGGGGGACTTCTATTCCTAGGTTGTGTGCTTTGCAGTCCATAGCATTTATCTAAGTATGCACACGTCTAGGGGGAGCCTGTCTATAGTTTATAGATTTTGGATTTTGCATATGTTATTGTTATATCCTTTTGTGCAAATCATGTATTGTCATCAATCCATCAAAAAGGGGGAGATTGTTAGGGCATATTTCTCCCTAAGTGGTTTTGGTGATTGATGACAATACATGTGTGGACTAATCGTGTGCATTGAGCATCGCAGATAATTCATGTCTACGCACAAGACGATTCCGTGCCCCTCGGAGTCTTTCGAAGACGGTTGCCTTCTACGTTTCTTTTCGGTGGATTTGAGTCGTAGGAAAGCCGTACTATTATGGGGGGGTCCGTTTCGTAAAGGTCTGGGTGGAATCAGCATGTACACATCTGTTCTTTTGCACCACATTTCCCTCGCTTCAATGGAGCTCCAGTTCGTTTCCCCTTGTCTGTGCAAACTGAAAGCAGCAAGGTGCATGTTTTCAGTGGCCAGCGGTAGTACCACAAGTGCCAATGGTAGTATCGCTCCTAGAAGCAGTAGTACCGTTGTCACCAGCCTCTATTACGTGCATCTACGGTAGTATGAGCGGATGTAGTTTTTTACTACCGCCCACAGGCGGTAGTACCGCCACTATGTCCGATACTACCGTGCTGACGGACTTTTGCACAGCCGCAGCCTGAGCGGAGGTACGCACAGAAGTAATTTTTCACTTCCGTGGCAGTTGGACACTACCCTCCGATAGTACCGTAAGGGCGTGCAGTAGTACCGCTCCGACGGTTCTACCGTTCGTTGCCCCGTGCAATAGTCTCTCCCTCTACCACCATCGTGCGTGCGGTAGTACCGCACCTGGAAGCGGTAGTACCACACCATGCAGCGGTAGTATCGCACCAGGCAACAGTAGTACCGCTTTGCTCGGGGTGACAGTGGGGGTAACGGTTGGATTCTTTTCCCCACTATATAAAGGGGGTATTCTTCCCCAAGAAGACCACCTCTTCCCTCCCCAAGCTCCATTGTTGCTCCAAAGCTCATTTTTGCCCAATCTCTCACCCTAACCAATCAAACTTGTTCATTTTCTGGGGATTGGTTGAGAAGGCCCTGATTTACACTTTCACCAAGAGATATTTGATTCCCCCCACTAATCCCTTGTGGATCTTGTTACTCTTAGGTGTTTGAGAACCCTAGACGGTTGAGGTCACCTCGGAGCCACATTCCATTATGGTGAAGCTCCATGGTCTTGTTGGGAGCCTCCAAGCTTTGTGGGGAGATTGACCCAACCTTGTTTGTAAAGGTTTGGTCGCCGCCTTCAAGGGCACAACTAGTGGAAACACAACATCTCGCATTCTGTGAGGGTGTGAGGAGAATACGGTGGCCCTAGTGGCCTCTTGGGGAGCATTGTGCCTCCACACTGCTCCAACAGAGACGTACTTCCCTTCAAAAGGAAGGAACTTCGGTAACACATCCTCGTCTTCACCGGTTCCACTTGTGGTTATCTATTACCTTTACTTCGTGCTTACTATTGTTGTGTGGTATTCCCTGCTTGCACTAGTTGTTGTTATTGTTAGCATCATATAGGTTGCTCACCTAGTTGTTTATCTAGAGAACCTTTTGTTGCTAACCCTAATTTGTTAAGAAAAGCTAAAAATTGGTAATTGACTATTCACCCCCCCCCCCTCTACTCAACCAGATCGATCCTTTCACTTGTCGGGAAGGAAGAACCAACTACGAGCACTCCTGCCAAGGACTCCACCTGGTAAGCTACACTCCACGTCATCGGCTGATTGAATACATCACCTAGGTGTCGAACGGGCAGGTGGGTAGGTGGAGCTGGTCGGGGCGTGTGGTAGTTTGATGGAGTTATGACATCTTTAATGACACCTGTCCTACGACATGTCAAAGGAATAAGTGGTATCTGGGCGAATGGCACAAAAGGAGAGGCAGTCCTTGTCGGGGGACATCGCCAACGCACCACCTCACGACGCATTTAATGAGCCTGCCCCAATCCTGTTAGGTATTTCCCACTATAGCTCTTGTTAGTAGCAATAGTGTGGGCCATTCACCCATGTAATGATGATTTTAGCCACTGTGGTAACCCCTTGGACTATAAAAGGAGGTCTAGGTCTACCTTTAGAAGGGTTGTCTCTCTATTCATTCTACACACCTAGCTGCTACCATCAACCATCCTTGTCGGGCGAGCGCTCCTGTACTATGAACACATACATAATACACAGAAACAAATGTCATAAGGTTTTATGCCTCCGAGTAGCCTGAACCTATCAAATCCACCATGCTTGCAGCTCTTGTTCATGCTCTTTGTGCATTGAAGGTCCCCGAGTAGAACTGTAAAAGGGCTCTTGCTGGACCCATAGATCGTTGATACGTCTCCAACGTATCTATAATTTTTTATGGTTCCATGCTATTATCATGTCAACTTTGGATGTTTTGTATGCATGAATATGATATTTTATATCTTTTTGGGACTAACCTATTAACTCAGTGCCTAGTGCCAGTTTCTGTGTTTTCCGTGTTTTTGACCTTTTTCAGAGGAGAATATTAAACGGAGTCTAAACGGAATAAAACCTGCGGAATGATTTTTCCATAACAGAAGATATGCAGGAGGCTTGAGAACCAAGGCAGGGGACCTCGGGGGACACTACAAGGTCAATTATGACTCCCTATATTGGTCATTGATTCGTCATTGTTATCGTTTATTGACTTTTTTTGATCAAATTTACAAGGTCAACAGTTGGCCGTCAAGAATGAACAAACATAACCTTTCTAAAATTTTGGTCATAGCTCCCTATCGACCAAAATTTTGGTTTGGTCATTACCCATTTATGTGAGCCACGTAGGATCTGACGTGGCCAAGCTGACGTAGCATTGCTAGTGACCAAATGAGATCATCATAAATTTTAGATCCCTGTGCAGAAAATGTCTGTTTTGTTTGGGTTGAAGCACTTTTTTGCTGAAAGCACACATATCTCATGATAGGCCCATTAAAAATTAAGTACAACAGAATAAAAGATTACAAATAAAATGTATAACATATCTCATTAAATACAATACATCATCCACCGACTCCACGCATTAAGGTTCAACGCCTAACAAGGATGCATCAAAATAATTTTACATGTGCACAATAGAATACTACTATAAGTGCAAGTACACAAAAAAAGGACCCAACAAGTGCACAATCGCACATAAAGAGAGTTCCACAAAGATTGGATGAGAACCCCAAGTTTCTTCTCATCCACTTTCTCTGCACAATATGCTCTTGCCATTGCTGGCACAATATGCTCTTGCCATTGCTGTCTGCAAGAAGAAAATGATGGTAAGGCTTTCAGACCAAGGAAACTAGTACAATTGAAACTAGTAAAATTGTACGCACGATAACCAATGATAAAACAGTAGAAAATTGTTTTCTCATTCATCTAGTTATGACTTATGAGGTCATAAAAAGTATTATATATATATATATATAATTATTTTACCATATCCCTTTTTATGTATAAATATGAATTCTAAAAATTCGCTAAAACCTATGAACCTTTCATAAACCACCAAACAATGTAGTATGTATACTACCTAAGTAGCCTTATAAGCTACATAGTATAGATGCATACTCTGCAGTATGTTAGATACTACCTAAACTGTATGGAAAATATGTACGTTGGTGTAACTTCAACCGGTAGTAGAAAAAAAGGTTTGAACACATGGATGTAACTTCACCGGGTACTGGCTAGATCCCATATATACACGGTAGGTTTAAAATAGCTACACCCCCTAGTAAAACAGTCCAAACTAATAGTAAAATAAGCACAAAATTGCACAGATTTTGGAATACATTGTTTACTACCCAAGTCACTATTTAATGCATTGTTCTGGAATTACTACATTTGGTACAGGGACCAGCTACTACCAAGGCTTCCAGGGACCAGCTACTACCAAGGCTTCCAGGCAAGGAAGAAACTTGTGTCCATGCTAGATCAGATGACCAGGGAAAAGCTAAGTGACGAGCAGATCATTGACTTGCTCATCGCCCTCATCTACTTTGGATACGAAACCATGTCAACGACTTCTATGATGGCCATCAAGTACTTGTCAGACCACCCGCAAGCTCTCGAAGAACTCAGGGTATGTAGTACAGACATACTTTGCAATTTGATTTTGATTCCAAAGAAAAATCCGTGTGTTTCTGTCTGCGAATCAATTTTGAATCCAGAGAAAAGTCCATGTGTTTCTTTAATTTATTGATGACATTCTCACTTCTAAATGCAGAGAGAGCATCTTGATATCAGAAAGGGGAAATCGCTGGAGGAAGCCATCAACTATGAAGATTTTAAGTCAATGGCCTTCACTCGAGCTGTAAGTAGGAGCTAAAAGTAAAACGGAGTAGGAATTCAGTATAAACAAGATCGTAATGAACTGATGGATACTTTTGTGCAGGTCATCTTTGATACACTAAGATTAGCTACAGTCGTCAATGGGCTCCTGAGGAAAACAACTCAGGAAGTAGAAATGAATAGTGAGATATGCTTGGAAATTAATCCTACCACCAATTTAGAATTTTCTAGGAAAATGTTAAGTTAGTTCTAAAGCAGTCTTATTGATTTCTTCAAGGGTATGTCATTCCAAAAGGGTGGAGAATCTATGTTTACACGAGGGAGATAAACTACCATCCATTCATGTATCCTGACCAATGACATTCAATCCGTGGAGGTGGCTGGTAAGTAAAAGAGCGAACAAATATGACCATCAAAACATCACACCAACTAGGGGCTAGCAGAAGAAGTTCTAACCTTTTGTTGCCTACTGAAAATGTACATAAGAAGAACATGGAATCACACCCGCACTTCATGTTATTCGGAGGAGGTGGCCGGATGGACCGCCTGAAAATTTGGGAAATTTGCGTGCCTGTTATAGAGAAAGCTAACAAATATATTTTCTATATAAGCACAGTATGTCCGCTGCTCTATTAATTAAAAAGATCCATGCATGAAGCTTTCCATCAATTCAAAACCATCAATATTTCACTTGTACGTGGAATAGATTTAGGAACAAAATAAATCTAAGGATTAATTCAAGGATCGCCGTTCTCAAATAGTCATGGATTGCCACCAGTCCACATCTGCTCGTCATCCATAAAATCATGTGTAGTATTATATGAAAATGAATAAAGGGGGTCTTTCTAATTCTGAATCACAGTAAATCATATGGTTCTATCCCAACAACTGTCACCACATTTTGTACAACGGGGTGAGAAAGAATCTGATGAGATTATCCAAATATGTTAATGAGATGATCCTAATTAATCCAGATTCTCCACGAACTTTGTGAGGATAGGAGAAGGGACGTACCAGCACTGATTGCAGGGATAGAGCGAGGACATCAGGCACAAAACTGCACACCGACATGCATCAAAAAGAGATGGACGACATGAGCTAAATGAAGTCAATCATACATTCTCCAAATCAGGAATACTAAAATAATCAATGATGATTACTGACCAACGCATGGCTATTATGCCACTGTTGCTGCACTCAAATGAATACCAGGTTAAACAAATCAGTATCGATCTACAGTTTGAAGAAAAATGCATCAGAAGCAATGGGCCACCTGGAAAACATGCCAGAATATGCATGCATGTTACAGAGAAAACTGAAAACTATTATTTCTATATAAGTACAGTATGTTCACTGCTCAAATATATAACATACACATTCATAAAGCTTTCCAACAATTCAAAATCATAAATATTTCATTCGTACATGGAACAGATTTATGAACAAAATAATCCATGGATCATAGTTCCCAAATACTAACAGACTGACACCGGTCCTCAACCATAACCTGTTAACTATCTCTGTTTCTAACTCAGCTAACTATCTCTGTTTCTGCACCACCCCTGGTTGTGATGCCCGCTAACGCAGGTCGTGGAGAAGTGCAGGCTTGCTCATCCCTTCCCATCTCTGCTCTCGCATTCAACGCACGCCAACGAACACACAGAGACCTGCTCCAGTTCCGCGGACCACGCCGCATCTGGCACCAGACGGGCCCGAAATTTCCACCGCCATTTTCGCGGAACTGAGATCAGAGACCACCGCAGGCGTATAGACGGAGCGTCTACCGGACCGACCTAGGGGTGGGGGGGTGGGGGGGGGTTAGGGCGGCGGACTCACAGGGCGTCCTCCTCGGAGATCCGGCGGTTGAGGGCCCGGGCGACGCGGTGCACCAGCGAGACGGCGTCCTGCTCGGCGGCAGCGAGGCCCGGCATTGCGAGGCGGCGCGGGGAGGGGGACGGGCTTGGACTGCATGGTGCGCGGGCTGATTAGGTGGGTGGGGGATCGCCGGATTGGCGAGGGGAGGAGGAGCAGGGAGCCGCCAGATCCGGCGACGCTAATTTCGGGGCCTGCAACAGTCGAGGGGCGAGGGGATCTGGTGAGGGGTGAGGAGAAGGAACGCTGGCGGCGGGAGGGGTGGGAGGGGAGTCGAGGGGGACGGGTCTGGAGATAGGGTTAGGGTTAGAATTACGGGGAAGGGGCTTTACTTTATATCTTATTCACATTTTTATGATTGGATTATATCATTTCACTTAATGGGTCTGCTCAAGTCCACATAGATATTGAATTTAGAAAATATGGATCCATTTTTTTTGTCTCTAGTTGTATTTTTTGATTGTCTAAAAAGAATTGTAGAATATTTATTATTTCCCTTAAAAGAAAGCTATATTTTTTGGTTGTCTGTTGTGGGTGTAAACAATTTTCATTTAATTATGATAGTGTTTAGCATTACAGAAAAATTCATCCACATATTTTTTTTATTGTCATGTTTAAGCTTTTATTGTGTGAAACACCAAGTTAAGGAACCCTATACCACCTTTCAAAAATATTTATCTAAATAGGGTCTACACATTAGGAGATTAGCATGGGTTCATATATTTCATTTTGGTAATTATATTGTATTTTCTAATATATTTAGGATATTAAAATGAATAATTATAATTTATTGGTATTTATCTAATATAATTTACTTCATCCATATACATATAAAACAAATTGTTTCTCTGTATACATGACACATAGGCAAAATTGGCGAGGTGTCGTCGAGTCACCTCCACGCATATGTTTACGAGCTTATATTTAGTCATGGTAGCACTAAAATATGATCATAAATAATTCTACACATCTTAATGACCATTTTGTGCAATAGGATCATGACCTAATGGACGCAAAAGGTCATAACGTTATGGGCTTTGGACCCTCTTAGACTTACCATGACTAATTTCAGAATTTTGGTCATGGATCAATGATCAATTAAACCACCGGCATTGTTTTTGGTCATAATTGAGCATTTTTCTTGTAGTGGGAGGTCACAAGCCCCCTAGCCCTGGCCTGGGGGTGTCGGGCCTAGCAGGCTTGTGGGATCCCCGTGGCTCCTCTGCCCTACTTATTCCGCCTATAAATTCTCTAAAAATCCAAAACTAGCAGAGAGAGCCATGAAAATACTTTTCCGCCGCCGTAAGCTTCTGTCTCCGCAAGATCCCATCTGGGGACCGTTCTGGTGCCCTGACGGAGGGGGGATTCGGACACAGAGGGCTTCTTCATCAACAGCACTGCCACTCCGATGATGCATGAGTAGTTCACCACAGACCTTCGGGTCCATCGCTAGTAGCTAGATGGCTTCTTCTCTCAATTGGATCTTCAATACAAAGTTCTCCATGATCTTCAATGTAGATCTATCTGATGTCACGTTCTTTTGCGGTGTGTTTGTCGAGATCCGATGAATTGTGGATTTATGATTATATTATCTATCAATATTATTTGAGTTTCCGCTAATCTCTTATATGCATGATTTCGTATCCTTGTAATTCTCTTCGAGTTGTGGGTTTCGTTTGACCAACTTGATCTATAATTCTCGCAATGGGAGAAGTGCTTGGTTTTGGGTTCATACCGTGCGGTGTCCACACCTAGTGACAGAAGGGGTAGCGAGGCACGCATCGTGTTGTTGCCATCAAGTGTAAAAATATGGGGTTTATATCATATTGCATGAATTTATCCCTCTACATCATGTCATCTTGCTTAAGGCGTTAATCCGTTTGTTATGAACTTAATACACTAGATGCATGCTGGATAGCGGTCGATGTGTGGAGTAATAGTAGTAGATGCAGACAGCATCGGTCTATTTGTCTCGGATGTGATGCCTATATGTATGATCATTGCCTTAGATATGATCATGCCTTTGCGCGATTCTATCAGTTGCTCGACAGTAATTTGTTCACCCACCGTAATACTTACTATGATGAGAGAAGCCTCTAGTAAACACTATGGCCCCCGGGTCTACTTCACATCATATTTTCAAATCTACACTTTTACTTTGTTGCACTTTCCACCTTCTCACCTTGCAAATAATCGTGAAGGGATTGGCAACCCCTTTATAGCGTTGGGTGCAAGTTCGTTTGTTTTTGCGCAGGTACATTGGTGCCTCATCTTGTTACTCCTACTGGATTCATACCTTGCTTCTCAAACTGAGGGAAATACTTACTTCTACTGTGGTGCATCACCCTTTCCTCTTCAAGGGAAAAACCAACGCAAGCTCAAGAGATAGAAAGAAGAATTTCTGGCGCCGTTGCGAGGGAGTATCAAGTCAAGAATAGTCTCGCGTCAACGTGCCAATTTCTGGCGCCGTTGCCGGGGAGTATTCTAAGTGAAGCATATACAAGTAACTATCACAAACTCATCTCTTGCGTTTACTTTTTTTTGCCTTTTGGCTCTCGGTTTCCTCTCCCCACTTTTGAAAAACAAAAATTACAAAAATATTTGCCTTTTTCTTTCGCCCTTTTCTTTCGATTGCTTTATGTTCGCTTGTGTGCTTGTCTGCTTGCTGAGTCACCATGACTGAAAACACCAAATTTTGTGACTTCTCGAATACTAATAATAATGATTTTATTAGTACTCCGATTGCTCCCGCCACTAGTGTGGAATAATATGAAATCAATGATGCCTTGCTGAATCTTGTTATGAAAGAGCAATTTTTCGGCCTTCCGAGTGAAGATGTCGCATCCCATCTTAATACCTTCATTGAGTTATGTGATATGCAAAATAAGAAAGGTGTGGATAATGATGTGATTAAATTTAAGCTATTTCCATTCTCATTACGAGATCGAGCAAAAACTTGGTTTTGATCTTTACCCAAAAATATTATTGATTCTTGGAACAAGTGTGAAGATGCTTATATTTCCAAGTATTTTCCACCGGCTAAGATTATCTCTCTCCGTAATGATATCATGAATTTTAAGCAACTAGATTATGAACATGTTGCACAATATTGGGAGAGAATCAAATTGATGATTAGAAATTGTCCCGCTCATGGCTTGAGTCTTTGGATGATTATACAAATCTTCTATGCTGGTTTGAATTTTGCTTCTAGAAATATCTTGGATTCCGCCTCCGGGGGAACTTTCATGGAAATCACACTAGGAGAAGCCACAAAACTCCTAGATAATATCATGACAAACTATTCTCAATCGCACACTGAAAGGTCACCTACTAGTAAAAAAGTGCATGCTATAGAAGAAATTAACTCTTTGAGTGCTAAGATGGATGAGTTAATCAAATTGTTTGCTAGTAAAGGTGCTCCTCTAGACCCAAATGATATGCCTTTGTCTTCCTTGATTGAGAATAGCAATGAGAGCTTGGATGTTAATTTTGTTGGTAGGAATAATTTTGGCAACAACAATGCTTATAGAGGTAACTTTATTACTAGGCCTTTTCCTAGTAATCCCTCTAATAACTTTGTCAATTCCTACAACAATGCTCATGGAAATTACAATAAATTACCCTCTGATCTTGAGAGTAATATTAAAGAGTTTATCAACTCGCACAAGATTTTCAATGCGTCCATAGAAGAAAAACTGCTCAACATTGATGACTTGGCTAGGACCGTTGATAGAATGTCTCTCGATATTGATGCTTTGAAATTGAGATGTGCTCCTCCCAAGATTAATATGGATGAAACTTTGAAAGCTATGCGTGTTTCCATGAATGAGAGTAAAGAAAGAAACGCCCAAAGTCGTGCTAAACATGAATGGCTTAAAAGGGTGTGTTCTCGTGATGAGAATCACGAAGATCTTAAAGTGCTTGGTGTGACTCCCATTGAATCCTTGTTTTCTAATGTCAATCCTAATGATGATGGGGCTGGATATGAATCCACTTTGGTTGA
The DNA here is from genome assembly GCF_904849725.1 of Hordeum vulgare subsp. vulgare. Taxonomy (NCBI): domain Eukaryota; kingdom Viridiplantae; phylum Streptophyta; class Magnoliopsida; order Poales; family Poaceae; genus Hordeum; species Hordeum vulgare. Next base: position 117,995,152 of record NC_058518.1, on the reverse strand, counting down.
GAAACGCCCCAATGATTCGGAGTCTATTTGTCTTGATGCTAAAAGCATTGAAAATGGAGTAGAGGATATCAAAACTTTGAGTAGTAATGAAATTACTACTTTGGATTTCAAGGAATTCAATTATGATAGTTGCTCTTTGATTGAATGTATTTCCTTGATGCAAGCCATGCTAAACTCTCCACATGCTCATAGCCAAAATAAGGCCTTTACCGATCATATCGTTGATGCTATGATGAAATCTCTTGAAGAGAAACTTGAGTTGGAAATATCTATTCCTAGAAAACTTCATGATGAGTGGGAACCTACTACCAAAATCAAGATTAAAAACTATGAATAGAATGCTTTGTGTGATTTGGGTGCTAGTGTTTCCGCTATTCCAAAGTCTTTATGTGATGTTCTAGGCTTCAATGAGATTGATGAGTGCTCTCTTAATGTGCATCTTGCGGATTCTACTGTTAAGAAATGCATGGGAAGAATCAATGATGTTCTTATAATTGCAAATAGGAACTATGTACCCGTAGATTTCATTGTGCTTGATATTGATTGCAATCCGACATGTCCCATCATTCTTGGTAGACCTTTCCTTAGGACTATTGGTGCTGTCATCGATATGAAGGAAGGGAATATTAGATTTCAATTTCCATTAAATAAGGTCATGGAACACTTTACTAGAAAGAAAATAAGATTGCCTTATGAATCCTTGATGAGGGCTACTTATGGTTTGAGCACCAAAGACGACGATACTTGATTCTATCGTCTTATGACTAGCTAAGGGCGTTAAACAATAGCGCTTGTTGGGAGGAAACCCAATGAATTTATCTTTGTTTTTTTGCTTTATGTTTTGTTGTGTCCACACCATCATAATTCTGTTATGATTGTGTTTTTTGTGCTTTTTTTGTGTTTGTGCCAAGTAAAACCTTTATGATTAGTTTTGGTGATGCTTGTTTGATCATGGTGAAAAAAGACAGAAACTTTGTGCTCATGAAATTATTTTTAATTCTTATCCAGAAAGAGATTTTGAGTTGATTCTTTTTTATGCTGGTTGATATGCAATTTGCCCTAATTTTCATAGTTTTTCAGAAATTTTGGGATAACATAAGTATATTAAGTATACATATTGCTACAGACTAGTCTATTTTTGACAGATTCTGTTTTTGTTGTGTTGATTGCTTATTTTGATGAAACTATGGATTGTATCGGGGGTACTAGCCATGGAAAAGTGAGAATATAGTAATCTAACATCAATCTAAATAGAAATCAAGCTTACTACAGTACCTAAAGAGTTGGTAGTTTGTTTTCTTATACTAATGATATCACGAGTTTCTATTTAACTTTTGTGTTGTGAAGTATTCAAGTTTTGGTTGATGTTCTCATGGAGAATGGGATAAAGAGTGGAAAGAGCTTAAGCTTGGGGATGCCCAAGGCATCACAAGCGAAATTCAAGGACACCAAAAAGCCTAAGCTTGGGGATGCCCCGGGAAGGCATCCCCTCTTTCGTCTTCAATCCATCGGTAACCTTACTTGGAGCTATATTTTTATTCACCACATGATACGTGTTCTGCTTGGAGCGTCGTGTATTATAGGAGTCCTTTCTTTTTGTTTTGTCACAATCATCCTTGCTGCACACCTTTTTGAGAGGGACATGCACTCATCGTCAATTTGCTAGAATACTCAATGAGCTTCACTTATATCTTTTGAGTTAGGCAATTTAGCTCGCATGTGCTTCACTTATATCTTTTGAGCTAGATAATTTTGCTCTGGTGCTTCACTTAAATCTTTTTAGAGCATGGCGGTGTCATATTTTGTAGAAATAAAAACTCTCGATCTTCACTTATATCTTTTTGAGAGTGCTCTCTCTCAGTAACTTGGTAATTGGCGTGTGCTATGAAAGTAGTCCTAAAGATGATAGGTATCCAAAGAGGATATAATAAAAACTTCCATATTCAAGTGCATTGATTAGTAAGAGAAGTTTGATTCCTAACAATTAAGTTTTGAGATACGGATTTGGTAATATTAGAGTTATGTTAGTAGGGTGTTGTGAATCTAGAAACACTTGTGTTGATGCTATGTTAGGAAGTCGGAGCATAATTGATTTATTGATTGTCATCCTCTGTGTGGCGGTCGGGATCGCGCGATGGTTAACACCTACCAACCCTTCCCCTAGGAGTATGCGTTTAGCACTTTGTTTTGATTACTAATAAAACTTTCGCAAGAAGTATATGAGTTCTTCATGACTAATGTGAGTCCATTGTATAGATGCACTTTCACCTTCCACCATTGCTAGCCTCTCTATTGCCGCGCAACTTTTGCCGATGCACAAACCCACCATATACCTTTCTCAAAATAGCCACCATACCTACCTATTATGGCATTTTCATAGCCATTCCGAGATATATTGCCATGCAACTCCCACCGTTCCGTCTCATGACTTGTGCCGTCACTTACATATTGCCATTGCATGATCGTAAGATAGCTAGTGAGATGTTTCAACGTCATACGCTAAGCTAGATTGTTGCACATCCCGGTACACTGCTGGAGGCATTTCCTATAGAGTCATCATTGCTCTAAGTATTGAGTTGTGAGTAAATAAAAGTGTGATGATCATCATTATTAGAGCATTGTTCCATGTGAGGAAATAAAAAAAAAGAGGCCAAAGATGCCCACCAAAAAAATGAAAAGAGGCCAAAGAGCCCAAATAAAAAAAGAGAGAAGGGATAATGCTACTATCTTTTTCCACACTTGTGCTTCAAAATAGCACCATGTTCTTCATGATAGAGAGTCTCTTGTTTTGACACTTCCATATACTAGTGTTAATTTTAATTATATAACTTGGCTTGTATATTCCAATGATGGGCTTCCTAAAAATTGCCCTAGGTCTTCGTGAGCAAGCAAGTTGGGTGCACACCCACTAGTTGTCCTTTTGAGCTTTCACACACTTATAGCTCTAAGTGCATCCGTTGCATGGTAATCCCTACTCATTCACATTGATATCTATTGATGGACATCTCCATAGCCCATTAATATGCCAAGTCAATGTGACCATCTCCTCCTTTTTACCTCACAACCTCCACCACACTCTATTCCACCTATAGTGCTATATCCACGGCTCACGCTCATGTATTGCGTGAGAGTTGAAAAAGTTTGAGAAAGTAAGAGTGCGAAAACAATTACTTGGCCAATACCGGGGTTGTCCATGATTCAAATTCATTGTGTGGGGATGATGGAGCATAGCCAGACCATATGATTTTGTAGGGATAACTTTCTTTGGCCTTGTTACTTCAAAAGTTCATGATCACTTTGCTAGTATGCTTGAAGTATTATTGTTTTCATGTCAATAGTAAACTATTGTTTTGAATCTTGCGGATCTGAACATTCATGCCACAAGAAAGAAGTTACAAAGGACAAATATGTTAGGTAGCATTCCACATCAAAAATTCAGTCTTTATCACTTCCCTACTCGAGGACGAGCAGGAGTTAAGCTTGGGGATGCTTGATACGTCTCCAACGTATCTATAATTTTTTATGGTTCCATGCTATTATCATGTCAACTTTGGATGTTTTGTATGCATGAATATGCTATTTTATATCTTTTTGGGACTAACCTATTAACTCAGTGCTAAGTGCCAGTTTCTGTTTTTTCCGTGTTTTTGACCTTTTTGAGAGGAGAATATTAAATGGAGTCCAAACGGAATAAAACCTGCGGAATGATTTTTTCCATAACATAAGATACGCAGGAGACTTGAGAACCAAGGCAAGGGACCTCGGGGGAGGTCACAAGCCCCCTAGCCCCGACCTGGCAGGCGGCCCTAGCAGGCTTGTGGGCTCCCCGTGGCTCCTCTGCCCTACTTCTTCCTCCTACAAATTCTCTAAAAATCTAAAACCACCATAGAGAGCCACGAAAATACGTTTCCGCCACCGCAAGCTTCTGTCTCCGCAAGATCCCATCTGGGGACCGTTCTGGTGCCTTGCCGGAGGGGGGATTCGGACACGGAGGGCTTCTTCATCAACACCATTGCCTCTTCGATGATGCGTGAGTAGTTCACCACAGACCTTTGGGTCCATAGCTAGTAGCTAGATGGCTTCTTCTCTCTCTTGGATCTTCAATACAAAGTTCTCCATGATCTTCATGGAGATCTATCTGATGTAACTTTCTTTTGCGGTGTGTTTGTCGAGATCCGATGAATTGTGGATTTATGATCAGATTATCTATGAATATTATTTGAGTCTCCTCTAATCTCTTATATGCATGATTTCGTATCCTTGTAATTCTCTTCGAGTTGTGGGTTTCGTTTAGCCAACTTGATCTATAATTCTTGCAATAGGAGAAGTGCTTGGTTTTGGGTTCATACCGTGCGGTGTCCTCAATTAGTGACATAAGGGGTAGCGAGGCACGCATCGTGTTGTTGCCATAAAGGGCAAAAATGTGGGGTTTATATCATATTGCATGAGTTTATCCCTCTACATCATGTCATCTTGCTTAAGGCGTTACTCCGTTTGTTATGAACTTAATAAACTAGATGCATGCTGGATAGCGGTCGATGTGTGGAG